>NC_041401.2:106859027-107572777 GCF_900747795.2 Erpetoichthys calabaricus
AATAAGACATACTCCGATCAAGGTTTGGGGCAGCCACCCGTATAATCTCAAAATCCTTGGCTGCAAAGTTGCAATGAAGAGTAATAGCACTGAAGTGCATACAAACGAGTCCAAAACCAGACCGAGGAATTAGGAAAGAGGGCAGGGTTTTAAAGGGGAAGACAGGAAGTGAGGTCATAAGGATCAGGGATGTGTTCGTTCTCCATTGGACCGAGCCCGGACGTGACGTCAGAGGGGTCGGAGCCAGTCAGGTCTCCTTCCATTGGCTCGGTCCCGGAAATGATGTCATGAGAGCCAGGTGGAATCTCCTGGGAACGGTCTGCAGGCAAGAGAGAAAAAGAGTCAGTGCACTCTGCCACCTCCCGGTATGTCTCAGAACTGCCGTCCCTCAAGCCCTTTAGCTGCCTCCCATGCGCACGTGTGTGACAAGATCTATATTAATTAATGATGTGTCTTAATTAATTTTATTGAAAATGGTACCTGATATATTTAATTCTATTTAATTATTTAAGCCCTCGGGAGCCCCATCCCCGGAAGAGTCGAAACCATTGGAGAGCCAATAGGTTCAGGTCTGTTGGGGATCGGAACTGGTGTGATGCTGAGGTGTCGCCTACTGCACAGCAGCACTCGGGTCCCAATTTGAGGCGGCCCATACGGGTGGTCACATGGAACTTCTTGTCTCTCTGGCAAGATGATCATCTTCCTCTGCTGTCAGAGGAGCTGCTTAAACTCCGCATTTCAGTGGCGGCACTCTCTGAGGTGCGCAGACCGGGGACTGGCCAGATCTCTGTAGGTGGATACACCTTTTATTGGTCTGGTCGGTCTGATGGCTGTCATACTCAGAGAGTAGCTGTTGCTGTAGCAGATTGGCTTCTTCCGATGGTGTCCGATGTCACTCCTTTCAACGAGCGTATTATGGGATTCAGATTACGGCACTCCCTGGGTACCTTGTCTGTTGTCTCAATGTATGCTTCGACCACGGTGAGTGATGTCTCAGCGAGGGAGACATTTTATTCGCAGCTTCACTCTGTGGTTGATGGGTGCCCATGGGGTGACACTCCTCTGGTCATGGGCGACTTCAGTGCAGCCACTGGCACTGACAGGGCTGGCTATGAGGATTGTCTCGGTCCCCATGGGTCTGGTGACTGTGGTGAAAGTGGCTCCATGTTCCATGACTTTGCAAAAGGTCAGGGACTGCGAATTGCTGGATCCTGGTTCCAGTGCCCTGAACCGCATCGTTGGACTTGGTACTCTAATACTGGTGGTGCGGCGAAGGAGATTGATCACATCCTTGTGGGCAGACGCTGGAGGCTCTTGCAAAACTGCAGGGTCTACAGAAGTGCCCAGTTTACAGTTTACAAGTGACATCAAGGGCCTTTTGAACCAGAAGAAAGGGGCTTTTAAAGACGGTGATCAGCATGAGCTCAAGCGCATGCAGAAGGAACTCCAAGTCCAGCTCAGGGCAGCAAAGGAGCAGTACAGGAGAAAGCTGGAGCAGAAGTTGCAGAATAACAGCATGAAGGAAGTGTGGGATGGGATGAAGATCATCACTGGCTGCAGCTCGAAGCAGGGTACCACCATCGAGAGAGACGTGAAGAGAGCAAACCAAATGAACAACTTCTTTAACAGGTTTGACCACCCTAACCCACTCTCACTCTCACCTCGGAGTACTGCACTCTCCACACATCCTTCTGCTGATACCAGCATAGGAGAGACATCCCCACCCATAATTACAACAGCGCAAGTGAGCAGAGAGCTGAGGAGACTTCGTGCCAGCAAAGCAGCGGGTCCAGATGGAGTATCGCCACGACTGCTGAAAGTCTGTGCATCGGAGCTGGGGGGGTCCTCTACAGCACATCTTCAACCTGAGCCTGGAACAGGGGAGAGTCCCGAGGCTTTGGAAAACATCTTGCCCCAAACATCATCACCCCAGTCCCAAAGGTATCACGTCCTAGTGAGCTGAATGACTTCCGGCCTGTTGCTCTGACATCACATGTGATGAAGACCATGGAGAGGCTGCTGCTTCACCACCTGAAGCCACAGGTTCAACACGCCCTCGACCCTCTGCAGTTTGCATATCAGGAGAAGGTGGGAGCGGAGGATGCCATCATCTATATGCTACATCGATCCCTCTCTCACTTGGACAAAGGCAGTGGTGCTGTAAGAATTATGTTTCTAGACTTCTCTAGCGCCTTCAACACAATCCAACCTCTGCTCCTTAGGGACAAGCTGACAGAGATGGGAGTAGATTCATACCTGGTGGCATGGATCGTGGACTATCTTAAAGACAGACCTCAGTATGTGCGTCTTGGGAACTACACGTCTGACATTGTGGTCAGCAACACAGGAGCGCCACAAGGGACTGTACTTTCTCCGATCCTGTTCAGCCTATATACATCGGACTTCCAACACAACTCGGAGTCCTGCCACATGCAAAAGTTCACTGATGACACTGCTATCGTGGGCTGCATCAGGAGTGGGTAGGAGGAGGAGTATAGGGACCTAATCAATGACTTTGTTAAATGGTGCGACTCAAACCACCTACACCTGAACACCAGCAAAACCAAGGAGCTGGTGGTGGATTTTAGGAGGCCCAGACCCCTCATGGACCCCGTGATCATCAGAGGTGACTGTGTGCAGATGGTGCAGACCTATAAATACCTGGGAGTGCAGCTGGATGATAAAATAGACTGGACTGCCAATACTGATGCCCCGTGTAAGAAAGGACAGAGCCGGCTATACTTCCTTAGAAGGCTGGTGTCCTTCAACATCTGCAATAAGATGCTGCAGATGTTCTATCAGACGAGCGCCCTCTTCTACACGGTGGTGTGCTGGGGAGGCAGCATTAAGAAGAAAGACACTGCACGCCTGGACAAACTGGTGAGGAAGACAGGCTCTATTCTTGGCATGAAGCTAGACAGTTTGACATCTGTGGCAGAGCGACGGGCGCTCAGCAGGCTCCTATCAATTATGAAAAATCCACTGCATCCACTAAACGGTGTCATCTCTAGACAGAGGAGCAGCTTCAGCGACAGACTGCTGTCACTGTCCTGCTCCACTGACAGACTGAGAAAATCGTTCCTCCCCCAAACTATGCGATTCTTCAATTCCACCCGGGGGGGTAAATGTTAACATTATATAAAGTTATTGTCTGTTTTTTACCTGCATTATTATCAATCTTTAATTTAATATTGTTTTTGTATCAGTAAGGTGATGCTGGAGTATGTGAATTTCCCCTTGGGATTAATAAAGTATCTATCTATCTATCTATCGACACTGCAGTTGTGACCTGCTGGGCTGGCTACTTTGAGCAGTTGTTCAAAGCTGATCCTCTGGCTAGAACGTTGGATATCTCTGGGTCCACGGTTCTTGAGGCTGATCCTCCAATTAACTGTGAACCACCCAATCTCACTGAGATTGCACAGGTGGTGAACCAGCTGATTGGGTTAAGGCTGCAGGGATCTGTGGTATCCGGGGTGAACTTCTCTAGGCTAAAAACCAAGATCCAGGCCTTTAATGACCTCTTTGGCACAGCCATCAGCAATGTGTCTGTTTGTGGCGAGAGTGTTGACCTTGCTGAGAGGTTTACTTACTCTTGCAGTGACATTCATGTCTCTGGTGACTCTTCCTGTGAAGTCAGTAGACGAATTAGAAGAGCATGGGGGGTCATGAGGTTGCTGGAAAGGGGTGTGTGGCGCTCCCTATATCTATGCAAAGGGACGAAGGTCCACTTCTTTAGAGTCTTGGTACTTCCTGTATTACTAAATGTTTGTAATACATAGACGCTATCCAGTGACCTGAGACGAAGACTGAACTCCTTTGGTACTGTATCTCTCCGGAAAATCCTTGGGTACCGTTGGTGTGACTTTGTGTTGAATGAGCGGTTACTCATGGAGTCCCGAATGAGGCACATTACCTACATTGTGAGGGACCGTCAGTTATGGCACTACGGCCATGTGGTTCGTTTCCCCGAGGGTGATCCAGCTCATAAGATCCTCATTGTTGGAGACTCAAGTGGCTGGACCAGGCCGTGTCTGCCTGGGGGGTTGCCAGCTGGGATCCCGAGCTGTTTCGACGTGTACTGGGTGCGGCAACGCACTGCACCAGTGCATGCTCCCCAACTTTACTTGACTTGACTTTTAGTACTCAATGATATCTACTGTAAGCCATGCCTGTAACTAGCCGACTTAAGGCTTCAGTATTTATTATGATATAATATTTATCTTTAAATGTTTAACATAGTTTGATGTTTTATAATATTATCTGTTAATGTTCTTAGTGGTTAGCTCTCTTGGTGACCCATTCTAAATTTTGCACTCTTGATGCTCATGTTGTACTCATTAAAACACATACAAAAGTACTAAAGGAATATTGCTATAGAAAGTTTGTAGGCTACAGTGGGACAGAAAGTGGGACTTATTTCAAACGCTTAGTTCAATGTTCCATTTATAGATGACGTAAGCCATAACTATGATTGAGTATATTATCTTCTGCACAATAATACTGCTACTACATGCCAAGACAATCTGCTAAGCAAGTAGCATTTTAAAAAAGTTACAGCAGAAGTGAGCACTAAAAAGTGTTTTACATGGAATTAGGAAAATACAGATTCATTTATCAGTGACATGGTAGTGCAGTGTGCTGGTCTTTCATAAATTCAGCATCCTGGGTTTAAATATTGTGTCTGGTCATTTTTCACATGTAGTTTGCATGTCCTTTCACATCCTCAAAAACATGCTGGCTAATTGGTGACTCTGCGTTGGACTCAGTGAAGTGTGAGTGTGCCATGCATTGGACTGGCATCCTGGCCAAGGCTGGTTCCCATCTTGTGACCAGTGTTGGCAAAATAGGCTCAAACCCCTGTGGCACCAAATGGAATGAACTAGGTTTAACAATGTTATATTAATTTGTAGGATGAACATTTTTTAGTATAATCAAAATAAAAATTGCACATTTGTTATATGTGATTCTTAAAGGTATGTTACATCTTAACACTTTGAGAAGTTTTTAATATTGTTTTAGTAACATGTATGCCTATATTAATTTATTCCATTGTACTTAACACTAGAATTCCTGAATCCTAGGAAAAACTTTTAATCCCTGCCCAACTTAAATTCCTTTGCACCTCTCCATTAGCGTCTTTTGTTTTGCAAAGCTGTCGATCAGCACAAGCAGCAAGCAGCTTGCTGTCCCATCCCCTGCCTTGACGGAGCTCAACTCGGGCAAAAAGTTCTCCCAGCTCAAGCCAAGGCTCCTTATCTGCATGTGAGCTGCCAAGAGCTGTGTAGGGTAAATAATACAGTATATCATTATTTGGAATACATGCATATCATTCTTCTTCATTCATTTCTATTCATTTCATTGCATTCTTGAATAAAAGCACATGTGTTTATTTGATATATGGACTAAAGTCTTCACACATCATACACTTCACGTCACTGTTAGTATAACATGGAAAAAGTTTCTACTTTAGGTATGTGTTCAACATTTCTTGCCTCACATTTCCTTTCATCCTACACTTACCCAGATCTTTTTAGACACAGAACACACATAAAATGCATGTATTCCAAATAATGATATACTGTATTATTTTCCCTATACAACTCCAGGCACCTCACACACAGATAAGGAGCCTTGGCTTGAGCTGGGAGAACTTTTTGCCCAAGTTGAGCTCCATCAAGGCAGGGGATGGGACAGCAGGCTGCATGCGCTGATCAACAAATTTACAAAACAAAAGACGCTGATGGACAGTTGTGAAGGAATTTAAGGTGGGCCAGGATTATGAGTTTTTTCGTAGGCTTCAGGGACTCTAGTGTTAATTACAATCAAATCCAATTTAAAATGTATGCTCACTGTAAAAACTGTTCATTTTTTGACCAACTCAGGACTCATTAACAGTTCCAGTGTTGCCATTGTCAAACAGGTTGTGGCAATTGGCATCCAATTCTTTGTCCTTGCAACCATTTTAATGATGCACTTGTTTTTCAGCAGTAGATTAGAACTGGGCAGTTTTTGCTCATTATGTGTAATCAGCAGACCGGGCATATAATTTACCAATCTCCAGTCGATATTATTATTAAAATAAAATGTAACATATGCACATGTGTAGAAAGCTCAGGGGGGATAGGGCTTTTTCCGTTGTGGCTCCAAGGCTCTGGAATTCACTGCCGATCCACATTAGACAGGCCTCCTCACTGCCCATTTTTAAGTCTGCTCTTAAGACTTACCTCTTTGGTTTGGCGTTTGATCCTGTGTGAGCAGTTCATTTTACTCTGTTTTAACTCTGTTTAGTTGTGTTTACTATGTTTTAATTAGTTTCATTTATTGTATTTTATTTTACTTATTTATTATTTTGTTTTTGTTTAAAATTTATTTTAGCCTATGTTCAGCACTTTGGTCAGCGGCTGTTGTATGTAAAGTGCTTTATAGATAAAGTTGACTTGACTTGACTTTCCTTTATGCAAGTAAAGCAAGTTAAGGAATAATGTAACTATCGGCCACTGAATGTGTGAGTCGGTTGAGCACGTAACACGAATGTTAAAAGACTCCTTTAACTCGTTGGTAATACCTGTGTCTTGTAATCTGAGTGAGTCAAGTTCAAATCCAGCCAGGAGATAAACGTGAAGGGCTGAAAAATTCCATAGAATCTGCGGCTGCTACATTATGTCTACTGTGTGGAAAGTACCTTGATGTGTGAGAAAATGAAACATTTACCAAATGCAACATGTACCAGGAAAATGTCAACTGTGATGGATCTAAAAGACATTTGGCGCTACAAATTTGGAAAGACATTTAAAATTACATTACACAGCAGAGCATGCTGACTTTCAACAACTTTTATTATATACAAGTACAAATTGTATCCTTTTGAAACATTTGTTCACTTCTTTTGATTTTTTCTTCAAAGTATCACAATGGTAAAAATTAATTAAATGCCAATATATTTTACTAGTAATAATTATCTTTTTTTTAAATAAAAGACACTAGAATTAACATTTTAAAAACCCACTAAAGGAACAAGTACAATAAATCTCCTTGAAAACAGTTAGAGATGATATGCACAAGCAAAGTGTTTGCAATTCATTACAAGTTGATGGTGGAGAGCTTTGAGGAATTTCACACTTAAAGGAGTTCTGTAGCACAGGAACTGCAAATGCACCTATCAGACTTACCAGTATGTTGCTGAGAGGTGACTAACCCCCTGTGTACCGATACAGCCGTAAGGTGCATTTCCTCACTCTTGCAGAAGCAGAAGGAGCATGTCTCTCTGCATCATGCAAGAGTACAAACAACAAAAAGATTGTTTATTGCAGCTTTTCATTTTCTCTATGAGAAACAAGATTGTCAGATGATGAACCTGAAATGCTTCTTTTTGTCAAAAAGAACCTGCTAGTAATGCAAGTTCAACTGACAATATTCAATTTAATTCTGTTTGCTAGATTTATTTTACAATAAAATATGCAGAGGATTGTTGCATGTTTTCATACTACATGACATTTGCTATGCAGAATGTGTATATATGTATAATGAACCCAATATGTGCAACTCTACATAGAAACATTGTTAGAAACAGCAAAACTTACACACTAAATAAAATTGAAAATATTTGTTAAAATAGTCATAAATTTAAATATTGCTGAACGATACAGGCCTGCACATGTGCTTTTGCATCTATGCATATGATATATGATGCATGTGTAGTCTGATAACAGCAAAAAATGCATTGAAGTATTTGTAACACCTATATAGAATGAACAACAGGTTTGGTAGTGAAACAGTTGAAACAACACCTATTTTGAGAGCTGACATTAAAGAGTGGCCACAGGAGAAAGCAGAGCATGCACTATATGGAAATAATGACATCAAGCATCTGTGTACTGTAGTCTTGGCCAACCCGCTCTGCAGACACAAACACCTCTGAAAGAGAAAATTGCTTTGGCAGAATAGATTCAATTGAAGGCATATATTGTCAGTGCGACGGCCACCAAGAGAAGTGTACACACATTCTGATGCTACACGATGTGGTCTCTCAGTCTCTTTAGCTGTATGTTTGGGGGGTGGGGGGATTCAGATGTCTGAATAAAGACACACTGAATGCAAAGATGACAGACAAACTGATGCTGATGTCAAGCAAGAGGCCCTCACCCCAAGGCTTCCATGCTGAAGGACTTAATGATCTGTGTTGGGAATCAGCACAAAGGTCCAGAAGACCAGAATTTAAAAAATGAATGAGCTAGCAGTGATTTGATGGATTCATTTTTGAAGGAAGATAACCAGTTTGCTGGGAGTGCTTTGTGTACCAGGAGGCGAGATTGTGACATGAGTGGATTTTTTTATCTTTTTCTGACATAAAAATAATTTAGTTTGGTTAATAAAGGTTTTAAGCATTTTTTATGTCAGAGTTTCATTATTAAGTTGTTGTATAATTGCATAGTATCTTGATTTCTTCAAATATAGGCTGTTATATAATGGCACCTATATTTTCAGTTTTTAACAACCAAATTTTATTGCTTGGAACTTTTAAGTTAGTATTACGCCCAGATAGTTATTTTGAATAATTTTAGCTTTTTAATTTTTAACAGTATATGATCTCAGTTTTAAACTATGGAAGCCAAGCTCAGTTATTAACAACATTATTTATACAACTGAAGAAAATGTCAACCAAAATATTGTAATAAATAAACACATATAAATTTCAGCATTTTGGATTGCTGTTGTGTAAGTAGCTTGTTTATCAATCTGAAAGTCTGAAAAAAAGGAAATTCTGGTAACCCAGCTTTGGTCTGGAAAAGTCTTCCCATATTGTCAGGTTGAATTACAGGTCAGGACTGAAATATATGGGTTTTGAAACTGAGTTTTTGATTTAGGTTGAATTCATGCTCTTCATAGCAATACAGAAAAAGCAGCCAATGATGCATTAATAAATACATTGTAAACTTCACAGCAACTGACTGTTTTAATGATTTCCCCATTCTCCAACCAGCTATTCACGTGTCATGAGACTTGTTTGTCTATTTCTGCTCCCCTCTTGGCCTCATTCCATCTACTTCCACCTTTGAACACCTCTTCACACAATCAAACTTCACCTTTCCACAAGCCCACATTAACTCAAACTAGTTCTGTTGATTACAATCTCCATGTCTGTCATTTCCACATTCAAGAAAATGTAATAAGATCAAGTCTGGCCGAAGTGAATCACAGATCTTGATATAAATTGTTCCACATACATAAATAATTTAGTATCAGGTTTATTAAAGCTATTGGTTCATTCTTTCTACATTCAAAAAGATCTTTACCACATTTGTCATTGCTATATTTAATGAAGTGCACAAAGAGATTGAGTGGAGGTGTTATACATATTTATCAGACGTTGGAAATGTTGTTTCCAAAAATCAAATAGACATTCTGGTTGATTGCCATTAATCCCATTAGTTGTATTCATTTTGTATGAGAAACATGCCTGCAGCTTGTGAATGATCCCATGTGCAGAGTTTTCAGTAGCTGCATAATAGCCAGAAGCACATAATTATTCATCTACTCTGCAGAATATTTGATCCTTTGCTATGGAGGAAAATAAACGTTAGCTGGATGAAGGTGGAAAGCATGCAGGCCAGCTTTGATATGTAGGCTATAATGGTCTTTAACAAATGGAATATTTTACAAAGGTTAAATAGCATAAATTAAATGCAAAACAAAAATGAAACTGATATTTATCATAAAAAAACCTTATTCAATGAGATCTCTATTTCTTTTTAAACAATTTTTATACTGACTCAATTATCTGCTTCTAACATCATTATCAGTTTATTATTAAAGGCCTAATATACTTTTATTATTTATTGGTGGATGTAAGTATATACACTTTTATAGATGAAGTATGCACCACCTAGTTCAAAATAAAACTCTTCAGTATACTCTTCAGTATTCTCCACTCAAATACAATACTGACCAGCTCAGACCCTAACCTTAACTCTTAGTGACTCATGAAAAGTGACTTTTGACAATGTGGGTACAATGTAGGGCCAGGCAATATCCCACAGGCACAAGTGTGCAAATCTTGAAACAATCTTGGACTGGATGCCAGAACATCACATGGCACATTCATACACACTTCAACATCATGCTGAATGTCACCATAAGAAAATTAAGAGTAGACTAAAAGAACAATATGTCAGCTGTACACGGTCAGTGCTTGTTCCAAGGAATGAACACAGGATACTGAAGCTGTGTTGTACATATTAAGGTATTTAAGTACTGAGATTAAAAACTACAAGGGCAATTGATCCTATGGTGCATGGATTATATTAAACATTTTTATCTTTGTGGATTACGTTATAGTAGACAAACCTATACAAAACAGATTATGGTTGAAGACCTGAAAACATTCAATGTCAAAAAAAGTCAGTAACAGCACTGAAGGAAAGCTTGAAACATCATCCTTTTATGTAAAGTTCCTTTGGATAAAACCCTGCTGTTAATATGATGTATCAAATTATGTCCACATTTCTTGTTTGGGTCGGGGGGAGGTCAGGCTGGGGAGCATGCACTGGTACAGCGTGTTGCCGCACCCACCACATGACAAAACAGCTTGGAATCCTGGTTGGTATACCCCCAGGTAAACATGCGGTCTAGTCCCATCCCCTGGAAATGACCATCCATCCTCCACAGCCATGTGTTACCTGGGTGTCCCCTTAGCCCGGTCCAGCTGCTTGGGTCCTCAACAATGAGGATAATGTGAGCCGGATCACTCTCAGGGAATTGCAAAACTTGGCCATAGTGCCATAACTGACACTCCCTCACAATGCAGGTAATATTCCTCATTCAGGATTCCGTGAGCAACCACTCAATCGACATGAAGTCAAATCAGCGGTACCCAAGAATTCTCCAAAGAGATAAAGGAATCTAGTCTTTGGCTCAGGTCACTGGACAGTGTCCATGTCATGCAACCATGTAGCAAAACAGGAAGCACCAGGATTCTAAAGACTTGGACCTTTATCCTTTTGCATAGATATCGGGAGTGCCACACACAACTTTCCAGCGACCTCATGACTCCCATGCTCTCCCAATTCATCTATGACTTCATAGTCAGAGTCACCAGAGATATGAATGTTGCTGTCGAGGTAAGTAAACCTCTTGACAAGGTCGACACTCTCTCTGTAGACACACTGCTGACGGCTGTGCCGAAGAGATCATTAAACACCTGGATCTTGGTTTTTATCCAGGACACTTGCAAGCCCAGACACTCAGACTCCTCACTCAGTCTCTTGAGAGCCCCGATCACAGCAAAGACTCCACAAAGATCACAACATCATCGGCAAAGTCAAGATCAATGAATCTTTCTTCACCAACAGATGCCCTCCAGCCGCTGGATTTCACAATTCTGCCCAACACCCAGTCCATGCAAGCATCGAACAGAGTAGAAGCAAGAACACACCCCTGACAAACCCCAGAATCAACTGGGAAAAACGTAGAGGTTCTGACTCTGCTCTGCATAGCACTCACAGTACCAGTGTACAGGCTGGCCATGATATCCACCAACTTCATGGGGATCCAGTGAAGTCTCAGGATGTCCCACAGGACAGCTTGATCAACTGAGTTGAATGCCTCACAAAAATTGACAAAGACTGCAAAGAAACTCGCCGATATTCTCATTTGCATTCTATGAAAACCAGCAGTGCCAGGAAGCGGTTGATGGTAGACTTCTTAAGCATAAAACCAGACTGCTTCAGTTTCTGGTAGGTGGGCAAGTGATCACGGATCCTACTGACAATGACCGTAGTAAGGACCTTACCCTGCACCAAGAGCTGTGTTATTCCCCTGTAGTTGCCACAATCCAGGCATCACCCTTCCCTTTCCAGATAGGGATGACGAGTCCCATTTTCTAGTCAGTTAGGATGACATTCATCTTCCAAAAGGAAGCAAAGATTACTTTCAATGCAAAGAGGACAGTCCTAGCTGGAGGATCAGCTTTAATCAGCTACTCAAAGTAGCCAGAACAAAGGTTCACAATTGCAACGTCATCTGTAAGGACTGTTCCATCATCTGCCCTGACTGCGTGTAATGTTTTGATTCATCTGTAAGCAGAATGTGAATCACTAGACGATAGATGGTATGTCACCTGCTCACAGATTCGTCTAACAATCCCCTCCTTATCTGCCCTCAGAGCCCCCGCAGCCGTCCTCCTCGGTTCCCGGTACAGACAAGAGTTGCAATGAAGCTGTGCACTGTGACTCCTCTCAATGATATCCAGGGTTCCCTGTGAGATGAGATGTCTCCTTCTGGGCACACTGGTAACACCAACACAACCCTCAGCAACCTTCAGTGTCTTGTCAGGGAAGTTCTCCCACATCACATTATGATCAGCAGGTGCACCCAAGGCTGTATGTTCCTCACACAAACCGGGCAAACTCATTAGAAACAGCCTGATTGTGGACACAGGCCAAGTCCAGCTTGATTCTTCTAGTAGGTGGTAGCCTATTGGACCTAAGCAGGGTCTTCAGAGTAGCAACAAGTCTGTGGTTATAATTCACAAACTGGGCACTTCTGTAGATCGTGCATCTCTGTAGGAACCTCCAGCATCTGCCCATGAGGAGGTCATCGACCTCCTTCACCGCACCATTAGTATTGGAGTACCAAGTCGAACGATGTAGCTCAGAGTGCTGAAACCAGGATCCAGTGATCTGCCACCTCTGACTTTTTGCAAAGTCAAGGAACATGTAGCCACTTCCACCACGGTTGCCAGACCCATGGGGATCGACATAAACCTCATAGCCAGCCCATTCAGTGCCAGTAGTCACATTGAAATCACCCATGGCCAAAGAAGTGTCACCTTGCAGGTGCCCTGAACCACCAAGCAAAGCTGTGAATAAAATCTCTCTCTCACTGAGACATCACTGACCGTGGTTGGATCATACACTGAGACAACAGAAAAGGCACCCAGACAGTGCCTTAACCTGAGTGTCATAATACGCTTCTTGAAAGGATTGACATTGGAAACCATCAAAAAGAGCCGATCCTCCACAGCTCTTTGAGTATAACAGCCATCAGAACGACCAGACCAATAAAAAGCTTACCCACCTACAGAGATCTGGCCAGTCCCTGGTCTGCGCACCTCAGAGAGTGCTGCCATTGAAATGCAGAATTTACAAAGCTCCTCCGACAGCAGAGGAAGATGATTTTCATGTCTGAGAGAAAAGACATTCCATGTTCCTACTGAGATGGGTTGCTTAAATCGGGTCAGGGCAAACTCTTTAGACTTTATTTCAATTAACATGTTATATTTTCCCACCTACCTCTCGTCTATGTATGAGGAATTTTAACATGGGGAGCCAAGTCATGTTAAACATCAGAAGATGCTTACTCCACCCCAACCCATATAACTATTAGTAAGTGGTATATCTTGCTAAGTTTATTCATATTAAAGATAATATTAGCATTTGTATGCACTCACTATGTATAGTCTGCTGCATGAGTAATGAAACTTGATATCAGATTCTTTCCTTCCTGCTATGAATTGAATCTCAGTGATCTTATATATAAAATCTCTATTCATTTTGAAGCTGGAAAAATAAGTTCTGAGGTATATTTTACTTATATAAGAGTTCCCAAAGAAATTTGTAACACAAAACATATTCAATCCAGTTTCTGAAAAGTCTTTTTTCAGTTTACAGGAAGCCTGATCTATCCTGGCAACCTCAAGTGCAAAGCAGAAATCATTTTTACACCAGACTGGGACCAGTGCTATTGCAACAGGGCCCTGAGGGCCAGCCAGCAGCTATGTTTTTTTTTTCATTTTCTGAGAGCAAACAAGCAAGGGAGAGTTGTCATCTGTAGAATAGATAACCTTACCATTGTATATGGAGTGTGTTTTATCCAAAAGACATATTACTTTGGTACATTTTAAAATAAAATACAGTGACTGACTGGAAATCAGTGATGTTTGAGTGGTTTTTCAATCGGTCATGTCGGACACTTTCCATTCAAATTAGTTTAGAAATTATTGGTTAATACATTGCTGTGTGACATGTTCCCTTGAAGAGTGAATAATAGACTACCTTACTTTGCAGTTTTTTTATGCTTGTTAGGTTTTAGCAGTTGACGAAAATGATGCGAAAGTTTAAGTCTAGTAGTGAGAAATGCAAAGAACAGAAAAGACTAGAGAACACATAAAAGAGAGCATGATTCCTGGATCAAGGTTCCCTATATGACAGTAGCACACACCACCCAATACCCACTTAGCCAGTACATCCACCACACCAGCTCAGATTAGCAACAATGCTGCAGAGGCAAGTGAGACCAAAGTGATGAAACTTTAGTATTTATTCAGTGCAATGTAGTAAGAATAATTCTAATAGAACAATTTTTGACCCTGCACTTTGGCCAAACTCAATTATCAACATCATCAGAATGGATAAAGTGAAAAGTAAACTCATACAAATCAAAGATTAACAAAAAACGATGAATGCCATTTTTATAAGGTAGGCTCCCACACTGTGCCTAGACCATGGTTAGTCCATTCCAAGTCTAAAACACCTTTTTTAACTTTTGAAAGTTAATCTGGACATGAAATGGGGATTTTATACAGAATTGTAAGGTAAGCATGTTTTTCATTTTTAAATTACTAGTAACCAAATAAGTATGAAGTATTTTATCACATATGTATTTTCCTACACCATGCACACACTGTACAAGAAACACATCTGTCATTAACCATACTGTGCTAGCTGTGCAGAACAACAGCAAATTAGTTTGAAAAGGAATTGGGAGATGAAACAAAACAAGCAAGACAAAAGATATAAAACTGAGGCTTAATATGTGTAACAAAAATCATACTCAAGTAAGGAGTGCAAACATTTAAAAATCAATAAGCACATACATAACTAGAGCAAAAACATTAATCTTAAGTGCCAAAAACTAGAGCTTGAATTCATTAACCAGAAATGTTTCAAAAGAACAACAGGTTTTTAGGTTTGAGTTTAATCTAATCAAGAACAACTAGGAAGTGCACGATGTGACCATTATATCCATGATCCAGATATGTTATGCACATTGCATTTCCTATGGACCTTGCCTAGCAACAAGAACCCCTCAAAATGGCAGTGCCCATAAGAAAATCAAAATGGCATAATGAGAGATCATTACTTATGTTAAACATTGTTAAAAAAGTGTAAGGCACAGAAATACATGTGGCCACAAGATTCCTTAACATCTAAAACCCCTAAAACAAGGTCTGGGAGAATTTATTAAAAATAAAATAAAACCTGGTTATGACACATACTACATTTGAAAGTAAAAAATGTAAATACAATACAATAAGTGAGTAGCTCAAGTTCATCCTGGAAAATATGCTAAATTAAATAAGAAGACTTTCACAGTTTTAGGGAAATCTGTGGGAGGTAAAAATAGTGATGAATGTGAACACAGGTCAATGGTCATTTTATGCTTTGTAGTACATACCAATTCCTCAGAAACCTATTTGTGGTTATGTGTAAAATAAAATTGAAAAAGACCTCATACACACGGTGGCGCAGTTCACCTGGGTTCACTTCCCACTTAACTTCAGCTCCCTGCGTGGAGTTTGCATGTTCTTCTTGTGTCTGTGTGGGTTTCCTCCGGGTGCTCCAGTTTCCTCCCACAGTCATGCAGGTTAGGTACATTGGCGATCCTAAATTGTCCCTAGTGTGTGCTTGGTGGGTGTGTGTGTGTGTGTGTCCTGCGGCGTGCTGGCGCCCTACCCAGGATTTGTTCCTGCCTTGCGCCCTGTGCTGGCTGGGATTAGTTCCAGCAGACCCCCGTGACCCTGTGTTAGGATATAGCGGGTTGGATAATGAATGAATGAATCATAACACAACATACACAAACGATGATTCTAGCCTATGTGAAATTAATAATGAAAGGCAATTTCAAAGATAGAAATGCACTGGTATATGGGTAAGTAACACCTAATTGTCAGCATATTTCCTTTTTAGAAATTGATACGCTATAATATATAGTATTCATTCAATACTGAGAAAAATGAAAACAATCTCAATGTATTTAACAAGACTCAAGAGAGTGAGCAAGTTTATGATTATAAGGTTGACAATACACCCTTGAAGCCAAATGCCCGAATAGTCACAGAATTCACCTTTGGCTTGCTTAGCCATTAAGACTTAATTTTCACTGGTCCACTGGGAAAACCCTGAGTTTGTATCCCAAGAGACAGGCTCAATGCAGTGAAATGTCACTACTGTGGGTCCACTACACATAATAATAATAATAATAATAATAATAATACATTTTATTTATATAGCGCCTTTCCCATGCTCAAGGCACTTACAGAATATAATAAAGAATGGCAGCATATACAGTATATAGCATTGTACAAACCAGATAAATAAATAAAGAAGATTAAGACATTGAAGCTGTGTTGTTAATAGGGAGGAGCGGCAACAACAAGCGTGCGCCAGCATCCCTTCACCTGTATGTAAGGATGTCTTGAAAATTAATTTCATATCACCAGTCAAGGTATAAGGTTTGAGAAGTCATGTAAGAAGTGTTTCAAATAAACCCTGGTATTTGAAGGCATACGCATTTTGTTCTGTCTGATCTACTGTTTGTCTTTACTGTTTTGTTGAACCTTCTAACTACTTTATTTGCTCGTAAAATTTCTAATACAATTTACAGTATTAGCTAATATTAAGTGAAGCAGACTCTTTTCAAATCATTCTCAGCAAGGAATATACAGTATAGGTATATGTGCTCACTGCTAAAAGCAATACTGTATTTTCAGGACCCTGGAGAAGTTTACAGAAAATACCTTGGTTATACTGAAGTACTTTACACCTGAGTAAATTGAATGCTTCTCAAGCACAGTTCTAAAAATGCAATGGATTGCAGTCTTCAAGGGCTACAAATTACAATAGGACATCTATGTCCTTCATTAACCTGTGTTCATATTCCTTATATGCTGGTTGACTGAACAGCTAAATTGAACTAATTTATCCATAGTCTTCAAGTTTCTTTACTATACAGTACTGAAGAACGTTTCAACAAATCTCCAGACCATTTAAATATGTTTAAAATAATTTACATAATTTTTCGATTGGTATTTTAAATTAGCCTAGGGCATTAGGCCAAATCTATGTGTTAGAACTGGAAAACATATCAGTAACTTACATAGGAGTAATAACATAATTAATATTGATTTATACATTCCTATAGCATGCCTTCCACTGAAAAACCCAGCATGTAATCTATTCCATGCATTGCTATAAAGCTATAAGCTATTAGTAGAAAAACAAAATTTAAAGTCAGTAAAAGGAAAAGTACAATATAGAATTCACATACCAACATGCTCATTTAAACACATTACTTTTTTTAATTATGTTCTTAGAGCTCCTAATTGCTAATGCCTGATGGTTATGGATGACACGAAAAACAAAACTCCAGTATACCTATAATGAAGAGAAAAAATAGGCTGGCACCCACAATCATTAATACAAATCTAGCAAAATTCTATTTGATCTAGGCCAGCTAGGAGTCAAAGCTTCCCCTGGGCATTCTACAATACAATTTAGTTCAGATTTGTGTTAATGATTTTTCCAGAATACAATAAAGGTCTAATGCTTGGTCTGTTGCTGTTCAGGCTAATGTTTCCCATCTACTGAGGATTCTAAGATAAGGAGTGAGAACTGTTTAAAAGTAGAAGCAATAGCACTTCAAATCACAATGAAGAGGAAGAGAGTTAGATTTAGTAATAATGGATCACAGTGACTGGCATATTCAAAATAAATATGAAAGGCCACATCAGCAGCTTTAACAAGAAAACACCATGGTAAAATAATGCCTGTTCAACCTTGAATTTAAAAGCTGAAGCAGTGTGGCATCACTTATATTGTTAGGCAGATCATTTCAATGTTTGCTGGTTTCTAAAGGTAGGTATTTTTATGTATCTTTGTTTTTTAAAAGGAGTGAAATAGTATTGCAACATTTAGCAAAGCTACCTGACAGTTGTAAAGTGCTTGTTTGAAATCTGGGCCTGATTACTATCTGTGGCATTTGAATGTTCTGCCATTGTCTGTATGGATTTTCCTTTAAGTTGATTGGCTCTAGCACCTCCTTAAGCCTAAAATGGATTAGGCAGGTTTGTTATTTATGTTATTATTAACAGGCTGAAGAACATACCCATAAGTCATCATGAGAGATCTGCCAAACAAACAGGAAATGCTGTATAACATCCTTAAAAAGTCCTATTGCTAGCTAGGGATATTGCATAACCCTAATATGTTTAATTCAATTTAGTTTCCTCTCAATAAGCACACTCCAAAGTTTAAGCCTGGTGCTCTATAAACTGCATGCAAAAAATAAACAGAGTGTTTTGTTACGTCCAGATTTCATTTGTCCTAGGTCAAGCTGCATTCTGAAAAGGATCATTTCTTAGGCAAACAATGACCATTTAATTCAGTTAGAAGACATCTGAAAAAGGTCTGTCATAGGTGACAATGCATTCACTTCAAGATGGGTTTATGATGTATCTGCTCTAAGGCAGACCAAAGTACCGCCACAAAAATGAAATGGAAACGAACTAGTAATGACAAAGTAAAAACAACAGATGAATAATTAAAAGCAAAATAAAATAATAATATGAAACATCAGCAGCTTTATATATGTGTGAAGAAGGATTATGAAATCTAATTTGAGAAACCAATGACATAATTTAAGAGCTGGTGTAATATGGTCATATTTATTAGTTCAAGCTATGAACGACTCAAACACCATGACCATAAAGTATTACAAAAGTCAATTTCGCTCAACTCAGACTAATGCACTAGCTTTTCAAGATCCTGTGGCCTAATAAACTTACTTATTTTTTCAATATTTCTATTCTAGAAGAGACAGATATTAGACCATACAGAAATGAGATGACTGAAAGTTAAATCTGTGTCAAAGATAACACCCAAATATAAGATGGATTTAACTAAACCAGCTGTGAAGCATTTTGAGTTATTAGTTATTATTATTAGTCAGTCAGTCATTCTCCAACCTGCTATATCCTAACACAGGGTCACGGGGCTCTGCTGGAGCTAATCCCAGCCAGCACTAGGAGCAAGGCAGGAACAAACCCCGGGCAGGGTACTAGCCCACTGCAGGGCACACACCCACGCACCAAGCACACACTAGGGACAATTTAGGATCGCCAATGCACCTAACCTTAACCTGCATGTTTTTGGACTGTGGGAGGAAACCCATGCAGACACGGGAAGAACATGCAAACTCCACACAGGAAGGACCCAGGAAGTGAACCCAGGTCTCCTTACTGCACGGCAATAGCGCTACCACTGCGCCACCGTGCTGCCCGTTATTATTAGTTATTATTAATTTTTTTTTCTATTTACTATTTTACACCAACAAATGCTAATTAAAAATGTAACATAAGAAGTAGTAATTTTAAGTAATCCAGTTTAAGTAATAATTATAGCCATGTGTCTTTTAAAAATTACATGTTAAATGCCTTAACATGTAAGGAACAGTGAATTGGTCCCAGGAACAAACTTCGGACCTTGTCTGACTGTAGATGCTATGTTTAGGCGTTTGCAAAACTTAATACAATCTGAAATAAAACAACTTTGAGCAGGGCTTGATAGAAAAATTAAATTCTCAGGTCTGTTTAATCAAATCCTATGATCAAACGTATCAAAATCAGCATTTAAACAGTGTCTAAAAGCATAAACATGGTGTTAGAGAAGATTAGGATATCATTTAGGCATGGGTTAAAGCTGTTTCTGCGCTGCAAATGTGGTGAAAGTTAAAATGACAATATTGATTTCTTTACCTGTTAGCTTGTCTGTTTAACCCCATTAGGAGTGGTAATCTCCATATATATATTGTGAGACTTTCCTGGACACCACCAGTCGGAAACCACATCTTTATAAAATGCACACGTTTATTTTCCATTAAATAAACACAGTTCTTCACTCCACACAAAGCACACAGCAATAATCGCCCTTAAATCAAGTCTTTAAAATGTCCTTGGCCACCTTTACTCCTCCAGGGAGCTTCGTCCTTCTCCCACTCCCGACTCTGGCTCACTGACTGCAAGGAGGCGGCCCCTTTTATTCCCACCCGGATGTGCTCCAGGTGGCTGATGATGTCCATCTGGCAACACTTCCTGGTGTGGCGGAAGTGCTGCCCTTTGAACTGGAAGCACTCCGGGCGTCCCTGGCCGATCCCTCCGCCATCTTGCCAAGTGTGGCGGAAGTAATCACATCCGGGTCTCCTGATGCTTAAAGCGCCCCCTGGCGGTGGCCACGGTTCCCAGTAAGTTAAATCATCTTTGTCCCTTTCCCATGGTCCTCTTTTTATCCAGGGCGGCTGCCCCCTTGTGCCCTGGAAGCTATTAATGTCTCTTTCCGGTCCCTCCAGGCATCACGGCCAGGTAATCACCGCAGTCATCTGTCACAATATATATATATATATATATATATATATATATATATATATATATATATATATATATAAAAGATCCAACATCTGTCTGTCAGTATGTCTGTCCGCTTTTCCCGAGAGAACTACTTAACGAATTTAGATTGGGTTTTTTTCTATAATTTGCTTGAACATTCTGGTTGATTTTGTGACTTCTCTCATCTCTGTAAGTATCATAGTTCACCTGCAGGAGCGATATAGTCGTGCAAATCCGAGACAGAGGCTGTGGGCCCAGAGGAGGGGAAAGCATGATGTCAGGATTGGGGAGCTGGACTGGGACCTCCTTTCTCATGCGCCAGCCTCCGTTCCAGTCTGTCTACCTCTAGCCACGTTTTGGAGCGTACCTTGCCTCCGCTTAGCTAGTGATACCTGTTTGCTTATTGATTTTTAAAGTTTTCCCTGTTTCACTACTACGCAGACAGAGCCACAGGGGACAGCTAGTCACTGATAAATGGTGTGTAAATGGAAAATATATAGAAGATATATAATTTCAGTCAAATGTCTTGTGTACTGAAATTGACTACACATGATTGTTGTTACATGTGAAGAGCTACATTATGCATTTGATCTATTCTTTCACCCTTATTTCAAACTTATTTAGTGTAACAATTTAATTTCAAGCTTTAACTCTCAATGTAATGGTAGTATAAGCTTCTCCAGACCACTTGTGTTTTATTAGAAAAGAAATGGAGTTCTTATATGCAATTCATTTTAATTACTTAATGTGCATAACTATAACCTTTGGGGCACCACAATCAACCTGGCGATATAGCTGGTGAAGAAAGGTTTACCAACTCTTGGTAGGAGAATTGTGGCACAAACTAGTTCTGCAAAAAATGCAATGTAACTAATAACCTGAAAAACAAACATCATGGTTCATGACTTAGTTGTGCAGACTTGACAACAACAGAGAGTGAAATTTAGATGACAATCGCTGGATTCAAAGACTCTCACTGAAGAGTATTATACAGGACCCTATGAAGTGTACTTAACTTGGTATAAAATGTTTCCATGTGTGTTCACCTTCAGGACATTTAATCCTCCTGTCCTGTTATTAGACGATCACTAGTTACAGATAAGGCTAAAGTACAATATATATATATATACAGTATATATAAACATAGTGAGTACACAGTGGATAGAATATAAGAATGACCATTACAACCTAATACTCAACATAGTTGAAGACAAACATACTGTGTCCCCAATTACTGCTTGTGATGTATTCTATAGTAAAGGTGTTTCAAGTGATACAAAATGTTGAGGAGTAGGGCACTGATTTGCAAAAGACCAAGCTTGATGATAGCAGACATAATATAACTGCAAGAATAACCTCAGTCAAAAGATTGTAAAGGCTGATGGAATGGAGAAAATGCTATAAAAACTATTAGGGAATACAAATATCTTAAAGGCAGTGAAGTAGTAAGAGTGTAAAATGAAAATATACACCTTTGACAATGATTTGCAATGACAAATTCTTGGCAAGGAACACTTGCTGACAATAAACAAGGAGCTAAAATATCTTATGTGTTTTTGTTTGATCACTAGCCCTTGTACATTTTAAGCTGCATACTTTCATAAAAAACTTTTTGTTGTTGTCAATCCACAGAGTTATAATATTACAGCTACCTTTGTTAGTTGCTTTTCTAAAAATAGAAGCTGTTACTGACCTTTTCCATCCAGTTTTTCTTCTAGGTAACCTGCTGTGACACTTGGTGTCATACCTACTTTGATCAAGCAGCTGCTCCTGTCCGCAGAAGAAATGTCAGAGTGATTTTTTGGCCCTTCAGATATTATTAGGATTATGCATTGCCAGTGTGAGGACACCATGTTCACTTGGCAGCAAAGCTAGAAAATGGTTTGGGCTGAAATAAACAGTTTATTTTGTGTAACACCTTTTCATTCCATTGCAAGGCTCCTTAAAATTTGAATACATTTACATACATTGAATATTTAAGGACTAAGCAGTGAATTTTAAGAATATATTTTTCTCATTATTAATTTTTGTTGTTTTGTAATTCTTTTTTCTCATTTATTGTATAAAACATGTGTATAACAGTGTCTTTTTTAAGGGCTTGCATCCATTGGTTACTACAGCAAATATGAGGAACAATTCCGTCTCTGTATTGATTTTACATTAGTTAATGAAATGCACTATAATAAAATAAATAGCTAAAAACATGACTTAAACTTTTAATCATTCTTTGGTATATGAGGTATATATTTGTTTTTGTATATATTACATCAAGTATAAAATATATACATAATTGTTAAAATGTTTTCAGATATATTGACAACCTACAGTAAACTGAATTTTTTTAGCAGCCATATCTAGTTTATTTTGTCTTGAAATGTTCAATTTAGCATTACATTTCAAAGAAATATGCAATTAGTTCCCATTTTAAATACAATTTATAGTTTCAGTTTTTGTTAAAAAAGTGTTTTGTGGCCAATACTGCATATGCTAAAGTTGATGTAAACTTCTGGGGCCTCAAATATAAACGGTGCATACACACAAAAATGTTGTGTAAGCCCGTTTCCATGCTCACATTGCGATGTATAACAACTAAACTTGGCGTAAAGCCACGCACATTTTCACGGCAGCTAAATCCTTGGCGTTCTCAAGTTCTCCGCTCGATTTTGCAAACTGGTAGCACCCAGTGTCAAAGCAGTGCTTTTGTTGCAGTGTGGTTTCCCTTTCTTTTTTAGATGTACATCCCTGACAGCTTTATCATATATACTGAAATTAACCGCATATTGTTTATTAGTTTAAGGCATCTGATTGTAATTAACCCGTAACAATATAATGGTCCACAGAATGGTCAAACTATTCCAAATACCATAGCTGCTTTAGCATTGTTACTCTCAAGTATTTATTGCACTGTATCTGAGTGTGGAATCACAGCTCTCAAGCAGCTGATCAGAAAGAGAATTATCGGTATGCAGCATCAAGCACATGCTGCCTCAGCCATGCGCTATTTGTACTGCTCCAATACAACAAACGCTTCAAAGCCTTTCCTTCAAAGCCTTGCGGTTTAGAAACAGTTTCATCCCAAGAACTCTAAACACACTCAATCAGTCCATCAAGTGCTTCTTATAGAACTGTTTGTACCTATAAGTACAATTACCTCACTGTAAACTTGCGATATGGTTATAATATTACACTACCTGAGCCACTTTATAAAGTGCGTATTTACATATGATGATATCAATTTTAAGATGAAATTCAGCAAAATTTGTTTGTGGTAATGTGCCTTACTGGCATTAGCTAGAATTAAAATTTTTCAAGTGTCCTCTTCAGTGTTGAGAGGCATTTGTTTGGGGTAAAAAAATCAAAGTATAAAGAAAGGAAACATGCCTTTTTCCTTTTGTATAGAATGCAGATAGACCTCTTCACTGACCTTATTTGCGCCTTTTGGAGAGTGTCACGGTAGGTCTCGTGTAGTATGGAGAGACAACCTTGCCATTAACCGGCTGGGATGGCATTGTCAGTCCTTCAGTCCTGCGTGTGCCTCCCGCAATCCCATAACTCTAAAGGAGTAAAAAGATAGTGTGAAGTGTCGTTATATTAGTTTACCGCGGTTTAGAAAAGGGTTCCCATGTGTGTAGTTGTCTGGGCAGTAGATCAGGGGAAGGACGTGACAATTTAAAAGTGCTTACAGTAACTTAAGGCAGAAGCGCAGTTGCGTCTCAAAAGCCGGGACAGCTATGCGCACGCGCGCCAGCTGCTTGAGTGATTAATAGTATTTTTGCAGGGCAGGAGACGCCACATCTCGCAGACGCGTTCTCGTCATCGTGTGATTGAAGAGAGATGACGGAGGACAGCCTAATTGGTCGGCACAAGGGCACCGAATATAAAAGGGGCTCATGGCCCTCAGAGGTTGGTCCCTTTCTGATTAGATCTTCCTGGAGAAAGGTACTCTGTAGAGCAATTTCGAATTTACCAAGCATTACGGCTTGTGCCTTGTTTTTGTAAATATTTGTTCGTGAAAATATCTCTGGAATATTTTTTTGGTGGAGGTATTTAATTGGGTTATGGGTATTGGTGCACTAGTTATTTTTGTATATAGCCACTATTATTGAACATCATTTATTTACTGTTTTTCTGTGTCTTTTGTGGTATTGAACTGTGTTTTAATATATAAATTCCACAGGACATTATTTTTGTTAAGTGCACCTGTAAATAAAAAATTCACTTTATTTTTCAAAAAACCCAACCCTTTTTGTGTCCGTGTCTCCCTGTCTTCCATTATCATCCTGGTCACGCTCGGTCCCATTTACTAGACATCCAGAGTGTAGGCTGGTGTTTTTATTTCCCACTACACGGGGTGTCACATTGTTTTTTACATTATACAGATAAAATGTTAACATCATGTAAATCTATATTGTTAATAATTAAACATGTGAGGACACGGTGTTGCAGCACTAGCGACGATCTGGCGTCTCATTCAGGGATTGTTCCTGCCTCGCTCTGTATTCTTGCTGGGACTGGCGCGACACTGGGTGGATAGAATAATTAAATATGTACTACAAAGATATTTCAATATTTCTTAAAAGTTTTGAAGAATCTGGGTTCTAAGCTTACAGATGTCTTGACATCTGTTACAGAGCTGATTATGTGGCAATTGGGTACATGGAGAAAGAAAAGGAAGGACAGGAATTGGGGTTAGTACGTTTGAAAGAGACAGTACTGCTGCAATAAATTATTTCGTCGAAGGTAGTGCATGGCGTAGCAAGCATCTTGCATGAGGCAGGAACAATCTCTGGATTTAAAGCCAGTTCGTCACTATCACTGCGCCACCGTGTTACCATGTTTAATAACATGCTTTAATTCTTATTATCATGAAAATTATATCAAGTATACATCTCAGTATTTCATTTATTCAGAGAGCTGTAATATCATGAATGTAATGGATTCTGTGTCCTGTCTGAGGAAGAGAAAGCTTGTTTAAGAAGCACATAGTGATTCACACACATAGAAGTGCACATAAAATACAAAGCATTTAATGTGCTACTTTAGTTACTATGGTATTTGAGAAACTAGTAAATTAAACGATTTTACAATGAAGTTTATGATGTTCTACTTTAATGACAAAATAAACTACGTGATTAAAGTGGAAATTTCGAGATTAAACTTGACATTTCAAGCTTTTTTTTGTCACTGTGTGCCTATTTTTGGTCTTTTCACTGTACCCTAATAAGCTTCCATATGACTCTCAGATGGTGGGCTACGACTCGCCTTTTCATGGCGACTTTGATATCTGAAAACTTCTTTTTTATTTCGGGCACTGTGCGACATTGTGAACTTGAACTTTCGAGTTTCTCAGACACTCTGTGTCACTGGATCAACTTCCTTTTGTTGTTTATACCACTGTTTAAACCAACAAATATTATGTTTTTCCTTGCCTTCACTTGGTATTCACTGAACTTCTTCTGTTTTCCCCTGTGCTTTTGCCATTGTCTTTTCACAGAAGGCTGAGCTTAAGGGCTATTTATATTGATTTGTATATTCAAAAAGGCGTAATTCTGGGAGGAGTTGGGGAGAGGCATCAGGCACGTCCACGTGCGTTACTTTTCACACTGACTGGGATTTATGGAGCGGAAGAACGTGGAAGTTGGCGTACGCATAGATTCTTGCATCTGGATTTTTTTGTGTGTACGCACGTTTCCTCTTTTGTCCGTATGCCATATTTTAGTGTGAATTCTACGCACGGCGTTATGCATGAGGCCCCTGAGCTGTAGTTAGGCTGCTGTTGGTATCATCTTTCAAAACTTTGAACTTTAAAAGCTTGAAGCAAAATACCTGAAATTTACCCATAATCTATTCTGCTCTTAAGATTAATGTTTGTAAGAATCTATTTGTTCTCAAATCATAGTGTCCACAGTATTTTTCCCCTAACATACAAATATACTGATACATAGATATATATCTTTCGAAACATGCTCCAAAAACACAATTTTAACTTGAAAACTATACCTTATTCATATATAAAATGTGGAAAAAAATAAAGAGACATTTTATTTTCAAATTAAAGTGTACTTTTAAGTTTAGTGTATGGAGAATTTAATAATTTAGTATGGATAAAAAGTATAAAAAGCAAACATGACAGTATGTTTTTTTTCTGCTTTACTATATATTATTGCACTTAATTCTAGCTAAAACACACAATGAATATATTTTTATAAGGAAGGTTTAACAATACCTAGTAAAATTACAGGGAGCCTGTGTGTTTGAGGTCAGAATTAAATCATGTTTTACTCTCAGTTTGGTATCAAGGGTACAGATTAAGAAAAAAGAAAATCCTGCATCTTTAAAAAAAAAACAAGACAGTGAAAACTGATTTTTTGAAAATAATAATACTTTATGGTTGTGATGTTAAAATTGTATTAACACTCTGTCCATACATTTTACAAAACTCACAAATGTAAGGGAAAAGGGTCAATAGAAGCTTACAGGAAAAGAAAAATATTTGTATGCTCAACATACTTCTTCTTGACTGTGCATAGAATGTTTTCTGCTGTTGGAAGTATTTCATAAATTCCCAGTATTATAGCCTTAATCACTTTGCGCAAAGCTGACACTGCATGAGGTCTGAGTTTTATTGACCGTAGAATTAAATGTCACCTCCAGACACTTTCTTTTTCCTTAAACCACTCTAGCCAGCATGTTTTCTTTGAAACTGCCCTGTTAAGCCTCAATCAAAACTTACTTATAATGTTGTGGTTTAGGTATAAGATTCAATTTACATTTAAGCATAATAATCATACTTTTTTGCATAAATTATTACAACAGCCTGGGCAGCGAGAGGCAGAGGAATGGATTTAACACTCTGTGGAAAGCAGGTTGTAGTTACCCTGAAAAGGACCATTGCTTTCTTCAACAGCCAAACCCACTACAGTCTTTTTCAGAAGCTTCTCCATGCTGCAGAAGTCTTCTGCAGCTCCATGCACTCTTGACTGTTTTTGTCCCAGTGCCTACACATACACATCACCATCCTCATCTCACTCTGCTTTTCTGGGGTTAGAGGAAACCCCTTATGCGACAGCTTCACTCAGTTCCATGATTCAACCCAAGGCCAGTGCCCACATCTGAGGAATGCAGGCAGCCATGCAGCTAAGTTGATGAGCTTTAGCAGCAAGGAGACACTTAAGAAGTGTTGTGTCTATGACTCCCACAAGTTGAATTGAATTGGTATATTCTAACTATTTCTAGCCTCTCTGACTATAGACTAGCCTCAGTTAGTGACCTGCCTAGCCAAAGGCAAGGCATGGAGGGCACATGGTTTTAAATCATGCCTTACATGCCCAGTAGCATGAAAAACAACACGGTCTATTGAATGTGCAGTGCCGTACATTTAGAGCATACTGAAAACAAAGTAAAGCATCTCTAAGTATAGAAACAACTAAAGTTTGACAAGAAGACACATTCTTTATTCTTAAAAAAATTTAACCAGACTATGTTCATGTTCCTACCCTCACCTATGGTCATGAGCTATGGGTAGTGACTGAAAGAACGAGATCGTGAATACAAGCGGCTGAAATGAGTTTCCTCCGCAGGGTGTCTGGGCTTTCCCTTAAAGATAGGGTGAGAAGCTCAGTCATCCGGGAGGGGCTCAGAGTAGAGCCGCTGCTCCTCCGCATCGAGAGGAGTCAGATGAGGTGGCTCGGGCATCTGATCAGGATGCCTCCTGGACGCCTCCCTGGTGAGGTGTTCCAGGCACGTCCAACCGGGAGGAGGCCCCGGGGAAGACCCAGGACACGCTGGAGGGACTATGTCTCTCGACTGGCCTGGGAACGCCTTGGGATTCTCCCGGAAGAGCTAGAAGAAGTGGCCGGGGAGAGGGAAGTCTGGGCATCTCTGCTCAAGCTGCTGCCCCCGCGACCCGACCTCGGATAAGCGGGAGACAATGGATGGATGGATGGATGGATGTTCAAATTATCTCATGTGGTTATGAATAAGTATAACTTAAAATGTTCTTTTGCTTTAAAGTAGTCCTATATCAATGTGATTATATGGACTAGAGCTGAAGGTTCACAAGCTCTGTGGTAGGAAAGCAGCACTCAAGTGATAAATGAGCAGAACACACACACACACAAAAGAGGGAGAAAGTGGCCCCTAAAAAAATGGCCGCTGAATCTGTGTCTCTGTGCTTGGCTAGATTAAAAGTAAACAGATCATTTATTACCTTTTTCTGCAAAATTGTTATTACGCGAAGCAAAATTTATAACTAGAATATCATGCACAGGAACTAAGGGAAAACTAAAGATAAACAAGAGAAAAGCTAAATCTTTGACAGGACAGATACTATAAGAATAACAAGATGAACAATCCAAACTGCACAGTTAGCTGCACAGAAAAAACAAAGATAAACATGGGACAAGGAGCAAAAAAGGAAGGAGTTTCTAGAAAGCTTCTAGACTGGTTTAACTGAGATGCACAACTGTCATTTACAGGGACAGGCAGTATCAGTGAAAAGACAGGTTTTACCGTCCAACTGGGGAAAGCTTCCTCAGAGAAACAGAATGTAGCCAGTGCAGATATATAGAGTGTGGGATCAAAATCTCTGGCATTCAATGAGATGGCCAGCTAGACAGGAGTACAAAAATTAAAAACATAACAGAAGTTCTCAAATATATTTCTGGAGCATCAACACAAGATTCATTTCCATAAAGGGGTTCAGTACCTAGTCAAATAAAGAGAAAAATAAATCACAGAAGAGGTAGCTTCACCAGAATAAGTTCCTGGACCCAGCACTCAATAATTGATAAACTTAAAACTATCAGATTTTAGTAGTTAACATTTATTAGTCTAATTTTGAACACCAAAGCCCACTAACATTCTTCTTGTTTAGTCAAGGTTGTTTTACAAAGTCCCAACAAAATGAATCATGAATTGTGTTAATGACGTAACAGTGCTGTTACTGATTACCATCAGCCTACATGAAGGAGGAGGCAAAACGCATTATGGAATAATGTGATGACAACAAACAAATGGTGTGAGAGCTGTAGTGGTATAATGCAACTGTTGGCATCTGTGGAATTGCTGCGGAAAGATCATGTAGCTTTAAATTTTCAGGGAAGGAAATCACTGAGGATCCCTCATGGTCCATCATCACTACCTACTGTACATGGTTAGCAGGACTTTCATTTTTGGAGGAGACTGAGAAAAATCATTCTACCTCTCTAACTTCTGTACAGACTGTACACAGAGACTACAGTGATTAGAAGCATCACATTCTGGGATAGACAACTGCACAAGAGCAGACCTACATGCCCTGTTCATAACATGCATAAAGAAAACACTTCCCCTTTCTTTAAAAATCCCCACACTGTAGCAGTGTAGTTTTTCTTTCCTACCAGCCAGCATGACATATCATTGCGTCAAATAAAATTTCCATTACCAAAATGTATTACTTCTGTCTATCGCATGACTGGCATCAAACTGTGCCACAAGCCCTTTCATCACAGTAAGGTTATAGTCCTAAGAGGATGAATTAGTTATGCAAATAATATTACCAAAAGAGTTGTGTGTACCTTTCATAAAATTCATAAACCATTCCAAATGCACTAGTTAACATTATAATTTGTTGCGATGCTTACAACTTTTAAAAAAGGTATTTTTTAATCTTTTAAATTTCTGTTAAATGTCTGTTTTACAAAACTAGAAAGGTCTCCTTAATTAAAAAAAGACAATTAATGTGGACAAATAACAATGCTTTCAAATAAAATTAAAAATGAAGATCTGAGTTTTCCTACAGCAAAACCTTTAATGCTGCTTTCACAGATTTTAGTCTGCCTTTCTGACACCATGAATTGTTCCTCCAGTGCTACAGATGTAAAACATTTGGGCACCATGTATATTTGATGCATAATTGCGTGTTAAACTAGTGCTAAAAGGTGTTATGGTGGCAAGAATGAAATAAGATGTGGCATCGCTCAAAGATGTAGAGGTCTGAAGTTGTAGGCTGATATTTATTGGGCCACTGGAGCAAGACAATGGTTTCTGATATATAAAATTGAAAAAAAAAAAAACAACACAGACATTGGGTGTAATTCCTCTCAGAATCCATGACTATTTAAAACAAAACAACTTAGTATGTATTAAAAGGCCAGGAAAAAACTACATATCAATTTGTTATCAACTGCCAAAAAATTGTATTTTATGTTTACTGTCTTTGAAATGCCAACAATTTTCGGTTAACGTGAGCCATTAAAAAAGTAGGTGTGTTAGGACAAAAGCGGGTAATATAAAACATAAAAGATGGAAAGTACATATAACATTCATTCATATATTAAATTATTTTGACAGACAGTTAACAGTTAACAATACTGGAGCTCATTTTGAGGACTCTAAGCTATTAGAGAGATATTAGTATTACCAATATTGTCATTTTACCTAATATCACTAAGTAGTGACATTTCAAGAAACAATTAACAATATATTATATATATATATATATATATATATATATATATATATATATATATATATATATATATACAGTGCCTGGCCAAAAAAAAAGTCGCCACCAAAAAAAAAGGTCACACACTCTAATATTTCATTGGACTGCCTTTAGCTTTGATTACGGCACGCATTTGCTGTGGCATTGTTTCGATAAGCTTCTGCAATGTCACAAGATTTAATTCCATCCAGTGTTGCATTAATTTTTCACCAAGATCTTGCATGATGGGTGCATCACTTCATCTGCCTCTCTTCTTACCCTGATGCGCCCATCACTCTGGAACAGGGTAAATCTGGACTCATCAGACCACATGACCTTCTTCGATTGCTCCAGAGTCCAATCTTTATGCTCCCTAGCAAATTGAAGCCTTTTTTTCCGGTTTGCCTCACTGATTAGTGGTTTTCTTATGGCTACACAGTTGTTCAGTCCCAATCCCTTGAGTTCCCTTCGCATTGTGCGTGTGGAAATGCTCTTACTTTCATTATTAAACATAGACCTGAGTTCTACTGTTGTTTTTCTTCGATTTGATTTCACCAAACGTTTAAGTGATCGCCGATCACGATCATTCAGGATTTTTTTCCAGCCACATTTCTTGCTCGAAGACGATGGGTCCCTACTATCCTTCCAGTTGTTAATAATGTGTTGGACAGTTCTTAACCCAATTTTAGTTTCTGCAATCTCCTTAGATGTTTTCTCTGCTTGATGCATGCCAATGATTTTACCCTTCTCAAACAGACTAAAATCTTTTCCACGACCACGAGATGTGTCTTTCGATAATGGTTGTTTAAGAAATGAGAAGCAACTCATTGCACCAGTTGGGGTTAAATAACTTGTTGCCAGCTGAAAGATAATTGCCCATGCAGTAATTATCCAATAGGAGGCTCGTACCTATTTGCTTAGTTAAATCCAGGTGGCGACTTTTTTTTTGGCCAGGCAGTGTATATATACTGTATATACAGTGGAACATCGGTTCACGAACATCTCAGAACACGTACAAATCGGTTTACGACCAAAAAGTTCGCCAAACTTTTGCATCTGTTCACGACCAAACACTCGGTATACGAACAAGCCAGTTTCCCTTTCGGTTTGTGCGCGCCGATGATTTCCACATGTGTTCAGTCTCTCCCTGTGCATTCCCTCTGCAGCAAGCGAGAGACAGCAACACACACACACACGTGCGCGAGCGAGCGAGAGAGACACACACACACGCACACGAGAGAGAGACACACGTGCGCGCAAGGGAGAGAGAGAGAGAGAGACACACACACACACACACACGCACACGCGCGCGAGAGAGAGAGAGAGGGCTGGCCGGACTTATTTTTAAAGAGACAGATTCCAGCATTGTTTTAACCTCGTTGTATTTAATGAAGATTTGAATTTAATGTAATTTAATGTTAAGAATTTAATGTAGCGTGCATTGTTGCAATGTTACTTTTCTTGGTGGTTTATTAAATTATGGATTTTTCAAATATTCATTTTTTTTCCCTATGCTTAAAACTCATTAAAAAAAAAGTGTTTTTAGCTAGCGATTCGTAGCGCTATAGCATGAACTCCTGCAGTGTTAGTTTTCTCTGTTGTTCAAGGTTTTCTCAGTGTTATTCAATGTTTTACATTTAGTTTACTATTACGCTGTACATTCTATGGTTTAACTATATTTGTGCTTAAAAATCTTTAACCCCTTAACCGCCCTCTGCCGGATATATCCGGCACCGTTGTTTTATTGCTAACGCCATACTGCCGGAATTATCCGGCACATTTGCCTTTGGTTATATGAATGCCTGGCAAGTAGTATAACTGACGGTTTGGCGTGGGTATTATTACTACGTTGTATTTCGACAAGTCTGTGGTTGTTTTGGCCGGTCATGTGACGTGATTCGCATGTAACAGCTGTGAATATGGCGAAACGTAAACTGACTTCAAGTGAGGCTTTGCAGGCGATTTTGGACAGTTCTGATCATGATTGTAGCAGTTCTGAAGAAGATTTTAGTGACAGTGATGAGCAGCAACGTGCGCTGCATGATACTGTGAATGAAGAGGCATCGGATGACGGCGCTGAGTGGGTGTATCCCCAGCATCTCAGCTGGGCTGCTGCCCGTGGTGAACTACCTTTTCTGCATTCGTTTGAGGGAACGTGTGGCTTTATTGTTGATGTAAACAATTACACTGCTGAGCAGTTTTATGAGCTGTTTGTGTCACCTGATTTGATCAGACATTTTGTTCATCAGACAAATCTGTATGCAGCACAGTTTATTGAGAAAAATCCCAATTTACCTCCACATTCCCATGTTCGTGCTTGGTTTGACACTGATGAAAACGAAATGAAAAAATTCATTGGGATTTTGATGTTGATGGGAATAATCAGAAAACCAGATATTGAGATGTACTGGTCTACAGATCCTATGTATGCAACACCTATTTTTGCAGCTGTCATGACACGTAACCGATTCTCTTTGCTGCTGAAATTCTTTCATTTGAATGACAACAGAAACGAGCCAGATAAGAAAGATCCAAACTGCGACCACTTGTTCAAGCTACGTCCTTTGATTGATCATTTATTTGAAGCATTTCAGTTGCCCTACATGCCAGGACCGTCAGTTGCAGTTGATGAAAGTTTATTGTCGTGGAAGGGCCGCTTACAGTTTCGACAGTATCTACCATTGAAAAGGGCACGGTTTGGTATCAAGATGTTTTGCTTAGCTGAGAATTCAGGTTACATTTATAGATTTCGTGTATACACTGGCAACTTGCACAACATTTAGTGGTCAATACTGCTTGAATAAATGTAAAAAATGTAAAAAAAATGTAAAAAAGTAAAAAAACGAAAATTGTTCAGATTTCGCCTGGCGTGGGGAATATTTAGGGAGTTGGCGGTTAAAGGGTTAAAAAAAAATATTTACATACAGTTTGTACAGTCTGGAACGGATTAATTGTATTTACATACAATCCTATGGGAGAAATTACTTCGGTTCACGACCAAATCGGGTTACGACCAGAGTATTGGAACGAATTATGGTCGTGAGCCGAGGTTCCACTGTATATATATATATATATATATATATATATATATATATATATATATATATATATATATATATAAACAATTAAAAAAACAAAATTTTGACTTTTCTGTTTTATTAGCACTCCGAAACTGAACATTTAGTTTGAGTATATTTAGGTTGCCTTAATCCTATACATAGACTCATCATTTAAACTAAGCACTATAAGAGCAGTGTCCTCAGCAATCTTGATATTTTAATGGATGCCTTCATGAGAAGTTGTCTGGTGGATCTGAGTAAGCAAGAGGTGATGAGACATAACCCGGCAGGGTACCTGTAGTCAACATGAGAGGCTTTAGAAGCAAGTGGCTTTCACTAAAGGCATTCAGCAGGTAGGAGGGGCGCATGTTTGAGCAGAAGCGTGGCAGTGTGGCTCCAAGGTTTTAGTGAGAAATTTGCCTGACCAAGCATTCACGCGCGGATGTGCACCGTTGCTAGTTGCCTCATTAACACTCTGTAGTCCATGATCACAGCACCTCCGCTCAATGGAAGGATAAAATGAGTATAGGCAGGAAACAGGAAGGGAGGAGAGAACTGAAAAAAACATGAAAGGAATGAAGAAGAAGGTGGAATTGGTGTGCTTGAGCCAGCATTGTCTTGGGAAAGCAGGTGGTCCTTTGTAGGAGCAATCATTCGGCACTCCATGGGCGGATCTTCCGCCTCTCCTACTGTTCAGTAAGACCCCTTCTAGGGATTCAGTAGGTGACAGGAGGGTGTGAGAAAGATGGGGGAACTGGTTCGGAGTATCATGGCAGATGCCTAAGGAGGCCAGAGAGAGGTTTGGACCGCATCTGCTGGCATCTCCAAGTCTCCTAGGCCTATAGGGTGCAGCTGGGGAGACAAAGAGCAGACACGCTGGATGGGGAGAAGCAAGAGAGAGAGGAAAGGATACCTGATTGCTGGACATTTTTTATTGGAGTATGTATGCATTTTATTGTGGATTTTAACTTTAACAGATGAATATCTGGTTTTATCTATTATTTATTTTGATTATTTATTCATAAAGGAAGGAGCAATGCAATTATGCAATTTGAGGAGATGCTTTGTTTAACTTTTTTGTGATAAAAGCACAACTGATTTTGTGCCATACTGCTGACTGTTTGTGTCCTCATTACACGACACATCACAGTCATGTTATTGATGATTCTAGGCAGGGCCATCTTAACAGTATTATAGGCCCCCGGGCAAAGCAGTGCATTGGGGCCCATACCTACACAACCACTCACAGGAATAAAAATGTAAATGGTCGATAAATTTAAACATATATTTATTGCATTGGTACTCCCAACAAAATTAGTGTTTAAACATTAAAAAACATGCTGTACAGCAAAGATTAATCAACAAGTCACAACATACATAAATTAGCATGGAGACCCTATGCTTGTGGGAGCCCCTGGGCAACTGCCCGGCATGCCCATGCGTTAAGAGGGCCCTGATTTGAGGTGCAAGTAGTGTCAGGGCTCCTAGAGCCAACTGGACTGTCACACTGTTTAAAAATGTGAAAACCACATGGTCAGTGTTAGGAGAACTTGTAGCTGTGCATAAAAAAATTTCAAGGGAGAACAAAAAATGCGTCAGGGAAAATACAGATTGAATATGGGGATTCAGAAAAAGCAGTAAACACATGTGGACTATCATACTAAATTATGTCATGTCAGCTCATAGTTATAGTTACTTTTTAAACTAAATTATGTGAATAAATTTATCACAGAGAGAAAAAGATATTGTAGTAGAAACAAGAATAATATAGAGAGAACCATAGTCAATTATAGGCTGAGGTCAAAACCAGAAAAATCAAACAGCCAAATAAAAAAATTCCCAATACATAAATCAGCTCTGGTGTGTCAGAACACCAAACTAAATGAGGAATGTTTTACATATCAGAAACTAAATATGTATGTATGGAATCCAAAAACTTTGACAATGCAGATAGCATCCCAACATCTTGTATGTAAGTGACCTGCTGACATTACATGACATGACTTCCAGTAAGCAAAGACATTGTTCTCTATGACAACAAATAGACAAAAATAGTATTTCCCGTAGAAAGAAATGAAAATACAAAAGGGTGACAAAATGTAATTTAAAAATATTTTTAAAGTGACACAAAAAACATGCAGTAATGTTATCTACACTTAAATAAATTCTGCATTTCATAACAATACAGAAGGGAATGGAATCAGGGTCAGTGTCCATGTCAGGATTTAGTTTTGTTTGATTGTATCATTTTCATGCTATTTTTCAAATACACTTGCTTTGCCATGTGTCATGCATGTGCGTCAGAGGTTCAGCCTCAGCCTTCCTCCCAGGTATATCATACCTCCCCAGACAGAGAGGGTGTACTGTGACTAATTGTCTTGTCTTCTTCTTCCTCCACAGTGCAGAAAAACTGCTCAATGAAAGCAACTGACTCCACGTCTTCTGGTCCTTAGGCCATAAAAACATGACTGCCCAGAAGGAGGCACCACTTTGTACCTGAGTAACCAGTCTTTATTGTAGTAGCCATCTTATTCTCGTGGCAGCGATTTTTGCTTCAATTTCACTCCAGAGAGCATTGTTTTTGCTAAAACCGTTTAGTAAATGAGGATGGCCAGATTGGCATTCCAAAATCTATCCTTGTTTCAACCACTCATTCCCTTGGATGACCACACATATGAAAAGCTAATGTTTTCCTCTTGCCTCTTACCTATAGTTTATTCCTGATGATTCTGTACTTATTTAAATAAATGTTAAAAATGACTCCTTCAAAGAAATCCACACAGCATTCTTGCATTTGTTAATGTTATTTTTTGCATTCAAGTAAAAGTGCATTAAATGAAATATTGTGGATTAAGGAGGCTTCTGTGTGAATTTTAGTGTATATGTTCGGAGTATTATCACAATTTAAGTGTAAAAAAAGTCTACAAAGCATATGCTACAGGAAATGGTTGCACTGAGCCAATCTCAGGGATAACATTCAGTAAGCTTGCAGTTTTTGATAAGGCAAGTACTTGTCCTGCATCTGCTAAAGGCCAGTTATTTTTAAATATCTCAAATTCTGTCTTTCTGAATTTATTTTTTAATCAACTGCAATGTTAAATCCCTTTTTCAAAGCAGAGTGGAAAAATTAACACTACTGTACCAACACATACATACGCATGGCAATTCATTTCTCTTTATTTCACTTTTAGAATAAACAAATAGTATGAGACATGTATGGTATAAATTATAATTACTGCTCAGTAGTTGGAACTTCTTATTTCAGCTGTTATGCAGTAAATACACCACAAATATATGCCACACATTAATTGATTTAAATACATACAAGGCAATGAAAATTATCCATACTATATGAAAAGCGATTTTAAACATCAATGTAGCAAAACAAAAATTTCATTGTAATTAGTATCTAATGATATACATTTAAAAGATAATTATCTGACTTTTCTGACAATTATAGCATTTTGTAGTAAATTAAATACCTTGTGTGAAAATTATAGGCTTGAATATTTCATTATTTCAAAGAGATAACACAAGCCATGATTAGAATAGAATAGTTATTTAGATGTCTTTCTTTTCAGGTTTGTGGTTAACAATATGGTACATTTTCAGATATAATGGTCATTAGTGACATTAAAAAAAAATATACTATCGGCAAATAGCAGTGTTTGTAGTAATGTCAGATGTATTTCCATTTCCTTTACTGTAGAGCAGAATTTTTGCAGTAAGGTTCTGATTTAAAAGATTTAAGCAAAATGAAAATTTCTAAGTAAATTTTTGATCACTACTGTAGAAGACTTCATTCCTGCTCTGCACCAGCTTAGGGAAGAAACTTCACTTTGCTTTTAATCTGTACAGTGTAAACTGTATATTAATTACCATACATATTATTTGCTTGTTTTATCTACTTTGTATCTCTGTAAGATGTGCTTCAAAAGTATTGTTTTGTTTGTTGCTAAGAGGCCATGGTACACTTTTAACAACTTTTTCCTCTTTAAATTAAAAAGTGTGTGTTGTGTGTTCACCAGTGACACTTAATTACTGTTACACCACAGCTAAAGATGCCTACAAGTCCATCCTGCGTCCACACTTTGGCAAGACTGGACACACATCGGTGCTTCTACTGCCTGCTTACAAACAGGTACTGAAGTGCGCTAATCTAGCTGTGAGGTACAGTGCTTGACTCTAGAAGATGAATCCAAACTGCATGACTGTTTAGATTTGAGTTACTGATCTGCCTTCAAGCATTCTTTTGAGAATATTGATGAATACACCAACCTGGTGACAAATTATGTCAGGTTCTGTATAAACTTTTGTGTGCCTACCCAAACTGCCTGCTCCTACCCTAACCAGAAGCCCTGGGTGAACAGCACTGTTTGCCTGAGACTCAGGAGGCGGACTGCTGCCTTTAATTCCAATGACATAGAGCACTACATGGTTTCCAGGTCTGTGCTACTGAGGATGACTAAAGCAGCCAAGATTCAGTACAGAAACAGATTGGAAAATTATTTTGGATGAATCAATCTGCAAAAACTGTGGAAAGGTCTGCAGTTGATTACAGATTACACAATTTTAATAGCTTTGCCCATGTATGTCCCTGCCTTGCTCCCAGATGAGCTGAACAACTTCTTCACTCATTATGAGCCTCATAGCTCAGACTTGGTAAGTGTCCTGAAATGTCCAGCACTACTGGCAGGCATAGCCATTCTGCAGATGTCGGAGGTTAAAATGAGTAAAATTATTAAATGGTCCACCGGCCCAGAAGCCATCTTGACCCACATTCTGAAGGAATGGACCAACTAGCTGTCATGGGCATGTGGTGACATCTTCAACTTGTCCCTGTCTTCGTGTATGTTTCCACAATGTTTCAAAAAAACCATGATTATGTATTTTTTAAAGAAATCTGCTGTTTCCCGCCTGAATGACTACTGGCTTATTGTGTTAACCCGCATGATGAAGTGTCTGGAAAAACTGGATATGATCTACATTAACCACAACATCCCTGCTACCCTGGAACCATTACAGTTTGCATACCAGTGTAGCAGATCAGTGGAGAATGCCTTCTTCCCCATCCTGCACACTGCTCTGGGATATCTGGAAAGGAAAAACACCTAAGTCAGGATGTTGGTCATTGACGATACATCTGCCCTTAACAACACTGTGTCTTCCATCCCAGTGTTAAAGCTCAGAGAATCTGGCCCAGAGCATCTTCATCTTTGGCTGGGTGTTTCTGACAAAATGGCCCTAATCAGTAGGGATTGGCAACAAAAACTCCATGCTATTCACCAGCATTAGCATTCCACAAAGCTGCTGCCTTCGCCAGTTGCTACACAGTCTATTCACCTATGACTGTGCAGCAAAGCACAAGGGAAGCAGCATCATTAAGTTTGTTGACAACACCACAAGTGATTAGCCTCATCAGAAACAATGATGATGCTGCCAGCAGGAGGGACGTAAAAGATTTGCGCTATTCTTTTTAAGTGTATATGAAAATAAAGATCCAACCTAATCTAATCTACTATGAACTGTATGAATTTTAGGAACTATGTGTTGCAACCTTGGTATTTCAGATTAGGCTGAAATTACATCTGTATGAAGGATGAATAAATCCATGTGTTTTAATGGAGATCCGGGGGAGTATTGATGCCTTTTGTCTTGATGTCTTTGATTCATAATGCACCTCCAAGGCATGTTTTGCTTTTATTGTGTCCATGGTTGATACTTTTTTAATGTGGTCACCCAGAACAAATATACTACCTGTCCTAAAGTGTAGGGTAATTTAGTAAATCAACCCCAGTGTCAACTAAATTGAAGATTGGATCCTTATGTAATTGTACCCATGTTATTTTACCTGTGTTGTTAACAATACCTTATGACTCGGTATATTTAGAGTTTTTTTTTTGTACTATCAGTGTTGTCATTACTCAAGTAGAATCACCAGTGATCTTCAAGGTAATCAAACAAGTAGGAAAAAATCAGTTAAATGCCATTAGCAGAGAATCTAATGGAACTGGCTCTCCTGTATAAGCACCCATTACCCATTCTGTTATTAAGTTACCTAAATAAAAAATGCTTTTTTGCTAGGAGACCTATCAGGCCACCCTTTATTATAGATTGTATTTATGAGAAAATAAAAAACAAAAAAAAAGTGTATTATGCTGACGGACACAGTGCTTTACTAAAGTATACATATTTAAATTGTGTACTATGTGCAATGTTAAGACCACTAGTGACCTGCATATTGATAATATGCTTGTATCCTTTGAACAACTCTTTCCTCAAAACATTTTGTCTACTAAATGCCTTATTGATTGGCAAAATTAAGGTTTTCTGAAAATGTGTTATAAGCAACAAAATGTTCCAGTGTAACATCACGTAAATACCTTACAGTTCCAAGAACTTAATTTTGATGGTACTGAGACAGTCATGGAACACTGCAAAGTTAACAGTCATAATAACTTGCCAAATCCCTTCAACTAAATGAGCGACTTGACTTGACATTATATTGCAACCACCCGTCAATGTCATGATTAGCCGTTTTGTTTTTTAATTGTTCTGATTGAGCTTCTTTACCAACCTTGCCCACAGTGCACAGTCCACTTTTGCTAAGACATTCTTACAACTTAACATGCAAACATGAATCAAGCAGCTCAACTTACTTTAGTTTTACCAGACAACTAATAAGCAGCAACTTGAAATGTAGCAGTAGCCCATTTGAGAGGTTTCCACAGAAGATATATATTTTCCGGTTTGCAGTTTTCTTATAGGCAGGACCTTGTCTAACTTTCAAACATCAGACTGCACTGTGGCAAAAAAGTCTGACATGTTAGCAGGTTTCCATCACATTTCTGAGCATTTTAGGTTTAATATTAAAGAAACAAATATTCTTCCAATAATTAGTTTAAACTGAATTGGAAATGGTTAGAGGTTAAACTTGATGTATTAAAAGTTGTTTTTTGTTTACCTAATGGTATTTGAAAGCAAAAGCAGGATAAAGAGTTAAGTTATATAACAAATAATTCTCAGCTGACAGCAAAAATTACATGCTGAGATTGACACTTACGTATCATTTATACAAAGTAAAAAAAAAGACAGTTTAATTTTTCTAGATAAAAAAATAAGAATAGACTAGCTAAAAAGGCTATGTGGGAGCTTCTAACAGTGTGTTCCAGTTTGTCCCCTGTAGTAACAAAAATGAATTTTTTAATTTGCTAAATTACACTTTCATATTTTGTGTCTGTCATGAAAAAGGACTACTGAAGAATATATATTTATGTCATAGAGGTCTTTGCTAGCCTTTAGCATGAAGTTATTGCTAATTTCAATGATATATAATAAAACAAAATATTCCCCTGGGAAACAGCACAGATAAGGTTGTATTCTTTAAATAAAAAGTTGAAATTAGTTTCTTAAATTATTTAACCTTTAACTCGATCAACATCAGGACAGAAACACTTGCCTTCTTTAACACTAGAATTACCAGAGCCTACGAAAAAACTCGTAGATCTGGCCCACCTTAAATCCGTTCACACCTCTTCCTCAGCGTCTTTTGTCCTGTAAATGTGCTGATTAAGACAAGCAGCAAGCAGCCTGCTATTCCATCCCCCACCGCTGCAGAACATGCACAAAGTTCTCCCTGCTCATGCCTTGATTGATTATTTGGGAATGAAGTGCTGGAGTTTTAGAGTGGAAATAATAGAGCATTATTTGGAACACATGCATTTCACGTGTGTTCCGTTTCTACAATAATCTGTGTAAACACATTGTTAAAACAGAAACGTTTGTCATATTTTAGTAGTAAATGTTGGCATAAACTGGAGGGATAAAAGCTGACACACAAACGCCGGTGAATCTGCCTTCTTCATATCTCACCGTCACTTGATTTTTTTTTTATTCAGTTTTATTGAGTGTTCCTGCTCATGCTGAATTATGGTCTATGATGTCATGGTCTATGATTTGATTCAGGCTTCACACATTATATAGTTTATGCCAACATTTTGTCATTTACTACTAAAATATGACAAACTTTCTGTTTTAACAATGTGTTTACACAGATTATTGTAGAAACAGAACACACATGAAATTCATGTGTTCCAAATAATGCTCTATTATTTCCACTCTAAAACTCCAGCACTTCACTCCCAGATAATCAATCAAGGCAGGAGCTGGGAGAACTTTATTCACGTTCTGCGGTGGTGGGGAATGGAATAGCAGGCTGCTTGTCTTAATTGGCACATTTACAGGACAAAAGACGCTGAGGGAGAGGTGCGAACGGATTTAAGGTGGGCCGGATCTACAAGTTTTTTTGTAGGCTCTGGTAATTCTAGTGTTAATGGACACACTAAGCAATTTATCAGAAGCTCCTGTGCATGTGCGTATCCATGCAATTATCTAATAACTCAATCATGTGGCAGCAGTGCAATGCATAAAATCCTGCTGATACAGGTCAGAAATGTAAGTTAATGTTCACATCAAACACCAGATTGGAGAAAAAATTTGATCTCAATGATTTGATCAGGGCATGATTGTTGGTGCCAGAAGGGCATGTTTGAGTAAAATCTGTAACTGCTAATCTCGGGAGATTTTCAAACACAATAGTTTCTAGAGTTTACTCAGAATGTTGCAAAAGAAATACAGTGAATGGCAATGTGGCAGGCAGAAACACTTGGTTAATGACAGAGGTCAGATAAGAATGGCCAGACTGGTTTGATCTGACAAAAAGGCTATGGTATATCAGATAACCCACTTTGTACAATGGGGTTGAGCAGAAAAGCATTTCAGAATGCACAACATATCAGACCTTCAGGAGGATGGGCTACAATGGCAGAAGACAATGTCAGGTTCCACCCCTGTCAGCCAAAAACAGAAAATTGTGACTGCAGTAGGCAGAGGCTCATCAAAACTAGACTGGTCTGATTAATCTCAATTTTTTGCTGAGGCATGCAGATGGTAGGGTCAGAATTTGCTGCCAACATCAGGAATCCGTGCAACCAATCTACCTTGTTTTAACAGTCTAGACTGGTAGTGGTGGTGTACTTGTGTGGGAAATGGTTTCTTGGCACACGGTGGGCCCGTTAATACCAACCAATCATTGATTGAATGCCACAGTCTAATTGAGTATCGTTGCTGACCATGTGTATCTCTTCCTGTCTAGAATTTACCGATCTTCTAATGGCTATTTCAAGCATGATAGTTCACCATGTTACAAAGAAAAATTGTTTCAAGCTTGTTTCATGAACATGACAAGGTGTTCAGTGTTCTTCAGTGACCCTCACAGCCGCTGGATCGAAATCAATTAGAACACCTTTGGGATATGGCAGAATAAGAGCATTTGTAACATAAAGTTGCAGCTAACAAATCTACAGAAATTCCATGATGCAATAATGTCAACATGGACCAAAATCTCAACAGTATGTTTCCATGCCACAAAGAACTGAAACTGTTTTGAGATCAAAAGGATGTGCTACCTAGTATTAGTATTGTGTTCCTAAGAATTTGCTCAGAATGTGCATATCAAAGACTATTTAACAATGGGATTCATAAAGGAAAGTTTGTGTTAAATAAATATAAGATATTTAACAAAAATTGCTGACATTTAAAATATTAACTACATTATGAATAAATGTTTAACTATGCCCGTAATATGGAAATGTATAATCTTTTCATTATGAAACTTTCTAAAATATTAATAAAAGAAATCTCTTTCCTTTGTTAACTTTACTGCTTTAACAATTTCAACCTTAATCTTAACCTTAGCATATTTGTTGAACTTTTCTCTGGAGATTGTGTACTCATACAACATTTTTGATTCAAAATATTTTAAATATTTCAAAAACCATTCTTTGACCAAGGCATATTTGTGTATTAAATGTATGCTATTTTTATAACATTGGTATTGTATTATTTAAAGTATAGAGTATGACCTATTAATAGAAACACTTTGGTTGTGAGCATCAGTAGGCTTTGTGCCATAGGAACTAAGTTACCCAAACTATTCTATAACATTTCAGTAATTATTTACCGCTCAGATGCTGTTCTTTCTGATCATAAAATAGGTCATTACGATAGCAACTGACAAAAAGAATTCATAATTAATTGCAGAATTGCTGTATTTGAAGGTTCCTCTAGAGTGCCTCTTTCTCTTGCACGATTTTGCTCAAAAACTAATCAGCATATCGTCACCTCAAAACAGGCTTAAGTTTCGAGTCTGGTATTTTTCCATCCAGGTATAAAGCATCTTCAAGAAACTGTGACACACAGACAGACACACACCCATCATTGAGATATCGATGTTTTCAGTACCTAGGGAACCTAAGACATCGAGATCCGTTGAAAACCAGAGATCGAAATTTTTGACTAATCTAAAGCTTTCACTCCTTCCCCATAGATGATAGGTTATGGTGAGGGAATGGTGCAAAGCAAAAATATAAAATTGAGCTTTATTCTTCAGCATAATCCCCTAAACTCTAGTATACTTCCTGTAACATTCATAAAACTTTTCTGTGCCACCGTTTATCTTGTCTTTGTTAGCTGTCTTTCCTTAGATAAGCATAATATCATCTTCATCACTGGCATAGTGCATCTGACAGAGGTGGCCCTTCAGATTAGGAAACAGGAGAAAGACACACAAGCTCCTGCAGGTGTGGAGAACAGAGTGGAAATGGCATCAGTTTGAATTCACAATTTCCCAGATTTTCTTTTGCCATTTGTGTGGTGTGATAAGTGGCCTTGATTTAAAGCAGGAGGAGACTGGTTCAGGCTGATGGCTTTACTTGCCCTTCTTTGATTGTGAAATCTTTAAAATGCCTCACTTTTCAATTCAGGTAAATGTAACCACAAAAGTGCGTCATACTTTCAGAGTATTTTGAGTTGCAGTTGGTAGAATGTAATTTACTTACTTTCAAAATAACTGTGAAACTAGCTAAAAATATCACAGTGTATACTGCATAAAAGAAAAAAAAATGCTGCTTAGTGTGACAATTCAAACACATAGACAAAAAAAAAACAAAAAACAAACAGGATTTCTCTTATGGTTGTGGTTCAGACACCGCCCTGTACTTACCTTATGGCTGCTGGGTCTTTTTCTAGGCATCAAGTGTGTCAGCTGGGAAGATGCCATTTTGTGCATTTTTTGTGTTTTTTTTTTTTTTTTTATATATACTGTGACCTCCATGTGGCTCCACTGAGCCCCCAAATCCCAGACACAACCACACCAAAACACTCCTAGTTGCAAAGAAACATTTTTTTATTAACGAATACCTCTTGTAAAGTCCACACCACAGTCTTCAATTCATAATAACTTCTTCTTCTCCTCCAGGTCAGCTTTGCCCTTTGCCTCCCAACTCTGACTCAGCTGGAGTAGGCTGGACAGCTTCCTTTTATGTCAGACTCAGGAGTACTTCCAGTACCATTGCATAGCCCAATAGAAAAACTTCCAGATTAAAAGGAAGCCCCCTGAAACTGGGAGTCTTCTCCCTACCACACCCTCTAGTGGCACCCAAGGACCCTGACAGGGTTGTCCCTCAGGACTCCCATGAATCCCTGCAAGTGCCCATACTTGGTCCATGCCATCAGAGCACTGCAATCTATTATACTGGTGGAGAAACTGTTCTTGACAAATAACCTCCCCCAGTCCATCCATTAATCTGGGATAATAATCCAGCCTCGTCCTGGCTAGGTCATGCTTCCTTTCATGTTGTCCTTCTGTTATGGCTTCCCGGCCAGGCAAGGATCCACCTTCCATCCCAATTGGGATGCCAGCCCATCCACCGTAGTGTTTATAATATGTACATACTGTACATTCGTAAACTCGCCTAATCCAATCTAAAGTTGATATTTTTTATTTTTTTTACTGTTTTATTAGTTCTAGGGATCGTAGTTGGTCAATGCATGATAATGACACAAGGTTCATGCTAATCAAAGAGTGTGGATGTTGGCTATTTTCTCTCATTATAAAATAGCCCAGGAACAGTGGATTCTTCTGATGTTTAATTTTCTTAATTCTGTGATGCCCTTTTTCCACATATGCCTGTGCATTTGAACATTAATATTTCTTTAGAATTTTTGAACACTGTTATTTTGTGTTCCTATTTGCCTTGTTGCTTTTTTAGTTTTTTTTTTAAACAATGCTCAATAAAAGCTACTTGAAACTAGACAGATACCCACACTGACTGCACAGAGATGGCAGAAGTGCCCTCTTGTGAGCTCAACAATCTGCCTTTTAAGTGGACTATCAGGGTTTTCATATGTTGTCATTGTCACCTTGTTGTTGTCAAAAATGTAACAAGTCAGGGGCATGCTTGTACAAATGCTTTCTTTCTGTTTTGATGTGCCTATTGGCTGCAACACCAGAAAATTCACTTGTAGCTGGCCAGCAAAAACAAGAGCAGACAGAAATCCACAGTGTTTAAATTATTAAATGAAAGTCTGGGTAATGTTCCGACTTACTGTAATTTTATAAAGTATACTAAATATGAGAGACAAAAATAAAATGAAAGCCTTTAAAAACATCCTTTTGTATACAAATAGCTCCTGACTATAATGGAGTATGAGCATACAAAAAAATAAGACATAAGCAACAATTAGCCCAAATGGCTAAGGAACCCGACATGGGAGCAAAGCAGAGTACACACAAGCTTTCCTTTTTTTCTCAGAAAGTCTATAAATCAGCAAATCACCTGTCTTTGTGCAGACTTTTGTGAGTTTTTACCTCTTCTTCACTGGAAAACAAAGATTATGGTACTTTTAAACTAAAACATACAGTATGACATATAAAAATCAAACTATAAGCCATTTACTGTATGTGATATAATAGACTGCATGACTATTGTCTGAAGCTGGAAGCAAAAAAAATGCCTTAATATCTGCTTACACAACTATGTCCTTTTGAGCCATCTTGTCATCTTTGACAATTATTTAACAGCACTGTTTTGTGCCACTTTTTATTTATTTTCTTTTTGCTTTGTTTTCTTGCAATCTCCTATTGATTCCACATACACAGCATGTGGACACTTACAAGCTGACCTGGAGGCATGGATGGATCTTCAGCTTTGACCTGGAGGCATGAATTATTCTGATCTTTTTGGAGAAGCCATATTTTGTCATTTTGACACTTGTTTCTTAAATATTTCTGAAACTTGTTTTACATTTGTGCCTATGTTCTTGCACATTATTTTAATGGTATTTTTGAGCATGTCTGTACAGTACTCCTATTTTTTTTTTATTCTTGTTATGATCATTGCCAGATTTTTAACAGCTGTTTTTAAATTTGATCCTGTAATTCCCCCCCCCCCCCCCCCCCCCCCCACATATTTTTATGTTCTCCATTTATGATTTCCTCCGTCTATTTAGGATACTTTTTTGGCTTATGGACTTGTTTAAATTATATTTTAACCTAAATCAAAATGTATTCTTCATTGTGGGCTATCCCAGATCTGCATTCCTTTTTGGGTGCACAATGTCAGCTACACTTTGCGGAATACTGCAGTTAATTTTCCAGCAGTGCCTTGACAACTGTTCCCAGATGTTGAGATTTTCATTGTACATTCTAAAAGTAATCAACACAAATACCACATATGAACTTAGTATTGAAATTAAATACATTCACATGTAAATAAATGTCACATTGGACTTTCTAGTATAATTCAACACAAGTTAATGGTTACTTATTAGTTAATGGTTACTTATTAGCCGTGCCGAATTCACATTTGAAAGACATAGCAGCACTTGAAGCTGTGCAGAGAAGAGCAACCAAATGCTTCCTGGTACTTAAGGACATGTCCTACTCTGACAGACTTGGAGAATTAAACCTGTTTAGTCTTGAGCAGAGAAGACTGCATGGGGACCTAATCCATGTATTTGAAATCCTCAAAAGTGTTGATAAAGTAGATCCAGCAACATTCCTTCGGCTTATGGGTAAATCACATACTCAAGAACATCAGTGGAAATTAAGGGGAAGTGCATTTAAAAATGAAGCCAGGAAGCATTTCTTTACGCAAAGTGTTGGAACAATCTACTGAGACATGTAGTTGATGCAGAAACCTTGAAAACCTTTAACACTAGACTCCCTGAAACCTGCGAAAAAACTCATAATTCCGGGCCACCTTAAATTCCTTCGCACTTCTCCATTAGCATCTTTTGTTTTGTAAATGTGGAGATCGGCACAAGCAGCCTGCTATCCCATCCCCCCACAGCTCAACTCAGGCAAAAAGTTCTCCCAGCTCAAGGCTCTTTATCTGCGTGTGAGGTGCCTAGAATTGTATAGGGTAAATAGTATATCGTCATTTGGAACACATGCATTTCATGTGTATTCTGTGTCTACAATAATCTGTGTAAGTGTAGGATGACAGGAAATGTGAGGCAAGAAATGTTGAACACATAACTAAAACAAACTTTTTTCATATTATAATAATTATTCTGTTCACACTTTATTTTAAGATTTGCTACCTAGCGATCATTTTAAGCACTGACGTTGTCAAGTTGTTCAGTTCACCTTTCTTAAAAAAGCAGTTTAGTGAAGTTCTGAATGCTGTTCATGACACCAGTTCTTTCACGTTAAGCCTTGGCAAAGATATGCCTATAAGTCTCTCTTTTAAATAATTATTTTATAAATGTTTGTTAAGATGTTTATCTGCTACAGTTAATTCATTTTTTAATATGCATTTCTTTATTGATTGATTGTTTGGTATGAACATTGTACTGAAAGCACCCTTTGTATTGTGTTTTGTAGTTTTACAATCAAGAATGAAAGATTTATCAGTAAAAGCCTCACTCTGAACAAGAAACAAGTTTACTGGAGTTATTGTTCACTATCTGTCTAGCTTTGCACGGATATGCAATCGCGAGGGCAGAATAGTAAAAAGGCATCCATGCGGAGGGCAAAAACTACGAGAACTGTACAGCATCTGATTCACGGTCATGAAAAAGCTTAAAGATACTGAATTAACGCAGCAAACCTTTGAGACAAGGTCTTGTGTCTCCGGGATAAGTCTAATAATGTCTAATAAGTCGGCGGCAAGCGTGGCACCCTTACAAGCACGGGCAAAAGTGGAAGCAGCTTACGCTGAAGTATCATATGCCAAAAGGGAGGCAGCCATGTTGAAAGAAAAGGCACATATTGAGTTAGAGCAGCAAAGAATCACAGCCGAAGTAGCAACGACGTAAAGCAGAGGTGAAAGCTAACCTATTTTTGCTGTGATCGCAAACAGCAGCAGCTGCAGCTTCAGTGGAAGCTGCCGTATATGAAGCAGCAGCTGAAACAGAGGACGGGGGCCCTGATGAACTTACTCAGTTACCCGTTCAAGATCCTATACATCACACCAGAGAGTATATACAAGGTCATGCTTTAGATCGTCACATCTTTAGAACGTCACATTATGCAGCAGCTTCCTGCAGCATTGCTACCACCTTCAAACATACAAAACGTAAATGACATTCTGCAGCATGCAAGCCCTATTCCTCCTAATGTAAATGTACTAGCAAATTCCATGGGAGAAGTGCATGTTAAAAATGACAGGACCTCCAGCATAAGAAATGTACATTATCCAAGCAGACTGTTTCCTCCACTACCTCATGTTTCCAGCATGAAGAACAATCCACTTAACACTTTAGAAATTACTGATCTGGCAAAGTATTTAACTCGTAAAGAAATTGTAAGTTCAGGGCTGCTAAAGTTTGATGATCGTCCTGAAAATTATTGGGCATGGAAATCATCTTTCTAAGACATCACAAAAGAGTTAACTCTGACAGCTAGAGAGGAGCTTGATTTACTAACAAAGTGGCTCAGGCAAGAGTCATCTCAGTATGCTATGAGAATCAGATCAGTGCATGTTTATAATCCTGCAGCAGGTGTCATTATGATCTGGAGGTGATTAGAGGAATGCTATGGATGTCCTGAAGTAATCGAGCAAGACTTGCTAAAGAAGTTGAAGAATGTCCTAGACTTAACAACCGAGATAACCAAAAGCTAAGAGAGCTTGGGGACATTCTTCTAGAAGTGGAATCGGCCAAGTTGGAAGGGCGTTTACCTGGGTTGACATACCTTGACATAGCTCATGGAGTTAATCTGATTGTAGAAAAACTTCCACCCATTTTGCAAGAAAGATGGGTTATTCAAGGCTCCAAATACAAAAAAGAACATTATGTTTCCTATCCACCATTCAGTTTCAAAGGAAAGTAGATGTTCCAAGCAGCCAGTGTCCCATCTACAATAAGCCACATTCATTAGCAAAGTGTCGTGCATTTAGAAGCAAACATATTGATGAACGGAGAGCATATCTTAAAGAAAGGGCTATATGCTTTAGGTGTTGTGCATCCACTAAGCACATTGCAAAGGACTGTAAAGCTTCTGTAAAATGCAAAGAATGTCAAAGTGACAGACATCTGTCAGCCCTCCAAACAGGCCCAGCACCATGGACAGAAGAGGTTTTAGAAATCCAGCTAGGGCAAGGCGGAGCTAGAGGAAACCGTATCACCATCAGTTACATCTAAATGTATTGAGATCTGTGGTGAGTCTGTAAGGCTTAGGTTATGCTCCAAGATTTGCTTGGTGAATGTTTATCCTTACAATTGCCCAGAAACATCACAAAGAATAGATGCAGAGTTAGATGACCAAAGTAATCGGTCACTAGCAAGATAAATGTTTTTTTAATTATTTGTGATAAGTAGACATTCGTATCCGTACACTTTGAACACCTGTTCAGGAAAGTTGGAAACAACAGGTCAGAGAGCTAGCAACTTCATCATGGAGTCTATTGATGGGAAAATACAGTTAAAGCTTCCTACACTCGTCAAGTGTGATGCAATACCAGATGACAGAACTGAAATACCTACCCCAGAGATAAAATCCCAGAACCTGACCCCAAGGTTCCAATTCTCATCTTACTGGGAAGGGACATCCTGAGCATTCACAAGGTATGGGAGTACATCAATGGCCCACACAATACTCCATATGCCCAGTGTCTGGATTTGGGCTGGGTCATTATTGGAGAAATTTTTTTGGGGAGAAGCCAAGTATTTAAACTCATCCACCTTCACCAATTCTACTCCATGCATCTTCACCACTCCACTGACCTCCCTCTCCTTTACATACATATATTCTATCTTGTTCCTATTGACCTTGATTCCTCTCCACTCTAGAGCATATGTCCACCTCTCCAGGGTCTCCTCAACCTGCTTCCTACTCTTGCTACAGATAATAATGTCAAACATCATAGTCCACGGGGACTCCTGTCTAATCTCATCTGTCAACCTGTCCATTACCACTGCAAATAAGAAAGTGCTCAGAGCTGATCCCTGATGTAATCCCACCTCCACGTTGAATGCATCCGTCACTCCTACCGCAGACCTCATCACTTTCACACTTCCCTTGTACATATCCTGTACAACTCTTACATACTTCTCTGCCACTCTCGACTTCCAATACCACAACTCCTCTCAAGGCACCCTGTCATATGCTTTCTCCGGGTCCACAAAGACGCAATGCAACTTCTTCTGACCTCAGAGTAAACATCACATCTGTGTTGCTCTTTCCTGCCATGAAACCATACTGCTGCTCACTAATCATCATCTCCTTTCTTAACCTAGTTTCCACTACTCTTTCCCATAACTTCATACTGTGGCTTATCAATTGTATCCCCCTGTAGTTACTACAGCTCTGCACATCCCCTTTATTCTTAAAAATCGGTACCAGTACACCTTCTTCTCCACTCCTCAGGCATCCTCTCACTTCACAAGATTCCATGAAACACTGGTTTAAAAACTCCACTGCCATCTCTCCTAAACAGAGAGAACCATAATGACCTTCATATCTTCAGTTATCACAGTATCTAATTTCTATTAAGAACATTAAACAAATTAATACAACATTTAACTATACAATATACACCATACCAATAATACAGCTTGTGATTAAGGTATCTTATAATGAAAATTCAATTTTTCACATATACATTTATATGTCTGTTTGCTTATTACTGAACTCAAAATCTAATGTACATTAGTCACTGTTACAACTTCAACATCTTATTTATTCATATGCCTCATGTTTGCTAATTAAAGATAGCTATGCTACAAAAGCTAGCTAGACATAAGTAACACAATTACTGCATTTTTCCTAAATAATTAAAGTACACCAGTTAAAATTAACATGACAACAGACTGAGCTTTTTTGTAGTAGTATTAGAAGCATTATTTAATAAAATGAAAAGCACAGCAGCTTAACCACAGTACCGCCAATGAAGTATGACATGTAGAGGCCAAACAAGCTAAATAGAGTACAATGAACCAAACCGTTTCGAAATGTATTAAAAACATAAAAAAGAAGTTTATGTAATTAACCCAAAGCTGCACTGACCTTCTCATTGCCTTGTTGGCTTGTTTGGTATAACCATCTGTTTGCCTCCTTCAGCTTCATTCATCTGTACCATCCATTGCCATCTCACAGTGGAAGATTTAAAAGTATACTGAAAATATGACATTTTTTTAAAATAAAGAACTAAGCTGTATGCACGTAAATGTATTGAATACACACCTTCATGCATATTTACCTAATCAGTATAACATTGTTGAAAAAGTTTTGATATTTTTTTCCATGATTAATAGCATCAAAATTGTACTAAATGTTAGTTTGCTTGCAAATCTGACAGCTAGTGTGTCACATGGCTGTAACATAATCTAAACATTTTAGTTTTATTTTATTATGCCACACTTCACAAAGCAGAGGTACTTTCCCAACTGACACTTTTTGTTGTAACAGCAGCCGCTGTATCAGTTGCAAATATGTCACCAATGATAAGATTGTATGTAGTTCCTCTGGAAAATGTCATATTACACAACAGGCTTCCTGCCAATCCAAAAATCTTAGTTACTGCATTTCTTTCAAAAGGTTTTTGGTAATCTGAATTGGGCAAAACAGGGAAATGGTTTGCAGATTGCTTCCAGAAGTATGCTTAAGCCATTAACATTAGAAACTGTACAAAGTCTATTGTAGACCATTACATATTTTTCGATTATCCCCACACTGAAATGTTTGTTGGTATTATTTAATAGGGCTTTGAAAAAAAAAATAGAGACAATAATATTCTTTGGCTTGAAACACACACCTCTCTAGCACTATATAGCACTAACCTTTCTCTTTCTAATCTCTGTCTCTTCGTTTTCTCTAATGGCTGCTTTTCACACCCCCTCCTGGTATTTCACTCCTTTTACCTTTCCAGGCTATGTGATTCTCTATACCTGTATATGTAGCCATTTTTGTCCAGTCACACATATGAAAGAGGCCATACAGACAAACCTTTTTATCTCTAAAATTTGTTTCTGCTTTTTCAGACTGGGAAAAACATTTAACAATTTCTTCATTTGCAGATGCATGCTGATGCAGGCATTCACTAACTGTAAGTTAACCAACGTTTGCTGAGCAGTGCTCACTAGGTCAAAAGAAGCTGATCCTTCATGATGTTAGATAAAGTAATTAGGGAATTAAGACATGACATTAAGATTAAGATGGCCAACATATTAAGGGAACATTTCTTATTATCTCTGCTAATACTGTTTGAACGGAACTGTATTTTAAAATGGACATCTTCATGCTATTCTCCTTTATTACACATCAGACATTACAATCACTGAGTTACAACATTTTCAGTTATATGACCAGTTTTTGTTTGTGAGTTCAAAAGGCAATCACTGTTTTTGAGCCTTTGCTTCACCTTGCCAGACTGGTTTTGTCCATCAGCACATGGCATTCTCAGTGCCATCATTTAGCTGATGAACACAAAAAAAAGCAAAAAGAATGACTCACTTTCTGTGGCTTTTAGATCATCAGGTCTTTTTCTTGAATGGCAGAAAGGAGAACAATATGTTGGCAAAATTGATAGTTATACCTTGTTGGAGATCCTGTATTACTGTATCTTTTTTGTAATAGCAGAGATTATGAAAATATGGCATCAAAATTACACACTAAAAGAAATAGAAAATGGTGAAAGCTGAGAAGTCTTTAACAAGCTGGAGTTTTTAAACAAACAGGAGGGCCACAAATAAATAAGTAAGATAGCACCCAGTTGACAAACTGAACAAAGACCACTGTGGGAAATTCTTCTGTATTATTCTATTTAATATAGAGCACCAGGTCTCTCACAGTAAAAAATAAATACATAAAAAAAAATAAAACTCAAACACATTCCTATCTTTTTACTTTTTTTACATTGGATAAAGTTCTGAAACTGTGTTAGGAGCAAAGAAACAAATGTAACAATACAGCACCCATAAAAAAACAAAAGTATGTGGAAGAATTTACACAAAAAGTGCAAAAACAAACTTCAGAACCTGGTGCATTAGCAAACAAGCTTTGCCTAATTGTTGACACAACAAAATCATAATGAATGTGATTAGACCTCTTATATCATTGAAAGATGCTGAGAAATTAGTTCACGCTTTTGTTTTCAGTCGACTAGATTACTGTAAGGCACTCCTCTCAGGACTACCCAAAAAAGACATAAATCGTTTGCAACTAGTGCAGAATGCAGCTGCTAGAATCCTAACTAGGAAAAGAAAATCTGAGCAAATTTTTCCAGTTTTGATGTCACTACACTGGTTACCTGTGTCATTCAGAATTGACTTTAAAATAATGCTTATGGTTTACAAAGCCTTAAATAATCTCGCTCCATCTTATATATCGGAATGTCTCACTCCTTATATTCCAAATCGTAACCTTAGATCCTCAAATGAGTGTCTGCTTAGAATTCCAAGAGCTAAACTTAAAAGAAGTGGTGAGGCGGCCTTCTGCTGTTATGTACCTAAAATCTGGAATAGCCTGCCAATAGGAATTTGCCAGGCTAATACAGTGGAGCACTTTAAAAAACTGCTAAAAACACATTACTTTAACATGGCTTTCTCATAACTTCATTTTAGCTTAATCCTGATGCTCTGTATATTCAATTAATTATCATAACTATTAATGGTGGCTCTAGAATCCGTACTAACCTCAACTCTCTTCTGTTTCTTTTCCTGGTTTTTTGTGGTGGCGACCTGTGCCATCACCACCTAATCAAAGCACCATGATGTTCCTACATTGATGGATTAAAAGCCAGAAGTCTACATGACCATCATCATCAAGTCCTTCCATGAGAACCCTAAATACAAAGAGGACTGATCATTTATGTTAGGTAGAATGCCCAGAGGGGGCTGGGCGGTCTCATGGTCTGGAACTCCTGCAGATTTTTTTTTTTTCTCCAGCCGTCTGGAGTTTTATTGTTTTTTCTGTCCTCTCTGGCCATCAGACCTTACTCTTATTCTATGTTAATTAGTGTTGTCTTATTTTAATTCTTACTTTGTCTTTTTTTTTCTCTTTTCTTCATCATGTAAAGCACTTTGAGCTACATTATTTGTATGAAAATGTGCTATATAAATAAATATTGTTGTTCTTGTTGTTATTACTTAAGTCAAATCTGAGGACTATAATGGTCACATGGGCAAATATCACTATCTTTACTTTGTCACAACACAGCTGCTATAAAAGTAAATAGAAATGTCAGGATGCACAAGCATGTAACTGAGTTGCCTTGGATTTAGAAACAATAAGAAAAAATTTAAAAAATGAACAGTATTTAGTGTTTAAAAAAATCCCTAAAATAACCCAAAACTAGCCTAAGAGAAAATGTGCAGATTTAAAAAGTTCTTATGTTTGTAGCTGTAAGGGCTTGCTTTATACATCTAACATTGTGTGGTCAGTATGAGTGCCTGCTTACATAAACTAGACCACAAAAGAAAAAAGAAAGAAAAATAACACAGTCAAAACACAACTTGTAAGGCAGCACAATGTCCCTCCTCTCTGAAAGCAATGAATAAAACTTGGGCTTTACGGAATAGACAAATCCTTTGAAAAGTGACTAAATGAGTTTGGCTTATGCCCATTTCTTGCAAATGTTATTTGCTTAGAAGTTTGTCATTCAATGGTGTATATACAGTATTTGAACCAAGGTTAAATGTTCTAGGTGCTACAAATACTTTTGTACTGTATATATGCTTATTTATACTTGTTTTTATTATTATTGTTTTTATTTCTACTCAACTGCAGGCTTCAAACCAATGTAACACCTAAAATCACCTAAAAGCCCATGCACAAAAACAGGATTTTCTGGATGCACAAAGTGTTATAATCAAAGAGCATGCAGAATGGGGAGCAATGTGTAGTGTCGTCTAGTAATGTACGTGATAAACCCCGAAAATTCACTGGTGACTGCTCAAAGTTGTTAAAAACAATCATTAATCATTTTTTTATAGCTATTTAAAAAATGCTGCTGGAGGACAATAAATTTGGTGTGCTAAAGCCGATTTCATACATTTGTAGCATAGGATGCCAGTTGAGTGCTGTGGGCAGGAACAGACTGTCAAAGAATGATATACAGGAAAATAAATAAATAAAACTCAGTTTCTCCTTTTTCCCCTTTATAGTTACAGCAAAAATGTAACAGAGGTGACCTTAATATTTATTATTCATTCTGCCTTATAGTTTTAGGCATTGTGTCAAGTCAGCAGTCACACAAGACTCAAACTGTGTCCATACCTGCTTGTTGGCTAAACCTGAAGTAACTAAAAAGAGCATTGCTAATCTTGAAAGAACTCTTTTAAATGGCGATTTGTAAAGCTGTTATAATAACAAGAGAAAAAAAAATCAGAAAAATTACTTATGTTCTATTGTTACTGTATTACTGACAAAGAAATATAGTTTTTGCTTGCGGTGATGGTTGTTCAGCATAATAAAGCAGCAGAATTCAGAGATGTCAGGTTAAAGAAGCAGAAGCCTGTCCATTTAACTAATGATATGCTAACTGCAGTGGCGTAGCTAGCTTGCTGAAGGTCCCTGTGCAGCGCCCTGAGGTGGGCCCCTCCTGTCTAGCATAACTGTTAGTAATTTATTCACAACTAGATCCTATAGAGGCCGGCTGGGTAGTGGTGTCTGTGACTGTGACACTATCAGGATCACACGCTGGTAATAAACAAACCGGCTCTCCAAATTTGTAATAACTTTTTTAATCGTTTTATTACAGCTGCTGTAAGTAATAAAAAAATAGAGTAAATTGTGGGAAGGGAATGTGGGAGGTGTAGGTAGTAATAGTAGTACATAAATATATGTAAGATAAGGACCTGCTTGCTTTTCCAAGACAACTTTGTGAAGGAAGATGATTAAAATATAATGTAAGCTACAAAGTAGAAATTGTTCTGTGCTATAAAATGAAGCAATTTCAATTTGTGACAAATTAAAACAATACCGGCTGACAGGATACTACTACACAATCGACCTGTTTTACACAAGTTCTGAGAAAATGGACATCATAAAGTGAGGTAGATAGATAGATAGATAGATAGATAGATAGATAGATAGATAGATAGATAGATAGATAGATACTTTATTAATCCCAAGGGGAAATTCACATACTCCAGCAGCAGCATACTGATAAAGAACAATATTAAATTAAAGAGTGATAACAATGCAGGTATACAGACAGACAATAACTTTGTATAATTTTAACATTTACCCTCCCGGGTGGAATTGAAGAGTTGTATAGTGTGGGGGAGGAACGATCTCCTCAGTCTGTCAGTGGAGCAGGACGGTGACAGCAGTCTGTCAATGGCAATAGGTGTCAATAGTTCCAAGAATTTTGCCTTGTTGGTAGGAAATTGCTCTGTCATATACAGTATATTGCTTGTTTCTCTTTAGTAGTTTGTCCATTTTTAACAGTTTTAGCAGACAGCTCCTGATCTGAAGCCATTGTATCGCTACTTCCAGACTCGGTAGTTGCAACCATTTCACTCACCGCACTGTCTGCATAACCTACTTGCGACCGATTCATCAGCCTCAGCTTTCTCAGTTACCACCACTGGCACCTTGCTCAGTTTTGAGAAAGGTAGAAATCTTGGTAAGCTTAGCGGTTTTTAATTCCTGTTGCAGGTGTGCCTTACGTTTAGCAGCACCACTCTTATAATGTTTGCCTGATACGCTGCTACTGGCTGACATGGTGTCATCTGGTGAGAGTATAATAAGCATCAAATGGTTTAAATATAACTTAACAACAGAATTGCTTTGATTTACCGTTTACAAGTTCGAATTTCAAAAACTTTTGACATCAAATCGAAGTACAACAGTAACAATTATTTACGATAATAATGTATATTTACACTATTCATGTGACATTGTTCAAAACTTCTTCCGTTCACGTCTGCTATGGCAAGCCAAACGTCGCCAAATTTGAGAATGTGCACTTCTCTGTAAGGATTCTAGAACACATTGTGCCTCGGATTAGGCTCAGAGCCTCTGAACTCCCGAAGTCTAAATTTGTGTAAATTGTAGGCCTGCCAAATATGAAATATTATCATGCTTGGTCTCGTCCGTTACAGGAGATGGACGTCTGAAGCGGAGCTCCGTTAGCAGTGGCTTTATTTTCTCACGTATTTCTTATTATTTAGAGATATCCTTTTTTTTACCCGACCCGAGGAGCTTCCACTACAGTATATAAACATGAGTAACAAGAAGAGAGGTCAGAAAGAACCAGAAAAGAAACATAAAGCTACATCAAAGTCTAGACAGACATCAAGCCCAAGTACGAGATACGGCCACTCGGAGACTGACCTGGAACTGGCAGACGAATGTGCAGACTTCCAACGCCCTCGCTCCGCTGCATCGTCTCCAGTCGAGAGTGAAAATGGGAGTGAGGATGCAAATGATGCAGGTCACGATGGATCGACGATTTCAGGAGAAGATCATTCGAAACTAGAAAAGGCCCTGTAGTACGTGCTCTCGTGTACTCCTCGCGAGCCCGAAGCATCGGCTGTAATAGGAGCGGCAATTCCACCCGTGGAGCATGAAAGCTGAAGCAATCTTTGCGAAATGAAAGAGATGATCACAACACTGATGACTGCCACCTCCACAGCCGTAAATGAGCTTAAGAAGGGGCTTAAGAAGGATAACAAAGACCGGGAAATGCGTCTATTTAATCATTTTGATTCAACCTTTAAAGGTATAGTGGGGAAAATAGAGGAATACATTGAAGAAAATAGATCCAAACTGAAAAAACTTGCCAATCAGATGGATGACATTAAGCAGACATTCACGGCTCAAATTGAAACAGCAGAACAATTGGCATCTAACGCCGATGAAAAAGCTGCAGCTGCGAATTCCGAATGCAAAAAACTCAGAGACAGACTTGCAGCCCTGGAGGATGGGTGCAGAAGGAATAATATTAGAATCGAAGGTCTACCTGAGAAATGAGAAAGTACAAACCCAGTGAAATTTGCAGTAGAATTACACTCTAAAATAATAGGAGATGACTTTAAACCAGATACCGAGATAGTAGCAGCTTATCGTATACGCAGTTCAAATACCTTTAAACCTAGGTCTTTTATTGTTCGCTTTGAGCGACTACGAAGTAAGCTTGATGTGATGGCATTTCTCAGACACAAGCAAGAGATTATATTTGAAAATAATCTCATTAGTATTTTCCCTGACTTCTCACCTTTAACAGCTGCAAAACAGGCAGCCTTCTTCAACATTAAACAGCTGTTACGGAAAGCCAATATCAAATACAGCCTCTTGTATCCCGCCAAACTGAAAGTGTAAGTTCGTGGCCAATATTATTTATTTTCAAGCAAGGAGGAAGCTGAAAAGGAATTAAAGAAGCTGTTCCCGACACTCTTTTAAAAGACAATAATGAGCCGTATCCTGTCATGGCATGGCAAGGAGCTATCACCTGCTGTCTGATCCACTTGTAAAGACATGGGTATTATAATCATACATCCTTTTCTTTACTTGGACGCTATATGTTTATGTTTTAATTACAGTTATAGACATGAGTGTGTGGAAGTTATAGACGTGAGTGTGTCGAAGTAATTAAAGTAGGTTTTTTTTTTTTATTAATTCTATTGTAATCATTCGGTACATATAGATCAATGTTTACAAAAAATAGGATTGAAAACAAATCAAACCCCACCACTGAGAAGGAGAGCATGGCCTAAGGAGTAAAACTTAAGGCTTGTAAACATGCTTAAATTATTGAGTTTAATAGGGCAGAAAAAGATAAATGGAGAAGGAAAAGAAATGTGGAAATAAGTATTTCTTCTTATTCTAAAATATTATTGATTAGATCCTGCCAGGTTTTGAAAAAATTCTGTACAGATCCCCTAACTGAGAATTTCATTTTTTCTAATTTCAAATAATATAAAATATCGGTTTCCCACTGACTTATTAGAGGAGAGTTAAGATTCTTCCAATTTAACAAAATCAGTCTGTGTGCCATAAGTGTAGTTTTAGGCGAGACAGATGAGCTCGATATATAATTTTGAGTTGAATAATTCTATGCTTTGCACATATGGAGCTCGAGTGAATTCTCTGCATTACTACCTTCCACTGCTTTTCTGATATATTAATTAAGAGATCTTTTTCCCATTGTCCTCTTGGATCGTTGAAAGGAAGGGACTCTAATAAAATTTTATATATTGCAGAAATAGTGTCTAAATCCTCAAAGCTGAGCAGCATTTTTTCCAGCATGGTGGAGGGTACGAGATGAGGAAAATTGGGCAGGTTTGATTTGACAAAGTTTTTAATTTGAAGATAGTGAAAGAAATGTGTACATGGAAGGTTAAATTTGGAATGTAATTGTTCAAAGGATGCAAAGATATTGTCTATATAAAGATCACTGAACAATTTAATTCCAAATCTTTTCCAGATATTAAAAACTGGATATATTTGCGAGGGTTGAAAGAGGTGGTTCTCTTGCAGGGGTGCCACAGATAGAAGATTTTCCATCTTAAATTGCTTTCTAAGTTGGTTCCATGTTCTGAGTGAGTGAAGCACAATTGGGTTATTAGTATATTTGCGATAACTTGCATTTATTGGAGAGCAGAGCAGGGAATATAAAGAAGTGCTGCAGGATTTTACTTCTATTGCGGACCAGGCCTGTGTATGTTCATTTATTTGTGTCCAAGTTTTTATGCCTTGTATGTTTGCTGCCCAGTAATAAAACTGAAACTTAGGTAGAGCCATGCCACCTTCTGCCTGAGGTCTTTGTAGGGTCGCTCTTCAGATATGTGAATGTTTTGAGTTCCAAATAAATGAGGTTATGGTTGAATCTAATTGCTTAAAAAATGATTTATTAATATATATTGGGATGTTTTGAAATAAAAAAAGAAGCTTAGGTAGGATATTCATCTTAACAACGTTAATTCTTCCGGCTAGAGTGAGATGAAGGGTTGACCATCTATGCAAGTCTTGCTTAATTTTTTCCATACAGACGGCGAAATTTTGTTGATAAAGAGCTTTATGTTTACTTGTGATATTTACCCCTAGGTATTTAAACTGATCTGCTATGGTAAAAGGTAGGGTGTCCAATCTGATATTATATGCTTGTAAATTAACTGGAAAGAGTATACTTTTATTTAAATTAATTCTGAGACCTGGGGGGTATTTTTCATATGTGGATTACTCGTTTAGCCGGATGTAATTGTTGACGATTTGTCCTAATCCTGGATCTGTCGGTTTTTCGAAACTCTTACTGAAAGTGTTGTCATCGCAACATATCCTAATCCTCAAACCTGCTCCGAGCAGGTTTGTTCTATGTAAACAAGGATTAGCCATCCATCCATCCATCCATCCATCCTCTTCCGCTTATCCGAGGTCGGGTCGCGGGAGCAGCAGCTTGAGCAGAGATGCCCAGACTTCCCTCTCCCCGGTCACTTCTTCTAGCTCTTCCGGGAGAATCCCAAGGCGTTCCCAGGCCAGCTGGGAAACATAGTCCCTCCAGAGTGTCCTGGGTCTTCCCCGGGGCCTCCTCCCGGTTGGACGTGCCTGGAACACCTCACCAGGGAGGCGTCCAGGAGGCATCCTGATCAGATGCCTGAGCCACCTCACCTGACTCCTCTCAATGTGGAGGAGCAGCGGCTCTACTCTGAGCCCCTCCCGGATGACTGAGCTTCTCACCCTATCTTTAAGGGAGAGCCCAGACACCCTGCGGAGGAAACTCATTTCATCCGCTTGTATTCGCGATCTCGTTCTTTCGGTCACTACCCATAGCTCATGACCATAGGTGAGGGTAGGAACATAGATCGACTGGTAAAATGAGAGCTTTGCCTTACGGCTCAGCTCCTTTTTGACCACGACAGACCGATGCAGAGCCCGCATCACTGTGGACACCGCACCGATCCGCCTGTCGATCTCACGCTCCATTCTTCCCTCACTCGTGAACAAGACCCCGAGATGCTTGAACTCCTCCACTTGAGGCAGGATCTTGCTTCCAACCCTGAGAGGGCACTCCACCCTTTTCCGGCTGAGGACCATGGTCTCGGATTTGGAGGTGCTGATTCCTATCCCAGCCGCTTCATACTCAGCTGCGAACGAATGCAGAGAGAGCTGAAGATCACGGCCTGATGAAGCAAACAGGACAACATCATCTGCAAAAAGCAGTGACCCAATCCTGAGTCCACCAAACCGGACCCCCTCAACACCCTGGCTGCTCCTAGAAATTCTGTCTATAAAAGTTATGAACAGAATCAGTGACAAAGTGCAACCCTGGCATAGACCAACTCTCACTGGAAATGGGTTTGACTTACTGCCTGCAATGCAGAACAAGCTCTGACACCGGTTGTACAGGGACCGAACAGCCCTTATCAGGGGGTCCGGTACCCCATACTCCCGGAGCAACCCCCACAGGATTCCCCAAGGGACACGGTCAAACGCCTTTTCTAAGTCCACAAAACACATGTAGACTGGTTGGGCGAAGTCCCCTGCACCCTCCAGGATTCTGCTAAGGGTGTAGAGCTGGTCCACTGTTCCGTTACCAGGACGAAAACCACACTGTTCCTCCTGAATCCGAGGTTCGACTATCCGACGGATCATCCTCTCCAGAACCCCCGAATAGACTTTTCCAGGGAGGCTGAGGAGTGTGATCTCTCTGTAGTTGGAACACACCCTCCGGTCCCCCTTCTTAAAGAGGGGGACCACCACCCTGGTCTGCCAATCCAGAGGCACTGTCCCTGATGTCCATGCGATGTTGCAGAGACGTGTCAACCAAGACAGCCCTACAACATCCAGAGCCTTGAGGAACTCCGGGCGTATCTCATCCACCCCCAGGGCCCTGCCACCAAGGAGTTTTTTGACCACCTCGGTGTCCTCAGTCCCAGAGATGGGGGAGCCCACCTCCGAGTCCCCAGGCTCTGCTTCCTCATTGGAAGGCATGTTAGTGGGATTGAGGAGGTCTTCGAAGTACTCCCCCCACCGACCCACAATGTCCCGAGTCGAGGTCAGCAGCACACCATCCCCACCATATACAGTGTTGACACTGCACTGCTTCCCCCTCCTGAGATGCCGGATGGTGGACCAGAATCTCCTCAAAGCCGTCTGAAAGTCGTTCTCCATGGCCTCCCCAAACTCCTCCCATGGCCGAGTTTTTGCCTCAGCAACCACCGAAGCCACATTCCGCTTGGCCTGCCGGTACCTATTAGCTGCCTCCAGCGTCCCACAGGACAAAAGGGACTGGTAGGACTCCTTCTTCAGCTTGACGGCATCCCTCACCGCCGGTGTCCACCAACGGGTTCGGGGATTGCCGCCACGACAGGCACCGAACACCTTACGGCCGCAGCTCAGGTCAGCCACCTCAACAATAGAGGCACGGAACATGGCCCATTCGGACTCAATGTCCCCCACCTCTCTCAGGATGTGGTCGAAATTCTGCCGGAGGTGGGAGTTGAAGCTACTTCTGACAGGGGGCTCTGCCAGACGTTCCCAGCAGACCCTCACAACACGTTTGGGTCTACCAGGCCTGACCGGCATCCTTCCCCACCATCGAAGCCAACTCGCCACCAGGTGGTGATCAGTTGACAGCTCCGCCCCTCTCTTCACCCGAGTGTCCAAGACATGTGGCCGCAGGTCCGACGACACGACCACAAAGTCGATCATCGACAGGGTGTCCTGGTGCCAGGTGCACACATGAACACCCCTATGCTTGAACATGGTGTTTGTTATGGACAATCCGTGACGAGCACAGAAGTCCAATAACAAAACACCACTCGGGTTCAGATCGGAGGGGCCATTCCTCCCAAGTCTCACTGTCATTGCCCACGTGAGTATTGAAGTCTCCCAGCAGTACGAGGCAGTCCCCAGAAGGTATGCCCTCTAGCACCCCCTCCACGGACTCCAAAAAGGGTGGGTACTCCGAACTGCTGTTCGGTGCATACGCACAAACAACAGTTAGTACCCGTCCCCCCACCCTAAATACTAAATACAAAGTCTAAATACTATCTGCCAAAAATATAATCATTAACAGTCTTTACGCTTAAAATATAATCTTCAGCAATTTTAAAATAATACTAAGATAATAAAATAATGAACCCTGGGAATGGTGTTAAAAGGTGGTCTAAGATAAGCATAGTAAATCCTAATGCAATAATAGAAATAATAATAAATCAAGGGTATGATGTTAAACAGTCTCCTTTAGGGTAATAAAAGAAAAAGAGACAAACACACCCTCAGAGGTCTCTGCAGGAACACTCTGGGAAACTCTAAAGGCCTTCTTAAGAAGACAGATTATTTCATATCCTTCCCACAGAAGTAAATTAGAAACCAAGAAAGTGTCAGAGCTAAGAAGCGAAATTACTAGAATAGATGAAGAAAAAGCCAGGTGTCCAAGTGAGGCTCTTCATAGGAAAAGGCAGGCTCTGCATACAGAACTCAACATCTTGACAACTAAAGAAACTGAACAACTTATTTATAAATGAAGACATCATTACTATGAACACGGAGAGAAAGCTAATAAGCTTTTAGCTCAACAAATCCACAACCAAGAAGTTTGCAATGCAATCCCAGTAATCACCAACACTAATGGAGATGAAATCTTTGACCATAAAAATATAATGCACACATTAGAGACTACTATAAAACCTCATATTCTACTGAGTTTAAAGAAGTCAACACACAATCTAATACATTTCTGGATACATTACATATACCACAAATAGATACTTTTAGTGCTGAGGAACTGGATAAACCTCTGACCCTATCAGAATTACAAGATGCTATAAAGTCACTTCAAGGCGGGAAATCAGCAGGCCCTGATGGCTACCCTATAGAATTTTATAAGAAATTCTCCACTCAGCTAGCTCCCCTCTTATTCGCAACATTTACAGAAGCTAGAGACAATCAAATTCTACCTCAAACTTTTCGTCAAGCATTAGTCACCGTCTTTCCTAAACAAAATAAGGACTTGTTACAATGTGCATCATACAGACCAATTTCACTTCTGAATAATGATGTTAAGATACTCTCAAAAATTATGGCTAGAAGGATGGAGGAAGTGCTGCCTTCGGTAATATCACAGGATCAAACTGGATTTATTAAAGGCTGACACTTATCTTCCAATCTTTGACGCCTGTTTAATGTAATATATTCACCAGCAAAGTCAAACACCCCAGATATATCATTATCATTGGATGCAGAAAAAGCATTTGATATGATTGAATGGAACTACGTTTTCACTGCATTGGAGAAATTTGGGTTTGGCCCAAATATTTGTGCATGGATCAAACTACTGTACACCAGTCCAGAAGCCTCAGTCTGTATTAACAACATTTGTTCAGACTACTTTAAACTAGAACGTGGCACCAGACAAGGATGCCCTTTGTCACCACTGCTGTTTGCAATCGCCATTGAGCCACTGGTGGTCCACTGTCGAAATTCTTATTAGATAAAGGGGATTATCCGAGAAGGACTGGAACAGAAAATTTCTCTATATGCAGATGATATGGTTTTATATATATCAGACCCAGAAAACACTGTGCCTGTAGTTTTAACGGCACTTTCAGATTTTCAAAAGATCTCTGGTCTCAGAATTCATTTGAATAAAAGTATACTCTTTCCAGTGAATTCACAAGCATATAATATTAGATTGGACACCATACCTTTGACCGTAGCAGATCAGTTTAAATACCTAGGGGTAAATATCACAAGTAAACATAAAGCTCTTTATCAACAAAATTTCGCCGTCTGTATAGAAAAAATTAAGCAAGACTTGCATAGATGGTCAACCCTTCATCTCACTCTAGCTGGAAGAATTAACGTTGTTAAGATGAATGTCCTTCCTAAGCTTCTTTTTTTATTTCAAAACATCCCAATATATATATCAATAAATCATTTTTTAAGCAATTAGATTCAACTGTAACCTAATTTATTTGGAACTCAAAACATTCACGTATCCGAAGAGCGACCCTACAAAGACCTCAGGCAGAAGGTGGCATGGCTCTACCTAATTTTCAGTTTTATTACTGGGCAGCAAACATACAAGGCATAAAAACCTGGACACAAATAAATGAACATACAAATGCCTGGTCCACAATAGAAGTAAAATCCCTACAGCACTTCTTTATATTCCCTGCTCTGCGCTCCAATAAATGCAAGTTATCGCAAATATACTAATAACCCAATTGTGCTTCACTCACTCAGAACATGGAACCAATTTAGAAAGCAATTTAAGATGGAAAATCTTCTATCTGTGGCACCCCTGCAAGAGAACCACCTCTTTCAACCCTCGTAAACATATCCAGTTTTTAATATCTGGAAAAGATTTGGGATTAAATTGCTCAGAGATCTTTATATAGACAATATCTTTGCATCCTTTGAACAATTACATTCCAAATTTAACCTTTCAGCTACACATTTCTTTCACTATCTTCAAATTAGAAAGTTTATCAAACAGAACCTTCCTGATTTTCCTCATCTGCCCACCTCCCTCTATGCTGGAAAAAATATTGCTCGGTTTCGAGGACTCGGACAGCATTTCTGCAATATCTAAAATGATTTTACGGTCCCTCCCTTTCAAAGATCCAAGAGGACAATGGGAAAAGGATCTCTGACTTAACATATCAGAAAAGGAGTGGAAGGGAGCAAAGCAGAGAATTCTCTTGAGCTCCGTATACGCAAAGCTTACAATTATTCAACTCAAACAAAACCTGTCCGATTTTCCTCATCTCGTACCCTCCACCATGCTGGAAAAAATACTGCTCAACTTCGAGGACTTAGACACCATTTCTGCAATATATAAAATTTTATTAGAGTCCCTTCCTTTTAAAGATCCAAGAGGACAATGGGAAAAATATCTCTTAATTAATATATCAGAAAAGGAGTGGAAGGTAGCAATGCAGAGAATTCACTCGAGCTCCATATGTGCAAAGCATAGAATTTTTCAACTCAAAATTATATATCGAGCTCATCTGTCTCACTTAAAACTGTCCAAAATGTTTCCAGGGCAAGATCCAAACTGCGAACGCTGCAACCAAGCTCCTGCCTCACTGGGTCACATTTTTGGGCATGCACCAAATTAACATCATTTTGGACCAAAATTTTTAAGTGCCTTTCAGACAGCCTTGGGGTCACAATCCCTCCTAACCCACTAATAGCTGTGTTTGGTGTTCTTCCAGATGGATTTGAAATGGATAAGGACAAGCTAACTGTGATTGCATTCACTACACTTTTGGCACGCAGGCTGATTTTGTTAAATTGGAAGAATTCTAACTCTCCTCTAATAAGTTAGTGGGAAACCGATGTTTTATATTATTTGAAATTGGAAAAAATCAAATTCTCAGTTAGGGGATCTGTACAGAATGTTTTCAAAACCTGGCAGGATTTAATCAATAATATTTTAGAATAAGAAGAAATAATTATTTCCGCATTTCTTTTCCTTCTCCATTTATCTTTTTTATTGCCATATTAAACTCAATAATTTAGGCATGTTTACAAGCCTTAAGTATTACTCCTTTGGCCATGCTCTCCTTCTCAGGGGTGGGGTTTGATTTGCTTTCAATCCTATTTTTTATAAAAATTGATCTATATGTACGGAATGATTACAATAAAATTAATTTAAATAAAAATGTAATATTATCATGGATTGGATTGGACTTGCCTGGTGATGGTGCAAACATGTCACTGAAATTGTGAATTAATAACGCAATGAGCTGTGAAAGTGATTTAAGTTATTCCATTTTTTTTTTAAATCTGTATGGCCCCAAGTGGGCCCCACACACTCGTAGGCCCTTGTGTTTTGCACAATCTGCATAGTCCATTGCTACGCCACAGGCTAACTGGTAAACCTTAACATTTTTCTTATCATTACTCTCTTTACTACTCTCGCTAGTTATATCAAAGCTGGCTAAATACATTTTGTTGCAGGAATTTCTTTGCTTTTTTTCAGAAATGTTATGATCCTTTGGCCTAGGTGTGCAGCCTCCATAAAAACTTGAGAAAGGATCCTGGCAAGGATCGGTTCATGGAACTGGGGAAAATATGGTGGATCATTTTGTCACTATCATCAGGTAAGCAGCAAGAGGCAGAGCAGGCAGCAAGACTGTACAGGCAAAGGATGAGGTGTGCTGTGGCAGCTGAGAAGGGTGTAGAGGAATGTGATTTTATTATTGTAGTAGATATATTTCTGGTGATTGTGCTGAGAAGGATTATAGACAGTGTATTAATGGGTAAAAAAAGCTTAAGCTAAAAGTGCATTTTACTTTTATTTGAACATTTGACCTCTGTAAAAGCAGAAAGTTTTATACACAGGAAAGAGGAAGTGTAAATAAAGACAGATGTGTGGTATTACCAACAGAGAAAAAATTACGTTCTTTTTAAGTAACTGCTTTTCAAGGGGAGGCATACAGAAAAGAGAGATTTACCACTCATGTTTAGCGGTAGATGGTGCAACGCTACACATCACTGGCAATCTGGGCTACATGGTCCTTTGGAAACCTGCATGGCTCCATATGCAGCCCAGTTACTTGCCAGTGTTTCGTAGCCACCCCCCGCTGAAGTAAAAGAAGAGAGGGTCCAAACATCTAATTTACTGCACAAAGTAAAACGAATCCCGAAGGTTAATCTAATCATATGATTAGAAGGAAAGGTATTAACTTACCTTAGATTTGGTGTTACAGTATTCAAGCTTTGTTCCCATGTGCATGTATTTTAATAGAGGCTTTGCAGAGGCGAATTAGACTGTGATGCAGTGCTTGATGATTGATCAGCTAAACAGCACCGAGTATAAAAAGCACTTCCTGACTGCAGGGGCCATCTTTTGACAGAGTCTTGGTGGTGAGTAATTGTTTATTGTAGCTCTGTTTAAAAAGTACATCAAGCATAATGGCTTGTGTCTAGTAATAGTATAGTTTTTGTTGAAGTATTTATGTGAATTGGGTTTCTAGTGCACATTTTGTATACAGTGATCCCTCGCTATATCGCGCTTCGCCTTTCGCGGCTTAACTCTATCTCGGATTTTATATGTAAGCATATTTAAATATATATCGCGGATTTTTTGCTGGTTCGCGGATTTCTGAGGACAATGGGTCTTTTAATTTCTGGTACATGCTTCCTCAGTTGGTTTGCCCAGTTGATTTCATACAAGGGACGCTATTGGCAGATGGCTGAGAAGCTACCCAACTTACTTTTCTTTCTCTCTCTCTTGCGCTGACTATCTGTGATCCTGACGTAGAGGGTGTGAGCAGGGGGGCTGTTCGCACACCTAGACGATACGGACGCTCGTCTAAAAATGCTGAAAGATTATCTTCACGTTGCTACCTTCTGTGCGCAGCTTTTAAGTATGCTGCACGGTGCTTCGCATACTTAAAAGCTCAAAGGGCACGTATTGATTTTTGACTTTGTTTCTCTCTCTCTCTCTGCTCCTGACGGAGGGGGTGTGAGCTGCCGCCTTCAACAGCTTTGTACCGGCGGTGCTTCGCATACTTAAGCCAAACAGCCCTATTGATTTGTTTGCTTTCCTCTCTGTTTCCTTTGAAGAGGAAGATATGTTTGCATTCTTTTAATTGTGAGACAGAACTGTCATCTCTGTCTTGTCATGGAGCACAGTTTAAACTTTTGAAAAAGAGACAAATGTGTGTTTGCAGTGTTTGAATAACGTTCCTGTCTCTCTACAACCTCCTGTGTTTCTGCGAAATCTGTGACCCAAGCATGACAATATAAAAATAACCATATAAACATATGGTTTCTACTTCGCGGATTTTCTTATTTCGCGGGTGGCTCTGGAACGCAACCTCCGCGATGGAGGAGGGATTACTGTATACATAAATTTTTATTTTTTAAATATTTTTGTGGATCATATTATTGGAAGGGCTGTGTTTTAGTGTAGTATCTTCCTATCTGCATTTTTATTTTGGAAAACTGACAAATTTTTGTGTATATACACTTATTGCTTTTGGTTCTTTTTTTTTTGGGGCATTGGTTCTTTGTATTTTGTGTGTCAGTTGTGGTGAGGACTGAGTAAAAAAAACTCACCTGATACTGTTTATCGTGTCTCTGTACTGTAAATAAAATGCACTTTTGTTTTGTAATGCCATCTTTTTTGTCTGTGCCTCCCTGTCTAACACCTTTTGTTTCTGATCGCAATCAGTCCTGGTCTACAAGACACCAAGTGTGTAGTCTGGTGCCATCTTTCCCACTACACTGGGTGTCAGAAGAAGGCAGAGGGACAAACAAGGAAACATTAAACTTGTAAGAGCCATTTCCTACTTACATAAGATTCATAAATGTTTTACTAAATGATGCATAATCTATGGGAGGTTCTTATAACCCCCATAAGTTGAATTGAAATGGTATATTCTAGCTATTTCTAACTTCTCTGACTAAACATTATTCTCAAGTTAGTGATCAGCCTTGCCATGTGTAAGGTGTAGAGGGCACATGGTTTTAAACCTTGTGTGCGTGTTTTGTGTGTCAAGTAACATGTAAGACAAAGCACTTAATTGAAAGTGCTGCGCTGTATGTTTAAAGCATACAGAAGAAGAAGTTAAGAATCTTTAAGTATAGAAACAACTAAGTTTTACAAGAAAAGCTAAGTTTAGAGAAGATACATTTTGTCTTTTTTTTTGCCTTTTATTCTACGTGTGTAACAACTTTTTTCTTTAATCTTGTGTGGATTGTTTTCTTTGAATTTTCACTAAATATTATAAAACAAACTTTTTGGACTGAGAGATTTCTTTCGGCACGTGTTTTACCCGTGCTTGAACTTGCCTTACACTCCTGTGGCTACACAACTTATTACTGTAAAAAAGGCAGTTTGTAAGGCAATATAAGAGGTCAGAATCTTTCAACTGGTCATTTTCTGGACTTTTCACATGCAAAAAAGTAAAGCCCCCAAACCATTTCATTCATGCAAACCTCATGAACATGTGCTGATAAGGTCTGTCAAAATGACATTGGACAGAGAGGGGGTAGGGGTGTTTGGTGTTCACTTTAGACCTGACAAGCTTTAAATAGTCAGCAGCTTAAAGTGCAATTAGCGAAAAGAGAGAGAAATCCAGGAAGGAGAATAAGGAGGAAGAACAAAGTCACCAAGAAGATTCTTGTCAGGAGACACAGCAATATAACATAATGAGACTAAATGTCATACACATCGTCTGTGACAGCTCCTGAAATGGCAAGGTTGTATTATTGGTGATTTGCCATCATCCTGTGGTAAGATACTCCAGACATATTATAAGTAAATATGTAAATAAATAATGGATGTGCTCACGCTGGGGAAAGGAGCAGGTACAAGCAATTGACTGACAAGACAGGTCATCTTCCAATTGGTGCAAGGCAGTCAGCCAACTGTGTACTGCCTTGCCAGCACATGCAGGTGGTCTGATTGTTTCGTTATTAACCTGGGGCAGCAATCAGACAATCGCACCTGCAACCCCTCCCCAGTTTATAAAAGAAGAGTGGGAAGACACACAGGAGGAGGAAGAAAAGAAAGAAAAATTAATGGAGTAACGAAGGTTAAAGGGATAGAGGTGAGCGAGCAGGCAGGAACAAGTGAGTAAGAGAGAAAGAAAGTGAGTGCATGTTGAAAGGAAGTAGGCAGACAGGAATGGAGCCTCAGGGAGGAGCGTTTGTGGCCAGTGCTCAGGAGTTGGCTGAGGGAATGACCAAACAGCCAATGCGACCATAACGCTCAGGAGTGTGCTCTTGCCAGGAGGAGACATTGAGTTGGCAGTGATGGGAGGACAGCTTGTTTTCACCAGGTGGAGCTATTTGACAGCAGTAGGAACGGAGCTGAGCAGGGCTCTGTGTCTCTCCGTGGAACCCCTTGGGACTGGCGGTGGGGACCCAGGCCAGGACAAAAGGTTGTCTGCACCTGCTGTTGGAATTCTCCTCAGACTGCAAGGTCTGAAAAAGGCAAGTCGAGGAGACATCAGTTATAAAGGGGAACAACCAGCGCTGTCTTTAAAGGACAGTTTCTTGCCTGTGTTTTTAACTTTGTTTTTATGGATCTTCTATTAACTGGTATTAACCTCCACTATGAACACTTCGTTTTATTGGACAATTTATTTATTATGAATTTTGCACTGCACTTCAGACACAGTTTTGCTGATTTGCTTTAGTTTTAAAAATAAAAGCACTGAGCACCTTTGCACCTACCCCTTGCAATATGTTATGTGTGTGTGTCCTCATCTGCCTGGCACAGACGGTTCTGTTAATCGATGGTGTCAGGTTCAAGAAGCTTCCAAAACAGAAGTGGGAGTGTGAAGCCGACCCATACAGTCATACATCTATTTTACTTTTATTCTGCTGTTTGGCACATTAAGGATATTTAGGTATGTTAAAGAATATAATGACTGAATATAAGTGTATTGCCTGCTCTCCTTTTTTACCTTATTGCTTTGTCTCACAATCTAGGCTGTAGAGAAAAGAGGAGATGTCCTCTAATAGGAAATGTGATGCACAGTAGCAGTCAGACCATAGTCCCAGCTACAAGTTTGCTGCGTCTCCTTCTAAGACAGGTTAGTGCAAGGATAAGAGAAGAAGAGTTGGAGTGGAGGACACATGCATGAGCTGTGAAAGAATGAGTCTCAATACACTGGAAAGGTTTGCGGCAGCCACCTGTATATTGTCCCTGGCTGCAAAATCTATGATGTGCATAGATTGAGCTCCAGATTGAACTGAACTGGTGGTGGAGAAGATGGTGGTTTTAAAGGGTGAGACAGGAAGTGATGTCATCTGAGACCAGAAACCGGAAGTGACATCCTTCTTGGCGCCAGAACTTGAAGTGACATCTTTCTTGGCACCGGAACTGGAAGTGATGTTGTTAAATCAGGCAGGTTTTCCTATATTTGGCCTGCAAAGATAACAGAATAGGATATAGCGCACCCCGCCACCCCTTGGCCTAGCCTGGTGGGTAATTACCTCCACTTTGTCCATTCAGCTCCCTCCTAGTTGCACTTGTGTGACAGTGTCTATGTTACAAAGAAACTGGGTGTGAAACTGAAAGATTCTGTCTTTTATGATAGTGTCACCCCAAAATCTATCCTTGATAAAACAAAGGTAGAGTCCCAAAGTGGAGATCTGGAACACCAAAATCTGTAGTTCCACAAAAGGAGATTTGCCTACCCACATAAAATTGATAGATCATCACACAAAAAGGTGTGATACACCACAAAATAATTTAGCATTCAGCATCCCTGCTGCATCACCTGACAGCACTATGTTCAGCATAGGAAAGACCACTCTGCCATTATAAAGTGTTTGTGCATCATTGCAAGGAGTTGGACGTGATAATGGAGACAACTGACATGTCTATAGGAAGGTAATATAAGGGTGCTGACAAAATGCATCATCCAGAGAATAACTTCATGGCTGAGTCAGTAGCAGTATCAGCCTATAAAAATGGCATTCGAAAAATCTCATTTCTAAGTGAGACATTTTTGTAAGGATAGCAGGACACCTAATAATTGAGAAAAAATAAATAAGAAACCATTGGTTCTGAAATGACAAGCATTTCTCAGTATACAAGGGGGCTCCGCCCCCTGCTCGCTTCGCTCGCCTACCCCAGGCGTTGGGTATCCTGAAATACATTAGTCGAGCTCGTTCGTTTTGGAGCCGTGCCCGCTTTCCACGCAGCATTTCAGACGTGCGTTGTAGGCGCCTGCGTTCATTGAGTTTATCCAGGCGGGCTCGTGTTTGTATATCCGTCAGTCGAGCTCGTTCGTTTTGAACCCGTGCCTGCTTTGCTTCCGCAGTTTCAGACGCGCGTTGGAGGCGCCTGCATTTATTGATCTTATCCAGTTGGGCTCGTGTTTGTATTGTTGAGCTGTATTGTGCTTGAATTTGGCGTAAAGCGTTCAGCGGTTTGTACAATCCCAAGCAGCACATTATTCCTAACTTCACTCCGCAGTAGTGCCACTCACAATATGGCGGTGACGCCTGCGCCTTCCGTACTATGTCGGGTTTCACTATGCTGTGTAGGTGCCTGTACCTTTCCGTACTATGTCGGGTTTGCCTCTGCTGTGTGGTGTGGACGTTTAGGGTTCCGTATTCTCTGGGCTTTTTGCTTTATTTCTTATTTCTGTTAGTTGAGCTCTTTCGTTGTTGGCGGTGTATAGCGCGCTGTAGGCGCCTGTGCTTTCCGTACCATCTCGGGTTTGATTACCTTTGTGTACTCCGTAGTCTGTCCCGTTTGACTCTGGGGTGGGGCGCTGACTCCTCTTGTTTGTGTGGCTGTGTCGTTCGTAGTCTCTCCTGTTTCACTCTGGGGCAGGGGGCTGATTCGTCGTTTTTTTGTGGCGCCTGCGCACTATGTCTCCTGCGTCCATGGGCATGTACCTGCGTCCATATCCGGTTTACCATTCTCGGTTAGTAATATGGATAAATAGGTAGTTATATTGTATTAAGTAATGCTCAAAAGGTAATGCAACAACAAATGTTGGCTCACAAAGAAAAAAAGTTTGCTTTACCTATCCAGTCCTTAGAGGGGACATTGCTCATAGCATTGTCCCCAGTCCTCATTTTATAGAAAAACTGGCTGCTATGACATCACATGCCAAGGAATGAGACCATAATTACTACATTATGTCAGCCAAATCAACATGAAAAAAGGAAATAAACATGTTTAAACAGATTTAGAGGCTAACACACGTGTATGTCTATAAGCCTTCCTTCACCAAGTAGACGCTTGTAGCCATTAGAAGTTCCTCAGGATTAGCAGAATTTGGTTGAATTTAGAATTCTCTCATTACTGCAAGGACTTTATCAATGTGAAAAATTCACACTTAACATTGATTATCTGAAAGCATATGAAGGTGTTGGAAAAATCTGCATAGATGTGGTTGGAATTTCCTTTTTGAATCTCACTGATCACAACCTTGTTTTAGCACATGATGTAACTCAAGATGATCCTGCTTCAACAGAATAGAAGTAAACAATCCGCCTAAATTACACATTTGGGATTTGTAAGGCAAGGAAAGGCCTGGAGGAAGCTCATGGAGGCATGGAGACAATGTGCAGAATTCTCAGAGACAGTGTCCCAAATGAGATTCAAACCCAAGTCCCTGAAACTCTGAGCTTTTAAGTTCAATTTGTGTGGGGGTGGAAATGAATGAGCCAATACAGAATTTAGTGTTTGTGAGGGGAAAAAAAGAAAACTATAATGTTTGTGCAATAGAACACTGAAAGAACATGCCATTGCCTAACTGAGAAGTGTTGGTTCCAGGTGGTGCCATGTGAGACACTGTGGGATGCAAGAGTGCACAGAAGTGCAATGGCTTTTTTAAACAAGCAAGGAGCTTTGGGTTTGTTTGTCTGGCTTAGTTCTCATTTAATAGAGTTTTGGGATCACTAGCTTTTGATTATTTGACTTTGACCTGGTCCTGTTAATGAGCCTTGGATATCACCTTACAAGTCTTGAAAGATTGATTGACTGTTTGATCAATAAATAATTATGTGTAGTATTGGTTTTTCTGGTGTTTTATTCAACTTTGGTTTGGGATTATTGTCTAGGTTGCTTGCATTCTGCTGTGCAAGAATAAAATAAATGATCTGGCAATCTTAAGGAAAAAAAATCATTAATTTTTTTTGGTGGCTTACTATTTTACATGAAATAAATTAGGCAGCTTGTATTTTAAAGTTCAGGAAAACTTTAATTCACTTTTGTTGCTTACAATGAAATACATTAAAGAGTCAGTGACTAAGAAAATAGGAGCTCAGAGCTGCATTAGATATGCCAACAGACAGGCAAAATGGTTCTAGATGACTGTCAGATAACTACAGTACTTAACTTAAATTACTTAAAGTAATGCATGACAGAGGCAAAACGCACATAGGTACTTGATCAGGAGTATGACAACAATAACATTATTGTGCTGGAGTGCAGATTTTGGGCAGCAGCACTGTAAAATAGTGAGTGTAATCCAATAGCACATACACTTCAATATAATAAGCTAATTTCTGCCAGTCCAACAGCTGACTCTTCTGCGCTTGATTTAAATGGTGGAACAAGAGTCCACAATTTATTGCATATATAGTATGTACTGCATGTATTTATTTATGTATGTAACGGTTAATAAAAATTCCACATGAGGTAATCATATATAGAACCATCATATAAATCTACCTCTTTATTTCATTTTAATATTATAGTATACCAGAATAACCTCCTTCTGCTCCTCTTCTTTGCAACTATTCAATCACTTCAATTTGTATATTTAATGCTCCTGTTCCTAGGTCACTACAGATCTAGTGTATAAGAAGGAGTACTCTTCAAAAAAAACTGTTTAAACATTTTTCTCTTAAGTAGTTCAGCTAGGCGTTCAAAGAATTCATGCAAAGCATGGCTTTGTTTGAATCAATTATCCAGCTCTCTTTGCTTCTTTTGGAGAATATCTCATTCAGGGTCATAGGAAAAGTGCTTCTAAATTGGAACCCCTTGCTAAAGTTTTGTGGAAGCAGCACATTTTCAAAGAGCTGGTTGATAGGTAGAGCAGTTGGATATTTTGCATGTATCATTAATCACTGCCGTGTCAGATGAGTGTTACTTGATAGGACAACAAAGCGTTTCAGCCTGATCTGTACTTACATTTTGATGACAAGCAACTTTTAGCTAAATTTTGCTCAACTAATGTACTTCTTGTAAAAATAGATTATTTTTTCCATAAAAGACAGAGATTAGTCTGTGGAGTCATCATATATCAGAGTTTGATGCCTCCATTGTTAATCATAGCTTCAAGTACATCTTTATATAGCTATATAATATAATAAATGGCATGAAAATTAGAAAACAACCTTGCTCCAAAAGTATGTAGTTTAGAGAAACATGAACGATGGATTACTATTATTTTGTAGTACTGAGCAGTACAGTGCAAGATACGTAGTTGAAAAGAAAACAATAATTTTATATTCAGCCTTACAACAACATTTATGATATTTATTTATTATGTAATGTTCTACTGATCTACTGGATGCATTATACAATGGCATATGTAAGAAAGTGGTAAAAGTTCTGCTTTAATTAAATGTAAACAAATGGATTTATAAGTTTTCCATGGACCTGTTTTTATAATTGCAGCTTTTCGGCCATATTGACTAAAATTCATAAATTTGCCCTGATACACTAGTACAAAGCATAACCAAACACTGCAACAATCTTCCTGGTAATACAGTAATAATGTATTCCGCACTGGTCAGTCTTACTTGTCCTCTTCTGAGAATGCATTATATCAGCATTTTAAATTTAGCCAACTGAAACAGATGATTGGGCTCTACTTAAAGACCTGAAAATACTTCTGCTGTGAGCTAAAGTACTTTCACTTGTGAAACTTAAAAGTGGGCGCAATCACATTGAAGCAGTAAAGACTGCATTTTATGGATCTTCCAACAGAAAATAGATTTACTGTAAGATTATATTTTTTTTTTTACCGAAGATAGCAGTTATGTTTCTTTCTAATGATTTCAAATTGACAATAAAGGTAATAAAAAAACAAACCAATAGCTCAGATTACCCCATCATTTTAAGAAGGTCATCTGGATGTCTCAGCCTCATGTCACTGGACAAATCGGGCTTATTGTTCTGTATTCACCTGGTGATTTAAAACTCTGCATTAAAAAAAAAAGAACTGTGCAGTTTCTGAACCATGGGCCAACATATACGTTTAATTAAAGCTTTGTCAGGATCAATCACTGTACAAATAATAATATGAAATGTGCTCAAAAAATTATTCATTGGAGGAACTTAATTCAATTACGTGTAAAATTTCCATGAAATTAGTTTAAACTGTTTAAATTATTTAGTTACTCTAGCCATAATGAAAGGAATTAGGTCAACCTATTTGAGTTTTGTTAAACCAAATAACTGAATGGTAATAAAATTTAAATACAGTGATTGCACACTTCTACATTGCATACTCATTTCTAATCAATTATATAAAACAAAAATTGTATTTTGAAAATTTATATTAAAGTTCTATTCAGATTGGCAAGTTGTCAAATCACTAACCACAACCATATCTTTATTAAATGACATTGGCAAGTAGCCACCTGGGTAATGAACAAATTATTATTGTTTTTTTTAATCTTTTAATAAATTTATTAAAATCATAGAACAATCCATACAATCCAATTAAACTTAACAACATTAAATTCAGTTTAATTCAAGAGAGGAAGGCCAACAGCCAGTGTAAAACTACTGAGAGTAGTAAAAACAGAAAGGAGTGTCCCCCCCCCCCCCCCCCCAATATAAATACTTATTCTAAAATGTTATTGATTAGGTCCTGTCAGGTTTTTAAAAAGTTTTGAGCAGATCCTTTAAGAGAGAATTTGATTTTTTCTAATTTCAAAATTATATATAACATCAATTGCCCGCTGACTTAGAGGTGGATTAGGATTCTTCCAGTTGAGCAAGATAAAGTCTACATGCTAATAGTGAAGTAAAGGTAATGAACAAATTAAATTATCTGCTGTCACCACAAGGAAAAAAGCCTGCTCATGTAGCTTAGGGTATGCAATAGATTTAACAGACTTTTGAACAAAAATGCACTCAAAGCCACCTTCATAACTGCACTAATCTTTGACACTTAAATTACTGTTATGTCAAGTCTTTGTCTTCCTCTAATGTTAGACAAATTGGAGAAGATTGCTAGAACTCTGCAATATCTTTACAAATAGAGTAGCCGCTCAATGCAAATTAACATAGCTTATGCTAATAAGGCATTTTTTATCACCACAAATAACCCAAAATTGCTCAAGCATACTGGAAAACTTCTCCCAAAATAGTTCTATGTGAAATCCTCTTTTCCTGCACTGGAAAATGTAAAAAGAAAATCACCTGATTTGGCAACACTGTATCCTAACATGATTGCCAATGAAATTCTTTTTGTTTCCATAAACACAAATTAACTGAGTGCTTATGACAAACAAACAAATTATGTCAGTTATACTAGAAACATATGCACAAAGCCTACAAACATGTCTATTTTCAGTTGAACCAACTTAAAGTAGCTGCATAATAACACATTTGCCTAAAAGTCACTTCTCTAATCTCAAAACATATTCATTTAAAGTAAAGTTAACCTCAGAAAATTAGGCAAAGGCAATATATCATAAAAATTATTTCTGGAAATTTTCTTAATTAAAAAAATTAAATCCATTTATATTGTTTGAATGTAGTACTAGGGTATTGTACCGTGTTAGCCATTATGAATGTAGTGAGAAGTCAAGCAAAATGACACCTTTTATATCTTGCATGAAGAAGGGGTTTGAGTTGCCTCAAAAGCTTGCATATTATAATCTTTTTAGTTAGCCAATAAAAGGTGTCATTTTGCTTGACTTCTCACTACTATTGTTTGAATGCAAATTGTACTTCTAAATGTGACACCCAGACAATGTGAGCCAGTTGTACAGTACTTGTAATGGATACGTAAAGCCTTAAAACGTATTCATTTTGAGTAAAGTTAATTTAAGTTAACTGAATAATAGCAAGATACCCCAAGAATCATTTTTTGTGTGTAATATACAGTACATAATAATTGTGTGTTCAGGTTGGTTTTCTTCAGGTACTCCAGTTGAAATTAAATTATTTTAGAATTACAAACTTTCCCAATATGAGTTAGTGTGAGTGAGCAAGTGGAACCTGTACCCTATACAAGATGGAATCCTGTCTTGTGTGCAATGCTGCTCCAACTATAGGCTTAAGCCCCTCCATTATCTTGAGTTCATATACTTACTTGGAAAATAAATAGAGAAGAAAATAACAGTTAATCTCTGGTGACACAGCTGCTTTTTGGACCTGTCAAACCTACCACCAGACAGGATCAAGAAGCAAGAATATGTCACATCTACAGCATATATCCACAGTCTTCCTCAACTTCCTCACTTTGAAAAAGATAAGTCAATAGGAACTCATCTTATTTTTCATTACTAATGCATACATTTTTTGACTGTTTTGTTATTCTAGTAACTGGGCTAACTTTTTGAAAAACTTTAAACATGAAAAAGAACATCTGTGTACTTGAAATTTCAAACCCACTATGTCGCTAACAATGTATGTTCATTACCATAGTGTTATGATGTCCATGCTGTAGAGTTCATCCACATCAATAAAAAAAGATACATAGTTAGTACTACATTGGCTAATAATAATCAAAAATAAAAAACTTTTAATCAACATTTACAGCTTCAAATATGCCACTTCATTAAGCACTTAAGTCTGCTAATGTACTAACAATATGGCAGTCATTTTTCAATACATAGTTTTAATATGACGTTAGTTTTGATGCCCCTTTGCCATAATATACACAATGCTGAATGTATCCACTTCATTGTGTGTCATCACAGTAGACAATCATTTGCTTACACTAATTCCTAATTTTAGGTAACTGGTAACAACTGCCACACCATGCAATAGCAAAATGCCAATGATCAAGCAAAATGGAGCCTTTATGATAGGGAAAAAATAACTTAAAATTGGAAAAAAAGAACTTTCACCACCAGCTATTTGCTTTTGAACTATGCTTTTAAGAAAAGGGTATGGTGAAGAGCAGTAAAAAAAAAAAACTATAAAAGTAAAGGGGACATCACTTCATGCGAAATCACCTAACATCTTCAGAACCACCAGAATTGTATTTTTTATTTAATTTATTCATTATTCAATTTAGTATCATTTGTGAGAAAGGCATTAAATAAAAAAATATTCTGAATATAGCACACTTTTTAAACGCACTGTCTTAAATATTGAGCTGTCTTTGAATGTGCAAGTTCTGCCAGTAAGCAAATAAAGTTTAATCACAAATATAAGATACATAATTAAAGACAGTACTGTTTTGCTATTAAATGCACACTCCTGTGCATATTTATTACTTCTGCCATACTTAAAGTAACTCATTTTACTGAGTCTCATTATTCTGTTGTTGCACCTGACAGAGGGCATCTTAAAAATATAAAAATTAACTTTAAAGGGCAAAGTAAAAATAAATTTTAAAAACTCGTTTTCAAGGGAAGTATGAAAAAATGCATGAACTCCCCCTGTAGCCTCTGTGACAAATGCAATTAAAATTTCAAATGCCTCTGTGACTGTTTTCCTTTCCACTGTCTTAAATGAGAATTTTTGCTTCCATATGCTTCTCTTCAATTTCACACAGACTATTTATCCCACAGACTTCTGACAACATTAATAAATCATCAACTATAATTTGCTGAAATATGATATTTTTGGCATTGTGTGTGCATATTTTGTGTTGTCCATTTTTTGTGTAAGGGAAAATAGCATCATATTGAAAGTACATGTCTGCTGGCCCACTCAGAATGAATATGATGCGCTATATGTTTTAAATAAGCAGTAATCTGGGTCACATTAAAGCAGGTTTCATTTCTGGAAAAATCTTAGTATGGGGTTCCATCTTATTGTAAGATGATAGCAATTTTAGAAGGGTGTATATTATGTACAAATGAAATAATAGGCATGGAGTAGCTGCTAAAGGAAGTGAAGTGTGGCCGGATGGAGGAAGCAAAAAAATTTGTGGCACCAACCGGGTCTTACCGCTTACTGAAACAGAAGATAGAAAAAGATAAAACAAAAGAAACGCTCTTTGGCATATGCTTCCCGTTATGTGAGGTTTTGAGGTTAAACAAACAAAGTTTTGCTGGGCTGGTTAGCCAAGGTCACAGTGTTAGTAGAACTTTGTCCAGTTGTTTGTTCGTGTCACCTCCTTTCAGGAGGCCCAGATTTTTACGGCAGTTGAACTAGAAGGGTTGGGGTTAGTTGCCCTCAATGGATGGCTTCTTGGTACTTTGGAAAAAGGAGATATCAATGTTAGTGATAGAGCCCTCCCTCGTCCCAGTAGGTTATTACATACCTCGACTTTAGCCTGCAAGTAGGCCCTCAAGCATATACTGTATGTGTGACACTTGCAGGATAGGTAAAATGGTCTACACTTTTTCATTCTGGAACAATGCTTGTTTCACTGGCAAGCTAAGAACAGAAGGTGATTCAGAAAGAGTTAAGACTGACCACTAGCCGTAGTTGTCACTGTGCCTTATGCTGAACTGAAGTCCTTCAAAGTAGTGTCCTTTGTCATAAAATGTGTGTAATATCCAAGTGCCAGACTCCTTTTCTAGAAACACTTCTGACATGTTTTAGATGTTACTTAGGCTTTGAATGTTTCACTAAGGCACTCTGTATGGTAAAGTATTAAATATTCCATGAAATAATACAATTATATGTGAAATTGAATATCAAATAAATATGACAAAGCAATGTGTATTTCCTTTTTTAAGAGTTTATGTTTAAAAAATATTTAAGAGAAAGAGGTATTTTCAGATGTTTTCTGGAATTAATAAGGTGGTCTTAAGTTACTATGGCAACATCACTCTCTTACATGTTACTATGTCTTGTATTCGTTTTATGATATATTTTGTGTTGTGAGAACCTAATTCTGGTTATATGGATAAGCTGGTGCTTTATCTGACAAGGAGACATTCAATAAATCATTATTCCTTTCCAACCTATCCTTGAGTGTCACCCAATAAACAGCTTATTATTGATATAGCAAGAGACAGATGCTCCAAGAAAAGTGTTGATGAAGTTTACTATATTCTTCAGACACCTGGGACTTGTCCACCAGCTTCAATGGAAACTTCAGGTTGCATTAACTTTTATTCTGGGCGCTCAGGTTGGTGCACAAGTAGCAACTGAACAAATTACTGTTTATTCCTGATATGGAAGGAGATTTTAATGCAGAGTCTCTGGGAATGCATCTAAATTTTTTGTAGCATTTGCCTACCTACTGTTATTGATCTACATGGGAGTAGGGCCTCCTTTACTAATCCCTTCAAAATGTCAGATTGTATATCTAGTTAAGCACATTTTATTTTGTTGTATTTAATTCTATTACTGTTCCTCATAATTTTTGTTAAGGTTGTGATCCTCATTTATTTCCAGGGATGTAAGGTGGTAATGGGACTTCCCCCATGGCATTGATTGTTCCTCATAAAAATTAGCACCAAAGGTAAATTAATCAGATCCGCAGAAATATTTTTGGGAAGAATTAATCTCATGTAATTTTTTGAAACTTTTGCTTTTTCTTTGTAATTTGCATAATCTGTATTTTTGACCATTTTAAACTCTTTTTGAACATTTGTAACATATAGTTTTTTGCAGTTTTGTTATGCCATGCTGTATTGTGTTTCATCCAAATTTGAGTTAAGGCAGGTCAGTGAAGCAAGAATTTGTTTGCTTGACCATCTTCTTCTTCTTTTGGCTGCTCCCGTTAAGGGTTGCCACAGAGGATCATCTTTTTCCATATCTTTCTGTCCTCTGCATCTTGCTCTGTTACACCGACAACCTGCATGTCCTCTCTCACCACATCCATAAACCTCCTCTTAGGCCTTCTTCTTTTCCTTTTGACTGGCAACTCTAACCTTAACATCCTACTCCCAATATACCCAGCACCTCTCCTCTGCATATGTCCAAACCAACTCAATCTCGACTCTCTGACTTTGTCTCCAAACTGTCCAACCTGAGCTGACCCTCTAATGTATTCATTTCTAATCCTGTCCATCCTCGTCACACCCAATGCAAATCTTAGCATCTTTAACTCTGCTACCTCAAGCTCTGTCTCCTGCTTTCTGATCAGTACCACCGTCTCCAACCCATATACTTAACATAGCTGGTTTCACTACAATCCTGTAGACCTTTCCTTTCACTCTTGCTGATATCCGTCTGTCACAAATTACTCCTGACACTCTTCTCCACCCATTCCACCCTGCCTGCATTCTCTTTTTCACCTCTCTTCCACAATCCCCATTACTCTGTACTGTTGATCTCAGGTATTTAAACTCATCCACTTTCGCCAACTCTACTCCTTGCATCCTCACTCTTCCACTGACCTCCCTCTCATTTACACACATGTATTCTGTCTTGTTCCTACTGACCTTCATTACTTTCCTCTCGAGAGCAAACAGTATCTCCACCTCTCCAGGGTCTCCTCAACCTGCTCCCTACTCTCGCTACAGATCACAATGTCATCAGCAAACATCATAGTCCACGGGGACTCTGAATATCATATACTAATTAGCACATGCAGTCCTTCATGTTAAATTAGTACAGCTAGACTTTCAACTATCCACCTCCCTATAATATGATTCCTTCACTAATCCGGTATTAATGATGGATCAGTGCTAACATTTTGACTTTGATATCAATACCAGCTTTCGAATCTCAGCACTGGTACCAAATCGGTTCTGAAGCAATTGGGTCCCCCATGAACTCATGGATGTGTCAAAAAATATGCCACAGCTTAAGTCCTCTTTGAACTCCAAATTCCGCTCTGCCATACACCACACTGAAACAATAAATCACTGTGAAGTTGCAATTACTTTAAAGCAATAAGGGGGAGGGGTCCCCCGTGAAGTCCACAGCACCTAGAAGCAATAAGGTTGGGGTGATAATACCAAAATGTTAATACTGTACCATTCCTATTTTGGGTTTTTCAATACCTTTCTAGTACAGGTACAATACTTTATTAAAATTTCACTTTCTTTTTCATTTAATGTTTTTTGTTTCCTTTATTATCCAACTTGTCCTTATTTACATGATATTTTAAAAGTATGATGAGGTGTTTAGGGGTGATCCTTCTGTGATACAGCATTTTCACTACTCCCCAAGTCACAATGGTGTTGGATCAGTGAAGGTCTACTGTATTTGGCTATTTTTGTTGTGTTGGATAAAATATGAATTTTAGTTGTATTCTTCTTTTTTCATTACATTCTATTTGATGTTGTTTGCTTTTATGGATTGCAAACACAACTAAAACAAGTAAGAATTTCATGGAATATAAAAAAATGAAATGCGAAACACAATATAATCATACTAGCATTTCTCAATGCACATTGTTGCTACAAAATGTGTTGCTGTTTTATTTATCCTAATTTACAGCAAATTAGATTTTTACATTTTTTTAACATAACATCTACTTTTGAAAAGATTCCTTTGGTGTATTCTTTTAATTTCACTTTTGTAAGTAGTCACATTGGTACTGATATTCCAAAATCATCTCTATTTACTGCAAGATGTCTTTTTTAAACATTTGTTTTATTCTTGATGTTCAAATCCAGATATTAATTCTTTGAACCCCCTCACACTTTTATGATGCTTTATTCATGTTAAAGTAGATCACTGGATAAATAACGGCAGAAAAAAAAACCTGAAAAGGCTGCAATATTAGGTACAGTACAGCATTCTAAAATTACAGAAAATCAGAGACATAACTGTCCTTGAATAAAAATAATTAATAAAGCATTCCATACAAGGTTTAATCTTAATATTGAATAATTTGTGTGTCAGTTTAATTTACATTATGAAAAGTTTTCCTTCTGTTCCTTACCATAATTAAGCAATATAACTGCCACATTCTCTAGGAGTATAAACAAATTGTTAAGGATCAGCAAAACTTCAAGTCTGCTCTCTTAACAAATCTATAATTATGAAACAATAGGTTTGTGTGTTTTGATTTTATTTGAAGTATTTTCAGTGCATTCTAAACTAATTATGAGCCTGAAAATGTATAGTACACAGACTTATTTCTTGTTAATATTCTGTACTTGGTATTCCAGTGTTCTTGCACATTTAAGGCAATAGAGGTTTGACTGATTGGTAATTCTAAACTGCGCCTGTAAAAGTGATTTTGTGGGTAGTGACATTTAATTCAGGATTTGCTCTTGCTTTGTGCCACCAGGATAAGGTTCAGAAAACATAGCCCTGAATTGAAAGTAGCATTGAAAATAAATAATTAATGGATGGATTGTTTGGAGGAAAGCTTAAGTTCAGTTTGCAAATTCACTGTCCACTTGTTGAACATGTCAAATTTTATTTTGAACACAATGATACTGTTAGTGATGCTAAAGATAAAAATGATTAAATTTTAACCATGAGCATAGGAGAAACAGGTGGTATAGTAAATAATGTCTATTTTAGTGACCTGAGCAATGGCTATGGGAAATGTACACTTTCTTCACATACAATATCTGTGTGGACGTTCTCCAGCAATAGTCGAATTTAATTTCCATTTCAAAGGCATGCATTGTAGGTTGTTTAGCAATTACAGATTGTCCTACATGAGCCTTTGAATATGTTTTTTCTGCATTGTACAAAAAATGTTTCTTGAAAAACATACTAAAAACCTTGAAAATTATTAGTAACATTCATTCAACATTGCATATATATCTGTTTATTAAAACCACCTGCCTGATGTTTTGTAGGTCCCACTTGTATCATCAAAACAGCTCTGACCAATCAAGGCTTGGACTTCACAAGAACTCTAAAGGTGTCCTGTGGTACCTAGCAGCAAGACATCAGCAGCAGATCCTTTAAGTTCTGTAAATGGTGAGGTGTGGCCACTATGGACCAATCATGTTTTTCCAGCACATCCCACAGATGCTTGATCAGACTGAGATCTGGGGAATTTAGCGGTCCAGTTAGCCTTGAACGCTTTGTCATGTTTCTCAAACCATTGCTGAGCAGTTTTTGCAGTCTAGCAAAAAGCTTCCCAGCAGAATATTGCCCAGAGCATCAAAGTGCCTTTGCCAACTTGTCTTCTTCCCATACTGCATCTTGCTGCCATCTCTTCCCCTAGTAAATAAATCTCACTCACCCAGGCATCCACATAATTCAACAAATCTGGCCACCTTTCATTGCTTCATGGTCCAGCTCTTACATTTACTTGGCCACCATTGTAGGTGCCTTCAGCAGTGGACAGTAGTCATAATGGGCACTCTGAACAATCTGCGGTTACACAGCCCCATACTCAGCAAACTGTAATGCACTGTATGTTCTGACACCATTCTGTCATGGCCAGCATTAAGTTTTTCAGCAATTTGTGCTACAGTACTTCTTCTGTGGGATTGGAGCAGACAGGCTAAACTATATAATGCACTAATAAGAGAGTACCTGGAGTAGTGTGTGCAATTCTGGTCAGCACACTACAAACAAAGACATAACAGCACTTGAAGCTGTGCAGGGGAGAACAGTCAAGTGCATCTCAGGACTTACGGTCACATTGTACTCTGAGTGACTCAGAGAATTAAATCTGTCTTGGGAAGTGGAGACTGCATGAGAAACTAATCCAGGTTGTCAAAATCCTCAAATTAAGAAGAAGTGCATTTAAGACTGAAACCAGGAAGAACTTTCTCACACAAAGAGTTGCAGGAAACTGGAACAATCCTCTGAAACGTGTAGTTGAGGCAGGAAACATGACAACCTTTAAGAAGTATCTGAATGAGATGATGGGATAGCTTAAGTATTACAGTAGCTAAACAAACATGCCTCATGGAATAAATGGTCTCCTTTCATTTGTCAGATCTCTTATGCTCTTCTGTCCAGATAAAATCAAGTGTAGGAAACAAACCAAAATAGCCACTGGTGAGCTCTTTGGCTAGCATAACTGTATATAGCTTAATGAGAAAAAATGTCCTAAGAAAGAAAAAAGAGACAAACAAGCTCCAGCTACCAAAAGTGAACAACATAGCTGTTAAGATCTTCTGCTATGTCTATCTTGTCTTTTAGATTTTCTTTGTTGCTTTGTTTCTATTTTTTCCTGTGTTCATAATTTGGTCCCAGTCCCTTGCTTTGAGTTATGTGCCTTAGCTTAAAAAGTTAAAAGTAATTGTCAAGAAGGATCAAGAGGTTAAAGTCAATTCCAGTTTTTTGCATTTACGTTTGAGTTTACCTTTATTCAATGACTGAAATTGTAATGTAAAACATAAATTTATTGAATTAACAACAGACCTCTACAATGAACAGAAATGTACAATACTTACTGGTTCTTTCAAATCCTACTCAGTCTAAGTCTGCAGGTTTTAGTTGCTGCAATTCATATAAGGTTTTTTTTTTTTTTAACATTTCTAAGGGAATGAAACTTTGTAAATTTTTTTCTAAACAAAGCACCAGCTAGAGTGCTGTGACTAATGTCTAGAACTGCACAGTGATGTCAAACGTCAAAGTTTCATACATGCCTACAGCTCTTCCCACTGTTGTCCTCATTTGGTGTTTCTTCCAGAGCAAAATATGGTGTGACTTCCTAAAAGAAGCTTGGAAGCAGGCTAGAAACCTACCTGGTCTACCTAGAAGAGGCAACCTTAACTTCAGCCAGGCCCAAGCTAACCTGCTGGTTTGAACTGGAGCCGGTCCTAACAATGGGAAGCTGGCAAAGTACTAAGTCCAGAAACTATCACAAAAGTCCTAAATGTGGAAGGGTGAGAGTGACCCTTCAGCTTCTTATAAAATGGCAAACCAAGAATGTTTATAAATAAAAGAGATTTATTTTCCAAAAGAACACTGCATCAGATTGGGGTCCTGTCCCGGGTTTGTTCCAGCCTTGCACCCTATGCTAGCTCAGATAAGCTCCAGCAGACCCTGATCTGGATTAAGGGGGTTGGAAAATGGCATGACTCTTAACCAACAAGGCCTCAAAAAAGCACCAAAAACATAGCTGGAGTTGCATAAAAATGGTCAATCAAAAATCAAACATTGTCCCAATATATAATCCAAGGAGACAGGTCAGAAACAGAGCAGAAAGGTCAAACTCCAGTAATCAGACAACATGTTAGCTACAAATCACAAGCGAGAACTCACCAATACCAAGTTATGATATTGCGTTCCATTGAATTTCTTCTTCTTCCTTGGCTTTATGGCAATTGGCAAGCAGCTATCAGGTGCATTACCACCACCTTCTGAACTAGAGTGTGAGTCAAGATATCTATTTTAAAACATACAATTCGCCACACTCCCCTAAATTAAATAAGTATTATATTATAAAAAAGACCATTATTGTTGAGAAATTGTATTAGATAGTTAAAGCCATAATCCTGAGAACTGTTCTGAAGAATACGGCCAATATGACTCATGACTCAGGTGCCGCCATGAGTGGCAGCCTTTCCAGCAGCTCCATGTATGACTTTTATCTTTCTACCTTTTTATCTATTTTATCTGTTTCACTGATCACTCCTACCATTTTATTTTATGTGGACTCGTTCCCTGGACACTTTTTACTACTTGGACATGGATTTTTACATGCCGAGACTCGTCTATTCAGGTAGTCAACTTCAAGCGCTGAGAACAAATGCCTGCGCCGGTGTGGTTCCCTATTTACCTGACGAAGTAAGAAGGCGGTGTCATGGCAGCAGAGCCAGAGCTAAGCTAAAGGCGAGGCAACTTACGAGAAAGTGGCGATACAAGCCTTCGGTGCCTTCTGTGATTCTGGGAAATGTGAACTCACTACCAAATAAGATTGATGAATTGGCCGCGCTGGTGAAAAATGTCAGGACCTACAGAGAATGCAGTTTGTTGTGTTTTTGTGAAACGTGGCTAACAACTAACATCCCAGATGCTAACGTGTAGCTACCCAGGTTTAGCACAGTTAGAGTGGACAGAGACACAAATACCTGCGGGAAACAGAAAGGAGGAGGACTCTGTCTCTATGTGAATACAAAATGGTGCAACTCTGGACATGTAAACGTAAAAATCTCCACTTGCTGCAGGGACATCGAACTGTTGGCCGTAAGTCTGCGTCCGTATTACTTGCCCAGAGAGTTTGGACACATCATTGTTTTTATTGTTTACATCCCTCCTTGGGCGCACGTGGAGCTAGTGAGTGACATTATCCATTCTGCTGTTGCTAAACTGCAAATGCAGGACACTGACGCGCTTGTGCTAATCGCTGGAGACTTTAACCATGTGACGCTTGACAAAACATTACCTGCCTTCTCCCAGTATGTGGATTGTAACACCCAGGGAAATAGGACTATTGACCTACTGTATGCAAACATTAAAGATGCATACAGCGCCACCCCACTGCCTGCGCTTGGGAAAGCAGATCATAACCTGGTTCTGCTTCAGCCTCACTACAAACCAAGAGTGAGGAAGCTACCTACAACCACACGCTCATTCAGGAAGTGGTCCCCTGAGGCAGAGCAGGCTCTGAGAGACTGCTTTGGAACTACAGACTGGGATATCCTGCAGGGATCATATAGTGAGAACATTGAGGAGGTTGTTGACTGCACTACTGACTACATCAACTTCTGTATGGACATTGTAGTTCCAGTAAGAACAGTATGCTGCTATGCTAACAACAAGCCATGGATTACAAGTGACATCAATGGCCTTTTGAACCAGAAGAAAAGGGCTTTTAAAGGCGGTGAATAGCATGAGCTCAAGGGAGTGCAGAATGAACTCTGAGTCCAGCTCAGGGCGGCGAAGGAGCAGTACAGGAGAAAGCTGGAGCAGAAGTTGCAGAATAACAGCATGAATGAAGTGTGGGATGGGATGAAGATCATCACTGGCTGCAGCTCGAGGCGGGGTGCCACCATCGAGAGAGACGTGGAGAGAGCAAACTAGATGAACAACTTCTTTAACAGGTTTGACCACCCTAACCCACTCTCACCTCAGAGTACTGCACCCTCAACCCATCCTTCTACTGATACCAGCATAGGAGGGAGTTTCCCCCCACCCACAATTACAGCAGCCCAGGTAAGCAGAGAGCTGAGGAGACTTCGTGGCAGCAAAGTGGTGGGTCCAGATGGAGTAGCGCCACGATGGCTGAAGGCCTGTGCGCTGGAGCTGGGGTGTCCTCTACAGCGCATCTTCAACCTGAGCCTGGAACAGGGGAGAGTCCCGAGGTTTTTGAAAACATCTTGCATCACCCCAGTCCCAAAGGTATCACATCCTAGTGAGCTGAATGACTTCCGGCCTGTCGCTCTGACGTCAAAGGGGTGAATGGTGACATTATACAATGTTAATGGCTGTTATACCTGCCTTGCACTCTCCGCCTTGCACTTTTTAACTTGCACTGTGTTTTTATTGCTCTTTAATTAATATTGTTTTTATCAGTATGCTGCTGCAGGAGTATGTGAATTTCCCCTTGGGGTTTAATAAAGTATCTATCTATCTATCTATCTATCTATCTATCTATCTATCTATCTATCTATCTATCTATCTATCTATCTATCTATCTATCTATCTATAACCTCATTTATTTGGAACCTAAAACATCAGAACCACCAGAAGGTGGCATGGCTCTACCTAACTTTCAGTTTTACTATTGGACACCAGACATACAAGCTATAAAAACCTGGACACAAATGGATGAACATACACAGGCTTGGTCCGCAATAGAAATAAAATTCTGCAGTACTTCGCTATACTCCCTGCTTTGTGCCCCAATAAATGCAAGTTATCGCCAATATACTAATAACCCAATTGTGCTTCACTCACTCAGAATATTGAACCAATGTAGAAAGCATTTTAAGATGGAGAATCCTTTATCTGTGGCACCTCTGCATGAGAACCACCTTTTTCAACCCTCACAAACATATGCAGTTTTTAATATCTGGAAAACATTTGGGATTAAATTGCTTAGAGATCTTTATATAGACAACATCTTTGCATCCTATGAACAATCACATTCCAAATTTCATTTTCCAGCAACACATTTCTTTCACTATCTTCAAATTAGAAACTTTGTCAAACAGAACCTGCCCGATTTTCCCCATCTCCCACCTTCCTCTATGCTGGAAATAATAGATAGATAGATAGATAGATAGATAGATAGATAGATAGATAGATAGATAGATAGATAGATAGATAGATAGATAGATAGATAATATTGCTCCATCTCGAGGACTCAGACAGCACTTCTGCAATATATAAAAATATTTAAAATATTTTACAATCCCTCCCTTTCAAAGATCCAAGAGGACAATGGGAAAATGATATCTCACTTGGCATATCAGAAAAGGAGTGGAAGGTAGCAATGCAGAGAATTCATTGGAGCTCCATGTGCGCAAAGCATACAATTATTCAGCTCAAAATTATATATCGAACACATCTGTCTCGCTTGAAATTGTCCAAAATGTTTCCAGGGCAAGATCCAACCTGTGAACGCTGCAATCAATCTCCAGCCTCACTGTTTTAGGCCTGCACCAAATTAACATCATTCTGGACAAAATTTTTTAAGTGCCTTTCAGACAGCCTTGGTGTCATAATCCTTCCTAATCCACTAACAGCTGTGTTTCGTGTTCTTCCAGATGGGCTTAAAATGGAGAAGGACAAACAAACTGTGATTGCCTTCACTACACTAGTAGTGGCATGCAGACTTATTTTGCTAAATTGAAGAATCCTAACTCTCCTCTTTTAAGTCAGTGGGTAACTGATGTTTTATATTATTTGAAATTGAAAAAAATCAAATTCTCACTTAGAGGATCTGTGCAGAACTTTTTCAAAATCTGGCAGGATCTAATCAATAATATTTTACAATAAGCTTTTAAAGCACTGAGGAAGTAGATTCTCTCCCCATTTCTTTTTCTTCTCCATTTATCTGTATCTGCCTATTAAACTGTTCAGTTTATTTATTTTTACTATTTTTAAGTTTTAGTCTGTTGGCCATGTTGTCTTTCTCAGGTCAGGGGCGGGGGTTGATTTGTTTTCAATCCTATTTTTTTTGTAAAAATGTATCTATTTGTATGGAATGATTACAATAAAATCAATTAAATTTATAAAAAAAAAAAAATAACACGTGGCTTAGAGGATTGCAAGTAACTGGTTAATGTCTCTTCTTTGGCAAGTCAAAATCTTGGTTTAAACCTGGATTAAATCAAGCCTAAAAGTAGTTCAAGAACAGTACAGATCATATTAGTGAGATTTTTTTATTGTTTGGCAACACATTGTTAAAAGAGCGTAGACTGCAACAGATACATTCATTTGCAACTTGTGCCATTCAGAAAGCATGATGAAAACCTATAATAAAGATAACTAAAGAGGGCTGGCTGAATTGATTGTGCTCTGTGAATGTTTACATATTTACACATCTCTTCTATTTTTTATGGTGTGTCAAAAATAAAACAGAATTATTTAATTCATTTATTGCTGATACTGTCAAGAGTGAAATTTCAACCTAGGATTTATTTAGCTCCGTTCTTTGAATGGCAGAAAGGAGAACCTACTGACAGAAATTGCCATTCTCAGCTTTCTGTAATTGTGAGATACATTGACAAGGAGGGCTTCAAGCAAGAAACACTAATTAGGAACTTCAATGTGCCAAATAGCAAGGACGTGTGAGTGTGTGAAACCAGAGAGGTCAGAGATTCATTTCATGGAAAAAAAAAGATGGTTGCACAAACGATGGCAAAGCATTTATGGCGTTTTGATTTAAGTAGTCTTCAAGTACACTGAAAAAGCAAGTTTGAAGAGAAACCTCTTGTGTTTGTAAGCATATTGCCTCAACTTGTTTATATTCTATACCACAGCTTATTATCCACTGTGCAAAGTGGAACTAATGCAGTCATTTTAATCTGCATTTAATAGTTTTTCAGAAATTGTTATATTAGGTTTAGTTAACTAATGAATATTACAGCAATAAAATATGCCTACATTCATTTTAGAAACCTTACACAGATTCAGAATGCTATCTGTATCTTCACTATTAACATTTCAAGATGATACTCATTTGAGTGTCTGAACTGTTCTACAGATATAGATTTTTAGGGTCATTATTGTATCATGTACAGAGTACAGGGACATTTTTACTAGTTTCCTTGTTCTAATCATCATAAAACATGTTGCCTCTCCGGAGCCATGACTAGTGAGTATAACTACTTTACCTTGAAACTTATTCCTTCTGTCTGGAAAACCTTCAGAATATATTTGTCATTAATACAAAGACAGAAAAAGGACATTTAAATGATTCATTTTAGGTATAGCTGCCCTGCGATGGTGTCCAGGATTTGTTCTTGCTTTGTGCCTTATGCTAGCTGGGATAAGCTGCAGTAGACTCCCACAAACCTGTACAGGACTAAGTGGGTCTGAAAATAACTGACTGACATATTAGGTATCGTCACATACTAGTTAATTCAATTTCCAGCCCAATACTACCAGTCCTGGGTTATTTCAAATATAATTGTTGCTTTTAGCACTCTAAGACTGATGTCCTGATCTCACTCTATCAGCATTTGGTTATCTTGCTTTCTGAATTTCACGTCATTAGTCCAAACAAACTGACAGGTTTGCTGTCTGCAAATCAAGAGGTGCATAAAAAGACATTCACCTTAACTTTGCAATTTCAAGCTGAACTTTTGCTTACTCTGACAGACCTAATCAGGTACCTATGAGCAGGTACTAGCCTGTATTAGGAAAAAGGTTGATGTAACCAGCAGTGGCTGAAACTGCTCTTTAAAAACTAGGTGTATACATGTCTTCATTCTATTTGGAGCAGGAAACTGATCCACTGTCTTGGAGTTAGTAAGCCCAACCAGTCTCTAATAAGCTAGAAAGTGAACTCATTCTCTTGGGGAGCTGAATGCACCCTGTATCTTTGGGCCTGGTAGATTTCTTTCCTTAGACCTCTTATAGCTGGCAACTCTGAAATCCCTGTGAACACCCTTTATGGATGTGGGGTTGGTCCCTAGCTCTGAGAACCATTCTTTCAAATCAAGCTTTGTGCCAGTGACTCAGCCCATCTGGGAAAACTGAGAGGAAGCCTTACTTTAAGAAGAGGAATTTCAACAATTAACCTCTTTCCTGAAAGATTCAAGCATTTTCCTATAAAGTTGCAAAGGACACTGCAAGGCGCTTAACTCTCATAGCAAGCTAAGAAAGACACCACCACCCTTATAAAGTGGTGTAATGGTAGTCTAAGATTTTGGACTTTATACTATATGGTTGTGGGTTCAAATCCTGCTATTGACACTATGTGATCAGGAGCAAGTCACTTCACCTGCCTGTGTTCCAATTGGAAAAACAACAGAAATGTAACCAATTGCATCTCTCAAATGTTGTAATTCACTTTGGATAAAGGCATCAATTTATTAAGTAATAACAATAAAGGACCATTTGGTGCAGATGACCATAGTTCACTATAAGCCACGTTCTTCATTTGAACCGAAAGACACAATATGCAACTCCATACAGCATTGGACATCATAAATCAAAGTCTTAGTATCATAAAACTGCTTTACTTATGACAAGATAAATTAGAACTTTAAACAGTCCTGAGCAGACTGTAATGTAATGCTAATGTTCCAAAAACGAAATGCTAAAAGAAAAAGCATGTAAAATCAAGAAACTCCAGAGAACACAAAATGAGTTAAGAGCAGCTTCTTCTTTGTTATATGTTTTTGTGTTGCTATATCATCAGTATTATACTTCTGTAATACTTGTATACACTATAATAATAAATTGTATTATTCTGTTGCTTAAGAACATGTGTGGTTTAGTTACTTTTCATAAAAATAATGGGCAGGAAAACACATCTACACACAACAATAATAGAATAAAGGGACAGTTGTATTGAAATGTCTAAGTTTTTGTTTCATTATGAAAAGCACAGTTGATAATTCATTCATTCTTTAACATCAGTCGATCAAATACAATTCTTCCTCACACTACATTCTTCAACAAAGCATCATGGGCCTTGAGCATATCTAAATAAAATAAGACTCAAGGCAGGAACCAGTTCCCAACAAGGTACCTGTCTACCATGGGAAAAGCTCAGAATTCAAATCCAGCACTAACCACGGCTGGCCATTATACTGTATTATATGTAGTGAACAGCTTGTATAATAGGCACCTCACAGGACATCAGCTTCAAGCACAGCTTAACAGTCGTGGAAGTAAGCAAGTCTTACTTTCTATGCTTTAACTTCAGAGTACATCAAGACGGTAAGCTGTGTGTATTTTAATAAAGAATGTGGATGTTCTAAAGTTTTGAACATTTTAGAAATGGTTTTCTTACTGCCACTCAACCTGTCAAACTTGCAGCTTGAAGTCTACTTCACAGTTGAAAATGAAACTTGCTTACACTGTCAAAACTGTGCTTGAAGCTGTTGTCCTGTGAGTCACCTATCACACAAGCTATGGACTTTCAGAAGTTGGCCTTCTGATTCAGTTGGGGCTTTGGGTCTACCAGACCTGCTCTTGTCAGAGTTTTCTCCAGTTCACAAGTTCTTTGTAAACAGCACACTCATGGACACCTTGGGTTTCTTTGCAATTTCTCTAAAGGTAAGACATACACTTTTAAGGGTTATAATGGTCTGTCTGTTTTTTTCTTTGTTTTTTGCCTTCTTCTCGCAATATACAGTGCAAGACTGACAAAATAATACTTCAAAGTGTGCAGCAACACAGTTCCAAAACAGCTTTATTATAGGGACACCGATTATCTGATGGGGATGTGAGCAGTGCTGGAGCACCACAAGGTACAGTCTTTTCTCTTCACTCTGTAGACCTCCAACCATAAATATAACACCAAGTCATGTCACTTGCAGAAATTCTCAGATGATTCTGCACTAACGGGGTGTAGAGTATTTATCGTAACACAGAGAACTATATAAGAAAAGGTAGAGCAGATTCCAAGGAACTGGTGGTGGATTTTAGGAGAACCAGGCCCCTCATGGACCCCGTGATCATCAGAGGTGACTGTGTGCAGAGGGTGCAGACCTATAAATACCTAGGAGTGCAGCTGGACGATAAATTAGACTGGACTGCCAATACTGATTCTCTGTGCAAGAAAGGACAGAGCCGCCTGTACTTCCTTAGAAGACTGGCATCCTTCAACATCTGCAGTAAGATGCTGCAGATGTTCTATCAGATGGTTGTGGCGAGTGCCCTCTTCTACGCAGTGGTGTGCTGGGGAGGCAGCATTAAGAAGAAGGATGCCTCACGCCTGGACAAACTGGTGAGGAAGGCAGGCTCTATTGTTGGCATAGAGCTGGACGGTCTGACATCCGTAGCAGAGCAACGGGCACTCAGCAGGCTCCTATCAATTATGGAGAATCCACTACATCCATTAAACAGTGTCATCTCTAGACAGAGGAGCAGTTTCAGTGACAGACTGCTGTCACTGTCCTGCTCCACTGACAGACTGAGAAGATCATTCCTCCCCCAAACTATGCAACTCTTAAATTCCACCAGAGCGGGTAAATGTTGAACATTATTCAAGTTATTGTCTGTTTTTTTATCTGCATTTTTTATTACTCTTTAATTTAATATTTTTGCTGCTGGAATATGTGAATTTCCCCCTGGGATTAATAAAGTATCTATCTATCTATCTATCTATCTATCTATCTATCTATCTATCTATCTATCTATCTATCTATCTATCTATCTATCTATCTATCTATCTATCTGTCTATCTATCTATCTATCTATCTATCTATCTATCTATCTATTTTCTTAGGAGACTGTGTTCCTTTATTTAAACATCTACAACTCTGTGATGGCTAGTGTGTTATTATACATTGTGATGGGCTGGACCATAAATATCACTTCAAGGAAGGAACACCGAATCAGCAAGATAATTTAAAGGGCAGGCTCAGTTATGGCATACAGTCTGAACCCCCTTCAAGGTCACAGCAAAGGAGAGAACATGGAGTGCCATTATGATCAATGCCGCACATCCCTTCTCTGACACAGTAACACTGAGGAATTTTAGCCAACGAATTATTCAGCAGAAGCGTGTCAAGAAAAACTACTGCGGCTCCTTTATAATTGCATAATGACTCACTGCGACTATAACTGTCAAGTCAGAAATTTACTTTCTTTGTAATTTTCTTCCTTTTTAGTCCTTCTGGTTTGTGTTTTGACCATAGTGTGTGTGTATATATATATTATTTGTTTACTTATTTAATGAGCATCTGTGAAAAGACAAATTTATCTAGTGAACAAATAAAGTTCTGTCTATTTATCTAAGTAATCAACAGAAGAGGGAACATCATTAGGAATTGTTTGCATCAACTTTCAGGGTTTAATTAACTTCCATTACTCCAAAAATGTTATAAGTTGTTAACCCATTATTTGTTCCCTGAAAATGTTTTTTTGTATAACTGTAAATTACATTATTTTACAGTTTTTGGTAAACAAAACTTTTTTTAACCTCCTGTACTTTACCGCTTACGTTTGTGCCTTTTCAGGTTGTTATTCACTTAACTTGAATTGCTTAAATTTCAATAAAAACTGTTAGGGGTGTTCTATCTCTCTCTCCCTCTCTCTCTCTCTCTCTCTCTCTATATATATATATATATATATATATATATATATATATATATATATATATATATATATATATGAAATCCAACGTCTGTCTGTCTGCTTTTCATGAGAGAACTACTTAACGGATTTAGATTTTTTTAGAGTTTTTTTCTATAATTTGCTTGAACATTCCTGTTGATTTTGTGACTTCTCTCATTGCCCTAAGTATTATAGTTCGCTTGCAGGAGTGATATATTTGTGCTAATCCGGAACAGAGGCTGCGGGCCGAGGGGAGGAGAAAGCGTAATGTTAGGAGTAGGGAGAGGGGCCCTCCTCACTGTCTTGTTTCATTACTACATTGGAGGAGCTATGGGGGATGGCTAGTATATTATATACATATATGTAGACCTATAGATATTCACAGTGCCTATAAAAAATGTTCACCCCCTTTGGAAGTTTTCACGTTATTATTATACAACATTCAATCATCATGGATTTAATATCGCCTTTTTAACACTGATCAACAGACAGAGACTAAGAAAACTGATACGCAAAGTGATTTACATTAATTACAAATGTAAAACAAACTAACTGATCAACTAAGTATTCACCCTCTTCAATTCAGTATGTTGTAGATGTACCTTTAGCAGACATACCAGCCTCGAGTCTGTGTCTCCAGGTTTATTTCAGCTTTGTACATCTGGACACTGCAATTTCACCTCATTCTTCTTTGCAAAACTGGTCAAACTCCATCCAGTTGTGTGGTGATCATGACTGAACAGCCTTTTTCAAGTCCACCTACAAATTGTCAATTGGGTGGAGATATGGATACTGATATGGCCATTTAATGAGATTAAAGTTGCTGTTTATTGGATATTTTATGCTTGGGGTTTTTGTCTTGCTGATGGTTGGGTCAGAATTTGGCATCAACAACATGAAAGCATGGATACAATTTCCTTGTATCTATGGTTCAGGCTGGTGGTGGTGATGTAATAGAGTGGGGGATATTTTCTTGGCACACTTTGCGACCTTTAGTGTCAATTAAACATCATTTAAATGACACAGCCTACCTGAGTATTGTTGCTGACCTTGTCCGTCCCTTTATGACCATAAACTACCAATCTTCTTATGGCTACTTCCAGCTGGATAATGCGCAATGTCACAAAGCTCAAATCATCTCAAACTGGTATCTTGAACATGACAATGAGTTCACTGTACACAGATGGCCACAACAGTCACCAGATCTCAATCCAATTGAGCACCTTTGGGATGTGGTAGAAGGGCGAGATTCGCCTCATGGATGTGCAGCTAACAAATCTGAAGCAACTGTCATGTCAATATGGACCAAAATCCCTTCAAGAATGTTTCCAGGTCCTTGTTGAATTAATGCCATGAAGAATTATATCAGTTCTATAGCAGTAGCCATATCTACATAGAACTGATCTGTTATTACAGGCACATGTGTTAGTAGTGGCATTTAAGATTTACTACTACTATAATTTTTTTTCTGAATTTCACATAAATATTGTTTTACGACCTTCCTAAACAACATGCTTTCAACTTTTAAGATATAGCAAAATGGCAAAATGACTGATAAAGAAATGAAAAAGCTAAAACAATACAATTCAAGGCTGACATTTTAAAGTTTTGTTTTTTTATGTCAGAAACAACATCGGGAGATTAGTAAGACAAAACAGCTCGTGACTGGAATGCCTGCCAAAGTGAGAAACTTCAACAACAAGCACTTCATCATTCACTTCTCAGGTATAACAATGTTCCTGATAGACTTAGTTTTTCTCACAGTGATGTTTAAGACAGAGATGCATTCTTAAATGTAATGAGAATGTAAATGACAAAAAGAAATATTAAAGTGTAAAGTGTGGAAAACAGATAGTAAGAAAGAATGCAAAAGGAGAATTAAACAGATGGCAAAAGAAGGTCTGCAGTAAATTATGGTTTGTGTGTGTGCTACCCAATTGTACCCAAACTGTAGCTATTATCACAGCATCACCATGTGTGCCCTGCAGCAGAAAACAAAAAAATGTGCATTCCTTAGTCAGTATTCTAACTATTAAAATGTGTATTTATCAAATATTATTTTGTACATTTATGATTATTCAGTAGTATGTTTAAACCCTGGGAATCATGCTAGCACAGTGGTTAGTAAGCTTGTCCTTTGGATGTAAAGGTTCTGTGTCCATTGACGGTTTACGTGTCTAAATCCTTACTGTGTTTGAGTGGATTTTCCTTTGACTACTTCAGCTTTTCTTCCAGATCTCAAAGATGTGTGTGTTACTTTGACTGGTGACTCTAAATGTTCTTAGATTCAAACTGGAAGCTGCAGTCTATCTCAGCAAACATTGGGTGCATGACACAAGCAATCCCTAGACTGGGCCTTAGCTCACAGCAGGGTCAACACACACACACATTAGGGGCCAATTTAGCATTACCAGTTCATTTAACCCACACATCTTTGGACTGCAGGAGGAAATCTGAACTTTCAGAGGAGACTCACACAGACACGGGGAGATTTTTCAAACTTCACTCAGGGAGCAGCAACGCTACTGTACCATCCACTAGGGCAGTTTTAACAGCAAAGTAGTGCACTGGGGCCCCTGCTTTGATAGCAAAACAGAAACATATATAGGCATCAGAAACATTGTGGGCCCCTATGATCCTGGGGCCCACAGCCAGTGCCTATTGTGTCCATACGTTAAGCCAGCCCTGCCATCCACAAAAATACATTAATGAAATAAAGTTAAAACTAAAAAAAGGCAGATGCCTGATTTCACTCCTCTTTGAAATTAACTAATTTCTATACATACTGTTTATGTATCATTAAGAGACACCTTTACCGCTTTTTTATATATTGTAAACTATAGACGCATTTGTAAAAATATTCTTCTTTAAGTTAACTTAATTTTCATTTAACTTTCATTATAATGACTTTTTAAATGTAGAGTTGAATAGTTTCTTGTTATTTCGGCTAGAATGTCAGTATATTGTGCTGCAATCCTATTTTCGAGGATTAGTAAAGTCCACTAATAAGCAGGGCCATCCTGAATTTGAACTAATTCTGTAATTTGTTTTGAAAGGGCAATCCATTGTTTAGGCGGCTCTGGGCTAATATCTACAAAGCACATAAGTCCACAATATTTCCATTTCCACAATATTAAATATGATCTTATTAAATGCTCTGTCAAGGTAAACAGTATCATTCTTTGCAAAGACAAGCACTAGACTAGTAGGCACACAAAACTGAACTTTGAACACAACACTCAATAATCCATACAATATGACCAGGAAACTTTTTGTAATGAAAGTCTGCCCAACAACATAATTCCAAAAAATAGCTGATGGAAAAAATTATTTAGCAATAAATGTTTTCTAGTCATCACCCATATCATGAGTTCCACAGGATAAATGAGATATGAGGCATCTTCCTCTGTAACCAATGATGCAATGCATTTATTTTTAAGGACAGAAATGACATAAAGCATATTCAGTAACACACCATTTTCTACAACTTTCTCATGTAAAGAGCTCTCTTACAAGCACTGCCATAATAAACTTTGTGTTATAATACAGGATTTCAGAAACTCTAGGGACAAATGGTCTTGCCACATGTCCAATATGTGTCACCAATAACATATAATTATTTTAGTGAATGTTGAAAGTTGTACTTTTGTTGCACCACATACTGTACATGTCTGTATAGTTTTTTCTTAAAGTATTCAATTTATGATATGTGGAACACATTATATTGAATAATTCTACTACCATTAAATTTGTTAATTACAGTTACTATATTTTAATGTATAAACCAGTTACTGCTAAAGTAATTACCCTACACTCCAAATTAAATATCAATTGTTTAATGTAAGATACAGCAAGGGCGTGGGATGGATCTGAGGTTGGAAGATAATTAAAAATGCAACATTTGAAACAAAAATAAGCCATTTTTGGATACCACATAATTAATTATTATTACTATTATTATTATTATTATTATTAATTTTGTTATTATTATTATTATTATTATTATTATTAAAATACATTGTAACCACTTCCAAAACAAAAATACCAAATTATAAACTGTAAAGAAATTTATTCTTTATTTAGTAAACACCTTGATGCAAGGTGACTGAAAAAATAACACATACACATTTTTAAAATTAAAGAGACAAAGTAGTGCAAAATGCAACATAATTTGTATTTGTGAAAACAATATTAAGTTGAGAAGAAACCATTCAATTCAGTACCAAGAGCCAGAATAAGATAGATAAACAGCCATTAACATTTCAACAAAATAAATAACCCAATAAATCATGGGTTGATGGCATCAGAAAAGACCGTGTGTATGCCGAGTGGATCTTTGTAATAGATCGTCTCAAGATTTTTTGTAAAGAGTACCTGAGTGTCACTTAACTGAGAGCAATTTAAATGGTCATTGGAGAAAGGACTAACAGTTACCTACTGTATTAGAATGAAGTAGAACAGATACATACATGAGAAACACAGCAAAAAAGAGTTTTTATCATTAGCAGGACCTTATAGAGACCTGAACTAAAGCCTGCCAGCACTGAAAAACCAGTAGAGAGAGCAAAGTGGAGGAGTGTGTTGGAGGGAAGCAAGGTTCAGAAAACACCACTCCCATAGAATCAGACACTTATTGATAGTGCCAGCAACAGATGACATTAATCTAATCTAAACTGAGACAACAAGAGCCTAAAGAAGATATTGTGTGAAATAAATAATGAGGAAGGGTTGGACCTTATGGATGCTATAAAGAATGAAACAACAGAGATAAGTCAATAATGAAACATGTTGATTTAAAGCCAGAGAGACAGTCAAGGCAATGCCAAGGCTGCTGATGCTGAAAGAGTGACATTTCAAACAATGTAGGCAGAACGATAACTGGAGAAAGTAGAAGAAAATTGGTACACACTTTCTGACTTGGATAAATGGAGTTTAAGTTGAAGGTCATTACTCCACAATGAAGCAGGAAAGATTCATTTGGAGGACTGAGCTGATACCTTGAGATTTTAAAAGAAAGAACAGAAGAAAGATCTGGCATCATCTGTGCAGAGATGGTAAGACAAGTCACAAGAATGTAGAAGCTGAGAGGGCCTAGCGCTAGTAACTGAGGCATACTGTACCTATGGACAGATTCTGTGGAATTGGTTATAAGACAGATAGATAGATAGATAGATAGATAGATAGATAGATAGATAGATAGATAGATAGATAGATAGATAGATAGATAGATAGATAGATAAACTTTATTTGTCCCTGGGGGAAATGTGGCTTTTTACATAAGCTCTTTAAATAAATGCAAAAGTACAAATACACACACACACAATATGGTCTGAACACATTCCAGAATGACTACAAAGTAAGAATATGTCTGACTTGGCAGTCACAGTTACAGTGCGGCATTATCCAAGCGTATTATTGTTGGTTTAAAGAGCCCCAGTAGTGTATCTTGACACACTTCTATGATGTGATGTGAAGGAAAACTTGTTTAGAGCAGAAACTGCAACTATAGGTTTACAGTGGAAAAAGGAAACCTGGGGGTGCTTATGAAATACCAATGAGAAAGAAGGACAAGGAAATGAATAAAGCTGTCCATGTAGAGTGGCCACTGCAGAAGACAGACTGCAGGATCTTACAGGCTGTTGCCTTAGAGCAAAAGGGAGTTGTTGGAAATCTACATGATCCCATGTTTTTGCTTGAAATTGCGGGATGAAAACTGCGCAACATTTCTTCATACCAGCTGAATGTGAGAATTCTTTTGAGAATGTAGATCACAAGAGCTTTCTTAAAAGTCTGCAGAAGGATATTTGTGAACAGTGGGGAAACTGAAGAGAACAGAGATGTATGAAATTGAAATAAGTGAGCAAAGTAGTTTAGTGGAGAGAACCAGAAGAGAATGATGTGCAATACACAGGTGGCAGCTCTGTTGTTACAAAGTAACAATGACATAAGTTAAGGGAGAGATGGAGGAAAGAATTGTGTTGAGATGCAAGATGTCTGAAGGGTCTTAAATAGCACAATAAAATTTTTACTTTCATATTTCCCATAGTCTATTAACATTAATACAACCCCAACAACAGTGATTACAACACCAATATATTAAATGCAATATCAGGTGTTATATACAAGAAATACACAGTTGTCAGTATAAATGCCTGTTGCATGCAGATAATGAATTACTGTTACACCAAAACTGATAAAACAAGAAGTCAGATGAGGTCCATTCAAACACTTTGCTTTCCTGATGTATATAGATGCATGATAACAATTTTTGGAATATTTAATAAGTTATGGCTATGCAGTTAGAAGAACCCCAGCATAATTTGTGCTTTACACTCTGTCTGCTTCTCCTTCTGAGATGTACTAGTAAAATTAATCACGTTGATATGTCGTTAATTGCAAATTAAAGCTTTAAGGGTATGGTTAACTGGTCACAATTATTTGAATCATAGTTTTTGTTATGATGAGGCAATAAACTCCCAAAAATCCATACCTTAACCTGTTTAGATTTCATGGCTTAATTGACAGCAAGGGCGAACCTTTATGCATTTAAACATTATTCTGACTTATGTATGTATTGCATATAATTTCTAATGTTTTACTAAATATCACCAGCATCCATAATTATCTCCCTGCATAGGTGTGGAAGAACTGTAACCCAACAGAGTTATCACACACTGATAAGATAATCCGGATTTATGACATTTTGCAACAGATGCTGGCAATATTGCCTTGACGGTATAGTGCCTGTTTGATCTTTTGCAGCCATATCTCCTTCAGACATTAAAGGTTGCTTTGGTAGGCTTAACTGAAATGTGAGATCATACAGTAGACAAATAAAATGTTCTGCTGTTTACAGTAATCCTTTTTTATGTCAGCAGACTCCTTTACTATATGCCTGACTTGAATGTTGGATGGAAAACTTTAAGTAACAAGTTATGCCCCTAAGGTGTTTTGTTGATCATTTTTACACCTTTTCTTTTTTTTGATTTTATTGATTTTATTAAAATCAAATAGCATTCCGTACAAATAACTCAAGTTTTACAAAAAAAGGTTTGAAACAAATCAACCCCCACCCCTGAGAAAGAGAGCTAGGCCAGCAGAGTAAATTCTTAAAGCTAGTAAAAATAAGTAAATAGATAAATGAATAAAGATAAATGGAGTAAAAGAGGGGAGAGAACCTGCTTCCTCAAGTTAAATACTTATTCTAAAATGTTATTGATTAAGTCCTGCCAGGTTCTGAAAAAGTTTTGTACAGATCCTCTAAGTGCAAATTTGATTTTTTCCAGTTTCATATACTGTAGTATATAACATCAGTTACCCACTGACTTAGAATAAGAGAGTTAGGATTCTTCCAGCTGATCAAGATTAATCTATGTGCTGTCACACACGTGCGAGTTGGAGGCAGTCAAACAGCCTAAAGGTGAGTGAAATATCGTAAGACAGAGGGTCATCACGTGGTGCTTACCTGAATCTCTTTTCGCCTACAGAAAACCTGACAAAAACTAAGAAGCTCCACTTCCGGGTTCAAAATGGCCGAAACGACGTCAATTCGAGTTCATCATGACGACATCACTTCCGGTCCCACAACCCACTGCTTCCTGTCTCCAGTCATCACTTCCTGCCAACCATTTCCTGTCCCATCATTCCCTCTGCTATTTAAACGCCATTTTGTTCACAGTAAAACATTCTATGTACTGAAAAGTCACCTGAATCAGTGTCATTATTACTGTCTGGATGACAATATATGGGGACGGTCCCCAAACCTTTTTCTGTTTGTAGAAGTCTTTTTTTTGCGCAAGATCATTTATTACAATTGGCGTAGTCGGCAGGATTTGTTTTTCGAAGATGTCAGAAGAACAGGACCTTAACACCGTGCTGAATACCATTATGGGCGATCTCCAGACCCTAAAGATCCAGATGGGAGAAACATGGACCCAACTGGCGGAAGCCGAGGCTCGTTCTCTCGCTGGTGTACGGACGGAGGTGGCTCGGTCACAACCAATTCAGTTGACTACACTGACTGAATCAGATGATATTGAGACTTACTTTTTGATTTTTGAGCGTACCGCTAAGCGGAACGCTTGGCCGAGGTCAGAATGGGCGTACTAACTGGCTCCCTATCTGAAGGGGACAGTGCAGCTGGCCTATTACGACTTAACTGAGGAGCAGGCTGCAGATTACGATGCTCTCAAACTGGAGGTGTTTAAACGCTACGGCCTGTCACCGGAACAGCAGGCGAGAGAATGGATGGAGTGGCAGTTTGACCCCGAAAGGCCGTTAAGAACTCAGGGCTTTGAAGCCTGGGGAAAGGTGTGTCACTGGCTAAGGCCCGATATAAACACCTCACATAAAATGGCCGAACTCCTGGCGTGCGAGACCTTCATACATGCCCTCCCTGAACATATCGCCCAGCAACTCCGGAAACATAATTTCGAGGACATGGACTCCTTGATCAAAATAGTGGAGCGTCATTGGGCGGCCTGTAAATCGTGTCAGTCGGAACGGTTCACTCGTCGGACCCAACTGGTACGTGGGGCAGTCCCTGAGCCCAGCCGACAACCTCCCGAACCTGCCGTCCGTAGAAGGGACAGACCAGCCGGTCTCCCTCGCTGTTTCAAGTGTGGGGAGATTGGACATCTGTCCCCAAACTGCACTTACGAGCCTATGGATTATTAATTAGTTAAGGGAGAAAGGTATTGTGCCACAGGGATTAACCCTTTGTCTCTTCCCTATACAGGTGCAGTTATTATAAATGGCCGGAAGGTAAGAGCAATGTGTGATTCCCGGAGTAACATTTCTATTGTTGCTGCCCGTTTCATTTTACCGCAACAGTGGACTAGAATAAAAACTAGTCTGAAATGTATTCATGGAGACATCTGGTATTATAAAACAGCCAGATGTGTGGTATCCGTGAACAAGAAACTAACTAGTATGGCCATGGCTGTGTTACCGGATCCCCCTTTTCCAGTCATATTAGGAAGAGATTGGAATAAAATTATCAGCGGTAAAACCAGGACTGTACCTAACAAGAATTTGGGCTTAGTAATGGAGAATACTGCTCTGAATGCCTCCACGCCGTGTCCCACAGTAGCACGGACCCACATGGGTACCCAGTGTGAAGAAATCGATGTCCCATCGTCCTCTGCGGGACCTAGTACAGTTGACGTAGAGGACGTGTGGGCAGAAGCCCCACCCATTGAGCTCGAAAGAGATCCCATTCAAGATTTAACTGCTCAATTCCTATTAACACCATCCTCCTTTAAAAGAGCAATGGAATGATGATTCATTGAAATTTGCTAGGAATGTGGTAGTATCAACCAAGGGTTATACAACCCTAGATCCCATGCCACCAATGCCATTCTTTGTAATTAAAAACGAGTTATTATTTAGAGTGGCAGAACACGGGGGTGAAGTGCGAACATAGTTGTTAATTCCACTTACTCTTCGGTGAAAGGTATGTGAATTAGCACATGCTCACCTTCTAGGAGCCCACTTAGGCTCCGACAAGACTTTGGAGAGAATAAAACTCCAATTTTATTGGCCGGGAGTTAATGAGGAGGTCCGGCGATTTTGCACTTCATGTCCTGAGTGTCAGCTTCGCCAGATTCCAAGTAGTACTAGAGCTCCTCTCGTTCCCCTTCCCCTTATAGATATCCCTTTTGAACGGGTTGGAGTTGATCTCGTAGGACCCCTACAACCCTCAGTAAAGGGCTTTAAATATATTTAATGTCCTAGTAGATTATGCTACTCGTTTTCCTGAAGCTGTTCCTCTGCGCTCAGCTAATACTAAAAATATCGCACGGGAATTGGTAGGGATATTTGCTTGTGTTGGGATCCCCAAGCAAGTTTTAACAGACCAAAGGACTCCCTTCACTTCAGAAACGTTCAGGGAAGTCGCCAAATTACTCAGGATAAAACATCTGAAAATGTCGGTCTACCACCCCCAAACTGATGGGCTGGTAGAACGTTTTAATCAAACATTAAAACAGATGTTACGCAAGGTAGTTAACGAGGATGGAAGAAACTGGGATCAGTTACTTCCTCTCGTTTTGTTTGCATACCGAGAACTACTTCAGACCTCTACGGGGTTTTCTCCTTTTGAATTGCTGTATGGAAGACAACCCAGAGGGCTTTTGGATATGCTAAAAGAAGGATGGGAAGAGGAGGTCCTCCCTACTTCAAATATTCTTGAATATATCGCTCAGTTACGTGATAGATTAGAGAAGATTCAACCTATTCTAAAAGAGAATTTGGAAAAAGCACAAGCAGCGCAGTTACGTTATTATAATAGGAACACCACCATTCGGGAATTTGTCCCGGGTGATCGTGTTATGGTATTAGTCCCAACCTCCCATTCAAAATTGTTAGCACATTGGCAAGGCCCTGGGGAACGCTCAATTCCTGACTACTCTTGACATGACAAAAGGGTATTGGCAAATTCTCTTAACAGATTCCGCTAAAGAACAAAATGCTTTTAGTACACCCAGTGGACATTGGCAATACAGGGTTCTTCCTTTTGGTTTGCACGGGGTGCCAGCTACTTTCCAACGTCTGGTAGACACACTGCTACAGCCCCACAATTCATATTGTGCCGCCTATCTGGATGACATCGTCATTTATTCCGGCACATGGAAGGATAATGTATGGCAGGTTCAAACAGTACTCTCCACGCTAGCGTCAGCCGGGCTTCGTATTAACCCAAGGAAATGTTTCTTTAGATTAAGAGAAGCCAAATATTTAGGTTACCTAGTGGGTGGGGGTGTTGTTAAACCACAATGTCTTAAAATTGCTGCCATCATGAATTGGCCCCATCCGATAAATAGGCGGCAAGGACAAGCATTTTTGGGATTGGCTGGTTACTATCGCTGTTTTGTACCGCATTTCTCAGAAATTGCTACGCCCTTATCTAATATAACAAAGAAACAAGCACCTTTAAAAGTGGTATGGGATGCATCGGTTGCTAGAGCATTCAGTGACTTAAAATTGGCCCTTACGTCAGCACCCGTATTGAAATCTCCTGACTTTTCTATTCCTTTTATTCTCCAGACCGACGCATCTGCCACAGGATGGGGTGCCGTGCTGAGCCAATGTGTCGACGGTGCTGAACACCCCGTTATGTATCTGAGCCGGAAACTGCTGGAGCAGGAGACTAAGTATGCTGCGGTGGGGCAGGAAGCCTTGGCAATTAAGTGGGCTATCACGTCATTAAGGTACTACCTATTGGGGTGTGAATTTACTCTGGTGATGGACCATGCCGCTTTGCATTGGATGTCTCTTCATCGGGAGTTGAATCCTCGCGTCACTAGGTGGTTTTTGGATCTTCAACCTTTTTAGTGTTACTTATCGCAGAGGTTCCTTGCAGGCCAACGCAGATGCTCTCTCACATGTCCACGACCTCTCGGTGCAGGTCGCCCGACCGGATGGGTCTTGAGTCATGTCACACACGTGCAAGTTGGAGGCGGTCAAAGAGCCTAAAGGTGAGTGAAATATCAGAGGGTCATCACGTGGTGCTTACCTGAATCTCTTTTTGCCTACAGAAAACCTGATGAAAACTAAGAAGCTCCACTTCCGGGTTCAAAATGGCTGAAGCGACTTCACTTCTGGTTCGTCACGACAACATCACTTCCGGTCCCACAATCCACTGCTTCCTGTCTCCAATCATCACTTCCTGCTAACCATTTCCTGTCCCATCATTCCCTCTGCTATTTAAACGCCATTTTGTTCACAGTAAAACATTCAATGTACTGAAAAGTCATCTGAATCAGTGTCATTATTATTGTCTGGACGACAATATATGGGGACGGTCCCCAAACCTTTTTCTATTTGTAGAAGTCTTTTTTTTGCGCAAGATCACTTATTACAGTGCCAATAGTGTAGTAAAGGCAATCAGTTTGTTTGTCCTTCTCCACTTTAAGCCCAACTGGAACTACACCAAACACAGCTGTTAATGGATTAGGAGGGATTGTGACACCAAGGCTGTCTCATAGGCATTTAAAGATTTTGGTCCAAAATTATGTCAGTTTGATGCAGGTCTAGAACATGTGGCCCAGTGAGGCTGGAGCTTGATTGCAACGTTCGCAGGTTGGATCTTGCCCTGGAAACATTTTGGACAATTTTAAACGAGAAAGATGCGTTTGAGTTGAATAATTCTATGCTTTGTGCATATGGAGCTTGAATGAATTCTCTGCATTTCTACCTTCCACTCCTTTTCTGAGATGTTGAGTGAGAGATCCTTTTCCCAGTTACCCTGGGATCTTTGAAAGGAAGGGACTGTAAAATGGTTTTATATATTTTGGAGATGCTGTCAGACTCCTCAAGACTGATCAATATTTTTTCCAGCATAGAGGTAGGTGGGAGGTGAGGAAAATTGGCCAGGTTTTGTTTAACAAAGTTTCTAATTTGAAGGTAGTGAAAGAAATGTGTTGCTGGAAACTTAAATTTAGAGTGTAATTGTTCGTAGGATGCAAAGACATTGTCTATGTACAGATCTCTAAGTGATTTAATCCCAAATGATTTCCAGACATTAAAAACTGTGTACGTTTGAGAGGGTGGGAAAAGGTGGTTCTTGTGCAGAGGTGCCACGGATAAAAGCTTCTCTATCTTAAAATACTTCCTACATTGGTTCCATATTCTGAGTGAATGAAGCACAATTGGGTTGTTAGTATATTGGTAATAACTTGCATTTATTGGGGTACAAAGCAAGGAATATAAAGAACTGCAGGATTTTATTTCTATACCTTTTCTAGGGCACCATGCACATTGCCAAACAGATAAGGCTAGGTACACAACACAATTTTACAAGGACAGTCAGTCCAGGAGCAAATTAAAATATAATACACCTATGAACCTCCAGAAGACACACTCTGCTTACAGCTGCCCAGGTTTCGGCTTCACCTCTCACCCTGCAATTGTTTTAACAATAGGGATCTTACAATTATCCCCCACAACTATTGGCTGGCATACAGGGAGCAATGGCAGTCTGGTATGCTGGTAGTTTGCAGCCAGTTCCAGGAAGTATTTTTTTTTTTTTTATGAAGGGGTTTGCAGATAGCAACAACGTGATTTAAACAGATATCATTCTGAATAGTCTTATTCTTTATTTAATGGATGTCTCTATCAAAAGCAATTTAACAAAAACAAAATCATAATAAATGCAATAGATTAGAGTGCTCTGAAATTACAAAACACCAAACAATAGGGAATACATTTTAAATATAACATAATGTATGTGAGTGGGCAAGGTGCAGAGTACAACCAAATGCCATAGGACAACGTATCACAGCCTCTAAAACAGGTGTCTTTTTGTATAAATAAACAAATTAACTTGGGTTAGCTGCTATCTATATAAAACCTGGGGTTTAAATCCTAAGCTTTTAGGTTTTCATTTTTTTCCCTCCTCTAAATATTTGTGGAAACAGATTGTATTTTTTTCTTAGAGTCTTCATGGTGTATAAAAGATTGTTTTGTTAAAGGTGATCAACACACACACAAATGACAAATAGATTAATATAAATCATTTGAAATCACACATTATAAGAATATCATATAAATAGAAAATTATAACATTTGAAAATTATAAATATAAAACTAATGTTGGTTTGTCTTTAGATGAGATGAAAAATGAAACTAACAAGTATACTTTTTAAAATTCTGCTTACATCTATGTTACAGACTCAAGATGGTTAAATTACTTACTGGTAGCTTTATTTAAACACAGAGAATGCCAGTTTCTCTGTCTACCCATTACTGAACAGTTCCTGCTGCAGCTGTATGAGATACAGCATGGATGTGGTGCTATGGTCAAATGGCATAGGAATTAAAAACATTGATGATAATACATATATTGCATGTATATGGGTCCAATTCTTAAATTACACTGTTGTATTAATTCTATTTAGCGCATGCAAATCTTTATGCTGAAACTGGTGGAAGAGATGGAGGATGAAGGTGATCTCATTGTTGATTAGGCATGCTAGTTAATTGAGGTCGATATATGCAATCAACATGTCTCTAGAGGAAAGAAAAAAATTAATAGTTTATATGGGGAGCCCAGTCTCACACACAGAAACATTTATAAAGACTATGAATGATTAAATGTATAAGGTTACCAATTAGAGGCTTGATATGATATTGGAAATGTAACATTTTATATGTTTTGAACGAGTAGAGCAATGTGGAAATTGAACATTATTGAAATTCCTTTCTCTAAAATAGTCTGGCGGAAAAATCAGGTGAAACAAATTATCCAGGTGTGGTTTACAGGCCTGTTTTTAAATCTGTGAGATGTTTATGAAAAATCTTAACAGACACAAAGTATTCAGTGAAATACTTAAAAAGGTAGTTATCATTGATACTGCATTTAGATCTATTTTTCCAACTCTAACTGAGACATAGGTGATTTTTTTGTGACTAGCACGAGGAAAAAAACACAGATTTGAGGAGAACAGCACACACACAATGCCCAGACATATTACTGAAACCTGGGATGATGGGACCACAGGCCAATAGTGCTCACTACTGCACCTCCAAACGTAACATTAAATTCAGTCATTATTTGAAATAGCATATTGTGTTTATAAGAATTACTTATGAACGCTTTGAAATCATTTTCACTGATACAAGAAAACCCCCACATTTGATATACCATTCAATATGTTTTGATGTCTAGTTGTGCAAGATGTCAAGCTTTTTGGGACCTGTAGACCCAAACACCTCTCATTTGTAGGCTATTTCTAGACCATATTTTGTGTTGGAAATAATACCCTTATGATAAGGAGTAAACCAATAGGTGTCTTCAGCAAAAATGATCAGAAGGTTATGAAGTTGTGCATACCACATCAAAAAACCCCAGTGACTCACCCCATACTGAGACACAAGGGATCACAGTTACTGTTTTTCATAGCACTTCAAAAAAATAGGGATCGGTAATATAGGCATGTGAAGTGTCGTTTTGTGCTATGTTAAAGTTGCAGATCACGAATAGATAAAATTTTTGATATCTCATTTTTTAAATTGCTGGTCCAAACCCTCTAACAGCTACTTCCAGGAGGTTAAAAATAACAAATTTCAAAGCATAAAAATTTGGGGTATCATTTTTACTTTATACAAAGTATACGGAAAGTATTGCAATCATTCAAAGATTTGATGTCGAGATTTTGATTAATTTTGACGTTTTAGACCTCCCTGACTTTCTCATATACAAAGCATAGGGAAATTATTGGAATCCTCCAAAAATTCCATTTCAAAATTTTGATGAATCTCGACATTTTAGACTACCCTGAGTCCAAAAATACCATTTTTGGAATTACGTCTGTGTGTCTGTCTGTGTGCGTGTGTGTGTGTATGTAAACACAATAACTTAAGTACACTTCCATTTAGGTCAACCAAATTTTGCATACAAGTATTAGGTACAAAACATAGATTTCTATCAACTTTTGGGCTATTTCCATTAACTGGAAGTGGTACTTTACCTTTAATTCATGCAGCTACAGGGCCCAATTTATTTAACTTTACTTTTATAATAATTGTTCAATGTATTATTAATTTGATTTGTTGTTCATGGTTCTTTAATGTACATAATATAAAAATATAACCATTGTCTTGTGGTTTACTCCACAAATATCCATCCCCACATCTGAGTATATGAGAAAGTCTAGGGGAGGCCACTCCCGCATTTTCTATTTTGATTTGATATACTTTATTAATTCCAGATGGTCTTTTTGCATGATGTTTGGGGGTCAGAGCGTACGGTCAGCTTTTGTACAGCACCCGGGAGCAATTTTCAGGTTAAGGGCCTTGCACAAAAGAAAACGATACCTTCTGGGAGTAACAAGATTTGAACCAGCAACCTTGTAGATACTAGCATAGATACTTAGCCTCAAAGCCACCACTCATTTTTGATTTTTGATGTTTTACTAGAGATATAGCTCTTTATGAACCCTCTATCAGAGAGTGAAAAGTTCTTAACTTCTATTTAAACTGAGAATAAACATTTGAATTGAAGCACACATTTTAATGTTTCAAATATCTGACACAGCTGTTCTTGTTAATTATGTACTTCTACCTCATGAAGTAAATAATTACATTTCATATTAACACCTCAAATTAGAGTGGCTTATGCTCAGATTTTTTGTGTTTGTATGCTCAGTTACAATCACATGTCATTTTCTGCTGACACTTCATACATGACATAATAATTGCAATGTATTTTCCTAAGCCCTGTTCAGATTCAAAGGTTAATAACTATCATTTTATATGAGTTATGTTTTCAAATGCACTCAGTCAGTGTTTCCGTGGTCCATCCATATTTTGATTCTCATTATCCATTGTGGAGCTGTAGATAGCTATATCCTTTCCTTGCAATGTTAGCAGCAAACCAGCAAATGATTATGAATAGGACATTAGTGCATAACCTATTATATAGTCTACACAAAATCATCAGCCGACAGTCATTAGGGGGTACATTTTAAATAGCATATTTTCATTCTGAACATTAATAGATATTTTTGTAGTATGAGGGCATTGAAATATGCACTATAAATAAAGGTTTTGGTTTAGTTTAGTTGCTGTCTGTCAGAAAGACAATAGAATTTTCATCCAGAGTTAACATCAGTAATGAAAGTTTAATAATACTGAGATAGCTTTAAAATCCTAAAAATAAGTGTGGTTTATCTTTTCACTTCTGTCTGAAAAACAGTCTGAAGGCCTCTACTTATGTCAGGTCCATCAATATAGCTTCATCAAATAAAACCTGTCATTCAGGACATCTTGTATTCATAGTATGTATGATTAAATATGCCAGAGTCAGCAGTAAGAAATATATAGCAGCTGTTATGTTTAGTGCAGTCTCAGATTTCATCTTCCAAGCAGGGGCAAAGTGACTCTGCCAGGAGCCTTCCCTCTAGGGAAGAAACTGAGAGAAATCATTATCTTCCAATCTTCTGATCTGCATAGCTTTTCATCCAATAAAATAAAAACCTGCCTGTGCTGAAAGGTGCAAACTCAATAGTCATTCTTAAGGTTATTTATATACCAAAGATGTTGAGCAGCAGACCTTAATCAGGAAAGTGTAAGTGGCTATTACAGTTTGCACGCCATGACTTTTTATTATTTATCTGGTTTATAAATAATCATTTGTGTATTTATAGCAACCTAGCAGGACTGTAGAAATGTACATTAGAAATTCCAAAAGTGTTTAGACAAGAAGTTGTTTAAATGGAGGTTGTTTATTTTCTGTTTGAATATGTGCTGTGCTGTCAGAAAAGCAGTGAAGACAAGCTGATGTTTCCAAATCTGACAAACCAGACAAATAGCTAGACACTATGCTATGTGTGAACCACACAGTCAGTTTATCTCTCCTTATACCTCAGGAATACAAAAAGGTAGATATACTAAAATAAATCCTCAGGATGAGGCAGTAGGTGGTTTTATGAGTGGCAGTGGAGTCTAAAATTTCTGAGTTATTTTGCCCCCTGCGGCTGTTAACACCATGCACGCGTGTGGTTCAGTTCTCTAGTGACAGCAATCGAGGAAGCAATTAAGCATGCATGTAGCATGCATTTAAGTCCAAGCAAAAATTAATAGGTATACATTAAACTTTAGTCAAGTTGAAGTTCAGTAAGTTTAGCACAGATGCTTTAATATAGGCAGAGTTTTAATGCAGAAGTAGCATTATTGCATCACAGCGCCAGAGTCTGTGAGGGTTTTACATATTCTCTCTGTGTATTTGTGGATTGATTGGTATCTGAAAGTTGTTTTAACTGCAGATGATTACCTGTTTTAACACTGAATACTGAAAATGTGTCAGTAATACTTATGAATTAGCACAAAACATTTAGTCCTTCATGTGCTGTGAAGTAAAGACCATCCATTTCTTTTTTCCATCCCCAACCTAATCCCAAACACTCAATGATGCATCACCATATCACGCTGTTTCAGAATATATACAGCAAATAACTGGATTAAAACTAAACAGATACTTTATTTACAGGTTTCTTTTAGTGGAATGCATGCCACATGCTCTTTTCTGATTGGCTGTGTTATTGTGCCATGCAAAGGACTGGCACACCATTCACCACTGTTGCTTCTTGCCTTACACCAGTGCTACTGTGATGATAATTGGATTCCAGTGGCCCTACACTGGTCAGAATATATTTATCTTTCTGTACGTGCAGGATTAAATAAATATGAGAGACGTTCAAAAGGTTTCTGCACTTTTTTTTAAACGCTACTTATTAAAAATTTCAAAAACAAATTACATCATATTCTACATAGTCATCTTCATTTGCAATGCAATTTTCCCAGCGTTGTACCAACTTTTTAATGCCCAATTGCTACTCCTCCCACCTTCACCGTTTTCAATGAAAATATAAAAGTGCAGAAACTTTCTGAACGTTCCTCGTACCTATAATGTTTGTTCAGTTCTTGCCATTTGATTGCACACTATGCACATGCTTAACCTCTTCCTCACTAACTGCCACTAGATGACCAAAGCAGCGTATTGACAAAGATACCAACTGCAGCAGACAATATCTTTGTGAAACAACACAATAGTTTTTGAAAAATAGCAATATGCAGTATTTGTGAAATAATAGTAATTTTTTTGAGTGGTGGGAATAAGCTGGCATAATAAGAAACAGAAAACAAAAGCTGTTGCCAAAATATCCCATACAGAGTGTTGGAAATAAAAATGCTTTTCACCAAACAAGGCAGCCCCTATGAGGTAATATTAAGTTATGCAGAACTAAATGCTACCAGTGTGAAAGGTATATGTAGGAAGTAGGACTGGCCACTTCAGAGAATAACAGGAATAATGTGATTTTCAATGTTTGTGATATGGCCATTTATGCAAACAAAATAAGAAAATGGATTACAGCCACATAGGAAGACCACAAAGATACACAAAACATTGTTGAGGGTAAGTAGGCTGTGCAGACAAAATGAAGAGGGAGGATTGACTGCTTGTTTATATTCAACTTTGTGATAGATAGACGTGGAGCAAACAGCCAATCAAATGAATAACTGGACAAAAAAATAACCTCATCACTTTTCTGGCAAGAAGCTAAATAAACTCAAAAGAATCAGTGGTCAATTGGCTGATTCTTAGAACTTGACTGCTACTGTTTGGTAACAAATGTGTTGCCAGATAGTAGCGGCACACAAGATCAAGAGAAGAGCTAAAACTTAAACAAACGTCAAAACGCCTGCACCAAATATTTTCAGCAGCTTCTCCTCAGTCCAAGATTGGAAGTGCCACATGGTCAAAAACAAAAGCAAAAGCCCTATTTTGTTTTGTTAAAACAAAAGTGACATTGCCACATATTAAGCCTAAATCCAAAGTAAAATACATTATATAATTTATAAAAGGTAAACATCTAAATACCTTGCCTGCAAAACCCACAATCAAACCAAACCCTATTCACCAATTTGGCATTCAACACAAGCAATGTCACAAGCAACAAGAATTCCACAAATTGCACTGTACTATGCAAGTACAGTGTATACCTAATCCCAAGACAATAACAAAATGCATATTTACATTAAAATTATCATCAAAAATGCATCATATCTAAAATAAATCTACAGAGCTACTAGTCACTCCATGGCTTAAACTTAATTTGCAGAAAGTCCTCTTGTGTGCTCTAGTGTGCTCTACCCACTAACCCTCCATAGATGTACCACATTTAAGGTTGCCTTGAGATGCTGAACAGTCGAGAGCAGGAGTGATTAAATGCTGCTAGGGATCCTGTGGACACTGATTGAAAAGGCAGGAAGACAAAGTCAAGTGTGTCTCTGCAGATGCCAAAGGAAGGTGGTCAGGATGGAAAATCGTTGAGGGACCACATTCACTAGAGGTTTTCGGTCTGTTCAGTATAACTGGGAGATGGGCGACTGAAGACGAGATGAGAAAGACAGAGAGAGTCAGCAGCACTGCTAAGGAGATAATGGCTGAACCTACTTGATTTTATCCCTGGTCTTAATGGATTATTTATTGTTTCTATTTTTAACTTCTTTATTGAGTACTTGATTTTAATGGGATATTTATTTATTGAAGACAGTTGAACTGGCACTGCACTTTATTTGAACAAATATTTTTTGAATAATCTGCACAAAGCACTTTTTTGCACTACTCCTGTTTGTTTTATGTGTCCTTATCATCCTAGCCATCTGGTCACAACTATCAATGTTCTGGTTTCAAAGAAATGCCACGGCTGTGGGCAACCCAGGTATCACATCCATTGATAACCAGTGAGCTGAGGGCATTGTAAAGGGAATAGCCTGCAAAACCAATATAGCCAACCTCAACTAGCATGCACCTTTCTTTCCAGCCCTGCATTTGACAGTCATTCACCAATCGTTTGTACCTTGTCATTTTCCTTTCATTGGCCTCCGCCAGCTGATAATCCCAAGGCACTGTCAGTTCCAAAAGAATGATGTTCTTTGTTAACCAAGATGAAAAGGATAACTGGCCTCAAAGAGGTCTTCATGATGTGCTGTGGGAACTGCAGTTGTTTTTCAAGAAGATGCCAGTCCCATGCAGTTCCTAAACTTCCTGCTGTAAGTTTAACTCCAGAGCTTAGATGATCTCCAGCTCTGATGAACAGTTCACTCAGTGATGCTTTTTTTTTTAAGTGTGCCACCAAATACTAAGTAAATTATTTAGGTAGCACATACATTATAAAGGTGAAAAATCAACAAGAAAATTCTAAAACTACCAGGCTATCAAAGAAAAAAACCCTTAGAATTACATATAAAATTATACCTTTATTATATTTAATATAAGTATTAATGCATTAAATTGGGTTATTTTATGTACTATACCATAACCTGGATTCCTAATGAATGAAACTAAGAGACTGTTTTGTTAGTATTTTTAGGATTTACCTGAAATGGTACGTCTTACTGTTAAGAAATAATAAATGCAGTAGATATCTGTGACTATTTTTGATTGATTTTCTTGTTTGCCTGCCACTGTGAGACTAATATTGTTCAGTAATATCTAGTGGGGCTGAAGCAACTTTGCTTCCTCCTTAAGTGGAACAGCTGCTTTGTGTAAACTATTCTTATTCTGTCATTTGTCAGTTTTTTTTTCTTTTCTTTAAATGTCATCATAGGTTTTTAAAGTAAGCAAAAATTAGACACAGGGTACATGAATCTGAATCAGTGGGTGTCCCAAGTGCGTTCTGAATGGAGGTCGGATTTTGTTTCATTATTCTTTTCTAAGAACCTTACCTGAACAAACAGCAACTTATAAAAAATAGCTAGAATAAGGGTTGTCTTATATGTATATAAATAGCTGAATTTTGAAAAACAAAGATTACAGGTGTTGAGTCAGAGAAAACAGTGTTGCTTTCACTAGAGACCCTCTATTCTCATTTGTTACTTTTTTCACGTATCATTCCATCCTTCTATGAGTACCACTGGATCCATTCAGTAAGCCATTGGTCCATTGTAATCACTTTTGAAACAGGAAATGGGCTTTTATCCTCCTTTTGTGTGCATTAAGGCGGTTTCCAACATATTGCCGCCTACTACTACCTCTGATGCACACTATACCACAAACCCATTACCAAAAAAGGTGGATCAGTATGTATAATGCAAATAAAAATAGAAAACAGTAATGTGCAAATGCCATTTACCCATATTTAAGTGAAAACAGTGCAAAGACAAGATGTATATAATGTTTCACCTCAAACAATTAAAGTAAATTTGTAAATATAATGTACTTTAAATTTTGATGCCTACAACAAGTTGGGACAGGCATTTGTTTATCTGTGGAAGGTGTCACAAAACTTGTTTGGAACTTTCCACAGGTAAAGAGGTGATTAGGTGACAGATGACACTATCATGATTGGAGATAAAAGAAGAATTCACAGTTCACATTAAAATATACAACATTTGTTTTAAAAATGTCAAAAAGAGACTGATGAAATGGCCAAGTAAACAAGCAGAATGTTCCAGGGGCATGTTTCAAGAAACTGGGCTTATGTAATGTTCTTGCAATGCACCTAGTACTGTATGACTTGCTAGTTGGCAATGTATGCATTTTTCATAACAGAATAAGAGATTAATTCTAGAGATATTGAAGAACAAGGGTATAATGGAGAAAGACAGACTTATTTTAGGCTGGTTGTGCGCTATGCTAAAGCACCTCATGTCTTTTAACCAATTAGAGTATGCTATGTAAGCATGAACTCAGCGCTGTTATGCAAATTAAATTGTCTATAAACATAACCCATACTTTTTGACCATTCTGTAACAGACTGCTGTGATAAATGCTCCCTCTTCAGTATGGTGCTGCAAGAGTAAATAAATGACACAATGGACTTGTTTTCTCCTGCCTGATTACTGACTTAAAGAAGTTTTACATAACTTTTCCTGGTAAAGAATAAGTTTTCTTTCTTTAATTAATATGTTGATCTCTACCACAACAGGCAGTCATAAGCCACAGCCCAAAAATGACTGTTTCAATCACTCATTATGACTGGACTCATATTGCCAAAAGAAGCGTCTTTAGGGTATGCAAAAATACTGTAGACAAAATATACAAGTAGAAATAACCTCTAAATTTAAAACAATGAACCAACCCATAATTCAAATTGAGTATTATTATGCCTGTTCTAAGGACTGGTGACATGCAAGTGAGAGTTGCTTTGGGCAGGACGGATTATAGTATTCGTTGATCCATTTACCCATCCATCCATCCTCTAACCCTGCTTATCCAGGCAAGCATTGGGCACAAGCAGGAACAATTCTTGGACTGAGTACCAGCACATTGCACAGGATGGTTAACCACAGCCAATTCACCTAAACCGGAGTAAACCCATGCGGTGTCAGTCCAACCAGCTTGCCAGTCCTATCCACTTAATTTCTTCAAACTAATATCAAGCCTAATTTTGAAGGTCCTTAAAATCCTACTGTCTACCACACTACTTGCTAACTTATTTCATGTGTCAAAGGTGTTCTGTGCGAAGGAAAACTTCCCAATGTTTGTGCAAAATTTACCCTTAACAAGTTTCCAACTGTGGCCAAGTGTTCTTTTTGAACTCATTTTAAAGTAGCAGTCTCACCCCACTGAACTAATTCCTTTCATATTTTTACGTAGTGTCCATAATAATGATTATTATGACAAACTGGACATTAGATGGTGTGAGATGAACAACAATGTATTAATTTCTGTTTGTGTTTGCTTTCAGACTTTCTAGATATCAGAAATCTTTGGTTTTACTACTTAATGTTGATAATGATAATATAAGCACGTTTATAGTATTGCAAAACAGATTTTATATAATGTATAGCTGAATTTCTTTTCATATGACAGTTCTTGTCATATTACTTGATAAATAATAAATAATTTTCAGCAAATATGAAGAACAGATATGTGATAAATGTTTTATTAATGTGAAAGCAGAACACAAAAAGAAGTTTTCAAGCATCATTTGGCTCTATAAATTTTTTGTGGCAGCAAGGAATATCAATTTGTCATTTTTAAAGACTGTGATTGAATCATTGTTTGCAAACATTTACTGGAAAAGAAACATTTTTCATGCATGAACAAATGAGAGAAACAATGTGCAGCAGTGTCCAATAATTGTATTATGTATATGTATGCTTATTACATCAATGGCATTCCCAGAAAAATTAATGTGTTTATTGTGTGCTGCTTAGCATGGCAGAATTTAGTTTATTGGTTTTTAATGGACTTGGATGTGAGCTCTTTGAAAACATATGTCAAGATGTGATCTTTAACCATTCATTTTGGCAACTTGCAATTAATCTATGAATGAGAGAGTACTACTAACAATATTTTGGAGGTTGAAAATATTACTTACAATACAGAACCTATTATCATCTATATTTTTATATATATATAACCTGGAAAAGGATTAAGTGGAAAAAACCTTTCCTCCCTGAATCAGAGAGGCACTTATTTATATAACTGGATATATACTGTATATATTAGTGTATACTAGCATAGAGAATTCTTCTTAAAATTGTATGGCATATAAGGCATTCCCTTTATAGTTACTGGTTGAAATGAGTTGTTGATATTCAAATAGCAGGATTTGGATCTTCAGGGGGGTATTTTTCGTACGTCGCTTAAATCATCCGAGATCAGGTGCCTCATCTTGGATAAGTTAATGCCGGTGACACTCATCCGGGATAGGTCGGTTTTTCAAACGCAGCCGCGTAGCAGATTAGTCAAGCTGGATCTAATCATTCGAGATGAATGCGCGCGCCCAAGCTGAGTGAAAAGCCCATATATATTGAGTCTAGAAAACATGATCAGCAAGTCTTTGATAGGCTGTAACAAAATGATGAAAGAATGGGCGCATTTTTTTTTCACACAAGCGGTGCAAGACCTTTTATTCGAAGGACATGAAGAATTTAAAGGTTTAATATACACAAGGGGTAACACTGCAAAAGCAGCCCAGACCAGAAAAGACGGCTGGCAAAAAGTGGCCGACAAATTAAATGCTAAGTAGTGTGCATTGTACTTACTGAAAGCAGCGTTTCATTTCCTATGTGTCAGATTAATTATTTAATATGCCATAATTCCAGATCAAACGTGAGCACAAGGAGAACATGGGAACAGGTTAAAGTGAAGTACAAGAATATACTTCAAACTGATAAATATTGGTATATAACTATTTAAAGAATTGACATAAATAATCATATATAAAATAAAAAACATTAATTTTAAAGCTAATAAGAAGGCAGACAAGCAAAAAACAGGTGGAGGTCCACGCGGTCCAGACCTAACCCCTGCAGAAGAGTTGGCTAACCAGCAAAATGCCCATCGCCCTGTTTCTGAGGGCATTCCAGGGGGAAGCTCCTCCTCAGAACCAGTGGCAGGATGCAGTGGTCACTTCATTTCAGGTAAAGGATGGTCATTGCATATATTTGTCCTCCATGTGTGCCATAGGTATGTTCCATATAGCCCTCTTTTTTGTTGGGTAAGTTGCAGGGAATGTCATATCCCTTGAACCTGTGTCTGACCAATGAGATATTGACGAAGGTGAAATATTTGATAAAGACACTGTGTATGATTATTCATCAGGAGGAGAGGTACATTTTCCAAATAATATTTGATCAAACTCCACTCTGATCAGTCCCATGTGCCCCAATCACATTTGGAAATCCTGGTAATGAGAATGTTAGGCTGATTGAGATTCTTCATGGAACTGTGGGTGTTTTAGCCTGTGTGTTACCTACCTGCAATGGCATGAAACGCCTCTTTCATTGTCTGCACACACAGGTGTCCAGGAAACACTATGAAAACCTGAAGGAAATATTTCAGAGCCAAACAGATTTTACGTATTGCCTGGCAAACTGCACTTTTAGATAGATTTTCCGCATCGCCTACAGTATGTAAAAAAGTGCCTCTTGTAAAAAACCTCAAAGCAATGCATACTGTCTGTGTGGTTGTGAGAGCCCGACTTCGCCTAGTTTGACTTCGAATATAAGGTACTAATAAATCATTGAGGTACAATATTCCTCCTCGGCTAAAGCGGTATCTTTCGAAAAGAATTTCCTCCAGGAGCAATAAAGGATCTTGCCAATCGCACAAAACCCTCTCTATATGAAATTCTCTTCGTATAATTTGCGCACCAATATCAATTGGTCGCTCATTCATGAATGGCGAAGCCATGACTGGATGACTTCCACGCACCGTCACCGATTTCGTGTGTAAACTAATCCTTGTTTACGTAGAACAAACCTGCTCCGAGCAGGTTTGAGGATTAGGATGTGTTGCAATGACAACACTTCCAGCAAGAGTTTTGAAAAACTGACAGATCCAGGATCAGGCCAAACCGTCAACAATTACATCCGGCTAAATGACTACTCCACGTACGGAAAATACCCCCTACGTGTGTAAACTAATCCTTGTTTACGTAGAACAAAAGCAGGTTTGAGGATTAGGATGTGTTGCTATGACAACACTTCCAGCAAGAGTTTCGAAAAACCGACAAATCCAGAATCAGGTCAAATCGTCAACAATTACATCCGGCTAAACGACTAATCCACGTACGAAAAATACCCCCCTGGACTAAAAAGAGGAGGACCGAGGGGTGGGGCATAGCTGTTTCCATGGCAATTCCAGGTAGTCTGAATCCTCTGAGTTGAAGAAGAAAGTTATAGTTTGTTTGCTTGCTGTGCAAACCCTAACACCATCTCACATGTACTTGGTAAGTTAGACGCAGAGTTTTCCCATGCATATGACTATATATTACTTCTTTTATTTATTCTTTACAGTAATGGACATTGTCAATTTTTTAAAATTAAGACTTCAGCAGTTAAGGAGAAATGTAGTGAATATACCAATGGCTATTGTTATATGCAATCTTATGTAATAATTTAGAATTTGTTAATACATTAGGTACATTATACTGCATATTCATAATCCCAAGTATAACTACAAATTCATTTTTTTGCTAATTTAATTCTTGTCATTTTGGCATAACTGAAATAACAGTTGTATGATTTATTATTTTACACTAGCTACAACACCTGTTGAAGATAGGTAATAGAATCATTTAAAAATACTTGCTATCTCTTGCCCGACATATGCCTTCAGCACCTGTCTATTGTATTCACATGTGTCTGAACCTCTCTTGACCAAGCTCCTTCTCTTGAACACATTCCCGTAAAGCCTGCTTCTCAGACTTTGTAATTATTTTTGACACAGCTTTCTTGCCTCCTATTTATCCAGTTTTATTCTTGCCATCTTTGAAAGAGACTCTCTCAGTGTGTTTCCTATGTCATTTTTCCTCTTTGTGTATCTTACACTCAAGCTTCCTGTTTGGTCATGTCATCAAAGCCAAACTGACCAATCAGATTGCTCCGAGGGACTGGACGATTATATGGATAATTATAGATTACTATTTTATATTTGTGTAACTAACACACTGTTACCTGGTCAGTGTCACCGGAAATTAAAACCACTTCCGGTAGCAGCAGAGACAACAATTAAGCAACCCAGGATAAGATATAAATTTTACTTCTAATTAAATGAAAGTTTTGATGATGGAGTCAAAAATTCAATATCGAGTTAAGTTCAAATTCTAAGTTGTTTTAAATGTCAAGAAAAGCTGAATTTAACATGGTGTTGGTGTAAATTCTAAACTGACTTTCATGTTTTAAAATTTTGTTTGTTGGAAAATTATACTCTTTTCTGAGCTCCTGGACAACTACACCCTACCAAAAATATAAAAACAGAATTTAGATACATATATCCAACAATAAGTGCATACAAATTGTTTAATTTAACTTGAATGTTTTCAGTCTGTACTATTTAGTCATGGGACCAGGCCTATTGAATTGCAAACTTTTTACACGAGTAGTTTCTGAGATACATAACTTATTTAAATAGAATCTAATGTACCTGTCAAAGACAGGTAGTAGAATAATTTTAAAATATGTGCTCTCTTGTCCTATGTGTACCTTCAGCACCTTTCTTCTGTATTCGTGTGTGAACATATCTCCACTGGGGCTTCCTCTCTCAAGAGCGTTTCTATAAAACCTGCTTCTCCAACCCTGGCATTAATTTTTTAGGCACCTTTGTCGACTCCTGTCTGGTTGTATACTTTCCGTCTTTGAAGGTGACACTCTCTTCGTACTTCCTATGCTGTTTCACCTCCTCTTGTGTCTCACACTTGCACTTCTTCATTCAATCATGTCACCAAAGCCAAACTAAATGAAGTACTAGACACACAGACCTTAGTGTTTTATTATACAAGTAGATAGATACATGCATGCACCCACAGAGGCATTCATTCATACATTCAAAGAAATTTATAAATGAAGACAGATGACAGCTTGTTTGCCCTACCAGAGCACATGCTAGATGATAAAGAGAAAGAAATGAACACACACACAATCACACACACACAGATACATACCTAGATCTGTTTGATATGGAGACAACAAATACCTGCTTTGTGCAATTTCACAAATCAATGGATTATTATCACTTCTGATTGTTTAATTTGCTAGTCTTTTTCTTTACTTCTTTTGCATTCCTAAAAATGTGTTAGTATGATGTTTACATTTAGAAGAAATTCAGAAGATCATATGCTTTTCCATAGTGTTAAAAGCTTACTTTTCTTTTACCATATTCTTTTGAGGTCAACTTTTTCTGTGCATTTTGCTCCTTTAATTCTATCCAATTACTGACAATTAGTGATAAGTAGTGCAGACAGCTTTAAATGACAGTGAATGCCAAAGTGGTACAGTTACTTCATATTCACTTGTGTGCTAAGTAGGCTGAAGTCACTATTTCTCAAGTTCAATTCTGTGGAACACTTTAGGTGCAGGTGTTCCTCCTAGTCAACATCTGCTTTTGACAAGAATTCCCAGCTTTCATTAAGCAGGCTGTTTTTCCCAGTTTCTGCCTTTTTTGCATCAATCCATAAATTACAGAATGAGTTTGCTAAATGTTTAATGGCATTTGTTACGCAAAGGCATATTATTTGTCTGTCTTGCTTTTTCAGATCTTGCTGTTTTTTAATTCTTTGATTATTTAAGTAAGAGCACTAGCAAGAAAACATATTTCTAAGTTTGTGAATGATGGAAAGACAAACTGTGTCCCTTGGCCCCTTTCATTGTGATAAACCATTTCAGACTTATCATAAATAGAATACTGTATGGTGCTCTAACCACAAGGTACTAGGTATAACGTTATATAAAATAGGGTATATTACAGTTTGTTTGTATGGTATTTATTTATAATTATTATATTTATAACTTTGGTGTTTAGGGTGAAGACAAAATCTGATTTAGCATAAGCCACTCTCATTTGGAATGTTCATAAGAAATATAATGATTTACTTCATGAGGCAGAAGTGTATAATAAACAAGAATAGCTGGTCAATTATTTGAAATATTAAAATGTGTTACTTTAAATGCTTAAACATTCTTAATTTTAATAGAATTTGGCATTTTTCACTCTCTGATAGAGGTCCATCGAGGAATAGATCCCCAGTGAAGGATGAAAAATCAAAAATTACATTATATTCATAATCACTGACCTGAAATAGTCTAAATGGTACCCCACATGCTTATGTTTGAAATTTGTAATTTTTAACCTTCTGGGGGTGGTTGTTAAATGTCTAGTACCACTGTTAAAGAAACAGATATCAAAAATATTAACATATCCGTGATCAGCATGTAGCGGTCCGGCACTGCTAAGATTTACTTATTTATTTATTTGGTGGAGATTCCAGGGACGTACCCAACCTTGGCCCGACCTGCACACACTCCCTCACAGAGACAATAAAAGCACCCGATAATAAAACAGAAATTAAAGAATGTATTAAACAATAATAAATGAATTATAGGCAAACCACAACAATCCCTCCTCAGTTCCCCTTATGGCGATGTACAATGAACACAAATTCAACAATAACAAACCACTAACAAAAACCACACGCTATTAAGTCCATGAAAACAGCAACTGATGAAATGAAATGATGGTAGATAGTCCAGAGATCAACATGCTGTATATGAATGTAATGGTCAATAAAACCGGTATTTCCTGATGAGATGATGGCGTATGAATGGGATCAGGAGCACTCCTTTCTTCTCAAGATGACAACAAATCCTCAGACAGTACTCATGTAGCAGGAAAACACCAGACAGTCTATCCACCCAAAACAGGAGATGATTCAGAACAAAACAAGTATCCACAAGTATTAAATGGGAAGGCTAACAGACAGGCAACTCCAGACACAAAACACTTCCCCCTTTTTGTACCACTGGCCCCCTTTTAAATGTTGCGCCGGCCTCCTTATACCCAGCAGCTCCTGCACCCTCAGCAGATGACCAATCAGAGCCACTGCTAAAACTGCTGTGAGTTGAGTTTCAATCCCCAATAGCACCACTACAAGCAACCTCAAAATAGGATGAAAAAACACTCCACGAGCCTGTATTACCATATATTACCAAATATTCCCCTTTTTTTTCCAGTTTTGTTAAAAGGAGTAAGTTTTACCCCTCATATCCCAGTTTGGGGGAACAGCTGATGTACAATTTCAAATCCTTCTAATCATTTTCACTGAAGACACCTGTTGGTCTACTTTTTATCATAAGGGTGTTATTCCCTGCACAAAATATAGTGCAAACTGGCCTAAAAATGAGATTTGTTTTTAGATCTGAAAGGCCAGAAATAAGAAGAAACCTCAAAAAGCTTGACATCTTGCATAACTAAACTTCAAGATGCATCAAAAAAAAAACTTTGAAAAAAGTGATTATGAAGACAAAATAATAACTGCATTAGGAAACATAACATGTATTCTAAGAAATATTAAGAGTAGTGGGGAAGATCAAATATGACCACCTATAAGAAAGAAAGAAAGTTTTGATATTTTTCAGTTTACAAGGTTTGATTTTCATTTTTCTTCTTAAGATAATTTAGTTTGGAAAGATTTACTTAGTCTACCAAAGAAGATATGGTTATGATATGGCTGCAGATTTTTCTTCCGAACAACTTCTGTTTTTATTTGGACCCCTGTCCTAAATAAGCTCTTATTTCTAAGCTATTGTGTCTGGAAGTCAATGTAGAAATTAGAAAAAACAAGTTTGGTAAAGTTTTGCTTTTTATTAACTTGGTTTTTAAGATTTTCAGCATCATCATGATTTTTATTCTGCTTTTCCAGGTGTTCTGGTTATTTAATTCATTACATAAAAATGAACAGGTTACTGGGTCTGATGCTGAAGTAGCAGTGTTTCAGCATTCAGTGTTGTTAGCCTAGATGTTTGCTCTGCTCATTGTTAATTGTCATTTTAGGATACAAATGGCTGCTTTTTAAACTCTTGATTGAGATTTCATTTTTTATTTCTTTTTTACACTGTGCAGGACAACAGCTCAGCCCAGCTCCTTTAATAGTGATGTGCAAGCAACATTTAGTTATGGATCAGCTTTTTAAACATAAGTCTTTTTAAACACTGCATGTAAAAGCTTGCTCTTTTATATTCGATCCATTATACTTGTAACTGAATTTTGCATAAAGGTAAAAAAAAAAATGTACACAACCAAAGTCAGCATTTTAAATTGGCCCATGGGGAAATAAAGCTTTGAGTGCAGCCTAGACAGTTACATGTCTACAAACCAATTAATGCACCTTGAGTTACCACAGCCTTGGCACAGGTACAGAATGGAAAGCAACCAAGCTGTGAAATTCTATGATTTTGCCCAGGAGCCTTCAGGAAATATGGCACTGTTAGAAGAAAAACTTTATTTGAATGTGTTATGTATGGGAAATGAGTGGCACATCTGTTTTGTTTAAAGTTGTTCCCTGCTCTCACTGTGTGCCCTATCTAAACAAGCGTATATACTTCTGATGTTGTACAGTATTTCATTATATTCTGTGATGCATAGTTTAAATTTGTCTCTTATTGAAGTGATTTCCACCATATTTCTAATAGTCAAAAGATTTGGGGTACTTACAGTAGTATGAGATGACGTTGTTTGTTGTCTTTGCACTCCATCAAACTCTGCTCATACGGCATGTACTGTCTCTCATTCCCATTGAACATCTTCTGAGGAAAGTGGTGATTGAAGAAATCAGCATTTTGGCCTGGATTATTCACAATATTCCAACCTTCTATGATCTTTTTAAATCCTTATTAACTGAAAAGTGTACAGTACATACATTATATTATATATTTCATACATATATACATACATATTCATATATAAATATTTATATACTGTATGCATTCATGTGTGAGCAAGTTGAGAGCATTGGCATTATAGAGGAAAAGACATAGACGCCAGCATCAGGAGAAATGCGATTGCTAACTGTCTCTTTCTTTACACCCGTAGCCCAGAGGACAAAGCCCACTAATATTACTTTCAGCGTAGTCCCAAAGAACCCATCCACCCAACTTTTCTTTCAATTGAATAGAGTACTGGCAGACCCTCAACACTTCATTCTCTCCTTCTTGTCATTTTCTTATTACTTTTTATACATACACACACACACACACACACACACTGTTATATATAAAGCAAGATTTGTATTTACAATTATAATTTTTAAAGTTTGGAAATTGTTTGTTTGAAGTAGTAATTTATGTTAAGCAACAGTATCACAGATCATCCATCCAGCAGAGTTCTGAGGAAGCTGTAGCCTGTTCCATTAACATCAGGCACAAGACAGGAAAAAATAATAGTTCTGTCACTTAAATTTAAAATTAATTTAAATTATAATTTTAGTGTTTACTCTTGTTTCACAATGCGGATGAAATGAGCACTGTGGCTGATGGCCGAGGCCCTTGCCCTCTCCCTAGTATGGACCGGGAGAGCAAGCCTGCTAGATAGGGTTGCAGCGGTGCCTAGGACTCCCGCAGGGCTTCATGGGAGTTGGAGTTTCGTGCAGCCCTGTTGGGATCCGTGGGTACTGCCAGTGCGTGTTGTAGCAGGAGCTGCTGAGCCCTACAGAGCAGCTCTTTCGCCACAACTGGCAGTGCTGACAGAAATAGGTCATCAAGCACCTGGAGCACTTCCGGGTGTGTTATAAAAGGAGCCATAGTCGGGAGGAGGGAGACGAAGTTTGCCTGTAGGAGAAAGGAGAAAGAGAAGAAGAAGAGTACTGCGTAGAGGTGTGCTTGTATTTTGGAAACTGTGTTTGACTTGTGGGAACGAGGAAGGCACTACCCACAAGGAAAAAGAAAAATAACTCTTGTGTGCTTTGAACCTGTGTCCTACGACTGTCTGTGTCACGGCTGGCCTTTACAACACATGTATTTGGTGGTCAATTATTGCATACTACATAGATTCTGCAATCTGAAGAAATTATTAGGTGACATGGAATCTAACAGAAGAACAAGGAAAAGCATATAAAGAAGTTAAATTCAAAATATTTACTACTTTATTGTCATATATTGCTGGCTTAACTGCTCTTGCTTTTCAACATTTTGCTAAGATACGGTGGCAGTTCATGATACCTAAATGTATTTTAAAATATGTTTACTACCAACATACTTACTATGTTTCTATTTTCAATGGTAACTTAGGTCCAGAAGGATTCCTTACATATGTTACAGTGCAGTAGTAAATTTTTCATAGTACATAAGGTAGCAAGAAAGTAACACGTTCTTCAGTGTCATCCTGATAACAGTGTGATTTATAGCAAACAAAAGGCTTCATCCAGCTGACTGAATATGACTTATTTTTTCATAATAATAATAATAATACCAATATTTCAGATAACTACACAGTCTATCTATATACAATACATTATTTCATTTGCTAATATTGTTTGTAACTAGACTTTAAGATGCCGTGATGATTAATATAATGGGAGGAAAAATAAATCATACAGGGCTGTCTTCATGTGATCTTGCTGCCCATTTTGCCAAATGTGACAAATCATTGATTATGAAAATAGAAAACACAGCTATTTCTATTTCCAAACAGGAGATTAGGGAATACTGAGATAGGACATGTCTTTCAAATGAATAACATGGCTTGCGGCATCCTGGCAACAGAAGCACAAATTGCACTTGCCAGTCGTTTGGTTGCAGACTGTTTGGAATTGAAACAAGGGCAAAGGAGCCTGAATGATATATAAAAGTATTTCTAGAAAGTAAAATAAAAACAGCAGTAAATTGTGATGGCTAAAATAACAGTGGAACACAGTTTGTGCATTAAAGGCAAGAGCTTTATTCTGTTTCAAAAGCAGGTTTACTAAGTACATTCATTATAACTAATAAAAGTATATGCAGTCCATGTGCTTAATATGAATAAATATTTTTTTAAATAGTGGAGAATAATATTACTTTTGCCTGACATATAAAATCATAATGAAATAAATAGGGCAGGCAGCAAATGACTGGATTTTTTTCTTACTTTAATGCTATAACTAGCTGTGTTGGGAAATTTATCGAGCCAATAGGCTTCAGTAAATACTAGGAATAATGGAAATTTTGGTTCTAAATGTAGCAGTTCTTGAGAAATTATTATTTTCAATCGTGTATGAATTTAACAGTTTCATATGTTTTCCTGTACGATTACAAAGTTTTGAAGAGTTTAGAACAAAAGCAATACGTAATTTGAAACAGGTCTACTGAATGGAAATAAGAGTTTACCTTACAGAAAGTGAGAAACTCAAAACTGCAGCCAATACGAACTGACATAATACCCAAATGGAAAATGATGGAAAGTCAAATAAAAAGGTACAGCAAAACACAAAATCAGCTAGCAAACAAAAGACGTCAGCTTTAGATGTGGGTTTTCACTTTGATCACTCAAGAATTTGGTTTAGAGTTTATCAAGAGTCATATGTTCACCTTGGGGGGGGTTGCAGAATACAGTACTATCATATTATTATTATTTTAATTTCATTACTATGGCTTTGTAACAGACCTGCCTTGATTAATACGGAATACTCAAAAGGAGAGAAAACAACATAGTCTTCACTTTATTATAAGTGTGATCTTAGTCACAATGAAGATCAAATCCAACAGGAGGTTCATCCTTATGCCACATTGTTTTAATTATTGATCTGTACTTCTCTGTGCTATTTAAATCTACCTATAGCCACTGCCACCAACATAGCAGAGCTTCCTTGAGTTTACTTGGACATTGCTTGTTAATGAAATAATGAAGTGGACGTTTGGGTGGAGAATATTCCAACATTATTTATAGAGCTAGTCCAGAGACAAACACCCTTTTCCTCACACGCTTCTCTCTTAAAGAACCCCAAAAAACTAGAACAGATGCATCCCTTCTCAACTACAGTAATCCCCAAGAGAGCAAAACACTTCCAGTATTTCGTTTCACAAGGCAAACCCGCTTAAGTAAAGCACAATGCAGTAGGTCTGTTACAACTTTACTCTGAAAGCTATAGCCAGACAATAAAGTTGTAACATTGAATCATGATTTACTTAAACTTTTTACAAAAACTTTGACATGCTGCACATTAATGAATTTAATGTTGTAAGAACTGTACAAAAAAGAAAAGGTAAAATGAAACAATATCATGTACTATGTACAGTGGGGGCGAAGTCGATGACTCCTTAATTTAGCGGAGGTAAAGCAACACTTAAGGTCCCATACAGCCACATAGCATGAATGCTAACCACATCTTACTTGAGCTCTGCCTAACTTTCCTTTGTCAGGTTCACAGCTCGTTTTCCACACAGTTTACCACCCATCTCTTTTTCCTGTACAAGATACCTCACCTTTTTCACTCGCTGCCATTTCTTTGCACAATTACAGCCACAGCTTGGTCAGTGATACTGTGCAAAATGACACCTTTTATAAATACTATATCGTTATTTGGAATAGTTGCATTTCATGTGTGTTCCGTGTCTACAACGATCTATGTAAACACATCGTTAAAACAGAAATGTTTTTCATGTTTTAGTAATAATTGACAAAATGTAGACATGAAGTTTATAATGTGTGAAGCCTGAAGTCCAAATATTAAAGAAACACTTTCACAACAGGTACAAATATAACAGAACAAATGCGCTCAGTCAGTCTGTAACAGCCGGTGTACATGTGTGATACTTGTAAAGGTTAGCTTTGTTTTATTTTTTTTTTATTCAGTTTCATTCTCTGTCGCGTTCATGATTCCACCCTACTCCCCCTCCCCATCTGACACTGCTGTTTTCACATAAAGACGCGCTATAGCTCAAATGTTATTTATTTGGATCACATAAAGATGCGCTATAGCTCGTTATAGCTCAAATGTTATTTATTTGGATCACATAAAGACGCACTATAGCTCGCTATAGCTCAAATGTTATTTATTTGGATCACATAAAGACGCGCTATAGCTCGCTATACCTCACATGTTATTTATTTGGATCACATAAAGACGCGCTATAGCTCGCTATAGCTCAAATGTTATTTATTTGGATCACATAAAGATGCGCTATAGCTCGCATGTTATTTATTTGGATCACATAAAGAAACGCTATAGCTTGCTATAGCTCAAATGTTATTTATTTGGATCACAGAAAGACGCGCTATAGCTCACATGTTATTAATTTCGCCAATGCTACACCTTCCAGATCTAAACACTAGCGTGGTGTATGTGCCCAAAAAATGTCTAACTGCATTCTCGTACCATTGCTCGCGTACTAAAGTGTCAGCAGGTATTTTTTGTGACATTACATGTGTAATTTGTGAGCATGCCTTTGACGATCAAACAGAAGCTCCGCAGTTCACTTGTGACTTTATGCTGTAGTAGAGCTTCCCATGTACATATACAAAGTGCAGCGATGGCAAAAGTGCATTCTTGATCCGATGTAGAATCGTCGGCATGAGTTGAGTGTACCTCTCTTATACCGTGTCTATGTGAAAAGAGCAGTGTCCAAAGCGTGAGGATTAGCGCGGGGAGTTGTGAACGTTAACGTTGAGAGAATAACAGAATAGAAAACAACAAAGCTAACCTTTGCAAGTATCATAAATTACACCGGCTGTTACAGACTAGAATCAAATGTATGTTTTTATTCTAAAATAATAAGAATACAAGCAGCTCAGTTCTCAAAACAGACTCGTCCGGGATCGAACCCGCAAAGCCTTGATTAAAAGCAGCAGCTGATACCGTTGCGCCACCGAATCTCTCGTTCCAATTGCGTGTCAGTGTCGCAGGTAAGCGCAGGTTGTTTTTCTGCAGTTATATTTTTGAATAAAAGCGCATTTGTTCTGTTATATTTGTACCTTTTGTGAAAGTGTTTCTTTGATATTTGGAATTCAGGCTTCACACATTATACACTTCATGTCTACATTTTGTCAGTTATTACTAAAACATGAAAAATGTTTCTGTTTTAACGATGTGTTTACATAGGTCGTTGTAGACACGGAACAGACATGAAATGCATGTGTTCCAAATAACGATATAGTATGTATAAAAGGTGTCATTTTGCTTGACTTCTCACTCTATACAACTCCAAGCTACTGACACACAGATAAACAGATTTGAGCTGAGAAAACTGTGCGCCGGTGGGGGATGTGATAGCAGACTACTTGCTGTTTGCCACATATCGACACATTTACAGGACAAAAGACGCTGATGGAGAAGTGTGAAGCGATTTAAGGTGGGACGGATCTACGAGTTTTTTCGTAGGCTCTGGTATTTCTAGTGTTAAATACTGATATATCGAAATGTCCTGTTAGATGAGGCCTACTACTCTAGATGTACCATATTGCCAAATTTCAGACTTTTAACTAAAATTATAACATTTTTGTTGATGAGTGAGTGATTGAATGAGTGAGTCACTCAGTCAATTTTGCATTATATATATTGTAAGACAGGTTAGCAATGGATGTACCTTACCGGTATGGTATCAACTGGAAGTACGAGGAAGGATTTGAATGTAACACCTTGAATAACATGGTTTCCTTTTGCCTTAGAAGGAAAGAGAACTTTTCCGAGAACCACTGATGACACTTTCGCTGTCATCAACAGTTGCTCCACTTCTTCTAACTCTACTTCCTTAAAAACCACCTGACCCAAGAAGTTGATCTCTGGCAGAAGTCTGCTAGAATGTGTATACGCACAAATGTTACACCCTGATGCAAAAACTATATTTTTTTCCCCTTCTTCATTACAAATCAATTCAAATAACACAGACATTAAATGGGGATCACCAGTTCATACTCCTACTCTTCTTTTGTTGTCTGTCAGTGGTTTTACAGTAGCGTAGTTGGCAGTATATCCCTGAGAAATGACAGAAGAGGTGGACCTCATAGGCTGGCAGAGCACGTAACCCAGCTACGCATCCAGATGTCCAAACAGCAGATGAATTTAGAGGCAGGGGCATGGATAATGTGGAGGTCCTAATTCAGCTGGACCACATTTTTTAGAAATTTCAGGTACTTGTACTGCTATGGAAAGGCAAAAATACAGAAACATACCTGATGATATACACGGGGGTGGCAGTTTCATATACAGTAGCTGGACTAAGACAGAGTTGGTCCTTACACCAGTACCATTCTAAACAGGGAAGTGCAGTGGGCTTATTATGACATCGTAGCATTGGTTGCTATGGACTATGATCTAAATAAAAAAGGAAATATTGCCACACTATGGCATAACCCCAGATATCTGGATGGAAAAGTGTCAAGTATGGCACTTTGACTCCAGTCAGTCTGTATGGGTTCAGGCTTTCAATATTTGTGATATTTGGAAAGATATATCGTGTGACAGTGACCATGGCCGGATTAAAGTGGGTGCTATTGATGCTGCATCATTAGGCCCATTCCTGAAATAGGCTCAGATGAAAGCAGACGAGAATTTTCCGGAAGCTGAACAGTTTTCCTTTGCTATATTAACCTCAAAATAATTCTTAGAATGAAATTTGGAGTCTGACTTTCGGATGCCTAGACACAACGTTACTTATAATACAGTTACTATTGTTCTTTGCGCTGTGACGTAACTATAACGTCGTTGTGTTTATTGTTAACTGAAGATTTCAAGTTAATGCTATCAATTTTACGTTAAACAGTTTACTTATTAATTTAGCTGCTTTTTTTGCAATATCTTGGGGATTCTTGCCACTTTATTATTGTTTGGTAAGTGCCACGTAGTAAATTTTTCACCTTGAAAGTTAGTTTTACAGTAAAAATCGATGGCTATTTAAGTGGTTATCTGTAAAGGTAAAACTAAAAGCTGGCCCGGCATGGATGTTTAGAATTTTTTAAATCCTTGACAGGATTCTGGTCTATTATGAAATTTAAATCGTGGACAATTTTTTACCCTCAAGAGCCTGAACTGAGTCACTTTGACCCAATGTCTCTGCAAATTCATTTTTTCTTACTCTGTTTTGTAAGAGAATTATGAAAGTTAGTGTATTTCATTGTTTGATAGATAGATAGATAGATAGATAGATAGATAGATAGATAGATAGATAGATAGATAGATAGATAGATAGATAGATACTTTATTAATCCCAATGGGAAATTCACATTCTTCAGCAGCAGCATACTGATACAATAAATAATATTAAATTAAAGAATGATAATAATACAGGTGAAAAAAAACAGACAATAACTATGTATAATGTTAAATATTAACGTTTACCCCCCCTGGTGGAATTAAAGAGTCGCATAGTTTGGGGGAGGAACGATCTCATTAAGTGCACTCTTCAGACAATTGCTATTTAATGTTGATGTTACTTAGTTTGATGTTAATCTCGAGTTGTTACGATACTACGTTGTTATTATTATTCATGTTCAGTAAAGGTTGGCTGGTTGCGTTGCAAGCAATTAAGGCTCCGTGGTCGGTCTGAGTGCACATATACGGTGAGTGTCAAATGCACATGCACCAATGGCGAGAAAAAATAGGCATTTTTTGCGCTGCAGCATCAGGCCCAATTTTGTCTTAATCCGGCCCTGACTGTGACCTGTTCAAAACACAAGTGAGATGATCATAGAAAGTGCCGCATGCGACTTGTCAATTAATGCCTTGCCAGGGTCTCTTGCCAGGATGTGATGCTCTACACAGATAGACCCCAGTGAGAAAGTGATCAATCTTCAGGTCCCAAAGAAAAGTCTCCTCCTCTTATTTTCTGCTACAAGCACAGGGACCCCTAGGCAAGTCATCATTAATGGCTCCCTCTCGAAGAGCCCATGGAGTGTGGCTGGGCCAAAGGCAAATGCTGTTGTGCTCTGGTATCTTTAGGTTCTTTCTTATAAATGGGTTTTTCTAAGATAAATGGGTTCACTATGATCACCTTGATTGGCTCTGGCAGTAACATTTACTTTGTTGCACACTGATTCACTCAATTGCAACAATGTACTAAAGATAATACCAGTCCTACCACTATGCATCAGGGCTTTTTAGCTTATTTACTTGCAGATTGCGTAATTAATTTCCGGGGGTTGCTAAAATGTCTGAGTATGAAGGTGGATCTGTACCCTGGTATAAATTGTGATTATTGGAGGAGACTGGTCTGAAAGCTAATATAAACAAACAAGCATAACGTGCACCACTGGCAAGTCACTATCCAGAAATCTTAGAAACCAGATTAGGCAAGGCACGCCTACTTTGTTCATGGTATACTTTATGGCTAAAGGTGACCTCCAAGACATTGTAGTCCAGATTTAGGAAACAAGAATACTTTTGACCTTAGTGTTGTCGACTTAGTTGAACAGCCCAAGGGCTAACACACTTGATAATCATCTTGCTGATCCTTTACAGGGCTACACTTTCAGTTTAAACATTTTCTTTAAACGGAAATAATGGCATGATGATTCTTTGAAACACATCCCGAATCAAGTTGTTTTGGTAAAAGAGAGCTTCCACCTACAATTATGGAATATAGGGCCCATTCTGTATTCTGGAAAATTGTCTCTTGTATTGAGTAGCTGAGCTCCAGGGTGAAGCGCACCATTTACTGCTTGTCCCTTGCTCATAATCACATGAGGTATGTGAGCTGGCACAATACATCTTATGTGTGGATGTTTTGGGAGCAATAAGAAGCTAGAAAATACTGTATAAAGTTACATTTCTTTTGACTCAGAATTAACAAAGAGGTTCAATGGTTCTGTGAGTCTTGTCTGGACTAACCGTTGAGAAAAATACCAAGATGTCAGACTGTGCTATTCATCCCATTACTGATTATGGACATTCAGTTCAAGTAAATAGGAATGGATATCGTTGGACACTTTGAACTTTCTGTCTGTCCATGGCCATAGGTATATTCTTGTACTGGTTGATTATGCCATTTGATATTCAGAGGCCATCCCTTTGCATGTGGCTAATGCTAAAACAATCTGTAAGAATTATTAGAGGTGTTCGTGAGGGGTTCCTAAAGAAATTCCCACAGATCATGTTTAATGTTTAAAATTGATCATGTTTTATGTTTAAAATCTTCAAAGAACTAGCAGCCCTTCTATGTATCAAATATATCAAAACATCCATATTTTCATCCCCAAATGGATAGTCTGGTGGAAAGGTTCAAACAGACATTAAAACAGATGTTAAAGAAGATAGTGAGAGAAGATGGTGGAATTCTGATCAGCTTCTCCCGTATATTATTTTCGCATACAGACAGGTGTCTCAGGTATCCACAGGCTTTTCTCCATTCAAGATGCTGTATGGGAGACAACAACAATTTTTTGTATAGCTCAAAAATCACACAAGGAGTGCCACAGTGGGCTTTAACAGACCCTGCTTTTCGACAGCTCCTCAGCTTTGATTCCCCAAGAAGACAAGGAAGAAAAAAAAACTGTTATAGGGAAAAAATTGGAAGAAATTTTGGGAAGGCAATTCAGAAAGAGAACCCTTTCCAGGTATGCAATGTGTCAAAAATGGTGTAAATACATTACAATATACAGAACAGAACACAAGTAATCCTCTTCACAGATCTACAGGGCCAATCTTCATTGCCACCTGAGAAATACAATAACGCAGTAGTAATAGTATAAGTTCAAAGCAAAATACACGAGTAGATTATATCATGTATGAGGATTCAGAGTTGTTCAAAGTCCTGGCAACCTCGGCCAATAAGCTGCCTCGCCCCTACTGGCCTTTCACAGCTGAGTCAGTGCTAAACCAGCCAATCTGATGAAAGGAAGCTTCTACCCGATGATTCCAGTGCTCCTGCAGATGGGTATTCTGGATTTAGTCAAATAGATGTGGGAAGAACAGGACTTCTAGCCTGTAAATATTTTAGAATATATAGCACATTTGGGTGAACATATTAAACACACCGCTTCCCTCGTACAAACCCACTTAGTGTATAAAGTACAAAGGGGAGGCTATACAAGCACAGAGCCACCTTCTGTCAATTCTAGCACAGGGATTGCATTATAGTCTTGGTCCCCTCCTCTCAATTCAGATTTTAAGCACACTGACAGGGTCCCTATGAGGTTGAAGATTGCAAGGAGCTAGTAGAGTACATGATGAAACAGTCCCTTTGGCGGTCTTCTGAAGGTTTATACCACGTAAACCTACTCAAGTCTTGAAAGGAATAAATGCAAACTAGTCCCTCCAGGACCCACATCCTTGCTCTATATATGGATTCCCTCAACTTTGGAGACACACTAATGCATAACCAAAGAGTTCAACTAATTGAAAAGCTTGTTTGTATTGATGGTGTTGTCATTACTAAATCTGGTTGAACCAGCCTTATTATGCACAAAATCATCAGAACCCCTGGAGTGATTTTCAGAGAGCACTCCAATCCAATACCCAAGCTAAGCCTACAAAATCATACAGAAAGTCAGAAGAGTATTAGAAATAGGCATTAGTTCTAGAATAGACTAACAGCCTGTGGTCAAGCCCTACCATACTTGTATCCAAGCCTGACGCATGTTGGTGGTTCTGCAATGACCTCTGGTGACTCAATCAGGTTTTTAGGTTCGACACCTATGCCGTGCCACTTGCGAATGTACGTTACCTCTCAACATTGGACATGACGAAGGGGTATTGGCAGATCGCACTAGCCATTGTAGCCAAAGAAAAAACTGACTTTAGAACACATAGTGGCTACTGGCAGTATCATGTTCTACCTTGTGTCAGTATGCATGGAGTTCTGGTGAAGATTCAATGTAGACTGCTACAGCCCCATAAGGCCTTTAGTGGGGCATACCCATTAGTGACTTGATGCATGCCTTGGCCATGCTGCACATCATTGCAGGCAGGTTTTCACATCAACGTGAAAGAATGCTATTTTGGAGTAACAGAGGATAAATCTTTGGATATTTATTGGGTTAAGGTCAAGCCAAGCCAAGCCAAGCCACAGTGGTCCAGATTGAATGCCATAAAGTCTTGATGCCAACCAAAATCAAAAAGCAAGTGCAAGCTGTTTTAGGATTAGCAAGCTGCTATCATAGGCTTGCATCCAGCTTTTCTGAGAGGGCTGCACCTTTGACAGACTTAACCAGAAAGCCAGCTCCCACTTCTATGGTCTTGAATCCAGCTGCAGAAACTGCATTTACTGGCCTTAAGTAGGCCTTCATGTCCTCACCTATTTTAGTTGAACCTAATTTCTCTCTTCTTTTCATTCTCTAGACAGACACTTCTGAAAGTGGCCTCAGTGCTGTGTTGAGTAAGAACACAATGGTGATGAGCATCCCATTCACTATCTGAATTGAATGCAGTGGCAGAACAAGAAGCACTCACAATTAATAAAGCAGTCATGAAATTAATGTACTACCTCTTGGGTCAGGAGTTCACTCTTGTTACAGATCATGTGCCTCTTCAATGGTTGTTTACTCATAGAAAGAGTAATCCTTGAGTCACTTGTTCCTGGAACTACAGGGGTATCATTTTAAGGTTGTTTATCGCAAGGGCTCACTCAACACCAACACACATCTCATGTCTTGGGTTCATAATCTCTGAGCCACAACTGCAAGTCAGATACGTGGGCATAGGGTGTGCCTTAAGGTTATAAGATTGACTGGAAATACGGGGAAGAATTGGTGCCGCAACTCTTCTTTTGCTTTCTTTGAGTAATGTTACAGTATTTAGATCAGCACAGAAACCTGACAAATTAATTTTGCAATATTTGGGAAAGATCATGATAAAGTTTACTTTTACATCTGGCACATTGGACATTATTTTTTTTTATTTTATTTTTACTTATAATAGGAAGCACTATAAGAGAAGGTTTACTTACTAGGAATAGCTCTATATAGAATAATCAGGACAACCTGAATTTCTTTTGAAGTGTAATTTTGCATCCAGTAGACATTATTGCAGAAAGGAATGCATAACTATATTTGGTCTTGCTATCCTAACTCACTGTAGCACTTTCTCATTTAATGCATGCATCTTAACAAATGGCATTATACCTGCCAGCAACACATATTCTACTACTATTACTATATGGTTCTTTACACATTTACTTTCGTTAATGCTAAACTTAAAAGGAATACTCTACCCCAAAATTATTATTTTTTATATTACTTACCCTAAGAGGTTTATAATGGTGTTTAATCTCATGCTTTCATGAAGAACAGAGATAACAAACTTTCTGACAGAATGAGTGTTGTGAAAGGATTCAGACAACACAGGAAAGGTTTGGGGGCAGCTTGAAATAGACTGCCGAATGTGAAGATTTTGGTTCCAAATTGACATGGTCTTGACAGACTTCAATCCAAAATAGAACAACACAGATAGGCAAACATAGCGGTTTTAAAGTCGGACAGGGGAAATGATGACATCGGGATAGGAACCAGAAGTGATATAATTGGGCCCAGAACTGGAAGTGATATAATTGGACCCAGTGCCAGAAGTGATATAATTGGGCCCAGTGTCATTTTTGAGTTCAGGCAAAATTTCCCATGGTTGGTCTGCTGATGGAAATGAGGAAGGATCAGGGCACTCTTAGTCTGGCATCAAATTATCCTTTTCTGAGCCCTTTCGTTGCCTCCCATGCATATGTGTGTGACAGTGTCTATGGAGACAAATGCTGGACCACTGCAAATAATGTGAAAACAACTGAAAAAATGTGATGTTACAAATGTTGCACAATCCAGATGTCAAGTCATCCAGTCATATGAGCATAATGAGCAAAACACATGCATTTTTTTTGCTAAGAATTAGTTAAATTCTTGTTTCCTGAAAAATCAGAATAGTGCATGCAGAGGAAATGCATTCACATGGATTTGAGCTTTTGAACTGAAGACCCGCATTTTCCTCTCATCCTCTTGTCATTGTTCTAACTACAAGTCTGAATTTTATTCCTGTGTGAATACATTTATTCTGACTTGACTGCTCTGATATTCTATCACAGGTTCATGGCTCAAATTTAGCAGGATCAACTTACTGTATATAATAAAACGCTACTGTGTGTGGTTCCTCTGAAGCAATCTGATTAGTCAGTTTGAGATTGGTAATGCAATCAACATTTGAAGTGCTAGGCAAGAGAGGCTGAAGCACACAAGGAGGAGTCAAAGCATAGGAGGAAGGCTAAGAGTTGTCTTCAAAGACAGGCAGTAATCTCAAAAGGTATGAATGAGGTTTTCACAGTGGGTGATGGGAGCCTATCTACCATTGGTTGCAGACAGGAGGTGAGCAAAGTGCCTCAAAATGGCAGTTTCTGAAAAGAAGAAGGATTTCTGGAAAAGAGGTTCAGACACACGGTGGAAAGGAGTACAAGGAACGCTGAAGGTACACATAGGGCAAGAAATATCTAATATTTTTTAAGTTTATTCAATTACTTGTCTTTAACATATAACGTGCCTAGTATATAATTAGTCTACTGTCAAAAATGTGTGCATGGGAGGCAGTCAAAGGGCTTAAGTGACTGTACTTCTATGCTGGGCCAAAGTGATGTGCACTAACTCTCTCTTTCTCCCTCTCTTCCCTATTCTCCAGACCCTCCAAAAAAGGACCAACCTGACATCACTACTAGCTCGATAAAAGCCTACCTGTTCTCAATGTACAAGTCAGTTCTGATTGGACTCTGTCTCTAGTGACTATTCATTGCTTTATTTACAGCACAATATATGGGGCGTGGCTACCCCAAACCTTTTTCTGTCTCTTGTCCCTCTTTTATGCTACATTACAACTATATTATATGTACTGTCATAGCAGCAAGACATCATATTAGTACATAAAGGATCTACCATACATTTTAAAGTACATAATTTGTAAAAAAAATCTATTTTTATACTTTATAATTGACTACTGTACGCGATTTCTGAGAGTGTTATGTAAGCTCAATTTTATAATAGATTTGGATTGTAAAATTGGATACTACACCTGCTTTGAGCATTCAGCCCCTTTGTAGAAAACTGACAGGAACTACATTTAAATATTTCATTGCTGAATTTAGGAGTTAACATTGGATTTGGTTATACTGCACAAGGACTTTTATAATGAGAAATTCTTAAATATTTGTGAAATAGAGCAATATATCTTTTTATGTTTAAATTTAGACCTCATACCTGTAGACAGCTAAAGATAAACAAAGCTAGTGTAAACCTGTAGCAAGGAAAAAGGAGCTTTAATAGGAATGTCATACTCAAGGAAAGAGTCTTCTCTGAAGAGCCAGAGACAGTTATGAGTCAAAGACAACATCATTAGTGTAAATTCCATATGATGACTGTAAAATGGCATAGTTATAGCAGTTCAAAAATTATGAACACAGCAGTGATGGCTGCTGCTATGGCTTGTGATGGTGTTATATTATCGCTAGTTCTTGTCAAGTTTATCTGAAAAGAAAGCTATTATTATTTATAGCTACTGTAATTATAACATAATTAGTATTATATTGTTTCTGAATCTCTACCTATATTTAATGATATGCTAATAGGGTCCCCAAATATGCCATGAGCTCTCTACCAATATTACAAAAGCCTCATCAGATTCAGCATTTAGGTGAAGGCAAAAGACATCATTTAGAATAGCTCCCGTGGAGACTCTTTATATGACTTTTTAATACTTTTAGGTACTGTTTTGATTAGCTGTTGCTGAATGTTTCCTATTTCTTTTCTTGCCTTGGTGTCCTATGGTTGTATTAGTGCCAGTTTATTGAAGGTATCCCTCCTGATCAAGGAACAGGACTTTGGAATGGATGTTTCTTTGCTAATAGACCCACTGTCAGTCCTTCATCTTATTACTTGCTCTGTGGTGGACGTGTGGGACCAGCTGACCTACAATAACTGGAATCTGGAGCTAGACATGTCTTTTTTCATTTTTCTAATGTGTATGTATGTATGTATATATATATATATATATATATATATATATATATATATATTATTGTGATATGTGGCCGGCTTTCCATTCCGGCCAATACTCCCAGGCCGCCAGGTGGAGCTTTCCCTGCAGCATGGACCTGCCCCGAGTTCCAGCAGGTACTCATGGACTATGTAGTTTTTATGCACAACCCTGCTGGATGCCTTGGGGACCACCAGGAGTCGCTGTAGGGAAGCCCGTAGACTCTTATATGCCCTATTACCCGGAAGTACGTCATAATCCCCGGACAGGAGAAAACGGTGTACTTCCGGGTTGAAGAAAAGGACTGTTTACCCTGACCCGGGAGGAATAAGGACTTGTGGGTTGTGCCAGGAACCACTTCCGGGTCAGGGAGTATAAAGGACTATGGGAAAGCCCAGTATGCCGAGCTGAGCTGGGAGGTAGGGTGGCGATGTGTCTGGGAGTGGAGGATTGTGTATGGATTATTGATTTATATATGAGTGTTGTAGAGTATAGGGTGCTTGGTGCACATATTTGTCTAAATAAAAGTAATATTTGGACTTTTATATGGTGTCTGACGTCTGCTCAGAGGGTTCAAGGGGTCACGGAGACCACAATCTATCACAATATATATATATATATATATATATATATTAGTGACTGTTGGTGGGAGGTCAATAAGAACCAGTAGACAAAGTTTAGAATTAGAATAAAATTTGGAAATCTAGCAATAATGGAAATTTTCTTGTATTCTTCAAAATAAAATTCATTCTGTTCTCCAATTATTAGAATGAGTTATTCTTTAAAAATTGACAACACCTCAGCAAAAACAGAATGAGCAACCAAGAAACAGATTTTATCATGAAAATAAAAGACAAAGTTAGTACCTGTTAATAGAAGATATTAAACAAGACAGTCCAGCATAACCTTGGCAAATCCCTTCTAAGGTGTTGTACAACTTCTTTTAACTAACTTGTAGTGTTTTTCTCTATATTTCTTTTATACCCAATCCTGAAGCCATGTGACTAGAAGAGAAAGGTCTCCTGAGTTTTCCCTGAACATTTAGGCAAGTCTCTAGCTCTCAATAGCTTTTCAACTGGAGCCTCATGTATAATGCCGTGCGTAGAATTCACACTAAAACATGGCCTACAGTCAAAAGTGGAAATGTGCATATGCACAAAAAATTCACATGCCAAAACTGTGTGTAAGCCAACTTCACGCACTTCAGCACCATAAATCCCAGTCAGTGTGATATGCAACACACGTGCACGTGTCTGCTGCCCCACCCCAACTCCTCCCAGAATTTCACATTTTGATTATGTAAATCAATATAAATAGCCCTTTCAGTTGAGTGTTTTGTTAAAAGACAATGGCAAAAGCACTTATAAAAAAAGAAATCCACCAAAAGCAAAGTGGAGGTCCTACTCAATGAAGTGGAGGTAAGGAAAAACATACTTTTTGGTAGCTTAGGCAGTGGTATGAGCAACAAAAGGAACTTGATAGAATGATACTCGAAAGATCAAGTTCAGAAAGTTGCACAGGGCCTGAAATAAAAAAAGAAGTGGTCAGATGTCAAAGTCGACCTAAAGATACGAGTCATAGCCCACCGTCAGAATGTCATATGGAAGCGTATTAGAGCAAAGAGAAAAGACAAAAATAAATGGGACACAATGAAGAAAAAAAAAAGATTGAAATGTCGACTTTAAACTCAAAATTTCCAGTTTAATCTCAAAGTTTATTTTGTCATAGTAGAACGTAGTAAACTTCATCTTTAATTATGATGGGATTTGAAAAAATTAAACATCGATTTTAAGTAGCATGTTAAATTCTTCGTATTCTATGTGTTCTATGTGTGTGAATTGCTACATGCTTCTAAAATAGTCTTTCTCTTATGCCAACAGGAACACGCAGGCACTAATCGCAACACAGAATACATTAAATTCATGAAATTACAGCTCTCTGAACATTTTAGAATACTAAGATATATAAATGATATCATTTTCATAATAAAATGCATTAAAGCATGTATTAGGCATGGGGGCACGGAGGCGCAGTGATAGTGATGAGCTGGTGCCCCGTCCAGGGATTATTCCTGCCTCCTGCAAGGAGCTTGCTGGGACGCATGTGACCCTCGATGAAGTAATTTATTGCAGCAGTACTGTGTCTGTCAAAAGTACCAACCTCAGATTCCTGTCATTCCTTTTCTTTCTCCACGTAACCAATTGCACAATATAAGCTCTGTAATAAATCCGAAACCAGCTGTAAACTTACAACGTGATTCTTGAAAGCTTTTAAGGAACATTGAAAAATCTTCATATTACATGTTTAATTATTCCATCTTATTCTATCCATCTATCCATCCAGGGTCGCACCAGTCCCAGCAAGGGTACAGTGCAAGGCAGGAATAATCCCTGAATGGGGTGCCAGCTCATCACTACCACTGTGCCACCGTGCCCCCGCGTTTATTTATTAACAGTATACATTATTCAAATTAAGTTAACAATTCATCTGTATAGTGTAATATACTTACTTTAATGCATTTCATCATAAAAATGACATCAAGTATACATCCTAGTATTCTAATAGCTCACAGTGCCAAGAAGATAGCTCTTGGAAATTTAAATCAACTTAGAAGCCACTCATCATCATCTGTAAATGCATGCACTTTTCTTTTGAGTTGAATCGAATTACTTTATTGTCATTGTATGGTACAATTAGATTCAATATGCAAATCCTTCATAAACTTATTTTCCTATAAAATAATAATAAATATAAATAATAATTTACTCTATATTTGTATGTTTGGCATCTTTCTTTTCAGAGTTTATCGAACTTTAATGTGATGTTGTTAGATTGTCAGATTTTCATTCCGTTTTTAAATTATAAATTAAAATATCAAGAACTCCAGTCCCGCGAGACTAGACTTTATGCCATGACATTTAACCATGCCCGGGGTGGAAATAAAAGAAAAAGAGTAGATGACAAAGACAGCTGCTGTACAGGCTTTTAAATGTTCAAAGCACTGCACTAGATGCAGATCACGTGGCATGGCAGCAGCAGTAGCAGCAAACCAGCAGCTGATCGAGCAAAGAGGAGGTATCACCATCTAAGACGGGGTTTCGGAGGAGTGACCGCATCTCCTTGGGGTGAGTTCAGCCCCCCCTCCTCACAACACAAGCGGCAGAGACGCAAAATGGCTGGCACGTAGCACAGGCCACAGGGATTAGCGAGCAAAGCGAGCAGGGGGTAACCCCCTAGAATTGAATTTATTTGAAAATATATAGCATGAAATCATAAGTACAATATACTGTACATGTATATATAGTGCAGATATAGTGCAGGTTCTGCAATAATGCAGTTGCAGTGCAAGTTTACAGTGAGGTAATTGTAATTAAAAGTACAAACAGTTCTACCAGGAGCATTTGATGGACTGATTGAGTCTTGGAATGAAACTGTTTCTGAGCCTCAAGGTCCATGCAGGGAAAGCTCTGAACTGTTTGTCGGATAGGAGAAATTCAAATAGACTGGACGCATAGCTGAGTGGGATTCATGCAGATGCTGGTGGCTTTCTTGAGGCAGCATGTGCTTTAAATGTCCTCCAGGGATTTCCAATCAGCTGCTGTAGAGCTGTGATTCCACATGCAGACACAATGGGTTAAAATACTCTGAGTGGTGAACTGAGAGTAACAACGCTAAAGCAGCTAAGGTATTGGAATAGTTTGGCAATTGCATACACCATTATATATTTACAGAATGATTACAATCAAGTGCCTTAAATTTGTAAATTATATGCAATTAATTTTGATATATTTAATAAATCCCACGTCACTGATATGAATCTGAAAAAAGGTAGACCACACAGAAAGAGTACCACTGCTTTGACGCTGGGTGCTGCCGGTTAGCAAAAGCAAGCAGAAACTTGCGCAAGGGGGGACGCTGCCGTGAAAATGTTTTATGCCAAGTTTAGTTTTTATACATCTCCAAGTGTGCGTGGAAACAGGCGTACGCAATATTTTTGTGCGTATGCACCTTTTATACATGGGGCCCCTGGTCTTCAGAGGCATGTTCAGTTGAACAAAAATGTTTGTTCCTTCTGAAAGGGAAGCTAAGCAAGCTCTGTGGTACCTAAATTTCTCAAATCCCTTGAAAATGGGCTATTCTGTGCTCTCTTCATGTTCCATCCGATATAAAGTATACAGTAAAAAGAACACAAATTTCACGTAGATTGTTATTTACTCATTGGTGAGAAAACCCTATTTGGTCTTCTAGTGGAGGTGAAGCACACCACCAACAATGCCAATAGGACAGTGAAGGTGATTAGCAGATGTGCAGAAAGTGACATGTGTTTTATTTTCACACGTCAAAAATCCAGTCTAGTCCATTCATGAAGAAAAGGCTAAATCAGCCAGACAGGGAAGTCATGCCTTATCTGCCTTGTTAAACTGAGAATAGTAAAAGGGGTGTTTGATAAGGTAGTTAGAAAGAAAAATGCCAGTGGTGCCACTGATTGCATTCACAAAGCCTTAGTGCCACTTTGTACAGATAGAGCGGTTTCCGATTATAGAAAAAAAAAATTAATTTCATTAATCCTGTGGCAGGATGTTTCTAAGAAGGATTTGTGGGCTTATAAATTCTACTTCTATCAGTAGCCCCACCAAGAAAAATATTTCTGTTATCATTTTAAGAGTATTGTTTTTGTGTCCTTACTTTGATAGAATTGTACCTGAACTGTAGCCAGAGAATTTGTGTTGTTCCTTGATAAATGATCCTATTGCAAGTAATCTAAGAACAATGATATAATGTAACAAGTCAGAAGTAATTTTCGGTTGTTAAACAGAACAGGTCTTTTAGTGTTCCGAGAAATTTCAACATTAAATTTGACAGCAACAATAATAGCATTTGAATTAATCAATAGTAGCTTGAATAGTATGCCAGATCACTTCACAATACATGCAATAATCTGTTAACAATTTAATGTCACAAAATTTCACTTAGATTTTGGTTGAATCAGTGCAACAAATATGTGAAGATGAACAAGGAATTAAATGTATTTCATCCTGGCATTATTTATCATTTTTACAATTTGTTGCAATGCTATTTCTATAAAACTCCTTGTTTGTTTTTGCTTTAATACTTTCTTTGTGCCAATCAACCACTATTGTATGCAGTTCTCTTTAAACAGCAAAGAAATATTCAGCTAAAGCAGACACAGAACATGTCCTTATTTGCTCAGCATCTTTCCCTGACAATATTGCTTTCTTTTTTTTGTTTGTTTATTTTTTGTATATCCAGAAACCACTGTCCTGTCACATTTCTGCAGTCAGTATACAGTAAAGGTCATGATAGAAATCCTGGGTGATAATGGTATTTTATCTTCATTTCAATAATACACTAGAGTTCACTCTCTAACTGTGTGCTGATCTGCACTGATGACTTCACAGGTTGTGAACATTTTCAGTGAATACTGCAAAGATACCCTTTTTGTACCTCATCTTTAATGTACAGAAGTCTTGTCTATTTTGCAAAAACATGGAGATCGGTGCAGTGATCCCAAATAGACATAGACATTTAAATTTCAGACAAAATGGAGACAGGGGCATGTTAATGTTGTTGATGTCAGTGTCAGAGTGTCATTTTAACACGAGCAACCAGCCTAGCTGCTCATTAGCACTGCAATGTTCTTGCTTGCAGAAAATATTTTATATTAAAGGTAGGTGTATTTTGTATTTTGAAAGCAAAGGATGTCAAAATGAAGGTGGAGATCTAAAGGAAAAGGGTCTGACTGGGGAGGGGGTGCAGGACCAAGCTGTTTGGAGGTTTATCAAGCACATTGACCACATAAAGAAGAGGGAAAAGATGAAGAAGAAGAACTCGAAGAAGAACTCTAACCATATTCAAAATGTCTGTCCATGTGCCCCTGAGGCTATTATGCGGCACACAAGTAAGAAAACATTGTGCTCATCTAATTTGAAATTATTCAGAAAGTTCCACAGGTTACAAAATCATGGATATGTACAAGAAATTTGTATATAGACTTGTTTTGTCGTTCTCTTTGCTTTAATAAGAAAAGGGACCAATCCAAAAGATGTGGTAACCAAGTTGAAGTAAATTCAAATTTATATGAAGTCATTGCCAAAGACCCTCACAGATAACAACTATACATCCACAGTATTCTATTTTCAAAGACGTTATTCTTCTATAACTACTTGTAAGAAGCATCACATCAAACAAAACATTGTTTTTCCGAGGACAGGTAGAAAATAAGGGTATTGAAAAGAGGAAAATGTTAGAGTTAAACTTTCTTATTAATATCAAAAAGTAATTAAGAAAACAAATATACATCTAACACAATTTAATAGGATTTTAGAACATTTCTTTCTCCAATTAATATATGGTACTCACTGACCTTTCTGTTCATCACAAATCTGGAAAGCCTAGTGCTCCATGGGTAGTGCTATCGCCTAACAGTGTTTATACCAGATGTTTCCAAGTTCAGGCCTGGAGGGCCACAGTCAATGCATTTTTTTTCCTCCAGTTTAATTGCTCAATTATTATTTGATCTCTGAATAGTTTTTTATCTAATTTTATAGCTTGTTAATATTTTCATTCTCTTACAGTATGTCCAGTCATTTTTCTATTATTGGGTTGTCATTTCTGAAGATACCACCAAAATGATTTTGTGGATCACAGTTCTTCACTTTTTTCTTTCCAGGTATTTAATTAAAACAGACAATTCATGACAAACACACACACAGGTGAAAATGACATCAAGTTGAAAGGTAAACTGCTGGTGTTTCCTCAATTTGCATTTCATTGTTAATTGACAGCTATTTAAAATTTAAAAAGAAGCAATTAAAAAAGTGAATGCAGCTGTTTAATGCTGTCACACACATGTGAATAGGAGGCAGCTGAAGGGCCTGGAAAAGAATGGTAATACATCTGCCCAGGGGTGGCAGGGTGCACTAACGCTCTTTCTGAGTTCCCTGCAGACCTTTCCCGGGAAATCCCACCAGGAGCCACTGCCTGGACTCAAGACACGCCACTTCCAGTCCCGGCCCCAAGGATGACATCACTTCCGGTTCCGAGGACGACATCACTTCCGGTCGTGGTCCCGAGGACGACATCACTTCTGGTCCCGGCCCCGAGGATGACATCACTTCCCCCAGACTTTCTATAAAGCCTCACTCCTTTCCCCTGGAAGGGAGTTCTGTTTTGGACTCTGTCTTGTAAGCTTGACTCAACCTCAACATTTACTTTTTTTGCAGCCAGGATACAGAATTATACGGGTGGCTGCTCCAAATCTTTGCCATGTCTCGTGTCTCTTCTTATCACAGTGGCATAGCCGGCAGGATGATGTCCCTGAAGAACCCAGGACAGGACCCTAAAACAACCCAGGTAGGAAAGTACTGGGGCCCAGTTTCTGGGCGGGGAGTGCGTCGGGGGGTCAGTAAAGACCTGGTGCAGGCTCCGCTCCACATGGGTAAACCCGGCCTGAAGTCCTATCTAGTGGAGATAGTTGAAAGGACCTACAGGCGTGGGCTGGCTTCTGGGGAGGACGCAAAAAGGGGCTCGTTATGCTCTCCAGGATGGGAGAGCTGAGCCGCCCATCAGGACCAAGGTCCCTGATAAGAATGGGCTTTCCCCAGGCCAGCAGGTGAAGGAATTACAGTAATGGGAGTTTGATCCCATTATTATACAGGTGGCTGCCCAAAACCTTTGCCATGTCTTGTGTCTCTTCTTATCACAATGCTAAGTCCTCACCATTATCCTTTCATTTAAAAAAAGCATTTTTAAACTAAAATGATCTCCATCCACACTAGCATTTTCACATGCTTTACAAAAGTATTTTTGAAAATGTATATGATATAATCATTCGCCTACTTTAAGCATGTACACAGTATAGATGTCTTTAACCGGACATACACTCTGCGATTTTGGCACGATTTTAAGCTTGACTTACAGTCAAGGACTGAGTCAGTCCAAAATTCAGCTCCATCAGCCATCTTTTTTTCATGCAGTATGAGAGTGGTTGCAGTGCCCGACTACATCTTGCGACTGGGCTGTCACATGATTGGAAGAATTTCTGTCATGTAAGAAAATTCAATTGGCTGACTTGTATTGTGAGCAGTTTTCTTCTGCTTCTCTCATGAGCCTATTTTCTGATTGTGCCATTAAATTTCCTGAAATTCAAAGGAGCAGTAACCACAGGGTGTGTGAATTGAACATGTGTGGTCTAAGCAAAGCACCCACATCATCGCATGTCAATCAAGTTTAATGTGACTGTGCACTTTGAGCACTGGTTACTCTTATTTCGCACTGTGTCACTAGTCGCTTGACCATAATTTCTTAAAAACTTCACAAAACACAATTTTCATGCATTCAGTTAAGCAACACAGCAAGTGTAACAGAAAACAACTCTTCTATGCCCATTATATTGAAATATGCTTTTCTTCCATAAACGGTGACCAACATTTACAACAGTCCACACTGAAATTCCGTGCTGGTGTTTTTCAACGTGCCCAGTTCTGGAGGGTGTTTTGAGCAGTATTATTTTTTGTGGATTGAAAGTGCTGGTGTAGTTTGGATGAAAGGTGAAAACAGAGACAAATCTCTGCATTTTTAAACCAAAACATATCAGTGTGGGAAGGGCCTAAGATTTAAAGAAGCAATTAAAGTTTAGGAATCTTAACAAGCGAGGTAACTAAAATGAAGCTTGAGTAATACTGTAACTGCTTAAGCAATGATAATCAACTTCTATTTAACAGATTGAGCTGGAACAAAGCCTGTAGCTGCTGTGGCTCTCCAGAGTGCTTAAGTATAAACGATGCGTATGCACAAAACGTTGCGTATGTCCGTTTCCACACTCACATAGCGATTTATAAAAACTAAACTTGCCATAATGCCATGCACATTCTCACGCCACCTCTAACCATTGCGTACCAAGTTTTTGGCTCGGTTTTGCAAAGTGGCAGCACCCAACGTCAAAGCAGTGCTACTGTTCCTATGTGGTTTTCCTTTATTTTTAGAGTCACATTCCTGACACAGCTTTATCAAATACACTGAAATTAACCACATATTGTTTATTAGTTTCAGGCATCTGATTGTAATCAACCTGTAACAATATAATGGTCCACAGAATGGCAAAACTATTCCAAATACTATAGCTGCTTTAGCGTTGTTACTTTCAGTGCACCACTGAGTTTTTTAACCCACTGTATCTGAGTGTGGAATCACAGCTCTACAGCAGCTGATCGAAAAAGAGGATTTTCAGGATACAGAATTCAGCACACGCTACCTCAGCCATGCGCAGTCTATTTGAACTGTACCCATAAGGCAAACACTTCAGAGCCTTTCCTGTAGGGACCTCAGAGTTCAGAAGCTCTAAATGCACTCAATCATTCCATCAAGTGCTCCTGGTAGAAGTGTTTGAAGTGAAAACTTTCATTACAGTTGTAATACTGCAGAACCTGAGCCACTTTATGAACCATTTCACTGTCTGTACTATATGTGCATGTATATTGTACTATGCTTTCATATTGTATATTTTTCATAGTTTTTTTGTCATATTATTATTATTATTATTATTATTACCTTAATTTGATAATTTTATAAGAAACTAAGTTTATGGAGGATTTGCATATTGAATCTCATTTTACCATACAATAATGATAAAGGAATTCAATTCAATTCAATAGAAGAGAGTGCGTATTTACAGATGATGATGACGGGCTTCTAAGTCGATTTAGATTTCCAAGCGTTATCTTCTTGGAGCTCTTGACATCATTTTTAAGATGAAATGCAGTAAAGTACGCACATTACATTATACAGATAAATTTTTAACTTCATTTAAATAATGTATACTGTTAATAATTAAACGTGTGGGCACAGTGGCACAGCAGTAGCGATGAGTTGGCACCATGTTCAGGAATTGTTCCTGCCTCACGCTGCATGCTTGCTGCGACTGGCGCAACCCTGCATGGATGGATGAATGGAATAATTAAACATGTACTACAAAGATATTTCAATGTTCAAAGCTTACAGTTGGTTTTTCATTTATTAAAGAACTTATTGTTTGGATAGGAATTGTGGGTTAGTACGTTTGAAAGAGACATTACTGCTGCAATAAATTATTTCATTGAGGGTTGCGCACGGCAGGAAAATCTCTGGACGGGGCGCCAGCTTGTCGCTACCTCTGCGCCCCCATGTTTAAATACAACATGAATGCATAATACTTGATATGTATTAAAGTGTTTAAGTTGTTCAGAGAGCTGTAATGTCATGAATGTAATGTATTTTCTGTGTCCTGTTGGCGGAAGAGAAAGCACATAGTGATTCACACAAATAGAGTATGTAGAAGAACATATAGAATACAAAGCATTTAATGTGCTACTTTAGTTACGATGGCATTTGAGAAACTTGTAAATTAAACAATTTTAAGATGAAGTTTATGATGTTCTACTTTAATGGCAAAATAAACTACGTGCTTAAAGTGAAAATTTTAAGATTAAAGTTGACATTTGGACATTTTTTTCCCCACTGTGTCCCTATTTTGTTTTTCTTTTCTCTGTACCCTAATATGCTTCCATATGACACTCAGACAGTGGACTATAACTCGCTTTTTTACGGCGACTTTGATATCTGACTTTTTTTTTATTTCAGGCACTGTGCAACTTTCTGAACTTGAACGTTCGAGTTTAACCACCACTATCTGACACTCAATCAACTTTCTTTTGTTGTTTATACCAACAGATAGTAAATTTTTCCTTGCCTCTACTTTGTATTCGCTGAGATTCTTCTTTTTTCCCCGTTCTTATGCCATTGTCTTTTCACAGAACGCAAAACATAAGGGGCTATTTATATTGATTTGTATATTCAAAGGGGCGTAATTCTGGGAGCAGTTGGGGTGGGGCGGCAGGTACATGTATGTGTGTTACATTTCATGCTGAATGGGATTTATGCAATGGAAGAACATGGAAGTTGGCGTTCGCACAGATTTATGTATCTGGATTTTTTTCTGAGTACGCAGATTTCTATTTTTGTCTGTACTCCATTTTTAATGTGAATTCTACGCGCTGCATTATATATGAGACCCCAGGACTGTACTTTAGAGAGACTGGCATACATTCTAAACCTGTTCTGTACTCTGCTTTCTTCTGTGCAGTGTGTGCTGGTTTGCATGGATTTCATCCGGAAATCCCAGATCATGCAATGAGATTGAGTGGAATATCTTAATTATTTCAGGTGTAGTGAGTGGGTGCTCAGCAATGGACACATTTCATATTGGTTGTTGCTCCAGTTGTTTCACACAGCCTTGAAAAGCAAATAAGTAATTAGGAACATATAAGAAAGTCACAATTAAACACTTTGCATCCATCCATTTTCTTAATCTTCTCTTGCCAGTATAAGAATATAGGTTTTCAGAGTCTATTCATACAACATCGAGCACAGTACAGAAATTAAATTTAATTTGGTCAGAAAATTAGGGCACATTTTGCATATAAAGTGGGGATTATATAGTTTACTGTTGTCTACCAATTATTATGACCCAATGGTCATTTTCATTTTATTTTTGATTTATTAATTTAAAAAAGTTTTTTTTTTTTGTTTTGTTTTTATTACACTGTATACTCTTGTAACACACTCTTATTTATGCCAAGCTCTTGTAATAGAGCTCCTTTTAGTGGTTAACCTCGTGTAAGTTCTGGATGAGTTAAACACAATAGGTATGAAGCTCACTCTATACATATTAATAATATAGTAAGAAATTAATGAATCTAGTAGCAATCTCAACAAAACTCAGTAACTTTTAAAAGTTTTGTTGAGTTGCACAACTGTATTTTAGTATGGTTGCTCACCGATTCACATTGTTGTCTCACAGAGTTTGGCCCAGTCATCTATGTGCACATTCTCATCATGTCTGAAACTGTATTATACCTAGTGCACATATTTGTTCAGGTTCAACACTTGTCTTGATTTTTTCATTATTTTTTCTCATTGTTGAGTCTTTTTTTGTTTTGTTTTGTTTTTCAGGTGTTCAGTTTACAAACAGTTGTAAATTGTACATCAAGCGACTTGGCACATTCGTTTCCTCATTTCTCCCAGAAACGTGCAAGTGTTACTTTGTTTGAAAAAATAAAACGGGTCATTCTAAGGTAACCTATGTAAACTTCTGTTATTGCATAACAAAGGTGTTACTTCTGTTTGTTTAGTCTACTTTTGTTGCTTGGTGTGGGTTGTACCTTAATTACAGTGTCAATTTTTGGTTGCCACTTGTGTCATTAATTTTCTTTGCTTTCAGGGACTAATTATCTTAGAGACAAGTGCCTATTTCTTACTTCTGTAGGACTATATAGGTAAAGCAAACCCTTGCAAGCTCTACTGTAAACTGTGAGCTAGGTTCTTTCCTGATGTTTTTTTGTATATTAGAAGCATTTGCTAAGATTCAACCCCTAGTTTTCCCTGCTTATTGAGTGGTTTCTCAAAACGATTCAGCCAGCCTCTTTGAGACGGAATGTGCATACATATTCTTATAGATAGACTACTGTCTCATCCTACCTTGTGCCAAATGCTGCCGTGACCATGTAAAAAGTGTTTTAGACAACAGATAGATTGATTCAGATTTCAACAAATGTTTGAGAAGAAAATAAAAATTACATCCAATATATGATTGAATATAAATGCAAAATACAATATTGCCACTATTAGCTCATTTTGGGTGGTTACTAATGTCCAACAACAAAAGAAATACACATCCAAATGACATGATAGCACAGGTATTAATGCAAACAGCTCTGTTGGTGTTGTTTACTTTTGAGCAAGAATTGCTTTTTGTAATTCCGAGCTTTTGACAGCATGTAGAGGTCAAACAAATCAAGACACTAATATATATGTGATGTAGCAGAGAGATCAGGACTTTCAAAAGGCACCTCCTGAAGTGAAGACAGCCTGTGGTGTCGTATCTATCTTCTGAGTTCTATATTAATAATGATAAAAATTCTAAGAAAAATATCTCTATTTATACAACATCATTCAAGGAAAATGCACAAAGTGCTTCACAATTTGAAGCAAGAACAAAAAACAATAAAAGAGAAAAGAAATAAGAAAAAATTAATAAAATATTTAACACAAGCAAAGCATAACTCAAATATAAACCACAAATAGGATAAAAGTAATCAAAATAATAATTGAAAAAACAACATAAGATAAAAACTATAGCATTAATGTGGAATACAAAAGGTGAGTCTATATGGGCTTATCATTTTCCCTAATATAGAAACTTATTCTAAAATGTTATTGATTAGATCCTGTCATATTTTTTAAGTTCTGAAGAGATCCTCTGAGTAAGAATTAAATTTTTTCCAATTTCAAATAGTATAGGACCTCAGTTACCCACTGACTTAAAACGTGGTGGGATGGGATTCTTCCAGTTGACCAAGATAACTCTACATTCTAATAGTGGGGTAAAGGCAATTATGAATTGTTTGTCCTTCTCCACTTCAAACCCACCTGGGACTGCACCAAACACAGCTGTTAATGTATTAGGAGTGGTTATGACACCAAGGCTGTCTGATAGGTATTCAAAGATTTTTGTCCAGAATGATGTTAATTTGGTACACACCCAAAACATGTGGTCCAGTAAAGCTGGAGCTACACTGCAATGTTCACAGGTTGAATCTTGCCCTGGACACATTTTGGATAGTTTCAGTTGAGGTAAATGTGCTCCATAGATGACTTTAAGTTGAGTAATTGAGTGTTTTGCACATGTGCGCACTTCAAAATGTTATAAATTATGGAGATGCTATTTAAGTCTTCAAGATTTATCAATATCTCTTCTTGAATAAAAATAGGTGTAAAGTAAGGAAAATTGGCCAGGTTCCATTTTTAGCAAACATTGTAACTTGAAAGTGGTGTCCTGGATGTAGCTGGTTGTATTGTGGGCAAGGGGTTTAAGGATTTGGGTTTGGGTGGATCACATCCTTAAACCCCTCACCCGCAATACAACCAGCTACATCCAGGACACCAGTGATTTCTTAAAAAACTGTCTGCTATAGGCCTCTAACCTGAGGGAACCTTACTGGCCACAATGGATGTTGAGGCACTTTACACAAACATCCCCCATGATGATGGCATATTGACATATGTAGTGTACCCTGAACAACATGATTTACCCACAGAGTCAGTTACATACAAATGATAAAATTCACACATAATTTATTCTCATTTGGACAAGACTTTTACTTGTAACAAATGGGGACTGCAATGGGCTGTCAGTTTGCACCTCACTATGCAAACCTATTTATGGCAAAATTGGAGGAAGATTTTATGTCAACATGCATCTTAAAACCAATGATATATCTCCATTACATAAATGACATCTTCATAATCTGGACTGCCAGTGAGAAGGACATCCTCCATTTTAATAATATAATTCTTTCCACCTCAACATAAAGCTGAAACTTAATTTCTCAAAAACAGAAGTCAGCTTCCATGATACCACAGTTCAACTGAAAGATAACACCCTTGTAAACTGTTTTTCACAAACGGATGGACAGATGGACTTACCTGAGAAGTGATAACTTCCACCCAAAATATATAAGGCGCTCCATTATTTTTAGCCAAGCAACAACTATAAACAACTATAGGAGCTTAGACAAGATTTCATCAGACAAAGTTATACCCCTAAAACAACAGACACTCAAATAAGAAGAGCTACTGCCATACCCAATATAAAAACAAAGCATGCTGAAACCATGGATGATAATGGCTTTTGGATTAAGAATTTTAGCTACAATATTTTCATGTCTAATCCTGATGCCATTTTGTTTTTCACTTGCCCTGCTGTTTTTCCAAGTAGGTGCCATAGTGCGGCTTTCGAAATGAACCAGAAGTGCGCTGTGGAACAGAGTGATTTGTAGAGCCCCAAAAACGGTTGGGGTGCCAGCCGGGGTATCCTGTAATTTTGCAAAATCACTGAAACTTTTTGAGCGTCAAGGATATAAATAAAAAACACAAAGTATCACTTGGAGGATAAATGATAGATCTAACTCTGCAGAGAGTTCAGGTTACAAATGAGATGCCACTTTCCGGGGACAGCTGGTTTCATATGTTCCTGTATGGATTGATGGGGCATAGTCAGTCGTTTCCCTGGGGTGTCTTCTCAGAACTCTGGAAGAAAGAGACAAGACAGTCAGCAACAGCGGCCACTCTAATTCAAGGGTGGAACCACATAACTGAACAGAGTCACAATGTGGTCCTCAGACACACATAAGTGATATCGCACTGTGTGAAGCCACCACTGCTTTGCGATAAAAGGTCAGCATCAGGCGTTTCCAAGTCATTTGAGATAGTGGATATTTTCTTGAAACTGCCCATGCGATTTTCTTTATTTAGTATCTCTTGGTATTAGACTTTATGGCTTTGTTTTGACCATGATTTAGAATTTTTAATGTTTTTGTCACCTGTAGATTTTTATCTTCTGTTACCAAACTTTGTATGACCTTTTTTGTCGTTTTTTTTGTAGCAGACAAGTTTGGGTTTCAAAAATCAGGCGGGCTTGCCTATACTGCCACTGAGCAAGTTTATTTTACCTATCAGTGCAACAAAATTTTCCTTCTACAAATATGTGCTGTACATAAATCATTCATGAAAAAGGAGTAAAAGGTAATTGATTCTATTTGAAAGGAATGTATAAAGGATCTCACTAGCTAAGAATGGCCCTATAGGATTATATCAGTCATAAGATTTGCACATGTAAGCTGTGGAATTGAGCATTTTTGAGGGTTCATATTCAGAGCAGAGTCATACTAAAATGTTGGTCAAAGGATGTTATTAAGATAAAAATTCTTACTATAAAGTCTGGATGAATTACAGTCAAGACAATGCAACTGGGCACTCGCACAGAAAATTGAGAGTTAAGAAATGTAATTTAAATAGAGACAGGAAGGTAGATGTGATGTAAGAGCTAAAGCACTTATAGTGAAGTATGGTGACAAGGACTGAGAAAAAAGAGCAAATGAAAGTATACCTGCAATTACAAAAGTAAACCTCCTGCTGGTACATAGTTCTAATTATGCATATTGAATAACAATAGGCTTATCAGTCCAGGTGTTCTGCTGAAGTGAAATGCATTTCTGAAGAAGAAACTGGTTAGGCAAAATAGGTAGGATGAAGTTTAGCAAACACCTGCCTTGCATATTTAATAACTGAAGAAACAGACATGTCATGCCAACATACTAAAATGGCACCCACAGGAGTAATTAGCATTGAAAATGCATTTGGGACTGCATTAAAATTGTATTAGATGAATTATTAGATGGAGACACTTAAAGTTTTGCTTAAACAGAGTCACACTAATAATATTTTTTATTCACTATAAATGAATCTGTATAATTTCTCACTTTCTGAGCACACTTTATTCTATCCCTGGGCTATGGGGAGTTGCAGACTGGCATCATACTGACATGAAACCTGAAGAGAAAGTCAATCTTTGATAGGATGTCTGCGAATTCATACCAATCTACCATGCAGGTCTTTTAGAAAAACTTCACATGGACACAGAGAGAGCTTTCTAGCTTGACATAGGCCGACTAGACCAAACCTCAAACTTTGAGTTATGAAATAGCATTGACACGGTAACCTTCTCAATTTTATTGTTTTATTAAATAGAAGAAAGGCTTTTCCTTCACTTATCATTCTGCAAAACTACAGAGTCAAACGGTCATGTGGTATAATTTAAAAATATATATTTTGCTATTTCAACATAAACAGAACATATAGGTTTATAGCGGCACGATTGTCACCTGGACACATAATAATTTTATTTTTACAGAAAAAAATAGTCAGAAATTGCTTTTGGGAGAAAAGTATATACGTTTGACTGAAGCAGACATTCAGTTGTACTGAAAGCCTTCAGAGAAGAGTATAACCAAGCTATGTTGTAAATTAAATTTAGGAGCAATCAAAGTGTATAAAAAATTCACTAAAGGGTTTTAAATGATACTGACTCTGTGTGCACAAAACCAATTAAATGAGAAGATTTACATTCTGAAGAGATAAATCAAGACCTCTTGTTATTTCTGTCTCACCGTCAACACTAGTCTAATAAAGTACCTCATGCATAATAGAAGGCATTGATTTTAATAAAAAAAGAACTATTGATTACGGTAAAATGTCAGAACGGCAAGCTTGTGGGGATTCACAGTAATTGTTAAGTACTGTACGAGTGCCATTTTACTAAGACATGAATGATCTTCCATTTGCAAGTGATTATTTGCAAAGTTGTGTGGAATATCTAAGAGATCTTTGAATGGATTTCCTTTTCTGCCATTTATAAACTGGATATTTAGGAGTAACTTTGAATGGTGAAGAGATTTTATTAAGTTTCACAAGAAAATATTAGGCAGATGACAGAAATGTTTTGTGCAAAGTTAAGAGTTTCTGAGAAAAGTATTTTAATAGACAGGGCAATCAATGGTTGGTTTCTGTCTTGCTGCCAAAACTACTGAAATATTCTCTGGCTCCAGAAATATTGGATTGAATTGTTCAGATTCTGCAATGAATGAAGAGAAGAATGAATGTCTCTTTTGGTAGGTCTTTAAGGATGGATTGAAGCTAACCATTAAAAATATCTTCACATTCCACAGTCTTAGAGTATAACTGTGATAGACAGCAAGTAGCATGATTAGACATGGTTAGTCTTTGAAGTGTTGGATGGTCTGTGACTGGAGTGCTACAAATTCAACCATGCCATGATGTCGGGAAGCATAATGCAATGTGAACAAGCTCACCCAGACAATCACTTACTAGGAATCAAAGTCATGCAACTATACGGCATCAGCAGTAACCACTACACCATAATGCTATACTTTTAAATTTGCCCTTAAGTTTAACTACTCAATCAACCAGGCCTATGAACTTGAACTATTTGACCTGTGAGCATTAAGAAACTAGAGGATCAGTTGGTGAAGAAAATGTTTTTATTTTGCAGAATTTCACACACACTCCATTAGCCAATTAAACTTAGCACACTTTTTATCTAAAGTGCCACTAGGGTTTCTTAATTATTTTAAAATAACAATTGCATGGACAGTTAAGTCACTTCTGAAATCAGAGTGGCTGCTAATGCAATAGAAGAGTAAGACAAGTTTTTTTTTTTCCTTCCAGTTCAATTTTAAATGCTGATGATACCATTGAGAGTAAAATTATTATTTTATGAGTGTTTGATTAGTATCCAAAAACTTGGCAATGGTGACTAACTTGGGAGCTGTTTCATAATTTATTACTTATTTGGGTATTTCTGCGCTTGGCTCTAGTCTGTCTTGATGACAACACTCAACAGCTCAGTTCATTTTGTCAGAAGCTAAGGGTAGGTGTAATGGAAAGAAATAATGGGAAGAACTGTTGCATACAGAAAGATTTTACTCTGTTTGACAGAAGAGAATAATTGGTTTAGTCTCCAGTTGAAAATCTCAAAGTGCCTCTTGTGTGAATGTTTACAATTGAAATATCCCAACTGCCTGCCAACTGTTCTACCTGAACTAACCAGATGGTGCAAATGATACTATGATTGAAATGAATTCAATCATCCATAGCTGTAATTTAAAAGTCAGCATATATGATAAGTAAATTGTTTAACTCAAAGAAAAAAATGCTTTCTCTGCAGTACCTCAATGCTAACAGCATGTCTCAATATGACACAATTACAATTCCATTAAAAATACAATACTACCTAATCTAATAAATAATTTATGCTAAATTTTAATAGGTTAAGTTGCAACAGGAACATTTTAGGCAATTCCGACAATATATTTAGATAAAGTGTGCCGAGACAGGCTCCCTATTTTGGTGTTATTAAACAAGCAGTCATTTGATATGAATGTGGCTTTCTAAACTAAACACTGAATATAGTTAGCTTGTGCAGTTTGTACTTAAAATAATATTATTATGCTATATTAAAATGTAAGAAGGAAGTCTTCACACTTTCATTGACATTTCCAGCTTTGTTGTTGTATAGGCTACAATCAACAGAGATCACCTTAATAAGATCTTGAAAATTCACTAATAAAGTGAAAATCAAGAGGATGATTTTAGAGAAAATCAATATTAATATAAAAAAGTTGCACATTTTATGCATTCTCCTTTGTATTCTACTGTCAGGTATCCCATGCTCGGTATCCCATGCTTTAGTACAATCCAGCCCACCTTTTCCTACAGCAGCAGTGATTTTTTTATATTAGGTTATTTAAATACATGTAACCTTGTCCTCAGTCAGTCTCATCACAGTGCTTAATACATGAGAAATCCTATATAATTCATGAAACATACATAGATCATTTTCTGAATTATCAACAAAAGACCAATTGTTATCTTTTATTTTTAAATACATATTGCATATACATTATTTATTGTTACAGTAGGCATTATCCTCTGCTGTTAAAATCCCTGGAAGTACAGGGAAGACCACTTTATAGATATATCACAGCCTGTTTGTTCCTGTTCTCTGAAAGGAATTGGAAGATAAGTGTTCAAAAGACACTTCTGATTGACCACCAGAAACTCAAGGAGGATAAAGTGATAAAATGGTCTACTAGATTCCATATTTTCCAGGTATGCCTCCCTCTGTTGGGTTATAAGATCACACTATAGAAGAACATGACGTTTTTAATCAGATTACCAAGGTGTAAATAATTCCACTCTGGGAGTTGCTCCATGGAAGAAAGCAGTAGAAGAATTGTAGTCCATTAGCGACTGATAGGCTTTGGGTCTTCCTTAGTCTGGAGTTTAAACTCTAGAACAACGATGCACAGTATGAGTTGAGCAAATCAGTAACTCAAAAGTGCTTTTTTCTGATTTCTAGTAAATCCTAACCCAGCTCTCTCTAGTAAATATATTTATAATATGCACTGTATATTATATTAAGTAAGAAGTCCTTGTGGCAGCCCATTATAAAGGGAAATACACCTATGGGACAGAGTGCTCTCTAGCAGCTATTTGATATTGTCCTGGCATTGCTCTCTTTGCCTTCTCCAAACTCTCCAAACTACAGGACTGCTTCGAACAGATGGACTGGGATATATTTGAACACCAAGAGCTGGAAACATTCACAGGAACGGTACTGGACTATATCAGGTTCTGCATCGGAAATGTGACTGTAGACAAAAACATTCGGGTTTTCCCAAACCAGAAACCCTGGATGACCACCCAGGTCCGTACAGTCCTCAGAGCCCGCGACGCTGCCTTCAGGTCAGGTGACAGAGCTCTGTACAGGGTTGCCCGAGCCGCACTGAAAAGTGGAATTATAAAAGCCAAGACAGACCATAAAAGGAGCATAGAGTCCCACCTGTCCAGCCACAATACACGGGAGGTGTGGCAGGGAATATAAAACATCACAAACTACAGAGGCTGTGATGCAACAACAGGAGATCTGAGTGCACAGCTAGCAGAGGAGCTAAACTGCTTCATTGCTTGCTTTGAATCATCACAACAGCAGCACTCACCTGCTCCAGCCCTGCATCCACCCTCACCGGGTTCCTGCACCACTCCACTCACTGTAAAGGGGCACGATGTCAGACAGGTGCTCCTGGCAGTGAACCCCAAAAAGGCTGCCGGCCCAGATGGAGTGCCTGGCAGGGTGCTCAGAGCATGTGCCCACCAGCTCACCTTTATCTTCACCAAAATCTTCAACCTCTCCCTAGCTCAGGCAGTCATTCCGTCCTGCCTAAAATCAGCCACAATCATTCCAGTGCTGAAGAAGTCTCCCATCACCAGCCTAAATAGTTATCGCTCTGTGGCCCTCACTCCAGTAATCATGAAGTGCTTCGAGAGACTGGTTCTCCAGCACATCAAGGACTATCTCCCCTAAGACTTCGATCCCTACCAATTCGCATATCGCACAAACAGATCCACAGAAGACGCCATCGCCGTAGCTCTCCACTCTGTGCTGAGCCATCTGGAGCAGCAGCAGAGGTACGTCCGGATGCTCTTTGTGGATTACAGCTCAGCTTTTAATACAATCATTCCTGACATTCTCATCACCAAGCTGGTCACTCTTGACCTCCCCCCTCTCACATGTGTCTGGATAAAAGACTTTCTTACCAACTGGCTTCAGACTGTGAGACTCGGCCCCCACCACTCCTCCATTCACACACTGAATGCCGGTACCCCACAAGGCTGTGTGCTGAGCCCCCTTCTGTACTGTCTCTACACCCACGACTGCAGTCCGGCACACAACAACAACCTCATCGTCAAGTTTGCTGACGACACCACAGTCGTCGGACTCATCTCAAAGGGAGATGAGGCAGCTTACAGAAAGGAGGTCCTGAAGTTGGCAGCCTGGCATTCAAAGAACAATCTGGCTCTGAACACCAGGAAAACCAAGGAGATCATCAATGGCGAGTGTGTGGAGAGGGTCCATACCTTCCGGTTTCTCTGCGTCCATATCTCCGCTGACATCTCCTGGACAGATAACATCACAGCAGTCATCAAGAAGGCTCAGCAGTGGTTACACTTCCTGAGGGTCCTCAGAAAGCATAACCTGCTACTGACCTTCTACCGCTCGTCCATCGAGAGCCTGCTGACGTACTGTATCACAGTATGGTACGGCAGCTGCACCATGGCAGACAGGGAGAGGCTTCAGCGAGTAGTAAAGGCAGCATAGAAGATCATTGGCTGCCCTCTTCCCTCCCTGATGGACATTTACACCTCCATCTGCCTCAGTAGAGCAAAAAACATCATCAAGGACAGCTCCCACCATTGGCTCTGATCTGTTTGACCTGTTGCCTTCAGGAAGGTGCTACAGGTGCATCACAACAAGGACAAACAGACTCAAGAACAGTTTTTTTCCAAAAGCCATAACCATTCTAAACTCACACATGCACTGACTACAGAGTCTAACCCCCCAACCCCTGGACTTCCTTCTATCCATCAACTGTGCAATATCCAATATCTAAATTAACTGATAATAACTGTGTAATATCTGTATACTGTATAATATCATTACTCTCAGGGTCCAGCATCCACTACTTAATGCACATGATCATCATTATTGTGCAATATTTAAATAATGTGCAATAACCCACTAGGGCAATAGTTATTTATTCTTTCCAATATTTAAATAATGTGCAATAACCCAATAATGCAATAGTTATTATTCTTTCCATATGTATATAGCGTTGCAGAACTTTTTTTGCAACTTCTTTGCAAGTTTTTGCACCATTTGTTTATTTGTTTATTTACTGGTTGTGTTCTACATACAGTATATGTCTGCACTAAAGGAGCTGCTTTTAATCTCATTGTACATGTGGATAGTGACAATAAAAGGCATTCTATTCTATTCTATTCTTCTGTTATGCTGGAGAAACATTGCAAGCTTCTAGCCAGGAGAGTACTCTCTAACAGTCAAGCTGGTGCCCCTGTCTAATGCCCAGAACACATATCACCCCAGTGTAGCTTCCTCTCATGCCCTGGAGACGTTGTGTATTCTGTGTAGAGTGGTGGTAGTGCTTTTGACATTGTTCCTGCAACGGCTTGCCAAACTGGGTACCTTATCACTATATATATGCAATATATTCCCAGTACATAAAAAGACAGAGGAACAGAGTTATGGCAAAAGATGGATAGACAGAGTGAATGAGAGTAACTGGAGAGGGTGTCCCTGTTGCATCTCTGCTCACCCAGGTTAATGGCAATGAGACCAAAGGTTAAATATTTATTAAAGATTAAACATACAAGGAAGGGATAAATATTCTGGAGCACAAGACCCAGCTGCAACTCTCAGCCTGCCTATATGTGTCTTCTGCTGAATTAGCGGAGTACATGAAATGCTTTTTAACAGTATTTTACAATGTCATGTATTAACACTAGAATTACCAGAGCCTACGAAAAAACTCGTATATCCGGCCCACCTTAAATCGCTTCTTAAAACCTTTCTCACCTCTCCGCCAGCGTCTTTTGTCATCTAAATGTACTGATAAAGACAAGCTGCCAGCAGCCGGCTATTCCATCCCCCCAACGACTTAGAACGTAAACAGGCTTTTCCCAGCTCTTGCCTTGATTGATTACCTGGGAGTGAAGTGGAGTTTTAGAGTAGAAATAATAAGATTGTTATTTGAAACACACGCATTTCATATGTGTTGCATTTCTACAGTAATCTGTGTAAACACATTGTTAAAACAGAAATGTGTTATATATTCTAGTAGCAATTGACAAAATGTAGGCATAAACTATATAATGTATGAAGCCTGAAGTCCAAATATCAAAGAAACACTTTCACAAAAGGTACAAAAAAAAGCCACCGCCAAAAAAACCCGCCTTAGTGTGAGACATTGATATAACTTAACTATCACTGCTTCCATGGCGTAACAGTATCAGTCGCTGACTGGGAATCAGAAGGTCATGAGTTCGATCCTGCACAACTCCCATTTGAGAAGTGTTCTTATTTTCACTATTTTAGAATAAAAAGATACATTTGATTTCAGTCTGTAACAGCTGGTGTAATTTATGATATTTGTAAAGGTTAGCTTTATTTTTTTAAAATTCACTTTTCATTGTCTCAGTCGCGTTCAGGATCCATCCCTACCGCCCCCCACCTGACACTGCTGTTTTTACATAAAGACGCGCTATAGTTCTGCAGTGTATCACGATACATACGACCGCGTGTTTTTTCCCCCAATATTGCCAGTCCCCACATGTTGCTGTATGCTGTTTCTTTTGTACTCCAGGACATGCAGAGGAAAGCATAGTAAAGAGCAGTAACTTCAGTGCTATATGCAATCATCAGACACTCACCATCTGATACTGCTGTTTTCACATAAAGACGCGCTAAAGCCCTGCAGTGTACTTGTGACTGCATTGTCGTACCAATGCTTGCGAACTGAAGTGTCTGCATGCACTTTTCGTGGCATTATACGTGTATTTTTTGAGCATGCCCATGTAGCTCAAACACAGGAACATATGTTGATGTAAAAGTATAACAAAACAAGTGCACTTTTATTCAAGACTATAACCGAAGAAAAAAGAAAGCAAGTTACAGTTTGCTGACACTGCAGAGCTTTAGCACGTCTTTATGTGAAAACAGCAGTATCAGATGGTGAGTGTCTGATGATTGCATATAGCGCTGAAGTTACTGCTTTTTACTATGCTTTCCTCTGCATGTCCTGGAGTACAAAAGAAACAGCATACAGCAACATGTGGGGACTGGCAATATTGGGGGAAAAAAACACGCGGTCGTATGTATCGTGATACACTGCAGAACTATAGTGCGTCTTTATGTAAAAACAGCAGTGTCAGGTGGGGGGCGGTAGGGATGGATCCTGAACGCGACTGAGACAATGAAAAGTGAATTTTAAAAAAATAAAGCTAACCTTTACAAATATCATAAATTACACCAGCTGTTACAGACTGAAATCAAATGTATCTTTTTATTCTAAAATAGTGAAAATAAGAACACTTCTCAAATGGGAGTTGTGCAGGATCGAACTCATGACCTTCTGATTCCCAGTCAGCGACTGATACTGTTACGCCACAGAAGCAGTGATAGTTAAGTTATATCAATGTCTCACACTAAGGCGGGTTTTTTTGGCGGTGGCTTTTTTTTGTACCTTTTGTGAAAGTGTTTCTTTGATATTTGGACTTCAGGCTTCATACATTATATAGTTTATGCCTACATTTTGTCAATTGCTACTAGAATATATAACACATTTCTGTTTTAACAATGTGTTTACACAGATTACTGTAGAAATGCAACACATATGAAATGCGTGTGTTTCAAATAACAATCTTATTATTTCTACTCTAAAACTCCACTTCACTCCCAGGTAATCAATCAAGGCAAGAGCTGGGAAAAGCCTGTTTATGTTCTAAGTCGTTGGGGGGATGGAATAGCCGGCTGCTGGCAGCTTGTCTTTATCAGTACATTTAGATGACAAAAGACGCTGGCGGAGAGGTGAGAAAGGTTTTAAGAAGCGATTTAAGGTGGGCCGGATATACGAGTTTTTTCGTAGGCTCTGGTAATTCTAGTGTTAAAAAACGTAGCCCTAACAAGCTCATTTGTTTCATAGGCAGGAGGTTGTAACTCAATTGATGTAAAAATAGCATTGACTGATGTTATATTGTTAGCTGTTGGTTGTGAAAGGACTCTAACTAAGTGTATTTCAGATTTCTTAAATACAACATTTTTAAAAGATATACTTGAAGAAGATTTTACATTTTTTAAATCTCAAGGTAAAATTGTTAGCTACTTTGGACAGGATGGACAGCAGGCCTGGAGCTTTGCCAATACATTTAGTGCCAGAGAAATACTGAATCACTCTGCTTTGTAGATAATGTAGCCAGTAGTAGTGTATAATACTCTACATAATGAGTACATATTTGTACACTCTTTTTTTGCAGAGCGACACTTACACAATTCCTTTCCACTTAGATAATTTCTACTGGCATCCAAGTTGTTCCATGTGGGCAGACAGAGAAACTGACTGGCAGATGTGTCAATTGCACTATGTCATTTTTACATTATATATGGATGCACCTACAAAAGGTATTCCATTTTATTATTCAGAAGAACTGGTGGGTTCAGTAAACAAGTAATTTGTTCCTGCAATCTAATATTAAATAATATTATTCAATTATTATTTTGAAGTATATTTCTCTGTTTTGACAGTGCATGAAACTAATGCTCTACGTTAATATTTTGAAGGAAACTCATTTATTAGTTTTATCAGTGTGTACTTGTTAACAAATGCCAGGCTTTTTTATGTGAAATAGAAAGACAGATTTCAGCTTTCATGTAATGGTTATAGTGAAAAGTGGCTTAGCCAATAGAAGATGTCATTTTGCTTGACTTTTCACTACATTCATAATGGCTAACACAGTACAACACCCTAGTACTACATGTAATGATTATTGATTTCTTACTAAAACTAAAGCAAAACATCTTATTTAAATTAGTCACCTTGTTGAGTTTTAAAGTTACTTATCTTTTCCAATTTAAAAAGTGCTTTCAATTTTATTTGGATCACAAATTGAAATTAATTGAAAACGGGTTGTATGCAGACATTTTGCATTATGAATACCTATGGAGGAGAGTTTAAGGGTTGGCCCCAATGGATGTTACTAAAATAAATCTCCAATAAATTATATTTTTTAATCAATTTTAAAAAAAATTTAAAGCACAGCTAATATAAATATATTAATAATAAATTAATGCAGTGTATAAATCCTTCCTACCCTCTGCAGCTCTCTCTTGCACGCTGCCTATCCTTAGAACAAACATTCTGCATGACTTTAATTACAGATTAGTTTCCTGTTTCACATTTAAATTGACTGAGAAAAGTCACTTGAACTTGCTCACAGTATTTTCATCTTTGACATACATGTCTGATGGCTTCTCCTGTTGGCAAACAAATCCTCAATAGTTAGTCCAAGCTATTGAAATAAGTTGCACTTGCGTGCATGCCCGCGCTCCCACGGTCTGCGTACAAACAGCAGTGCAGAGGCCAGAAGAAATCTCTATCACACATCACACAAACCAATGTTAAAAATATTTAATAAACTAGAATGTCTCTTTGATAAAGTAAATAAAAAATTAAAAACACTTTACCTTTAATAACAGCTAACCCAAACTCAGAAAACACCTGACTGTTAACACTATGTATATATTTCTAACTTGTTAACAAATAAGAAAGTACTTTTTTTGCCACAAAACAACAAGCAGACAAACTAAAAAAAAGTTTTCTGTTATTTAAATGTTGCTAATAGTACGCATGTCTTTTTCGCAATTTCAGTGTTTTTAATCTGTTAATGTAAGTGAGACTTTTGAATTATTTGATTTAGGATATGATGTAAATATATAGCAGTACATTTATGAGTTTCAAAGTATACAGTTATTTTCTGTTGTTTGACTAACTCCCAACAACCTCAGTGTCAAACTCTACCTCGCAACCTAATGTTTAACAGTCTTGTATCTTTATTGTCTGTTTATTTAGCTGTTTGTAATCTGTGCTGGCTTGCTGACTCTTATAAGCATCGGTTGGTTGTTGGTGCAGTAAGCAGCCCTCCTCTGACAGCCACCCTAAATCATTTGGACATGAATTGGACTTGGTTAGCCAGTAACCCATTTTCTCATGTTGCTTTGGTTTATTTGGCTTACTGGTGTGTGCACTTCTGGTTTTGATCCTTACTTTACCTGACTCTGAATTCTGGTAATTGATTATAGCCCATGAGAAAAATGAATTCTTGTTATAAACCCTTTAGTACATACACCGTATGATTTTCTGGTCTGGTCCTTTAATTAAACTTTAACACCCTGTCTCTTCTTTTCTGCTCTTTCCAACTTCTTTTAAATGATGCATGTCTTTCATTTTTTTTATAAACATTTATCAATAAACTTAAACTGACATGGCATTCCATTGATTTTGCCCCTGTGTTAGGTAAACATGAGTGTATACAGTAACAAGTTGTGCAAAAAAAACATTTTAGATTCACATTACACACACTGTCACAGCTGCATTACCTGCAAATCAGGTTTTCATGCAATATGCCTAAAATGTGGAGCATATCATGGAGAGCACTTATAGTGCTCAGCTACCAAATATTTCTTAAATATCAACTAGAATCTGTTTTATATAAATTTATATATAAGTTGGCTAACAAAATAAAAAATGATTACATTCTGGAAATAATTTTTTTCTTCAAATATGAAATTTTAGATTTGATTAAATATTTTTGATTATTTGATGCTTTTATGTAACAACAAGAAATGTTCAAATACTTTATTTTGTTGGAAACTAGGGGGCTTCGCTCGCCAATCCCGGTGTTTGGTTAATCGGATATACAATTAAAATTTTTTTTTTCTTTGGAATTGTTTCAATTTCATTATTTGCACTTTCACTTTAAAGCTTTATTAAAAACAATATTTTTTGGAGACACTTTGTGACAACGCAACGTATAACTGCCCGTGAGTGAATATTTTTTCTGTTTCTGTAATAAATAATCTGAGTTTTTCTAATGTTTGTCCCTGTGATTTATTGATTGTCATAGCAAACGCTATTCTCATGGTAAACTGTAAACATTTTAATACGAATGGCATATCACAATCTCCTTTGGTGTGTAATGTTATTCGCGGAATATATACATTACGTTTGTTTTTGCCTGTTAAAATTTGCATCGCTTCTCCGTGATCATCAATATACACCCGACCAAATTGTGTATTCTTTGAAATTTAACTTGTCGTTGCTTAAATTGTTCCGGCACCACAGATTCTCATAGCGTATGGTCCTTTATTGTGTAAATCCACGTTTTGTGCATTGATTGATGCGAATGCGAAAAGACTTCGTTGTCTACTCTTTTTTTCTGACCTTGATTTAATCTGAATTTAATCAGCCCGCAATCTAGGAGTTATCTTTGACTCTAGCATGTCATTTAAAGTGCATATTACAAAGTTGTCCAAAACATGTTTCTTCCATCTTAAAAATGTTAGGAAATTAAGGCGCTTTTTAAATAAACAGGATTCTGAGAAACTAATTCATGCATTTATCTCTAGTAGGATTGACTACTGCAATGCGGTGTTCACTGGATGTTCAAACTGTTCTTTATACAGCCTCCAGTTAATCCAAAATGCGGCTGCGAGAATTATTACAAGAACAAGAAAATATGAACACATAACTCCAGTTCTTAAATCCTTACACTGGCTCCCGGTTAAGTTTAGGGCAGATTTCAAAATCCTTCTTTTAACATATAAAGCATTAAATGGTCGAGGTCCGGCTTACTTGTCTGAACTTATCATGACTTACAAACCTGAGCGCACATTAAGGTCTCAAGATGCCGGTCTGCTTATGATTCCAAGGATTAATAAAATAACAGTGGGAGGTCGAGCTTTTAGTTACAGGGCCCCTAAACTGTGGAATGGTCTGCCTGCTACTATAAGAGATGCCCCTTCGGTCTCAGCTTTTAAATCCCGGCTGAAGACTCACTACTTCAGTTTAGCATATCCTGACTAGAGCTGCTGATTAACTGTACAGACTGCATCTCTGTTGTTAGTCATTAGCACTTAAACATAAGTAACATGACAGTTATAATTGTATACTAACTCTCACTTATTCTGTTTTTCTTCTCGGTACTCAAATGTGGCACTTGGTGCCATGGCCCACCTGCCAAGTTGTTTTGCCTGCCTAAGGAAAAGTCATCCCAGATGGAGGATCGCAGGAATCGTGGGAAAGAGGGGTCCTTTCATCGGATTGGCTGGCCCAGCACTGTTTCAGCCGTGGAATGGCCAAATGGGGGAGGCAGCTTGAAGGATGAGGTCTCCAGGACTCTACACAAATCCAAATCTTATTATGGGATATATCATCTACTGTTAAATTCTGCTATGTAATTCTAAAATTTATATTTTTTATTTTTTAGTATATTGAGGAATTGTTCTGTTCTGTGAACTGCATTGTATTGTATTGACCCCCTTCTTTTGACACCCACTGCACACCCAACCTACCTGGAAAGGGGTCTCTCTTTGAACTGCCTTTCCCAAGTCTCGATGCATGCTCAATAATCCAGGTAAGGAAATCCTAGAAATTTGATTCTGTTCATCTGGACAAAGTTTTTAAGTGGGAGAAATATTTCGAGACTTATCCAAGTCTCTTCCTCAGTCTCAATTGACTGCAGGTTTCCCCAACCTTATAAACAGTACCTTTGCTTAATCACAGAGACTAGCACCATTGACAAAGGGCCAGTTGATCAGTGAAAATCAAATTTTCCACTGATTAGTAGACGTGTGAACCATTCATAGAGGGTTGAGGAATGGCTGCAATCACAGCATTGTAAGATGGCGACAGATGTACCCTTAGGCCCCCTCCTCTGTTCAGAGATGGTCGTTCCTTTTTCACGTAAATGGCCTCCTTGATTCCTCTCTCAAACACAGAAGAGCTTCCTCGTCAGGCCAGGACTCCGCAGTCTATTTACATCTACAGGATAGTGGTCACTCCTTTAAAGATGAAGAGGTGCACATCCTGGACAGGGAGGAGCGCTGGTTTGAGAGAGGAATCAAGGAGGACATTTACGTGAAAAAGGAACGACCATCTCTGAACAGAGGAGGGGGCCTAAGGGTACATCTGTCACCATCTTACAATGCTATGATTGCAGCCATTCCTCAACCCTCTATGAATGGTTCACATGTCTACTAATCAGTGGACAATTTGCATATCACTGATCAACTGGCCCTTTGTCAATGGTGCTAGTCTCTGTGATTAAGCAAAGGTACTGTTTATAAAGTTGGGGAAACCTGCAGTCAATTGAGACTGAGGAAGAGACTTGGATAAGTCTAGAAATATTTCTCCCACTTAAAAACTTTGTCCAGATGAACAGAATCAAATTTCTAGGATGCCTTTCCCAAGGTTTCTTCCATTTTTTCCCTACAAGGTTTTTTTGGGAGTTTTTCCTTGTCTTCTTAGAGAGTCAAGGCTGGGGGGCTGTCAAGAGGCAGGGCCTGTGAAAGCCCATTGCGGCACTTCCTGTGTGATTTTGGGCTATACAAAAATAAACTGTATTGTATTGTATTGTATTGATTTGTCCTGCTATTTTTTCAATTACACCTGGTTCTGATGATTAATCACCTTTTGTTTGCGGTAATCTTTTCTTTAATACTGTAGCGACAGACATGATAAAGTGTCACAAAATTTTTACTTGAACAATCGCCGACTTCCTAACCCTAAACACAACTTTCTAGCACTCTCCAATGCCCCTCCCCCCCCCTTACCGCATCAATCAATACCCTGCCATCAGTCTTCCGTACTGTACTCCGCCCTCCCTCAATCGGACCTAACAGTCACTTAAAACCAAAAAGCCCTCAACCTGGCTGGGACACTACAATACTTTCTAATTTTACTGCTTTCATATTCTGTACCTTTCTCTGCATGTGTATCGCGCCATCGTTTGTTTGAGCCTTTCGGATTCCACTGCTTTCATAATCTTTTATCTGCCTTTTTATCTCTCCAATGCCTTTGGGTCTCTATTCTCCGTATTGTCCTTATACGCTTTATATGTGCTGAGAGGACATGATCTGTGTGTACTATGTGCTTTTACACCACTGAGTGTTTTTTGATGGGTGTGCTCTTATATAATATCTTTTGTAAGTAGGGCGTGTCTTGCAAGAATGTCATGTTCCATGTCTGCGCGAGATGGCCCTGGGACAATCTCTTGGCACTAAGTCTCATGTTTACGGTCCCCACGAGACACACCGTGGCAAGTCTCTTTTGTCTCGCGGGTCTTTTAAATGTCTTCCGAGAAGATCACGTATCGTAGCCTTGCTTGCTTTTGCTTTCCAGGTTTTTTTTTTTTTATAATAGAGAGAAATATTTTTCATACTTTTTATTCATTAAAACAACAACAAATTTTTTTTCATTTGGGTGCTATTCTGAAAGTTACTTTGTAAAAAGTAATAGCAATTACATTCAATGGTTTATTCTTTTCAAAAATTTACTCATACAGAATGATTTTTTACGTAATTTACTTTTTATACATACTTAAGCTATTCAAAATAGAGATAAAGGGCTGCACGGTGGTGCAGTGGGTAGCGCTGCTGCCTCGCAGTTGGGAGACCTGGGGACCCGCGTTCGCTTCCCGGGTCCTCCCTGCGTGGAGTTTGCATGTTCTCCTCGTGTCTGCATGGGTTTCCTCCGGGCGCTCCGGTTTCCTCCCACAGTCCAAAGACATGCAGGTTAGGTGGATTGGCGATTCTAAATTGGCCCTAGTGTGTGCTTGGTGTGTGGGTGTGTTTGTGTGTGTCCTGTGGTGGGTTGACACCCTGCCTGGGATTGGTTCCTGCCTTGTGCCCTGTGTTGGCTGGGATTGGCTCCAGCAGACCCCCGTGACCCTGTGTTCGGATTCAGTGGGTTGGAAAATGGATGGATGGAAAATAGAGATAAAAAAACAAGTCGAAAATGCCTATAGAATTAGTCATAATAACGAGACATGCAAGTAATATTTTGTGTACTGTGATAATTAATGCAACTGTTGAAATGTGTCAGTTTGACCTTTCCCATTTTATTTTCTGTTAATTTTCAATGTTATGACAAAAGTAAATTACCTGTCAGTCACGTTCCATAATTCCATCTGATATAATTTGTGCTAATGAGTTACATTACTGAATAATTTATGCAACATTACAAACAAAACAAAATGTTTATTTTCTAGATATCATCTTTTCATGTTTACTATTAAGTTACTAAAATAATACACACTTTATTTGTACATGCTTTGTTTTTCATGTCTTTAGATTTAAAAAATCATGCATTGTAGAATTATGCACTGCAACACATTTGTCTAATTATGCTTCAAGTTTGTGTTTTCAATATATTTTATCAAGGCACAATGGTGAAAAACCCTCAGTCAAAAATTAAGGAGAAAAAAGGTATTCTTTGAGTATCATACTGGCAATCAGATTGCATCTATGTGAAATTAACTGAACCAATGAAATTCTCCTGAGTATAAAGGCCCAAGGGTATAAAGCTACATAACGTACATCTCAAAGTAATGAGCTTCTTAGAGCTCTGATTCTAAATGACCCTGAAATGTCACAGTTTCATCCTGTAGAGGACATCTAAAAATGCACAATCCACCATCAAAAATAAATGGTCATGGTTCAGTACTGCAATAGAAAATATGACAGATCTTTTGCAAGCTGCAAATCCGGAAGCCTGCTGACTGTGCTCCTTAGCAGACAGATACTAGCTGCAATAGGTGACAAAGTTAACAAATTATAGTCTACAAATCAGATGTCTAAGAAGTCGAAGTTTGTTGATTCGATATATATTTCCTGTTTAATAATAGCTTATACAATAATTGTTTATAAGAATGTATTAAAGAAGAATTGCTGCTATAATGCTGATCTATGTATATAGATACATTCATTCCGAAATTGTCTGAAACAAACCTGAACGTGGTTCCAGTCCTTTGATGGGCTCACTCACACTCCTGATGAACTGTTTTAGAATCAACAATTAATGTAACACATGCATCTTGGGACCTGCTGGAAGAAACCCCATCCAAAAACAGAGAGAACATGCAAACTTCACATTGATAATGACTGGGTGTGTGACTCAAATTTTGGACACTAGGTATGTGTGGCAGTAGCACTAAACGAAAGGTATTAACGTTTCATTAATCATTCAAGGTGTCTCCATTCAGTGTTTGGTTTGGCTGTACCTTCCGTTTTTCCTACGTGTGCTCAAGTTTCTCCGGACCATTAGAAAGTCAAGCAAAATACTGGTAACCTTGGAATCCAGAAGGAAAGGAAAGGATTTAGTGTTAATATTAGACAATAAAATGGCCAGGAGGGGGAGGGTGGCTAGCTAACATAGGTCTTCAGAACTGTGGTGGTTTCTGAATTTTTTCTATGACTTTCAGCCATGCTGCCAAGGTTTGTTTTCCTTCAGGAATAATATTGACCAGAGTTTTTGTTTTCCTCTTTTCTGTTGTCAAGTGAAAACATCTGAATTATAGTATTACTTTACTTATAATGACATAAGTCTGTTTATTGTAATCATTTTCAAATTGATTTGTTTTGTAGTATATTTAAACCAATGTATGTTTGTACAATTAAATTTGTAAAATTTGTGTTTTAGCTGCTCATAGACTGTACTCCATAATGAACCCTATGCAAAAATAAATTAACTTGATTTTATTCTTTAGAGTAGGATGCTCAGGGTCACACAGTGTCAGTAGTGGGATTTGAACCTACAGCCTCAGGGTTTAAAGTCCAAAGCCTTAACCACTACACAACACTACCTGCATTCACTTCATAAAGTTGCTTAAGAAAACTACTATGTTTTGCATATCTGTATGATCCATGTTAAATGTATGTAATAATAATAATAATTATTTATTTATGTAGCACCTTTCGTACAGTCAAGGACACTTTACAATTCAATAAACATATTAACAAGACAGTAGAAATTACATACAAGGAAATGAATAATTCTCATCGTAGAGATGTGCTTTTAACAGGCGTTGAATAATGAAAAATATGAATAATAAATTTTTCCTTGCGAAGGCTGAGAGGAAGAGCATTCCAAATTTTAGGTGCTATCACACTGTCACCCATAGTTACTAACATGTATTTAGGTACAGTGAGTAAGTTAGCGTCAGATGATCTTAATGCACGGGCAGGAGTTTAAGAAAGCAGTAGCTCAGACAGAGGTCTTTAAAGGTGAGAATAATAATTTTATATTTGATTCTTGAAAAGACTGGTAACCAATGCAAATCATAAAGGACAGGAATGATGTGAGCAGATTTTTTAGTGTGTGTTTAAGCAGACGAGTAGCAGAATTTTGAACATATTGTAATCTATTGATATATTTAGTTGGGAGGCCATAAAACAATGCACTACTAGTCCAGACGGGTAGTGATGAAAGCATGAATTAGTGTTTCAGTTGTGAGGGATGGGCGACAGTTTATCCCGGGGCCAATACACCCAAGCCGCCAGATGGAGCCATCCCTGCAACAGGGAGGGGCCCCGAATTCCAGCAGGGCATCATGGACAGTGAAGTTTTACATCGCAGCCCTGCTGGAGACCATGGGGGCCACCAGGGGACACTGCAGGGAGGCTCAGGGACTTATATTTTCCTTATAACCCGGAAGTACTTCCCAGTCACAGGGACAAAGGAAATTATGTACTTCCGGGTTGAAGAAAAGAAGGAGTTTTCATCTCATCCGGAAGTGCTGAGAAATCACGTGGACTGGGGGATCAGAAGCACTTCTGGGTCAGAAAATATAAAAGGACTCTGGGAGATCCCAGCAGTGAGCCGAGTTGGGACGAAGAGTGACTGAGCTGCTGGGAGTGGAGGATTATTGAGTATTGTATTGATTAGTGATTGTTTATTGTGGAGTGGAGGGTGCTTTGTGCACTGTATTATTATAATAAAGTCAATATTTGGACTTTTATCTGGTGTCTGATGTCTGGTCTGAGGGTTCAAGGGGATGACAGTGCCCCCTATCTGTCACAAGTATCTTTCAAACTGCAGATGACCAAAGTTGCAAAGACGAAAAAAAGCTGTCTGTACTATTGAGCTAGTGTGTAGTTGAAAAGTAAGAAGCTGATCAAAGATGACACCCAAATTACAGACTGATGCTGAGGGTTCAACCAGGATCCCATCAACGTCAGTTTTTAGCCCACGAAGGGTAGAAAGGACAGATTTGGTACCAATTAATAAGATTTTTGTTTTATCAGGTTTAAGTCGTACAATATTATCTGTCATCCATTGATTGATTGAAGATGTTGCAGTTGCATGAACACTTATATAAAGTTGTGTGTCATCAGCATAGCAGTGGAAGCTTAAACCATACCAACACATAATCTCACCTAATGGGAACATACAGTTGATATACAGTACTGTGCAAAAGTTTTAGGCAGGTGTGAAAAAATGCTGTAAATAAAGAATGCTTTCAGAAATATAATGATTGTTTATTGTTATCAATTTACAAAATGCAAAGTGAGCGAACAAAAGCATAATCTAAATCAAATCAATATTTGGTGTTACTACCTTTTGCCTTCAAACCAGCATCAATTCTTATAGGTACACTTGCACAAAGTCAGGGATTTTGTAGGATTATAGCCAGGAGTATGATCAACCAATTATACCAAATAGGTGCTAATGATCATCAATGTCACACGTAGGTTGAAACACAGTCATTAACTGAAACAGAAACAGCTGTGTAGGAGGCTTAAAACTGGGTGAGGAACAGCCAAACTCTGCTACCAAGGTGAGGTTGTGGAAGACAGTTTCATGTCATGGCAAGATTGAGCACAGCAACAAGACACAAGGTAGTTATAATGCATCAGCAAGGTCTCTCCCAGACAAAGATTTCAAAGCAGACTGGGATTTCAAGATGTGCTGTTCAAGCTCTTTTGAAGAAGCACAAAGAAACGGGCAACGTTGAGGATCGTAGACGCAGTGGTCGGCCAAGGAAACTTAGTGCAGCAGATGAAAGACACATCAAGCTTATTACCCTTCGAAATCGGAAGATGTCCAGCAGTGCCATCAGCTCAGAACTGGCAGAAACCAGTGGGACCCAGGTACACCAATCTACTGTCCGGAGAAGTCTGGCCAGAAGTGGTCTTCATGGAAGAGTTGCAGCCAAAAAGCCATACCTCCGACGTGGAAACAAGCCCAAGCGACTCAAGTATGCATGAAAACATAGGAAATGGGGTGCAGAAAAATGGCAGCAGGTGCTCTGGACTGATGAGTCAAAATTTGGCTGTAGCAGAAGGCAGTTTGTTCGTCGAAGGGCTGGAGAGCGGTACAATAATGAGTGTCTGCAGGCAACAGTGAAGCATGGTGGAGGTTCCTTGAACGTTTGGGGCTGCATTTCTGCAAATGGAGTTGGAGATTTGCTCAGGATTAATGGTGTTCTCAATGCTGAGAAATATAGGCAGATACTTATCCATCATGCAATACCATCAGGAAGGCGTATGATTGGCCCCAAATTTATTCTGCAGCAGGATGACGACCCCAAACATACAGCCAAAGTCATTAAAAACTATCTTCAGTGTAAAGAAGATCAAGAAGTCCTGGAAGTGATGGTATGGCCTCCACAGAGCCCTGATCTCAACATCATCGAGTGTGTCTGGGATTACATGAAGAGACAGAAGGATGTGAGGAAGCCTACATCCACAGAAGGTCTATGGTTAGTTCTCCAAGATGTTTGGAACAACCTACCAGCCGAGTTCCTTCAAAAACTGTGTGCAAGTGTACCTAGAAGAATTGATGCTGTTTTGAAGGCAAAGGGTGTTCACACCAAATATTGATTTGCTTTAGATTTCTCTTTTGTTCATTCACTGCATTTTGTTGATTGATGAAAATAAATGATTAACACTTCCATTTTTGAAAGCATTCTTTGTTTACAGCATTTTTTCACACCTCCCTAAAACTTTTGCACAAAAAAAGTCTGTGTCTTGTCTGCAAGACAGACAAACAGGGCTTTTGCAAATTGGCTTTATTAGCTGACTGACCTGTCCTTCATTAATGCAGTCTGCAGTTATATGCAGTATCAATTCACTCTAAATTTTGAACTTGGGTTGACTTGGCATTGGCATAAAGTAGAAAATGTTTACAATTTAATACAGTGTATTATTTCATATATCCACTATTATGATCATGCATTCACTGCTTTTTTGTTATGTACTGCAGCTGCCTGTCTGTATACACAATTTAATTTTTATCAGGCAAAGCCATTATTTATTTTATGAAGCATTTCCTTTAGTCTGCGGTGGGTTGGCACCCTGCCCAGGATTGGTTCCTGCCTTGTGCCCTGTGTTGGCTGGGATTGGCTCCAGCAGACCCCCGTGACCCTGTGTTTGGATTCAACGGGTTGGAAAATGGATGGATGGATGGATTTCCTTTAGTGATTGCTGTAAACATATTAATTGTTTGTGCCTTGAGTGCTTCTGAGTAGGCTTTTTGTAAATGTTTACCAGATATTCATTATTCTTTATGTTCCTCATAAGGCAAAAATCAGATTATTAGTTAGTTCTTTATCTTACCTCTTTACCTTGAATGATAAAATGGGTTTCTAACTTTTTAAAATGGCTGCTCATCCAACATTATTGACAAGTCTATGGATTTTTAAGGGCACCTCACAGAAAAGTATGCACTGGGGTATGTCGAGAAGGGTGAAAAAACTTTACTAACTGTGGTACAGCTAGAAAGTTGTCTAGCATTAATATGTGTCCGCTTATTTGAGAGTTCCATGTACAATTATGATGCATCAATCTTTTTTAGAGCTTGAGATTAGAAACCATGATTGGAATAGCTATACATAATAATTAAAACAAATGCAAATAATAGACAAACGACACCGTTTGCAGAAAGCACAGAGTTGCGGCCACAACAGTATTTATTATAAATTGTTCATTGCTCATTGCAGTAACATTTTTTTCATTTTGTTAAATCTATATCCACATTTGTTCTATTTAATAATAAGTGTCAAAAAAAGATTTTATCTTAAATGTATGCTTGCTTGTACTTTAAACCATGAATCATTTGTTATTGAATGAATTTTATCTGTACACATACATCTTTTATATGGTGACATTTGATCTTTTCCACTATTAAAGGGTACATCAGAAAGTGTATTTTCAGAATGGAGAATCTTTCGGAATTGTCTTGCACTTTTCACTTCATCTCATAAAACTAGAGAATGATTACAAGGGAAACTTTTTTATGTAATCTTCATGATACTGGTAGAACCTTGTCTATAAGAATTAAGAAAAATTTAGTAAAGAAAAGTTTTTTTTAGTATCCTATCCACTCAATCATTACCATTACACATATTTTATCTAGAACTCCAAATAAAAGATATACAGTGATCCCTCGCTATATCGCGCTTCGCCTTTCGCGGCTTCACTCTATCGCGGATTTTATATGTAAGCATATTTAAATATATATCGCAGATTTTTTGCTGGTTCGCGGATTTCTGAGGACAATGGGTCTTTTAATTTCTGGTACATGCTTCCTCAGTTGGTTTGCCCAGTTGATTTCATACAAGGGACGCTATTGGCAGATGGCTGAGAAGCTACCCAACTTACTTTTGTTTCTCTCTCTCTCTCTCTCTTGCGCTGGCTTTCTCTGATCCTGACGTAGGGGGTGTGAGCAGGGGGGCTGTTCGCACACCTAGACGATACGGACGCTCGTCTAAAAATGCTGAAAGAGTTGCTACCTTCTGTGTGCAGCTGCTTCGTGAAGCGACATGCTGCACGGTGCTTCGCATACTTAAAAGCTCAAAGGGCACGTATTGATTTTTGACTGTTTGTTTTCCTCTGTCTCTCTCTCTCTCCCTGCTCCTGACGGAGGTGGTGTGAGCTTCAACAGCTTTGTACCGGCGGTGCTTCGCATACTTAAAAGCCAAACAGCCCTATTGATTTGTTTGGTTTTCTCTCACTTTCTGACATTCAGTGCTCCTGACGCGCACTCCTTTGAAAAGGAAGGTATGTTTGCATTCTTTTAATTGTGAGACAGAACTGTCAACTTTGTCTTGTCATGGAGCACAGTTTAAACTTTTGAAAAAGAGACAAATGTTTGTTTGCAGTGTTTGAATAACGTTCCTGTCTCTCTACAACCTCCTGTGTTTCTGCGCAAATCTGTGACCCAAGCATGACAATATAAAAATAACCATATAAACATAAGGTTTCTACTTCGCGGATTTTCTTATTTCGCGGGTGGCTCTGGAACGCAACCCCCGCGATGGAGGAGGGATTACCGTAATCAGAAATAAACATACCACGACACCTACCATAATACTGTAGGAAAGTAATATCCTACAGTTGTATAAAGTTGTCATACATACACATAAGTGGATCACCCTCCAGGCTCATCTGAAGCAGGTATTACATCTCGGGTTGAGAGGGGGCGCTCGCTCTAACCTTTTCCTCTTCTTTTTCCTCAGCAGCACTGAGAAGATGCCCGGTGAGGACATTTGACTCTGGTCTGCCACTTTTAAAACCCATCGCTGTCAGAAGGAGGCAGTCAGCTCTGAACCAACTGCACCATAGAGTGGAGCCCCCCAAAAATTGACAAAGTGTCCTAAGAAAACTACTTAATTTGCCTTGATTTTGTTATAGTTATTTATAGTGGCATGCATAGTGACCCCCTTTTTGTTTCATTTTTGTGAATTTATTAAACAAGGATGACCAGTTTAATGCCCCAACATTTTGCTGGTGGAACCTGCAGTACCTTATTCGACCACACCTATTTTATTTAATATTGCAGAAAGTCAAATTTCATTTATAAAGAATTAATCAAAACATCTTTTGAATTTGGCAGACCTTCGTTAAAAGTATTTTTAATTATTAAGAATTCTGAACATCTGCTTGGCATGCCTCAACATCTATGACTGGTTATGTCACATCTAATCATTAAAACCTTTTGAAATGTGGCCACTCAATGCTCAATCAACATTTATTTTATTTTAATACTTGCTACTCATGGTACTATACAGTGACGACATGTTACATGTTGGTAGCGCATGCAAGTAAGAATTTCATTATACTCCAAGAGAAGTGCAACCTTGTCTAAATGTATTTTGTTTTTGTGTTATAATCATTTTATACATTAAATGCAATTTGAATCAATGTAACTGGAATAGAATGTTGTTAAGCCTTTATGGTCTTAGAGGTATTAATATACTGTATATAGTAGGTGGTTTATGTATTTAATTGGCTGAGTCTCTGCCATCAGGAAAGGAGGGGGTTGTGTGTATGACATCACACGCACAGCTGAAACCTCAGTGTCGTGGGCCTTAAACTCAATGAAATACCATTTAGGAGTGGGGGGCCCACCTGATGACCTCTGTGATCTTCCTGTGTGAACTGACATTTAGCCAGAGTTACGACATTGTCACTGCAGAGAGACAGGTAAGAAATATGGCACACTTAGTTTGAATGCAATATTAACCAGAGACAGTACCTGAGTCAGGCTGGGATTTGAACCCAGGACACACTGTAACATTATATCAGCCATTTGCTCAGTAACTTATGGGTTTCAACTATAGGTTCAGCAAGATTTTTAAATTAATAACAGATGAATGTGTTTTTTTCATTTTCTCCTGTCTGCATTGTGGCAGTTAACTTTTTTATTCTATGGCAACAGCCCTGCATTGCACACTAGCAAACACTACTTATTTGTAGACTCTAAAACTGATGAATGAATAGACACAGGCTTGTTCACTGTCATCCGCACATTTCCTGTGCAAAGACAAAGAGAAAAATGACAGAACAATGACAAGTTAAATGCACAATATTCTCATGCCCTATAGATAAAATATACTCCATCAGCTTTAATGTGTAATGTTTTCAGAAGGCAAAAGCCAGAACAAATAATCAGAGCATTAGTATTGTAAATTAATGGAAAGGCATGAGATGTAGAGATAAGACAAAAATAAACAGTTTTCTATTTGCCTACCACTTTTCCCTCCTACTGAAGTCTCTGTAAGTGAATGGCTGCTGATTGCTGTTGAAAAGCTTAGCTATGACTGTGAAAAGTGTTTGAAGAGGTCAGTAAAATTATTAGAGAATTACTTGATATATAATTATTTGATATAATTTTATGTGTTTTTCTCATGTATATAAAATAAAAATAACTGTTCAAAAGCTTTTCTTAAAAGCTTTGCTTGTTTTGCACATTATTTTAAATACCATGAATCATTTCGGTCTTCTTAAAGTGCTTTGCCCTTTACTTTTGGTTAATAATTCTAATAAGATATCCATGATCACCAGAAAACTTAAACCTGTCTTCTTATTGCACTTTAATACACCAGTGAAGCATTACCCCATTCTAAACTCTAAACTCATGTAATTGTATAACCCGTTCATAGCCCACAGAGATGAGTTTTATGAAAGAATCAACTTATTTTTTACACATTGCCCTCTGTCTGGGTAATCCGTTTGATTTTGTTCCCACAGACTGTTCCCTGTATGAAGTCATTCTGTTAGGTTATTATTTTCTGCTTTCAGGAGTGTGATAATATACTCCTCCTCAGTTACATCCAAGAAAAATATGTTTCTTCTGTTTTTGTGTTAGGCTGATTTTTCTTACCATAAACTGTATAACAAATACTATGTGTGTAAGCAATAATTTTAAAGGCACATGTTTTATCATTCTATAATATTATAGATATATAGTTTATTTAGTCATTTAGAGATCATAAATTAGTAAAATGATAACCAGCCACAACATGTCACAAAATGAGTCTGAGACAGAAAAAGGTTTGGGCCAGCCACCCATATAATCTCAAAATCCTCGGCTGCAAAGTCGTTGAAAGCCAATAAATAGCACTGATGTGCATACAATTGAGTCCAGGATAAGACTGAGGAATTAGGAAAGAGGGCAGGGTTTTAAAGGGGAAGACAGGAAGTGAGGTCATAAGGATCAGGGATGTGTTCGTTCTCCATTGGACTGAGCCCGGACATGACGTCAGAGGGGCCGGAGCCAGTCAGGTCTCCTTCCATTGGCTCGGTCCCGGAAATGATGTCACGAGAGCCAGGTGGAATCCCCAGGGAACGGTCTGCAGGCAAGAGAGAAAAAGAGTCAGTGCACTCTGCCACCTCCTGGCATGTATCAGAACTGCCGTCCCTCAAGCCCTTTAGCTGCCTCCCATGCGCACGTGTGAGACAAGGCCCCCCACTTAGCCCAGACCCGTCGGGTCGGGCGACCCTAACCGAGAGGTCGTGAACGCGGGAAAGAGCATCAGCGTTGGCATGGAGAGAACCTCAACGATGAACGAGCGAAAACTTGTATGGCTGTAGGTCAATGAACCACCTGGTGACCCGCGGATTCGACTCCTTGTGCAGGGCCATCCACTGTAGGGGTGCATGGTCCGTGACAAGGGTGAATTCCCGGCCCAACAGGTAGTACCTCAGTTGAGTAATCGCCCATTTAATCGCCAAAGCCTCCCTTTCCACCGCTGCATACCTGGTCTCCCGGTCTAACAGTTTCCGGCTCAGGTACATGATGGGGTGTTCCACACTATCGACGCTTTGGCTCAGCACAGCTCCAAGGCCTGTGTCCGAAGTGTCCGTCTGGAGGATGAAAGGCAAAGAAAAGTTAGGTGCCATCAAAATAGGTGCGGACCTAAGGGCCTGCTTTAAGTCACTAAATGCAGCGCCTGTCTTCTCAATCCATACCACAATGTTCGGGGCCCTCTTCTTTGTCAAATCAGTCAAGGGCACCGCTCTCTCCGAGAACCGGGGCACAAACCGCCGGTAGTACCCCACTAATCCGAGAAAGGCTTGGACCTGCCGCTTGGTTCGCGGACGGGGACATTTCAGAATGGCGTCTATCTTGGAGCACTGTGGCCTTATGGTACCCCGACCCACCAGTTAGCCTAAATATTTGGCCTCGGTTAATCCGAAGAAGCATTTCTTGGGATTAATCCGGAGCCCGGCCTCACCAAGTGTCCGCAATACCGCTTGGACATGCTGTAGGTGTTCCTTCCAGGTGCTGGAATAGATGACCACGTCATCCAGGTAGGCAGCACTGTATGAATTATGAGGATGGAGCACTTTGTCCACCAGACGTTGGAAGGTCGCTGGTGCCCCGTGTAACCCAAATGGAAGGACACGATACTGCCAGTGTCCACTAGGGGTACTAAACGCCATTTTTTCCTTCGCGGAGTCCGTTAAAGGAACCTGCCAATACCCTTTTGTCATGTCAAGTGTGGTCAAATAACGAGCCAGTCCAAGCCTCTCGAGGAGGTCGTCCACTCGTGGCATTGGATAGGCATCAAATTGACTACCTCCCGAGCGGCCCGGATGGCTGTTTCCAGCTCCTGCCGATGTCTGGGACTTAAGTCCGCCCCGAAGTTAAGGCTATGGGTGTGAGCGAAGAGTGAGCGGGGCTGGCCGGAGGAGGGATCGAGATCCCTGTCCTTCCACGGTTTCAGCAGATTCACATGATAAACCCGCTCCTTTGGGCGACGATTTGGTTGATTCACCAAATAATCGACCAATCCCTTCCTCTCCTTAACTTCATAGGGGCCTTGCCAATGGGCAAGTAACTTCGAGTGGGAGGTAGGCACTAGGACCATGACCCGATCTCCTGGGTGGAACTCCCGGAGAGACGTGCCACGGTTGTAGTAACGGGCCTGTGCTGCTTGAGCCTCTTCCATGTAACTTTTAAGGAGGGGCCGTATTTTTCCAAACCTATCGCGTAATTGCGCGATACACTCTAATATGTTTGTAGAGGGAAGAGCCTCTTCTTCCCATCCTTCTTTTAGAATATCTAAAATGCCCTGGGGTTGTCGCCCATATAGTAATTCAAAAGGGGAGAACCCCGTGGAGGCTTGTGGGACTTCCCGATAGGCAAAAAGGACGAGGGGGAGGAGCTGATCCCAGTTCCTTCCATCCTCGCTGACCACCTTACGCAGCATTTGTTTGAGAGTCTGATTAAATCTCTCCACTAAACCGTCGGTTTGAGGATGATACACCGCGGTCTTTAAATGCTTTATTTTCAGTAATCTGGCAGTCTCCTTGAACGTCTCCGAGGGGAAAGGGGTCCCCTGGTCCGTCAAGACTTCCTTGGGGATCCCCACACGCGAAAAGACCCCTAGTAATTCCCGTGCGATTGCTTTAGAAGTGGCTGAGCGCAACGGAACAGCTTCGGGGTATCTTGTAGCATAATCCACAAGGACTAGGATGTACTTGTGTCCTTGGGCTGAGGGCTCTAGAGGTCCAACTATATCGACCCCAATACGGTGGAAAGGAATGTCAATCAGGGGAATGGGAATGAGAGGAGCACGGTCCTTTCTTGGAATTTGTCGCAATTGACACTCCGGGCAAGAAGCGCAAAAGCGACAAACCTCCTCATTGATTCCCGGCCAGTAGAAACGGAGCTTGATCCGCTCCAGGGTTTTTTCGGTGCCCAAGTGGCCACCTAGGAGGTGGGCGTGTGCTAACTCGCAGACCTGCTGCCGGAAGGCTCGCGGGATTAGCAGTAGCCTTCTCTCCTGCCCGTCATGCACTGCTACACGATAGAGAAGGTCGTTTTCCAACACAAAGTGAGGACCCTGTGGCATGGACTGATTTGTGCGCTGGCCGTTGTCTAGGACCACTGCATTTTTTGCAAATTTCAGGGAGTCGTCACTCCACTGCTCCCTTTTAAAGGAAGCCGGCGTCTCTCTAAATTGAAATTGTTTCCTCCCGTTCCGCCGCGGCCCTGGTGGATGACGTGTTGGCACGAGACGGTCCGGGAGTAGCCACGTCACTCATGATGGCTGCTTCATCTCTCTCTGCCGGCTGATTACACGGCGTGAAGGCAGCTGGAGACGGCTCATTCCCATCCATGACTATGCCCAAGTTATCCCCAGGAGTGGTAGGTGTCTCACCGCTTTTTATTTTAGACCAGTCCCGCCCTAGTATCACCGGGTGTGGAGGATCAGGAAGGATCGCCACGGTTACTTTTTGAACTGACCCTCCGTAACTAATGACACAAGCGGCGGTCCTGTACCAGCGGGTTTCCCCGTGGACACAGGTTATACCGGTCTTAACTTTCAACCACTGTTGCGGTAGCACAAATCGGCGGGCAACAATGGAAATGTTGCTGCCGGTATCGAACAGTACAGACGTTTTATACCCATTAATGATCGCCGTGTCTGTGTGTGGGACCGTCAACGAGTTTGTCAGAGCACACCAACCCCTCCTCCCCCTCCACCTGCATTCCTCCTTATTCCCAAGCGGTTTGCGTGCCCGCGGCCTCGGGGACATCGGCACAAGCTCTGGGTTGTACAGGGAGAGGCTAGGGTTTGGGACGTACTTCGTTTGAGTTCGGCCAAGGGACGGTTCAGCTCCCCCAGATGGGGAGGCCCCCCTTTGTTTTTCAACGAGCTCGATGAGCTCTGCCATGTTTTTAAACTGTCTTCCCCAGACCGGCTGGGTGAAACACTGGGGAAGTGACTCCAGTATCAGGTAGCATGCCACCTGCTCTATTATGTGGTAGGGCCTATTTTCGTGTGGCCGTAGCCACTGCCCTATCTTTGCCCATAGGGACCAGGCTTGTTGCGAGGTCGGCCTCTCTGGGTCGAACCTCCATCTTTTCAGGTTATTCACCTGCCAGTCTGGGGCACCCCTAGGTGGAAATCGGGGCTCTGGCTTCACAGGGAGGTGGGCACTCTCCTCCGAGAGAGCACAAACAGCCCTCTTTGCCTCCCCAGTCCAAAGCAGCCCAATTCTGTGAGCCCCTCCTGCACACTCCCTGGCCTGCCTAGGCTGTCTAGTGGAGCATGCCGGGGGCAGAGCCTGTACCGGGCCACTCCGAAACACGGGACACCCTCCCCGCCTGGAAACTCGGCCCCGGTACGCTCCCACCTGGATGTGTTGCAGGTCCTGTCCTCTTCTCTGCCAGGATTTCTCCATCTTGCCGACTACACCAATGTCACAAAACGAGTCTGAGACAGAAAAAGGTTTGGGGCAGCCACCCATATAATCTCAAAATCCTCGGCTACAAAGTCGTTGAAAGCCAATGAATAGCACTGATGTGCATACAATTGAGTCCAGGATAAGACTGAGGAATTAGGAAAGAGGGCAGGGTTTTAAAGGGGAAGACAGGAAGTGAGGTCATAAGGATCAGGGATGTGTTCGTTCTCCATTGGACCAAGCCCGGACATGACGTCAGAAGGGCCGGAACCAGTCAGGTCTCCTTCCATTGGCTCGGTCCCGGAAATGATGTCACGAGAGCCAGGTGGAATCTCCCGGGAACGGTCTGCAGGCAAGAGAGAAAAAGAGTCAGTGCACTCTGTCACCTCCTGGCATGTATCAGAACTGCCATCCCTCAAGCCCTTTAGCTGCCTCCCATGCGCACGTGTGTGACAAACAATAAAGTCAAATATGAATTTTGTTTAATTCTGAATGAAGTTCTGCATGATTTACATAGTTGAATTTTTAGTTATCATGGCCACTATCAATCTCTCTCTTCCCTAAATGTGGTTTCCTGCCACACTCAAGCTTACAAGCATTATACCCTTATAGCCCTGATCCTTATTTTATTTCCAAGTTTCTTGCAAATCTTAAATATATGTTTCGTGTATAAAACTCATAAACATGTTGTTTCCTCTCAGCGTATTAAGTATCCATTTTATTAACAACTGTTTGAATCTTTGTAAAACAGAATCAGAGCTAATCACAACACTGAAACAGCTATTCTCAGAATTAAAAATTACTTCTCCAGACCTCACTGTAATTTCTGTTTGCACAGTTTTTTGTTGTTTTATCCCTTTTATACTTACCATACAGTTTGTGCTTTTTGTACATTTTGGTTATGTGTTGATGGCATTGTCAACGCATCCTACAAATATGTGATGTCAAACTGTGGCATGGTCTGCTCACACACTCAGTGAAAGTACATTGATGTCACTGGTGATTTCCTATTTGAAAAACAAAAGAAAAAGATACTTGATGTAGAAAATATCTAGAAGTAGGATATTTTGTCTGTTTTTGGTCTTCTATCTAGTTGGCTGCATCATCAAAAAGAAAATGATTTGAATTCTGAAGGTCAGTTTCTTGGTTGTACTTCTTACCAGTATAAGGAGATAGTCTTGTGTTTTCATGCCTGGTTTCTCTCACAGATGCCCCACTTTGTTTTCAGTTTTTTTTTCGGTGTAGTCTAGTGACTGTCAGCTAGCCAGAAGCTGCAGCATTCTGTATTTTTGAACCACCAGCCTTTTCCCATTTTGGCCTCTTTAAAAAAAACAAGCAAACACTTGGGCTCCACCATACTAATTCTCTTCATAATTTTAAACATTTCAGTCTCCTAATCCTCCTTTGCTTAAACTGAAATGATCTGACACCTTACATCTTTTCTCATAGCTCATACCTAATAGTCATGGAATCAGCCTATTTACTCTTCTCTAGACTTTCTCTAGCATTTCTACAGTATGCCTTATTTGAAGCATGAAGACCAAAACTGCGTTCAGCATTCCAGACAAGGCCTCACAACTGAATTATAAGCAGGTAAGTTAACTTACATAAAGGGGGGTAAGGCCTCCCTTGACCTGTACCCCACACATTACCTAACATCTTATTAGTCCTTCTTAACTACTTATTTAATTGTTCCACTGTCTGGATAGTGGATAGCGATGAGTCCACTCTGACAACAAGGCTCTTTTCAAAATGTTTTCTTTCTAGTTTCAAGCCTCATATTGTGTAGTCAACCCTACCATTTTTACATCTTATGTGTAATATCTTACGTTTGCTTACATTCAATTTTGTTTATTACAAATTTGTCCAGCTCTGTATTCTATCAATGTCCATCTGTAATGATTCAATTGATTCAACATGATCTGCCTTTCCTCCTAGTTTAGTATCAGCTGCAAACTTCACTGGCTTGTTATTTGTATTTTATAAGATTAAGATTTAAGTGCATAAGCTCCAGCATTGATTCTTGATGGGCACCACTTTTAAGACTGCCTAATTCTGAAAAAGTACCCTGCACCATAACCCTTTTGTTCTTGTGCCAACTTGGCACCTATCTACACACAATGCCTTGAGTTTCCATTTCTTTTAGATAGATTACAAGTCTCTTATGTGAGACCATTTCAAATCTTTCTGACACCTCTCTGATCATATTCTTTTGTGGTTTCCAGCATATTAGTAAAACATGATCTTTCTCTATCTGAGCCCTTGTTGTCTGTTGACTAATACTCCTGTTCTAGGCATGTGATGTTTGATCTTTTCTTCAATCTTTGCTTCCATTAAGTGATATCGATACATGTTAATCATACTGGCCTATAGTTTCGTGGATCACTTTTTTATATAAGGGGACAACATTGCTATCCTTTTAATCTATAAGAATTTCTCCAGTGTGCATTGATTTCTGAAAAATACAGGGTTTATACAGTATATGTACTCACTAACATAATTAAGTGCTTTTGGATAAATGTTAGCCCTGGTGTTTGATTTTGACTTCACCTTTTTTTAATCTAAGTAGAAGTAGTTGTAGTTGTTATGCATACTGCTGTTTTTTTTAATCTGCTGCGATATCGTCTTTAATTTCTTACTGCTTCTAGATTTCAGGATGAACTTGCTTGCATTGTGCATAAAATACTTTAAAATTTGAATCATTCAGCACCTAAAAGTTTGTCCCAGTTAATCCTTTTTAGCCTGTGCTACGTCAGCTCAAAATATGACTTACTAAAATTAAACATAATAGTTTTAGTTTTTGAATGAGCTGTGTGGGTCTTCACTTGCTTTTAGTGTGGGTTTTTCTTCTGGCACTCTGCTTTTTTCCCCATACTTCATAGATTCTATTGTGTCTGAGTGTTGGAATAGATGTTAGAATAACTTGTATTGAAGCAGACCCTGCAAAAAAGAGTGTTGGTGTCAGTGTGAATGGGCCCTGTGATGAATTTTACCTCGTCCAGGGATAGGGCCCACCCAATGCAATCAGGGTTTGCCCCATCACCCTTATCTGTGATATGCTGCATGCTCAAAAGATACTACTACTACTACTACTACTAACATTAACACTATTGAACCAGATAAGCATGTTTCAAAAAAGATGGTTGGATTCTCTGGTGGAACTGTTGTTACTGGGGACTGTAGACTGGCAGATAGTTTAGGTTTCAGACTGATTGAAATGTTATTTGAGTTATTGTGTTTGCATGGAGTCAGTGTGTGTCTAGTTAATAAAAATAGTTCCATTGTAGTACAGTAACTTAATAGAGTGCTTGTATTGCTAAAGTAAATTCTGTACTAACCTAATGAAAGATGACGTTAAAAAAAGAAAAAGGTGCAGTTAATTTGTACATTGTCAGATTACTCTGCATGAGTCTTGCTATAGTTCTGGATTGTAGTAATTTTTTGTTTTCAGTTTGCATGCTATTGTGTTGTTACACGTGGATCTACTCTAGTACTACTGTTTTCTCCAATAGCCCAAATACATATGTCAGCATTTCAAATTTCATCAATATAACTTTAAGAATCACTGTATCTATGCTTTCTGATATCCCGTTCAGGGTGAGTCCCGCCTTGCATATGCTGCTGGCAGCATTCTGTATGCTTCACTTCACCACAACTGCTAATTGGATAAGCAGGTAATGAAAATAGATGAATGGATTTTTGTTATTGATTTTAATAGAGTATACTAAACAGTGAATGTTGCTCAGTAGTGTGACAAATGTACTTAGTAAATAACACTGCACCCTCATTATTGCAATGCAGAGAGCTTTGGGCCTGGTTATGCTGTGTTTTTCAACATAGGTATTGTTTCTAAAGTTAACTGGCAAAATATTTTGCCTAAAAAAGTGAACATTCTATCATTGTATGCCAAGTTTAGCCACTAAGAACCATAAACCACTCTTGAGCAGATGAAAAACACCATCTCCATAGAGATGAGTGTGCATGATTCCCAGGAATCAAGCACAGGCACGTTCCACAGATTTCAAGGACACAGTTTCAGCTGAACTAAAGAAAAATAAATAGTCTCCAGGCAAGTTTACAATTGGAATTGCTTCAAAAGATGTTCAACCCATAAAGCACTGCAACTGTGTGCATAGTCAATTTTTTGCTTGCTCTTTACTCTTTAAAAGAAAAGGAAATTACAAAGAAGAACAAGGTTTAAACAACAAAATAAAAAGATTTCTAGTATAAGTGAAAGTATAATGTAGACACAGTTGCAGTGTTTTATTTTTTATCAAATTTAGATGACTCTTTGCAGATCATAGGTGCAAAGCATGACTTCCCAGTAAGTACGCTATGTAAAATTTCTAGTAAAATGGATGACTTGTTAGTAGTGGTATGAAATGCTATGCAGGATAGCAAGAAGAACCCAAAAAAGAGAAAAGGAGTAGCTAAAATGTGCATTTGCATAGTCTTATAACTGAGGTTGTTTGTCATGTGGTGGGGGCAGCAACGCATTATATCAGTGCATGCTCCCAGCCTCAGCTTATCACTGAAATACCTGCTGAGGAGAAAGAAATGAGCAATACAGTAACATCATGGTTTAGGGTCGAGAAAGGGAATGGGAAAGCCATTGAGACTACAGAACAATCGAATCAGTCCCATAATTATACAAACAATCCAAGAGCTCAACAACCCCTGCCTCTGTGTGTGCAAAGATATCATTATCACAACAGAGACACACCTGGGCACAGCTGACAGTAGTGATGTAATATGTGCAAAGAAAATATACATTTTTCCTATTTTGATTCACAATGGTTCAAATTTCATTAATTCCAAATACATTCTGCTTGAAGTAAAAGTAGTAGGTTCAGTGTTTCCTTCACAGCAAGGACTACAAATTTATTTGTATATTTGACGGAGTACTAGTAACAACCTATTGCTAACTCTGTTAAATTTGTAAACCCATTTTTTTACTAAACAGTGTTTTTCTCCATTCTAATGGCAAATGACTTGTACGTTTTGTAGTTATTCACCAACAGAAATTACAAAAACAGTGTTAAAGAGTGTTAAAGATTCAAATAAAAACAGACTCTACCAGGATGTCACTGGATCTGCCTCCCAAAATAATCCTCAAAGTTCAAAAAGCGGAAAAGTTCAAAATGCTCAAAAATGCCTTTCAAAGGAAAGTAACCATAAAACCTCTGGTTCCATTAGACAAGACAAGCAAAGAATCTTTATAAATGAAGAGATAATTTAAATAAACAAAAGAAGTACAGAAATGGTCAAAAACCCAAAAATAACAGAAAATAATTTGCTTAAAAAGGCAATCCAAAGCAAATAAATCCAAATTGCTAACCAAAGACAAAAATCCAGCAGCCAGAAGCAAAATTCAATACTCACAACACAAAATATAGTCTACCACAATCAATGAATCTCTCAGGGAATAGTCTCCAGCCTGAAATATAAAGGCTGAGGGTGGTCCCTCAGTAGTAACATAATGGTGGCCCCGCCTCTTGGGGTGCCACTCATAGAAAACAAGAAACATAGACAAATAGCATAAACACATCTTTATATAAACGTCTATGCGTGGAAGTGTGTGTGTCTGTCTGTCTGACCCAGAAGTGTACGGCGGCCCAGAAGTGCGAGGCTACAACAATGAAGCTCAAAGACCCGGCAAGGCGGCCCCAAGTTAACGAATCACAGACAAACTCTTTTACCTTCTGATAGCCAAGGGGGGTGAGCATGTCCACAAAATAAAACTGCCGACTCTGCATTTCAATTTTTTTTTTCTGGTGATTTCAATAGTTTCTAGGTGCCCTGGCTTTGTACATTCATCCATCCATTATCCAACCCGCTATATCCTAACTACAGGGTCATGGGGGTCTGCTGGAGCCAATCCCAGCCAACACAGGGCGCAAGGCAGGAAACAAACCCCGGGCAGGGCGCCAGCCCACTGCTGGGCATGCACACACACCCACCCACACACCAAGCACACACTAGGGACAATTTAGAATCGCCAATGCACCTAACCTGCATGCCTTTGGACTGTGGGAGGAAACCCACGCAGACATGGGGAGAACATGCAATGGCTTTTTACAGCACGGGCTTACATGGGCTTTTATTTGTACTTATAAAATGAATATTGTAAAACAATAGTTTTCCAGAGTTACCATATACTCAAATATAGACTGAGAGATATTTCTAAATTGATCACTTACTTTGCTGATGTCTTTATCCAAGGCAACTTATAACATTTAAGATACATTTGGTTACAATTCTCTGTTTTTCCAATTGAAACTCAGGAGAATTAAGTGACTTGCTCATAGTCACACAATGTCAGTAGCAGAATTTGAACCCACAACCTCAGGATTTGATGCCCAAAACCTAAACTACTACATCATATTGCCTGCCTGCCTAAGCTATGATGTACACGCTGTATTCAGCGTCCTAATTAGCTCACTACAAGAGACTACGACATTCTTATTTCTATGTTTCCAGTGACACTGATCTTACCCAAAGTAGCTGTGCAGCAGTATAAGCAATGAGAACAAAGAGGCAGACATGTCTCTGAACTTCTACTTTCATCTTTTATTTGATTGTGAACAATAAAGGTGCTGGTACTGTCAAATTAAGTACTGTCTATGCTGTGTATTTACTGTATTTGCCACACATTAGAATTCACATGCTTTACTGGCAGGAGACTATGGATCTGTGCACATACTTAACACATAAGTTATCTTTGGTTTCAGTTTGTGTCTAGACAGCCCACATCTCACATGCCATGTTCAACGTATTCAAAGGCAACAAAGTTAATATTGCTAATAAATCCCATGGGTGATTAATGTAAAATATTTTCTTCTATAATGCAGTAATTTTCTGCATTTAAATAGCACTATTATGTTTGGATTACAAAGAGAAAGCTGCATATGAATATGTCACCACAACCTAAGAACCGCATTTATGCTGCTCATCAGACAAAGAATCTACTATAAAAGTTCTTTATTAAAATAGGATTGATGTAAAGCAATGCCAGGCATTAGAAGAAGCCAGCTTTTAAGTGAGGCCACAAGTGCGAAGCTGACATAAGAGACTGGAGGACACACTTACCGGAATAAATAGCAAAGACAAAAGAGTACAGGAATCGACTTCAATTAGACTTTGCTTCAAGTATTTACGACAAGTGTTTGGCTAAAACTAAAAACAATGCAAACGTCATTAAACAAAGAGAGGGTGATAAATTCTTTAGGACATTTAGCACTTACATTATTGACATCTAATGACTTTAAGTCACCTGCTATATTACAGGCTGTATGCATCCTCATGAAATATTTACCTTGCGTTGTACTAACATCCTTATAGTTTTTATTTATGGACAGGTTAGGTTTTGCTTACTTTGAAAATGTTGTGGTGTTAAATTGTGGCTGGACTGATTATATTTGCGCCCTGAAACCTAGTATTTTATTTTTCTTTACAGAATGAACCTTTAAAATTCAATTCAGAAAAAGCAGAATCAAGCTGAAAAGCGTTTTAGAAACCTATCTATTACAAATGTTTACAGAATTGTTGCTTTTCATAGGAGGAAAATAAGCATCGTTTTCTTTCAAGAATTTACTTCTTTAAGCTTCTGGGTGCAGCTATTTTTGTTGGAAACTCTGGTTATATTTCTATTGCAGATTTAAGAATTGATCTTAATTCAAATAAAGGACCCCTGCTCAAATAATAACAGAATCACTGGGATTCAAGCTGTAGTCCTGAAGGGTAAAATGCCATCTGTCTTTATTACACCTGTTCATTTGCATAATTACTCAGGAAATCTGATTCATTTTACAGTTTTATGTGCCAAACAATACTGTATTGGCAATGTACCTTGACATCGTTCAAAGGCATATAAGTCAATTTTAGCCTGCATAATCAGCAAATTGGTGTAATATATGAAAATACACATTAGATGAGGTATGTGAATAAACAATTTTTTTCTTTCCAAGGGCTGTTCATGAAAATTCCATGTCTAAATCAGTAAAGAATATATTTATATTTCTATACTGAAACAAATAAAACACTATATATTTAATGAGATGGTACATTACTACTGCTTCACCACTACAGAGACCTGGCTCTGAACTGGTCACTATCTGTTGTAAAAGAATGAGTCTCAACACACTGGAAAGGCATTGGGGCAGCCACCCATATATTGTCCCTGGCTTCAAAAGGTTTAAAGAAAACAAGTTGTTGTCAGGTTGAGTTCCAGGATTGAACTGAACTAATTTGGTTTTATATGCCGTGACACAGAAGTGATGTCATCTGACCGGAACCGGAAGTGATGTCAGTCTGGGTGCCGGAACCGGAAATGACCTTATATCAGGCGGATTTTCCCATATTTGGTCTGCAGAGATAACATAAATAGGTTTAGAGCACCCCGCCAACCCTTAGCCTGGCGGGTAATTACCTCTACTTGGTCCACTGAGCACGCTCCTAGTCACACATGTTTGACACTGTGTGTAGTGAGCATTTTCATCTTGTATGCACATTCATTTTCTGTGGTTGATTTGGTTTTCTCATATTACCCAAAGGCATCACGGTTAGGTTTACTAGATGCTCCAAGTTATTCCTCTGTGAGTCACTGTTTTGTATCTGCATGGGTATGCAAGAGGGTGGCATGGTGGCACAGTGGTAGTAAAAAGGAGACCTGGGTTCGCTTCCCGGGTCCTCCTTGCGTGGAGTTTGCATGATCTCCCCATGTCTGCGTGGGTTTCCTTCGGGTGCACAGGTTTTCTCCCAAAGTCCAAAGACATGCAGGTTAGGTGCATTGGCGATCATAAATTGTACCTAGTTGTCCCTAGTATGTGCTTGGTGTTTGTGTGTGCCCTGTGGTGGGCTGGTGTCCTGCCCGGGGTTTGTTTCCTGCCTTGCACCCTGTGTTGGCTGGGATTGACTCCAGCAGACCTCCATGACCCTGTGTTAGAATATAGTGGGTTGGATGATGGATGGATAGGTATGCAATGGATTAACTTCCTATCGATTGCTAAATTCTGTTTTGCTCTCAATGTCTCAGGGATAGGTTGTAGCTCACCAGAAAATGGATGGATATTACATTGTCTACTGTATTGTAACTATAGTTGGCCAAGGTGTCTGTTGGGTATAAAATGGATAAAACACAATGGTGTCTTGTGGAATGGACATGTTTAGAAAGGGATCGTTTGTCCCTAGGGGTGTTTTGGTGAGAGAGGTGAAGGTGACTGGGGCACAAGTCTTGGGTTTTTCTTTGTATCTCCGCCACTAATGCTACTGTAGTTTTGCTATCTTTGTACACTGTAGAAAGATTCACATTAGTCAAGTAGTAATACTCTGAAACTGTGCAATATGGCTAAGGTGCTGGACTGTTAACTGCTGGTTCACTCCTATGTCATATGCACTGTGTAACCCTAAAAAATGTTCTTAACATTCCTGTGCTTCAGCTTTGAAAACTACATTTAAAAAGTGGTACTTTGTATCTATGTATAATAAACTGCCTTGATGTGGTGATTACTATGGAAAGACACAATATAAACATCAAGGTAGGCTTGTTTCCAGTAGCATTATTTCTTCTTAATTGTAATATGTAAACTTAAAATATTCTTTATTTCATATCATGGTAGGTGACACACAGAGACACCACAAGTTTAACTTAAAGCATTAATTTTCTAAGATTGGCTCTTACAGTGGTGGTTTAAATCTTCAGAATGTAAAAAAAAGAAATTCCATATTATTTACTGGACATAAAACATGCAGTATCTTTTGTGGATTTAATTTTTACTCAGATGAAAGACTTACAAGGTTTTTGTTAAAGTGTGTAGTCTGAAATGCATTTGGCATAAAGAAGAGTATCTGCAAGATGCAGGTTTCACCAGCAATAAAAGTTTCTTTTACAAACTCTGTGTAACCTGCTGACATGCACTTTCAAGAGGGCGGCTTAGCCTCATTATCACAGCATTAAGAGCACTTTGAAAATATTCCAGTGGATGTTTAAAGCCGCCTCCAAACTAGTAAATGCTTGTATCTGAACAGATTGTCCATCAGAGCAAAGACTTTGCAACATAACTGAATAGATTTTAACTGTAGAATTTACCATGTCTATTTTAAAGTATCCGGTTTTCTAGAAAAGTGAAAAGACTACACCAATTCACAATAAGTAGCAAATTGGTTCATTGTTAGAGATCCACATCAAAGACTGCTGAAACAATACATTCTAGGAAATTGCAAGTTACCTTGATTTGTGGCTTGAAAAGATATGAATAATTTATTAACATTACAGTACCGCTCAAAAGATTAGAAGATGCAAATAAAAAGGAAAAAAAATTGTTACATAAGTAATTTCACACACATAGGGACACTATTCAATTCACACAGCCCATTTAGTTATAATAAAAATAATAATAATAATAATGCATTGTATTTATAGGCAAGTCATTGCAATATCTTGTCCAGGTGCTTTTTAAAACTTGTCAAGGTTTTCACTTTATCTAAATGATTCAGTAGTTCTGTGTTCCAGTAAATTACTTGAATGAAGAAGTACTTCCTTGATTCTGCCTTAAATTACTTCATAGTTTTCACTATCTCCTCAAATATACAATTTATTATTTTCCTGAATAATTTTTCTGTATTCACTTTAGGTTTAATTACAATTGACCTGTCAAGAGTAGGACATGTCCCTTATGCTGCATTCCTTTTGAAGTGTCAAATCGGAATTTCTGAATTCCTACTCGAAATTGTCAACTGGAATGCTTCTTAAGTTGGATTTCTAACTTGGAAACTCTGGGCTGGTCTGTCTAGTCCGACTTTGTCTGACTTCAGATCAAGGTGTCAAACAAAAATGGACGTGTTTCTGTGGTGTTTGGATGTGCAAAATACTGCATAATCTGTTATCAACTGCTATTTATTTCAATGGTGCAAGCACAACAAAGGTTTTTCTGGATGTGTCCATATTGGTTTTCCGAATGTACAGTATTACTGAAATACTGTCAACTCAGGCGTGATGTTATTCCCAGCATTGGCACAGGGATATACTTTTGAGTCTCAAAACACCTTATATGAATAATTTGTGTCATGTACACCTGTTCTCACATGGACACCATTATAAGTGCATACAAAAGGGATTTGTTATGGGAACACATCAGAGATCTTAAAGCTGAATCTGTTCTTTCCTCAGTGAAAAACCACAAGGTGAAGGCTAGGTGGCTTCATGTGCACATTATATGTGGGACCCTTGGCATTCTACATTGATAGTTGAGGGAAAAAAGTAACCTGGCCTAAAAGAGAGGAATAAAGAGGAACCATGAACCAATTCATCTCACTAAATTTGTTGCCTTTCAAAGAAAGCTCACTGAAAGAGTAGTACCGTTAGTGAAACGTCTGTGATGGAAACCAGGGTGTCAGTGTACCCCAAACCCCTGAACACACAGTGAGTCCCAGGATCAAATAACGGAAGGTTTATTCAATTGATCTCCACAAAAGCACAAAGACAGGTTGTCTCTCTCCACCAAACACAATACCTCTTCCCAATTCCTCTCACCACCACACTGCCCTCCTCCAGTAGAGTGTTGCTTACGTCCTCCCTGTACAAGGGAGTGCGGTCCCTTTTATTAAGGACCTGGGAGTACATCTGGTGCCAGGGCCACTGCCCAATGGAAGAACTTCCAGGTAATACGGAAGTCCCACTTATTAGGGAGCTCATCTTCCTGCAGCATCCCCTTGTGGCACCCATGGTCCCCAGCAGTACTGTGTTGCCAGAATACATCTCCCAGCATTCCTTGCTGGCTCCCAAATGGTCACCGATACTGAGGGCTGCTGCCATCTAGCGTTCTGGGGGAATAACACATTCCCTACAGCATCTTCGGGTGGGCTATCCGTCCCTCTACTCTGGCCATCACTTCTGGGTCTGGCTCCTTCTTTTATCTTGTTTGGGATGCCATTCTGTCTTCTCTGAGCCTCCCGAAATGGTAAGGAACCATCGCCTTCTCTGGTCGAGATGCACGTCCAGCCCATGTGGCATTTACATGTCTCTCAGCACATTATTTTTCATTCACATAACTGTAGAATAAATAGGGAGACCAATGTTTCCTCAACACTTTTCAAGTGCCTCCGAGTGTTTTTAACACATAACACAGAATGCTGCATGCAATGATTTAATGAAAGCTTTGCATTAAATGAGTGTACTCTTGTAGAAATGTACGTCTTCTAGGAGTACATTTAAATCACCGAAAATTCCACAATGGTATAAAAGAACATATTACAGTGATCCCTCCTTGATCGCGGGGGTTGCGTTCCAGAGTCCCCCAGCGAAAGGTGAAAATCCGCGAAGTAGAAACCATATGTTTATATGGTTATTTTTATATTGTCATTCTTGGGTCACAGATTTGCACAGAAACACAGGAGGTTGTAGAGAGACAGGAACGTTATTCAAACACTGCAAACAAACATTTGTTTCTTTTTCAAAAGTTTAAACGTGCTCAATGACAAGACAGAGATGAAAGTTCCGTCTCACAATTAAAAGAATGCAAACATATCTTCCTCTTCAAAGGACTGCACGTCAGGAGCAGAGAATGTCAGAGAGAGAGAGAGAAAAGCAAACAATCAGAAATCAATAGGTGCTTTTTGGGCTTTTAAGTATGCGAAGCACCGTGCGGGAAGCATGTCGCTTGACAAAGCAGCTGCAAGGAAGGGAGCAATAAGAAGGTAGTCTTTCAGCATTTTTTAGACGAGCGTCCGTATCCTCTAGGGGTGCGAACAGACGCCCTGCTCACACCCCCTCCGCCAGGAGCAGAGAATGTCAGATCAAGAGAGAGAGAGAGAGAGAGAAAAGCAAACAATCAAAAATCAATAGGGCTGTTTGAGCTTTTAAGTATGCGAAGCACCGTGCGGGAAGCATATCGCGCAACAATGTGACCACAAGTAAGCCCAGCAAGGAAGGGAGCAATGTAAAGGTAGTCTTTCAGCGTTTTTTAGACGAGCGGCCGTATCCTCTAGGGGTGCGAACAGCCCCCATGCTCACAATATATTTGAGAAGTTTTATTTAATACGTAATACGTGCTCTGATTGGGTAGCTTCTCAGCCATCTGCTAATAGCGTCCATTGTATGAAATCAGCTGGGCAAACCAACTGAGGAAGCATGTACCAGAAATTAAAAGACCCATTGTCCACTGAAACCACACTAACCAGCGAAAAATCTGCGATATATATTTAAATATGCTTACATATAAAATCCGCGATAGAGTGAAGCCGTGAAAGTCAAAGCGCGATATAGCAAAGGATTACTGTCCCATAAAATAGAAATAGAAATCGATTTACTGAGAGCTTTGCCTGAATAACATGTCTCAGTATTGTCTTAGTGATTTATTAGGCTTGAAACATTACATTTTGTAAGAATTGCATAATAGGTACAGTGCCTTTAACTATACCGTATATACTCACGTACAAGTTGGGTCTTGAAACCCAAAAAATTGATCATAAAATCAGACCCCGACTTATACGTCCGTACAAAACTGCAGCACTCAAATTTTTAATATTACATCTTCTTGCCTCCTCCAATCTCTTATCAGTTTCTCAGACACATTGAATTTTGTTGCAGGAGCACAGTTACCAATTTCTTTCGCTACTTCAATGACGCTTAATTTAAAACCAGCTTCATATTTTCTTCTGATCGAACACTCCATCATAGATATGGAATGCTCTTATGATAAAGGTGTATGAGGGCGCGAGACACAAAAAACAAAAATCAGTGCAAACGTTGTTTTGGAATAGTTTGGGTATTATTGGGCGTGCTAGTTGATAGTATTCTTGACATAGTAAACTCGTCATTAGATACGGGGGTCTTCCCAGAGTGTCTTAAGACTGCTGTAGTTAAACCCCTGCTCAAGAAAAATAATCTTGATTCCTTTGCTTTTGAAAATTTTAGACCTATTTCTAACCTGCCTTTCTTAAGTAAAATCCTAGAGAAGACACTCGTTAAAGTAGTAAATGACTTGCGGGTAAATGCAGACAGAGGCTGTTTATCTGTTCTCATGCTCCTAGATCTGAGTACCGCATTTGATACCACTGGTCACAATATTCTTAGTCAATGGGTGGGCCTCTCTGGCAGTATCTTAAATTGGTTTGGCTCCTACCTGGCAGGTAGAAAATTCTTTGTTAGTTGTGGTAATTATACAGTACTTCAAAGCCACATGGTATTCTATATAGTGTTCCACAAGGCTCTATCCTGGGTCTTTTCGATTTATATGCTTCTGTTAGGTCAGATTATCTCTGGGCATAACGTGAGCTACCACAGCTATGCTGATGACACACAACTGTATTTATCAATAGCACCTGATGACCCCGACTCTCTTGATTCACTGATACAATGTCTTACTTGTATTTCTGAATGGATGAGTAGTAATTTTCTCAAACTAAATAAAGAGAAAACAGAAATTTTGGTGATTGGCAATAATGGATATAATGAGGTTATTAAAAATAAACTTGATGCATTAGGCTTAAAAATCAAGACGGAGGTAAAGAATTTAGGGGTAACTATTGACTCAGACCTGAATTTTAAATCATATATTAATCAGATTACTAGGACAGCATTTTTTCACTTAAGAAATTTAGCAAAAGTTAGATCTTTTATAACACTACAAGATGCTTTTGTTTTCAGTCGACTAGATTACTGTAACGCACTCCTCTCAAGACTACCCAAAAAAGACATCAATCGATTGCAACTAGTGCAGAATGCAGCTGCTAGAATTTTAACTAGGAAAAGAAAACCCGAGCACATCACACCAATTCTGATGTCAGTACATTGGTTGCCTGTGTCATTTAGAATTGACTTTAAAATGCTGCTTATGGTTTACAAAGCCTTAAATAATCTCGCTCCATCTTATATTTCGGAATGTCTTACACTCCAAATCGTAACCTTAGATCTTCAAATGAGTGTCTACTTAGAATTCCAAGAGCTAAACTTAAAAGAAGTGGTGAGGTGACCTTCTGCTGTTATACACCTAAAATCTGGAATAGCTTACCAATAGGAATTCGCCAGGCTAATACAGTGGAGCAGTTTAAAACACTGCTGAAAACACATTACTTTAACATGGCTTTCTCATAGCTTCATCTTAGTTTAATCCTGAGGCTCTGCATAGTCAATTAATTATCATTATTATTCATGGTGGCTCCAAAATCTGTTCTTTTTGCAGTTTTCTGTGGTGGCGATCTGCACCACCACCACCTAATCAAAGCACCATGATGTCCCTACATTGATGGATTAAAGGCCAGAGGTCCACATGACCGTCATCAACAAGTTCTTCCATGAGAACCCTGAATACAATGAGGACTGATTGAGGTCATTTATGTTAGGTAGAATGCCTAGACGGGGCTGGGCGGTCTCGTGGCCAAGAACCCCTGCAGATTTTATTTTTTTCTCCAGCCGTCTGGAGTTTTTTTTTTGTTTTTTCTGTCCTCCCTGGCCATCGGACCTTACTTTTATTCTATGTTAATTAGTGTTCCCTAATTTTAATTCTTATTTATTTTGTCTTTTTTCTCTTTCTTCATCTTGTAAAGCACTTTGAGCTACATTATTTGTATGAAAATGTGCTATATAAATAAATGTTGTTGTTGTTGTTGTGTGGTCACGTAGGCACAATAGAGAGAGAGGTTAGGAGCACGCTCTGATACAGCGCATTGCCGCACCCACATAGAAGAAAAAGGCAGTGTGCTCCATGGTTACTCTCTCAGGTGGGCGTTAGCATATCATAATCTCTTGGACCAATAGCGTGAGTTTTCCACATTTGACTTATACAACTGACATTATAAAATACTGGAAATTATACAGTGAAATCAAGTCCCGACTTATCCGCGGGAGAACTTATCCGAGAGTGTATATGGTAATTAAAAAATATTATTTAAAAGCCAATACACTACAAGAATATTACAATTCCATCTGTTGCATTAGTGCAATTTGGACTGAATTGCCTTGAAAAAGTTTGAATTTAGAATATCCAAAAATGACTTCCATTAATGTTGCACAAAAGTAGTAAAATAGAGTTAAGGCTTGATTTAATTTATTCATGATCTTCCTATTGATGCTGCATTTTAATCTTGGCTGTAATTTACTTTTACCTGCCATGTGATACATACTGTAGTATTGCACAAAAATACTTGCTCTCTGTATATGATGCTTATTACCATAAAAGATAACCTGACCCATCCAAAAAATGACAAAGACAACTGACGTATTGGCTGTTTTGGATAAACAACTGAAAAAACAAATTAATAAGATTTATACTACTTGCAAATCTAGAAAAACAGTTTGTTTTTTGTTTGGGTGGTCTTGCAATGTCTGAAGTCTCACTTTGATTACCAGCTGAGCAAAAAAATGTTTACATATTAGCACATAAAACTCATTTAATCAATTAAAAAGATGGAAAATATTTTCAATGCTATCTTCAATAAAAGCAAATGCCTTAGTGATTACACATTTTTCTAATTCCAGTTCTGTTCAAGTAAAAACCTGAAGCAAGTGAAGGTATTTAAGTAAATAAGACTTATTGATTTTTTTCATGGCTCATTCATTAAACTCACTGAAGCCAGCAGAATTGTGTTTACCACCAAAGGTTACTGGCTCAGTTGGAGGGACTTTTGTCCTCGTCCCACATGAAAAAGCTTATTGACTCAATTGCTTCACTTTGAGGATGGTCTTTCACACAGTATGCTACTGTTCATTAAGAAAGAAAGAAAGAAAGAAAGAAAGAAAGAAAGAAAGAAAGAAAGAAAGAAAGAAAGAAAGAAAGAAAGAAAGAAAGAACACACTTTGGAATGACCATAGATAAATCAAAGAGAATAAGTACATCTTGATATTAAAGCTGTGCATAAGTGGCATTTATCCCAAATGGATAATATCAAGTGGTCATTATATTATCCTTGAACCCCTTTCACTTTCTTCTTTTTGTTTAATTTTTTTTTTTTTGATCATTCTGAGGTGTATAAACATTTCTTAAGTCGGAGAACCATATAACACAAGGGGATTTTGTTTTGTGTAAAAAAAGGCCAATAAACATTTTGCCTCCAAACTGAGAAATTGCTTAGTAAGAAATTATGTTTATACTGTGTTTTTTTTTTACCTTCAGGTTCAAGTTACAATTTGTAACAAAGATACCGGACATAAACCACTAAGCACAATCAATTCCTACTGAAACAGAATTCCAATATCCAGCTTTTAAGAGGTAAACATATAACAGATTGCTAAACAGTGAAATAGCCAAAAGTACAGAAAAAGTTTTGAACATCTATATTTTTCTCTCAAAGTAAATAAAAGAGAGATGTTTTATAGGAAAGAGAAGAGGAAATCCTATGGAGCCAGGTAAAAATCAATTTTAAATATAAGAAGATCCATTTAGTTATCTACTTTATATTAAATAAGAAATTCTATAATCCCCAAAAGAGGAGCTCTGAGACATTTGTTGTTATAATAATAGATGACAGAGAAGAAATCTAATGAGCTCTCCTCAGTATTATTTAAAATCTCAATGAAATATTAATCTAGGATAACTCAATAATTGGACATTGAAAATGATTTGTAAACTATACTAAACAACCCAACCAAGAAACATACAGAAAGCTATTTAATAGAGTAATACAAGAAAAAAGCAGGGAAATAACTTAACCTGGAAATTTGTTTTTAGGAGTGTGCAACTAAAATGAATAAGAACTGCACAGTTTCCTGTTTCAGTACTGCTACATTGCTTTTTTACTTTAGTTATTTGTGAGCCCTAACTTTTGTTCCTCTGTTTTATAAGTGTGGTCTCTTAATTTTCAAGGGTTACCCAAGGCAAAGGTGTTCCTTCTGCTGATCACTGGCAACTTGCCTCTTTGATCCCATAGGCAGGTATTTAATTTCTGGGGGTGCTTTAAGCTTATTCTGTCTAAGTGTACTGGAATGACTAAACTGCTTCTATTAGTATTTATGCGACTCCCTGCTATAAATGACTAACTAAACCTGACAAGGGTAATATCGTTTGTTGATTGTGAGCAGATGGATTAAAAATTCATTTTATATAAGAACAACTTAACTAAAAATGGGGCCTCAAGAAATGCACAGATGAACAAATCATTAGAGTAATGAACTGTGCTAAATGGAAATACATTTAGAAATACCTTAAACTGTATTGTAACACAGCATGAATTGTAATTTAGCCAGGCTGGTTGCATGTCAAGGGGATTCAGTGGTTTTAAAGTCCTCTTTTAGTAACTAGTGGGTCACCTTGTTTATGTACACTGAATGAAAAATAATATTTGGGATGATATAGTTTATAACCCCACCATCACCCATATAATTTTCTCTAAGATTGTTTAGATTGTGTATCACATTGGCATAAATTTACCAGGTTGTCTCTTTTGAGGTCAGTTTTAATTTACAATTCAAGAATCACTGGAAAAACAGGAGACATCAAGCAGTTTCAAAAAAAACATTCCTCTCCCTCTTTCAATATCAACTAAAAAAAAAAAGAAAACTGCATCATAAGTTGACATGATGATGATCACAAAATGTGGGAGGCTCACATTAGCATGTTTTTCATGTTTTGTGTGTGACAATATGAGTCCGGCTCCATGCTCCCTCTTCTCATTTGGGGAGCCTCTTGAACCCAACACTATCAATAGACATGAACGGGATGAGCTGTACAAATGAGGACACCACATGTAGCAAGGGGAACATGCAAAAGAGGTCTGTGCTTTTATTAAAAAAATAAAAAAATAAAAACAAAACCATCTAGAGACCAAAGTGCAGTGCTCCACAACTGTCATGAACTGTGGAGGTTAAAATCAATAAGTAGAAAAATCAAGTAAAAACAAGGTTAAAACAATGGAGTGCAAAAAACTCATTTTAAAATCCAACAAGCCCTGGGGCCTCATGTATAAACGGTGTGTACGCACAGAAATGTTGCGTAAGAACGTTTCCACATTCAAATCGCGATATATTAAACCTACACTTGGCGTAAAGCCACGCACTATTCCACAGTAGCTCATACCCTGTCGTATGCAAGTTCTCCGCTCGGTTTTGCAGACTGTCGGCACCCAGCGTCAAAGCAGTGCTACTGTTCCTGTGTGGTTACCCTTTCTTAGATCCACATCCACGACGGCAGCTTTATTAAATACACTGAAATTAACCGCATATTGTTCATAAATTTAATGCATCTGATTGTAATTAACCTGTAACAATATAATGGCCCACAGAATGGTCAAACTATTCTAAATACCATAACTGCTTTAGCGTTGTTACTCTCACTGCACCTTCTTCTTCTTCTGTCAGCTGCTCCCGTTAGGGGTTGCCATAGCGGATCATCTTTTTCCATATTACTTGCACTGCACCACTCGGAGTATTTATATCACTGTATCTGAGTGTGAATCACAGATCTACAGCGATTGGAAAGAGAATTATCGGTATACAGCATCAAACACTCTCTGCCTCAGCCATTCGCTATTTGAACTGCTCACATCCGACCAATGCTTCAGTGCCTTTCCTGTTCGGACCTCGCGGTTCACAAACAGTTTCATCCCAAAAACTATAAACACACTCCATCAGTCCATCAAGTGCTCCTTGTAGAACTGTTTGTACTTGCAAGTTACCATGAGGTAATTGTACTTATGATACAGTTATAATATTGCACAACCTGAGCCACTTTATAAAGCGCGTATTTACACATGATGACAATATCATTTTTAAGATGAAATGCAGCAAACTATGTTGATTATACTGTATTATACAGATAAAACTTTAACTACATGGTGCCGCAGTGCTAGCAAGAAGCTGGCTCTCCGTTCACGCTTTGTTCCTGCCTCGCGCTGTTTTCATGCTGTGGCTGGCGCGACACTGGAAGGATAGATGGATAGAATAATTAAACATTATGAAGATATTTCAGTGTTCCTTAAAAGTTTTGAAAAATCGACGTTCTAAGCTTACAGATGGCGTAACGTCTATTACAGAGCTGATTGGGTGGCGATTGGGTATTTGGAGAAAGAAAAGTAAGGACAGGAATTGGGGGTTAGTACGTTTGAAAAAGACAGTACTTCTGTAATAAAGCATTTCATTGAAGGTCGCGCATGGCGCAGTAAGCATCTTGTTGCTGTAAGACATGAACAATCACTGCGCCACCGTGTTCCCATGTTTAATAACATGCTTTAACTTATATCATCATGAAAATGATATCACATATACTTCTCAGTATTTTAATTACTCAGAGAGCTGTAATATTACCAATGTAATGGATTCTATGTCCTGTCGGAGGAAGAGCACGTAGTGATTCAGGCACATAGAACACATACAGTATAAGATCAAATACACAACAAAGCATTTAATGTGCTACTTTAGTTACGATGGGATTTGAGAAACTAGTAAATTAAACAATTTTAAGATGAAGTTTATGATGTTCTATTTTAATGACAAAATAAACTACGTGATTAAAGTGGAAATTTCGAGATTAAAGTTAACATTTCGTGCTTTTTTCACACTGTGTGCCTTTTTTTTCACTGTACCCTATTAAGCTTTGATATGTGACAACTTTTTTATTTTGGGCACTGTGCGACTTTGTGAACTTGAGCATTCGAGTTTCTCCGACGCGCTATGTCACTCGATCAATTTCCTTTTGTTGCTTATATAACTGTTTAAACCAACAAATAGTACTTTTTTTTTTGCCTCCATTTGGTATTCGCTGAATTTCTTCTATTTTTCCTCGTACTTTTGCCATTGCCTTTTCACAGAACGCTGGGCTTAAGGGCTATTTATATTGATTTGCATATTCAAAGAGGTGTAATTCTGGGAGGAGTTGGGGCGGGACAGCAAGCGCGTGCGTTTATTTCCACGCTGAGCGGGATTTATGTAGCGGAAGAACGCGGAAGTTGGCGAACGCACAGATTCCTGCATCTCGATTTTTCTGTGCGTAAGCACATTTCGGCTTTTGTGCTTACGTCATGTTATAGTGCGAATTCTATGCACGGCGTTATGCATGAGGCCCCTGGTGCCTTCCATTAACACTAGAATTACCAGAGCCTATGAAAAAACTCGTAGATCCGGCCCACCTTAAATCGCTTCAAGAAGCAAATCTTAGCACACTACGCCACAGAAACTGCTGTATCATTCTTGAAGCTTTTGTGAAAGTGTTTATTTGATCTTTGGAACTCAGGCTTTACACATTCTATAGTTTATGCCTACTACATTTTGTAACATTTATTACTAAAATATGAAAAAGTTTCTGTTTTAACAATGTGTTTACACAGATTACTGTAGAAACGGAACACACATGAAATGCGTGTGTTCCAAATAACGATCTATTATTTCCACTCCAAAACTCCACTTCACTCCAAGATAATCAATCAAGGCCTGAGCTGGGAAAAGTTCACGCACGTTCTAAGTCGGTGGGGGGATGGAATAGCCGGCTGCTGGCAGCTTGTCTTTTATCAGCACATTTAGAGGACAAAGGATGCTGGCGGCGAGGTGTGAACGGATTTAAGAAGCGATTTAAGGTGGGCTGCATCTACAAGTTTTTTCGTAGGCTCTGGTAATTCTAGTGTTAAACTTGACATCTCCCTGGCTTATCCTATTCGGACCACGCATCTCAAAGAGACGTCGACCAGCAGGTGCAGGATCCATTCTCGACCGGCCCATGTCCCCACTGGCAATCCCACGGTGTTCGTGGGTAACCCCGAGCCCTGCTCTGTACAAACTGCTGCCAGTCCGGGCTCCACCCGGACTGGGCCCTCTGTACTTCTAATGATGCCAATGGCTCGACCCGGCGAAAGTACCCCTGAGCATGATGGTCGTTCCTGCTCCAAAAATGCTCAACAAAAGTGACCCGTAGCCCCTTCCTGAGTGATGGCCACTAGCTCCTCTTAGGGCTTCACTCCCGTCCACCTGCTTCCATTCATTCCACCATCTTGTTCTCTCTCTCGGTTGCCTGCTTCTTTTCCCATCGATTAACCTCTGTTCTCTTTTCTTGTCTCTTTTTTCTTTCTTTTCTCAGTCCTCCTCCTCGCACTCGCGCTTCCCATTTTAAAATGGGGACGTGGCACAGCTGTGATGATTAGCATCACCCGACGCCACATAGGGTCACAGAAGATCCTAAACCTGTGTACTCAGTGTAGGGCTGTCCACTCCCGCATAGCACCTGGGAACCACTCTTGCTATGCTACCATGCCCCCTCCTACCATGATGCGAGTGCAGCAGTTATTTATTTAAAAAGATGTCGATCACCCGTGGGCCTCCCTTTTCCACATTGTGGGCTACTTTTTTGCACCACCTGGTATATGTTAAGCACAGAGGAAGATTGGCACCCATAAGGTCATGTTACCAGACATAACTAAAACAAACATATATGAAGAGCTAATCCAACCATTAAACAGTGAAGAAAAGAAGTAAACAGAACAAAGTGAATCATCAAGAATGTATAAAAAATGGAGTGTGCTCTGGAATGTGCAAAGACAATAGCATATCAGCATACCAATACAACAGTGTGATCAGAAGAGAGGGGTTGTTATTGAATAACTCACAATGATTCATTTCTTGCCCACCTTAATGCTATATGAATTTGTGTAGTATGGCCATTGCACTGTTCACTGAGAAAGGGTGTTGGGTTTTGTGAGTATAAGTTTAGAGAGACAGAAGGTCTCAGTCAATCAAGACAAAAATATCAGTGATACCCTAAGGATATAATGAAAATTATTTGTTTGATACCTACATTTTACTTAGAAGAGGAATTTTGCATTATTGATACATAGCAGGTCAGCTTTAAGAAAATTAACGTTTTCGCCTGTGAAAAATGCTTAGTCTGGCAGTTTTGTGTCATATGATGTGGTTGCCAGAACATTTACTTTACTATCACCGTTGCTGTACTTTCAAATTATCGCATTTTTGCTAGGGAGTTACTATTATTTGTTTCAAACAGAATACAGGCTGTTTGAGGTCTGCTTTCAGTCTACTGTTGATAGAAATGATTAACACTCAGAAAGTGTGGTCAGAATGACCTTGTGAAAGCATTTGTTCACAGGGGTTCCTAGTTTAGTTAGAGGACAGTGATCAGAGATCAAATCAAACAAGGCTGCTACATAAAAAGTCACCCAGTATGTCAATATACTTCTTTGCCTCACATGACTAAGTAGAGGGACATCAATGTTAAGTGCAGGACTCACGTACACATCTCCTGTGTTGTTGGGTTTGTGAACAAGCAGACTATGAAATAGTCAAGTGTGACATCCAGTGCTGGTTTGTGCCTTATACCACAGTATTTTGTTCATATGCTGCTACGTGGTTGCTAGGTACATGACGCACATTTCATGTGAGCTGTGACTTCATAGCGGCCACCACATCAAGGTGTGTCTTGGCCTCCCCTTTGTTACATTCCTTTAATTTCTGCCACTTTATTTAATAAAAGTGACCCATAAGGACTTTTATAGAAAAATCCTGACAGGCACAACAATATATGTCTTGAATATGAAACATAAGATGTACATTGTTTAATTCTTGTCAATTAAATGTGAAAATGCAATTAATAAGATTCTATTAGGAATTTTACCTTGATTTTAACTTAAGATTTAAAAAAAACGTACTGATAAGAATGCAAAAATCACATTTAGAGACAATTAAGAGGAACCTTTAGCAGATAAATGCCATGGTCAGGAACATTATTGTATAAATCTGCCCAATTATTTCTGAGCTTTTATTTTTCTGTTGTTTTTGTGATTTTTACTGTAATGTAATCTGGCAAGGATAAACCATTGACAGAATTTGAAATTTGGCTGTTCACAGATCTTTGAGCTTTAATTTTTCAAAGCTCCTAGAAGAGTAGAATCCTCATTTCAATTTTAGAAAATTTCAAAAGGTGAAACAAATATTGCTGCTCTTGTAAGGCAGGTATAAAAGTCATATTCTTGGGATGGACAATAAAGAAAAGCATAAATTATTAAAAATGGAACCTGACGTTAAGTTTATCATAATATTGAAGTGTTCACTGTTCTATAAGGTTCTGAATACTTACATTTATTAGTAGAATAATCTCTTTAGGGAAGCAAATATTACAACTTCATAAAGAGTATTTAATGTAAAATAAAGATTAAACAAAAAATGTAATAGAAATGCATTCTGACTTCAAAACATTATATTCTCCTCCTCCTTCTCCTCACATTTACCCGTAAGGGTCATGTTATTAACATACCAAGTTGGGCTGATCAGCCTTCCCTAATCCCAGCAATTACTCCAGACCTCCCTAGGGAATACCCAGATGCTCACTGAACAATCAAGAGAAATAATACCTCCTGTATTTTGGGTCTGCCCTTTGATTTACTCCCAGTGGATTTTGCCTTGTACATTTCTAATCGGCAGTGACTAGAGCATCTAAACTGTATACTCAAACCACCTCAATTGATTCCCCACAATCCAGAGAAGTATATTTAGATTTTATCCAAAGCGATTTTCAAAAGATGTTAAGACAATTGAGTAAAAAACAGTTAGGGGGACTGTTTGGGAAACAAGTGCTACAGAAAAGGTTACAAATTCATCATCATAAATGAAAAGCTCAGAACAAAACACAAGCTAGTTACAATTCCTGGATTACAAAAACTGAACAGCTGTTATCAGTTAGACAGAAATTTACAAAACAAGAAAGTCTTCCAACACTTCTTAAGCACATTGAAGGAGTCAGAAGTTCAAATGAAGGTGAGCAGCACGCTCCACATGAAAGCAGACTGAATTGAGACTTGATACCACACCAAGGTGGCATCACCAGATGCTCTTCATCAGCAGAACCTGAGCGATCAAGAAGGAGCACAGGACTTCACAAGTCTTTCCACATACATAAGTGATAGGTGATGATCTGTTGACTACTCTGTAGGCAGGTATCAAGAATAGTGATCTGACAAGAGGAGTGACATGTGCACACCTCGAACACCAGAATGCTACTGCATTCTGAATCATCAGCAGTGACGTGGTGACAGATTTGCATTAGTACAGACATGACAAGACCAAGGCCAGAACCAAGGATTTTACTGCATACTGTGTCAGATACAGTCTGATCTTGCAGATGTATAGAGTGAATTTGCAAGGCCAAGAGACCATAGCACCACGGTCCTTGAAGGACAACTATTGATCATCACCTGAAGGTTGCGTACATACAGTATTTGATGGGTAGCAGTAATTGTAAGAGCCATTTGTGAGTTAGTTTGGTTATGTTAAATTCATAGAAATATTTTGTTAGTTATGTTCAAAATATTTGCCTATATATTAATGCATTGTCAATGGGAGGTTTTATTATAGCTCCCACAAGCTAAACTAAAAATGAAACATTCTAATTATTTCTGATCATTTTGACTACAGTCTGGTTCATTTTTGGATCTGCCTTGCAGTTGGTAAGGCACGGTGGGCAAACAGTTTCAAACCTTACTGAATGTATTAAAGGTACTGAAATACTAAAGTGAAGCCAATAAGCTTGCCATAGAAAAGTAATAACATTTAAGTATAGAAAGTGACTGAAGTTTAACAAGACTGTAATGAAGTTTTAATAAGACTGTAATGAAACCAAGAAGATGCCTTTTCTGTGTGTAAAAACTTTTTTCTTAAATTTTGTGATTAGTTCATTTTTTAATTTTCATTAAATTTTTTAAAACTTACTTTTTCATCTGGGGCGGCACAGTGGTGCAGTGGTAGCGCTGCTGCCTCATAGTAAGGACACCTGGGTTCGCTTCCTGGGTCCTCTCTGCGTGGAGTTTGCATTTTCTGTGTGTCTGTGTGGGTTTCCACCAGGTGCTCTGGTTTCCTCCCACAGTCCAAAGACATGCAGGTTAGATACATTGGTAATCTTAAATTGTCCATAGTGTGTGCTTGGTGTGTGTGTGTATGTGCCCTGCGGTGGGCTGGTGCCCTGTGTAAAAGGTTAAAAATGTATGTACATAAAAATAAATAACATGCAGTAAAAACTGAAGAAAAAATAAGTATTAAGTTAATTGCATCACAGTTCATTGAATGTCAAATTCATGGTGCCTGGTGCTCTGCTATGAACTGTTTCAACGGAAATACCCAAAGAAGTCACTAGATGGTGCTATCGTTAGGGAGGAACCCTAAAACACCATAGAGGCAAGCGCGGCAGATTAAATCCTGCAGCCAAGCTGAATGCAAGCTAAAGTTTGTGCCTCTTTGTTTCTAACGACAGGGTTTAGGAATACACTTCTCCATGGCACCCACCAGGCCCGGGAGGGTAACAATTTTGGGGGCTCATCCGGGATTAGCTCCATTTCCTAAGGGGAGCTAATCTTGAATAACTGAACCTGACTTCAAGTTCCTGGGCTAACGTGCTGCACCACAGATTCCAGTGGTGAGGAGATGTCTGCTCTATTAGGATTATGACGTGGAATCCAGAGGCAGCTCCATCAGCTGATCAACTCCCCCAACACAGATGTGCTCCACAAACTTGCGGCGTCTATCAAAAATAAGGTACAGGAAAACTTGCCAGGAGATGATGCAACAGAGGTGGAACTCTACGACTTCATTGTGGACTTTTTGAAAACGACCTCCAGAGGCTGTAGATGTGGAATGTGTTAGTGGCAGAGGCTGAAGCAGCAGCAACTTCTTCAATAGTGAATGCTAGGGCAGACAGATCATCTGTTGTAAAGAACCAGGTAACTCATGTGATTAAGTTGTCAGATGTTGTTGCCTTATTGTCTCATAGAGAATTTAAAATACACAGTGGGCAGATTTCTGACTCTGATGTTAACTATAGCACCCTGTGCAAGCAGATAGATGAAGGGCAAGCTGAGGGGTTTACAGAAGCAGAGGTAATACGAATTATTTTAAAAATAATCAAACCTGGTACCTTTAAAGACATGTTGATGATCAAACATGGGTTAACTGTAGCTGAGCTCAAGCATTTTCTCAGAGCACACTTAAGAGACAAGAGTAGTGCCGAACTATTTCAGGAGCTTAGTAATGCAAAACAACAGGACACGGAAAACCCACAACAGTTCATGTATCGTTTAATGGGATTGAAACAGCGTGTATTGTTCGCTTCCCAACAGAGCAGTTCAGGGTTTCAATATGATTAAAAGCTGGTTCAAAGAATATTTCTTCACCCGTTGTATCAGGGAATCAGTGAGAAATATGCTTACGTAAGGTGAGACTTGAAATCTGTCATTTCAAACATGAGTGTAACTGATGATTTCATCTTAGAGATAATAACTGGGACAGTTACTGAAGAAGTTGAGAGGCAGGCACGCCTAGGTCAGCTACATAAGACAAAAACAGTCACAGTCAGTTCCACACAGCAAGGGGAGACACCACATGTAGGCCAGCCTCCCACTGAAGTGCAGGCCAGCATTCTTCAAACACAAGCTGAAGTACAGGCACAGCGCACAGCCCTGCAGGAACTGACAGTGCATGTCTCAGCCTTAGTTAAAATCATTGAGAAGGCTCTCACCCCTGTTGCAAGTAACCCAGAGTCCACGCAGGCCAACTCCTCAAGTACTGTGCAACCTCCCAAGTCAGGCACAAAGGGGAAATGCAAGCTATGTATAAGTCAAGGGACTGCTAACTGCACCCATTGCTTTAGGTGTGGCCAGGAAGGTCACAGAGCAATCGGCTGTCTGTCAAAAAGTAAGACAGCGGGAAACATGAGAGGGTCACTGGGGAGGGACCACCAGTGACTACGTCAGAGCCAGAGTCCCCTGTCACTGTACCCAGCTATGGAGAAAAGACTCCAGCCAATAGCTAGCCACCACTAAGACACAGAGTGAGAAGAGGAAAGCGTGTAGCCAAGCTGATAGGCAGAAGGTGCATGCTTACCTGTTATCTTAATGGTGTCAAAACAGATATGTTATTGGACAATGGCTCTCAGGTAACTATATTGGTAATGTCCTGGTTAGATAAACATTTACCAGATGCCACAATTAAGTCACTTGAAGATCTCTTGCCTGATGATTCACTCAGAATCACAGCAGCTAATGGGACTGATGTACCTTTTGAGGGATGGATTGAAATACTGGTGGAAATCAAAAGAGCAAAACATGGTCAAGAAGCCATACAGATACCCATGCTAGTGAGTCAGAGCTGTGTTAGTGGTTTATTGCTAGGGTTCAATGTAATTGAGGAAATCATCTTAGAGAGCCTGCGGTGGGTTGGCACCCTGCCCAGGATTGTTTCCTGCCTTGTGCCCTGTGTTGGCTGGGATTGGCTCCAGCAGACCCCCGTGACCCTGTGTTCTGATTCAGCGGGTTGGAAAATGGATGGATGGATCTTAGAGAGCTTTGAAAAGCCTGGGAGTGTCAGTTTAAGTGACCTATTGGCAGAAGCATTAAAACTTCATTGTCTCTGTAATCAGTGAGAATCCAGCCAAAGAAAATCCTCTAAGCAATAACATCAGAATAGGAAAGAGGGGTCTCACTGTTTCAAGTGATCAAATATGTGAGGTTAGGTGTTTTACCAGATCCTGGCCAGAGGGATGGACAATGTTATTTGAACCAGCCTTAAAAGGTGACTTACCAGAAGGGTTAGAACTGTTCCCTGCCCTAGTGGATATACCAGTAGGCGCCTCAAAAGCTGTAAAAATCCCAGTCCGCAACTCTACCAAACAATACATTTTTCTGCCTCCAAGAACATTATTGGGCTGTATAGAGACAATTATTGACAGCAGGCCAGTAAATTTGAGTTCACCTTCTCATCAACCAGCTAAGTCAAACAGTAATACCTACCTGTGCACCACACGTGCCAGCCAAGCCAGCACAACCAGTGAGAGTGTAAATAGCTGCACGGAGACACCCACACAGGAAAGATGGCATCCTCCTGTGGATTTAGAACATCTTGACCAGCAGCAACAGGATATCGTGCATCAGATGCTTTTTGAGGAGTCAGATGTGTTTTCACGAGGGGAGGGGGACATAGGTTGTATCCCCAGCTTACAACTTAAGATCAATGTAGTGGATAACAACCCTGTCCAAAAGTGCTATAACTCCATCCCCAGGCCTCTGTATAGGGAGGTCAAAGAGTATGTACAGAACCTCCTGGACAGAGGCTGGATCTGCCAGTCTGTGTCTCCATATTCCTCACCAGTTGTGTGTGACCGCAAAAAGGACCAAACTCTATGACTGTGCGTGGATTTGTGAGCAAGGAATCCAGACACCTCACAGCCTTCAGCACACCATGGGGACTATATGAATGGATACGGATTCCTTTTGGTTTGACAAATGCACCTGCTGTATTTCAGAGGTGCATGGAGAGCATGCTGGAAGGTATTAGAGACGAGTGCTGCGCTCCATATCTTGATGATGTATTGTGTTATTCAGTATCCTTTGAGGATCATGTAAACCATCTCAGAGAAGTCCTCAGTCGCATAAGAAAACATGGCATTAAACTAAGACCCACCAAGTGCGAGTTGTTTAAAAGAGAGGTTCGCTACCTTGGCGGACTGGTGTCTGGAGAGGGAGTGAAGATCGACCCTCAGGATCTGGAAACGGTGCTGGCACTGAAAGCCAAAGAGCCTCACACAATTGGAGATGTCAAGTCCTTACTGGGGTTTCTTGGATATTATCGCTCCTTCATTCAAGACTTCTCTCGGATGGCACGGCCACTGTTTGAACTGCTGCAAACACCTGCTGACACGGAAAAAGGTAACACTCACCACCAGCCATGCCAACGTAAAGGCAGAACTAGGAAGGGAGATAAACGGCAGTTGCCATCAAAGACATCTATCACGTGGACAGCTGAGCACAGGGGTTTAGTAGCCCAGATAGTGGACATGCTGATTAATCCCCCTATTCTAGCGTACCCAAACTTTGACCTTCCATTCGTACTGCACACGAATGCATCCAACGATGGTTTAGGAGCAGTGTTATACCAACGTCAGGACAACAAGCGGCGTGTGATTGGGTATGGCTCAAGAACTCTGACACCTGCTGAGAAAAATTACCACCTTCATTCCGGTAAACTCGAGTTCTTGACACTCAAGTGGGCTATCTGTGATAAGTTTCAGGACTATTTGTACTACGCTCCAACATTTACAGTATACACAGATAACAACCCATTGACTTACGTTCTAAGTACTGCACGCCTAAATGCTGTTGGGCACAGGTGGGTTGGCGAACTGGCTGACTTTCACTTTGATATCAAATACCGGCCAGGGAAGATGAACGCAGACGCTGATACACTGCCAAGGTGCCCTGTGAAACTTCAGGACAGAATCAAAGAACACGCAGAAAGTGTACCACCAGAGGTTGTGTCTGCAGTATGGCAAGGGAGCAAAGCAGTTCAAGAGAATGATGTGCCTTGGGTGGCAGTTTTGCAGCTGAATGGTGAGAATGCAGATGCTGTGCCACTTGATAGAATTTCCAGTGTCACACCAGAAAACATTAGAGCCGCACAACAAGAAGATCCAGCCATTAAAGAAGTTGTCCATTTGAAACTTCAAAACTGGATTCCTAATGAAAAAGAAAAGAGAAACATGAGGAAAGAGACAAAGAGACTGCTATATGTATGGAAAAAGCAAGAGGTGGATGATGGGATCCTCTGTCGACAGACTGAACAACACAGGCAGCTTGTCCTTCCTGAGAAACTGAAACCCATGGTGCTCAAAACCCTGCACAATGACATGGGCCATGTTGGCTCCGAGAAAGTTCATCTTGCACGAGAGAGGTTCTATTGGCCCAACCTACAATAAGAGATAGACGAATATGTTAATAAAAGATGTGCCTGTATTAAACAGAAATGTCCCAATCTTCCACAGAGAGCTCCTATGGGACACATCTCCACAAGCAGTCCATTTGAGCTGATATGCATCGACTACCTCCACCTTGAGCAAAGTCAAGGGTATGAGTACATCCTTGTTCTTATCGACCATTTCACACGCTTTGCTCAAGCGTACCCAACAAGGAACAAATCAGGGAAGACAGCTTCAGAAAAGATCTTCCAGGACTTCATCCCTCGTTTTGGATATCCTCAGAAACTCCACCATGATCAGGGAAAGGAGTTTGAGAACAGTTTGTTCAGTAGGATGGAGCAGCTGGCCGGTATGGGTCATTCACGCACCACGCCATACCATCCACAAGGTAACCCTGTGGAGAGATTGAACTGCACACTCCTTCAGATGCTGCGCACTCTGGAAGAGGAAAAAAAGAGCCAGTGGAAAGATTACCTACCTCATGTTGTACATGCCTACAACTGCACATGGCATGAAGCCACCGGGTTTTCTCCATTTTTCCTCTTATATGGTCGAACTCCACGCTTTCCTGTTGATCTACTGTTCCCACCCAAAAGAAATTCTGAGACAACTGACCAACAGACATACAGTATGCACAGAAATGGGCAAAGAGGATGCATACTGCATATGAAACTGCAACAAACAACAGCAACAAATCCTCAGCTAAAGAGAAAAGCCAATATGATCGAGCTGTCAGGGGTGCCGTTCTTCAGCCAGGTGACCGAGTGCTGGTGAAAAACATGACAAAGAGAGGTTGACCTGGCAAACTGCGGGCTTATTGGGAGCAAATAGTGTACCATGTTATGGAGAGAGTTGATGATGGACCAGTTTACAAAGTACAGCCCGAGAAAGGTTCCAAAACACTGTGTGTACTTCACAGGAACCTACTGCTGCCAGTTAATGACCTGCCACTGGAAGAAACACACCCGGCACCGTGTCAGAAAAGGAAACAAAACTCAAAAAGAGAGATCCAGTCTATTAACAACATGCAGGAACCAAACACAGACAGTTCTGATGAAGAGTACACTTACCACCACAACTTCCGTAGCCAGATTCCATGCCAAAGGTTGGTGAGACCTCAACAGAGAGAACATCACCAATCTGTGCAACCTCCTATGACTGAGTCAAGACTAAAAGCCACAGCCCGTGAGTTTCACTGCTTTATCAGTGATTAAACTATAACACTGGATTATGTGGGGAATGCACCACAGGCACAGGACCAGTTGGAAGAGGATTCTGTAGTGGAGGATGAACATCAAATGGATGAAGAGGAGAGCGCACAAGAGGGCCCAGAAGTAGAAGAGGATGGAAACCAAGTTGAGGTAGAAACAATTAGAAGATCTCAACAGACAGCAAGGCCTAGAGAGATGTTCACTTATAACACACTAGGACAGCCATCTTATCAGCAGTGGAATGCTGGGGTGAACTCTCTTCTGCCAAGCCACCCTCTCCCAAGTTTTCTTAGAGATGTTCCACTACCATATGTCACACAAATGCACCCCTATTACTATAACTGCTTACCCCAGGCATATTAACATGACACAGACTCTTTCACATTCCTTAGCATACAGACAAATGTCAGGAGACATTAAAAAAAACAGGGGAGAGTGTAAAAGGTTAAAAGTGTATGTACATAAAAATAAATAACATGCAGTAAAAACTGAAAAAAGATAAGTATTAAGTTAATTGCATCACAGTTCATTGAATGTCAAATTCATGGTGCCTGGTGCTCTGCTGTGAACACTGCGTCAAGGGAAATACCCAAAGAGGTCACTAGATGGTGCTATCGTTAGGGAGGAACCCTAAAACACCATAGAGGCAAGCGCGGCAGATTAAATCCTGCAGCCAAGCTGAATGCAAGCTAAAGTTTGTGCCTCTTTCTTTCTAACTACAGGGTTTAGGAATACACTTCTCCCTGGCACCCACCAGGCCCGAGAGGGTAACACCTGCCCGGGGATTTGTTCCTGCCTTGCGCCCTGTTTTGGCTGGAATTGGCTCCAGCAGACCCCCATGACCCTGTGTTTGGATATAGCGGGTTGGACAATGACTGACATTTTGGTCTGAGAGTTTTCTTAGTTATGTATTTGCCAGCTCAGTAGCTGGTCGACTTTGGGAACCTAGAAAAGATGCAGGTACAGTGAAAATGAACCAAGCTGAACAGAGATGGGGTGATGTACTGTATATATGGATCATCTGGGATTACAAGAAGGTTAGACTTTGTTAGGTTGAGCTGGAGATGTTGTTCCATCATTCTTGTTTTAATTTAAGTGAGGTATGCAGAGATTCTAGCTGATACCGTGTTTTCCTCTGGAGGGAATGACAGGTGCAGATGTGCATTATTGGCATAGCACTGATAAGAAAAACCTTGGGACAGGATGATACGGTCTAGTGAAGAGGTGTATGGAGAGGAGAGAAACACCGAAACTTGGGGCAGCCCCGTGCTTGCCGGCAGTACTTTTGACATCTCTTCTCTCCAGGACTCATGGTAGGATCTTCCCAAGAGGTAGGACTCAAACCATCTGAGTGCAATCTCAATGATGCTGAGATCAGACACAGTGGCAAGGAGAAGTAGGAGAGATCCTACATTAAGTTTCTCCACTATTTCTGAGCTCCTCATCTTTACATAGAGAGTGAGTTCAGCAACCCTGCATAACTCATTTTAGCCATTTGTACATTTCAGTCACAACCCAGAACACATGATAAAAGGGGATGATGAAGATGCAGACTGATCAATAAGTCTACAGGTTTGTCACAAAGGATCTCAAGTATGATATCAAGATATCTGGACTCCACTATGGGTAACTACTACCCCTTACCTGCAGTAAACATTAAACTCTTTTCCATTAGAGAACCACGGACTCAGATCTGGATATGCCAATTCTTTTCTTTTGTTTTTTTTTTTAATTTTATTGATTTTATTGAAATCACACAACATTCCATACAAATAGATCAATTTTATAAGAATAGGATTGAAAACAAATCAACCCCCACCCCTGAGAAAGAGAGCATGGGTAGCAGAATAAAACTTAAACCTAGTAAAAATAAGTAAATAGATAAATTAATAAGTGAATATAGATAAATGGAGAAGAAAAAGAAAAAAAAAAGAGAATAGGGAGAGAATGTGCTTCCTCAGTGCTTTAAAAGCTTATTCTAAAATGTTATTGATTAGATCCTGCCAGGTTTTGAAAAATTTCAGCACAGATCCTCTAAGTGAGAATTTCTTTTTTTCAAATTTCAAATAATATAAAATATTGGTTACCCACTGACTTAAAAGGGGAGAGTTAGGATTCTTCCAGTTGAGCAAGATAAGTCTACGTGCCAATAGTGTAGTAAAGGCAATTACAGTTTGTTTGTCCTTCTCCACTTTAAGCCCATCTGGAAGTACACCAAACACAGCTGTTATTGTATTAGGAGGGATTGTGACACCAAGACTGTCTGAAAGGCATTTAAAAATCTTGGTCCAAAATGATGTTAACTTGGTGCAGGCCCAAAACATGTGACCCAGTGAGGCTGGAACTTGATTGCAGCGTTCACAGGTTGGATCTTGCCCTGGAAACATTTTGGACAATTTTAAGTGAGACAGATGTGCTCAATATATAATTTTTAGTTAAATAATTGTATGCTTTGCACATATGGAGCTCGAGTGAATTCTCTGCATTGCTATGCAGTCCTCTGTACTCATTTTCTGATATGTTGAGGGAGAGACCTTTTTCCCATTGTCCTCTTGGATCTTTGAAAGGGAGGGACTGTAAAATGGTTTTATACATTGCAGAGATGCTTGAAACTGATTAATATATTTTCCAGCATAGAGGGATGTGGGAGGTGAGGAAAATTGGGCAAGTTCTGTTTAACAAAGTTTCTAATTTGAAGATAGTGAAAGAAATGTGTTACTGGAAAGGTAAATTTAGAATGTAATTGTTCGTAGGATGCAAAGATGTTGTCTATGTACAGATCTCTAAGAGATTTAATCCCAAATGTTTTCCAGACATTAAAAACTGCATATGTTTGAGAGGGTTGAAAGAGGTGGTTCTCGTGTAGAGGTGCCACCAATAAAAGATTCTTTATCTTTAAATGCTTCCTACATTGGTTCCATATTCTGAGTGAGTGAAGCACTATTGGGTTATTAGTATATTGGTGATAATTTGCATTTATTGGGGCGCAAACCAAGGAATATAAAGAGGAACTGCTGGATTCTATTTCTATTGCAGACCAAGCCTGCATATGTTCATATGTTCTATTTGTGTCAATGTCCAGGTTTTAATATGTTGTATGTTTGTTGCCCAGTAGTAAAATTGAAAGTTAGGTAGAGCCATGCCACCTTCTGCCTTTGGCCTTTGTAGAGTCGCTCTTTGGATATGTGGATATTTTGAATTCCAAATAAATGTGGTTATGGTTGAATCTAATTTCTTAAAGAATGATTTATTGATGTATATTGGAATATTTTGAAATAAAAAGAGAAGCTTAGGGAGGATATTCATCTTAACAATGTTAATTCTTCCAGCTATAGTGAGATGAAAGGTTGACCATCTATGCAAGTCCTGCTTGATTTTTTCCATACAGACAGCAAAATTTTGCTGATAAAGAGCTTTATGTTTACTTGTGAGGTTTACCCCTAGATATAACTGATCTGAAATGATAAAAGGGAAGGTGTCCAATCTAATATTGTGTACTTGAGAATTCACTGGAAAGAACGCACTTTTAGTCAAATTAATTCTGAGACCAGAAACCTTTTGAAATTCTGTTAGTGCTGTTAGGACTGCAGACACAGTATTTTGTGGGTCTGATATATACAGTACCATATCATCTGCATATAGAGAAATTTTCTGTTCAAGTCCTTCTCTGATAAGCCCCTTTATCTCATAAGCATTTCGACAGTGAACTGCCAGTGGCTCAATGGCAATTGCAAAAAGTAGTGGTGACAAGGGGCATCCTTGTCTGGTACCATGTTCTAGTTTAAAGTAGTCTGAATTAATGTTGTTAATACAAACTGAAGCTTCTGGATTTGTATACAGTAGTTTGATCCATGCACAAATGTTTGGGCCAAATCCAAATTTCTCCAATGTAGTGAAAAGGTAGTTCCATTCAATCATATCAAATGCTTTTTCTGCATCCAAGGATAATAAAATCTCTGGGATGTTTGACTTTGCGGGTGAGTATATTACATTAAACAGGCGTTGAAGATTGGATGCTAAATGTCGGCCTTTAATAAATCCAGGTTGATCTTGTGATATTACTGAAGGCAGTACTTTCTCTATCCTTCTAGCTAGGACTTTGGAGAATATCTTAACATCATTATTCAGAAGTGAAATTGGTCTGTATGATGCACATTGTAATAAGTCCGTATTTTGTTAAGGAAAGACGGTGATTAATGCTTGACATTATGTTGTTGGACTTAAGTGCAGCAATTGACACCACCGACCATTCTATTTTACTGCACAGGCTAGAAAATGATGTTGGGCTTACAGGCACCGTGCTCGCTTGGTTTAGTTCTTACTTATCAAATCGATTCCAATATGTACAGAAATGTGCTGACAGTACTCCATCTTTATACACAGAAGTTCAATATGGAAAACCTTTACTGTCTTCACTTTACATGCTTCCACTGGGATCTATCATTAGGAAACATAATGTTAATTTTCACTTGTATGCAGATGACACCCAGTTATACCTTTCATTTAAATCAAATGAAGTTTCTCCGATGTTGTCTTTAATTAGTTGTGTTAGCGAATTAAAGGAGTGGATGAATGAGAACTACTTGTCTTTAAACACAGATAAAACAGAGATGTTAATTGTTGGAGGGAATGATGCTGATCATAACAATATTTTGTCATCATTTAACTCAGTTGGAATCCCAATTAATTTTATAGAATCAGCCCGCAATCTAAGAGTTATCTTTGACTTTAGCGTGTCATTTAAAGCACATATTGCAAAGTTGTCCAAAACATGTTTCCTCCATCTAAAAAATGTTAGAAAATTAAGGCGCATTCTAAATAAACAGGATTCTGAGAAATTAATTCATACATTTATCGCTAGTAGGATTGACTACTGCAATGCAGTTTTCACTGGATGTTCAAACTGTTTTCTATACAGCCTCCAGTTAATCCAAAATGTGGCTGCAAGAATTATTACACGAACAAGAAAATAACACATAACTCCAGTTTTTAAATCCTTACACTGGCTCCCGGTTAAGTTTAGAGCAGATTTCAAAATCCTCCTTTTAACATATAAAGCATTAAATGGCCAAGGTCCGGATTACTTGTCTGAACTTATCATGACTTAAAAACCAGAGCGGTCATTAAGATCTCAAGATGCCGGCCTGGTTATGGTTCCAAGGATTAATAAAATAACAATGGGAGGTCGAGCTTTTAGTTACAGGGCCCCTAAACTGTGGAAAGGTCTGCCTGCTACTATATGGGATGCCCCTTCGGTCTCAGCTTTTAAATCCCAGCTGAAGACTCACTACTTCAGTTTAGCATATCCTGACTAGCGGGTGGCACGGTGGCGCAGTGGGTAGCGCTGCTGCCTCGCAGTTGGGAGACCTGGGGACCTGGGTTCACTTCCCGGGTCCTCCCTGCGTGGAGTTTGCATGTTCTCCCCATGTCTGCGTGGGTTTCCTCCGGGCGCTCCGGTTTCCTCCCACAGTCCAAAGACATGCGGTTAGGTGGATTGGCGATTCTAAATTGGCCCTAGTGTGTGCTTGGTGTGTGGGTGTGTTCGTGTGTGTCTTGCGGTGGGTTGGCACCCTGCCCGGGATTGGTTCCTGCCTTGTGCCCTGTGTTGGCTGGGATTGGCTCCAGCAGACCCCCGTGACCCTGTGTTCGGATTCAGCGAGTTGGACAATGGATGGATGGATGGATATCCTGACTAGAGCTGCTGATTAGCTGTACATACTGCATCTCTGTTGTAAGTCATTAGCACTAAAACATAAGTAACATGATAGTTATAATTGCATACTAACCCTCACCCTTTCTGTTTCTCTTCTTGGTACTCAAATGTGGCACTTGGTGCCACGGCCCACCTGCCAAGTTGTTTTGCCTGCCTAAGGTAAAGTCATCCCTGATGGAGGTTCGCAGGAATTGTGGGAAAGAGGCGTACTTTCATCGGATTGGCTGGGCCAGCACTCTTTCACCCGTGGAATGGCCAAATGGGGGAGGCAGCTTCATGGATGAGGTCTCCAGGACTCTAAAAATATCCAAATCTTATTATATGATATCATCAAAATTATGACTGAGGCGCCGCCGAGAGTGGCAGCCTTTTCAGCAGCTCCGTGTACGACTTTATTTTTCTACTTTTATTTTTCTCTTTTTTATTGATCACTCCTATCACTTTATTTTATGTGGATTCGTTCCCTGGACACACTTACTTTTACAACGTGGGCATGGATTTTTACACGCCGAAACTCGTCTATTCAAGTACTCAACTTAGAGCGCTGAGAACAAATGCCAGTGCCGGTGTGGTTCCCTATTTACCCGACGAGGTAAGAAGGCGGTATCGTGGCAGCAGAGCCGGCACAAAGCAAAAAATGAAGCGGCTTGCGAGAAAGTGGTGTTTTAAGCCCTCGGTGCCTTCTGTGATTCTGGGAAATGTGAACTCAATCTCAAATAAGATTGACGAACTGGCTGCGCTGGTGAAAAATGTCAGAACCTACAGAGAATGAAGTTTGTTGTGCTTTTGCGAAACGTGGCTAACTACCACCATCCCAGATGCTAATGTGGAGCTACCTGGGTTTAGCACAGTTAGAGCGGACAGAGATGCAACTACCTGCGGGAAGCACAAAGGAGGAGGACTCACTCTCTATGTTAATACACGGTGGTGTAACTCTGGACATGTTAACGTCAAAATCTCCACTTGCTGCAGGGACATCGAACTGTTGGCCGTAAGTTTGCGTCCCTATTACTTGCCCAGAGAGTTTGGACGCGTCATTGTGGTTATAGTTTACATCCCTCCTCAGGTGAACGTGGAGACAGCGAGTGACATCATCCATTCTGCTGTTGCTAAGTTACAAACGCAGCACCCTGAGGCGCTTGTGCTAATCGCTGGAGACTTTAACTATGTGACGCTGGACAAAACATTACCTGCCTTCTCCCAGTATGTGGACTGTAACACCTGGGGAAATAAGACTATTGATTTACTGTATGCAAACATTAAAGACGCATACAGTGCCACCCCACTGCCTGCGCTTGGGAAAGCAGATCATAACCTGGTTTTGCTTCAGCCTCACTACAAACCAAGAGTGAGGGTCCTACCTACAACCACACGTTCATTCAGGAATTGGTCCCTGGAGGCAGAGAAAGCTCTGAGAGAATGCTTTGGAACTACAGACTGGAATATCCTGCAGGGATCACATAGTGAGAAAATTGAGGAGGTTGTTGACTGCACTACTGACTACATCAACTTCTGTATGGACATTGTAGTTCCAGTAAGAACTGTACGCTGCTATGCTAACAACAAGCCATGGATTACAAGTGACATCAAGGGCCTTTTGAACCAGAAGAAAAGGGCTTTTAAAAGCGGTGATCAGCATGAGCTCAAGCGCGTGCAGAAGGAACTCAGAGTCCAGCTCAGGGAGGCGAAGGAGCAGTACAGGAGAAAGCTGGAGCAGAAGTTGCAGAATAACAGCATGAAGGAAGTGTGGGATGGGATGAAGATCATCACTGGCTGCAGCTCGAAGCGGGGTGCCACCATCGTGAGAGACGTGAAGAGAGCAAACCAAATGAACAACTTCTTTAACAGGTTTGACCACCCTAACCCACTCTCACTCTCACCTCAGAGTACTGCACCCTCCACACATCCTTCTGCTGATACCAGCATAGGAGAGACATCCCCATCCATAATTACAACAGCGCAGGTGAGCAGAGAGCTGAGAAGACTTCGTGCCAGCAAACCAGTGTGTCCAGATGGAGTATCGCCACGACTGCTGAAGGTCTGTGCATCGGAGCTGGGGGGTCCTCTACAGCGCATCTTCAACCTGAGCCTGGAACAGGGGAGAGTCCCGAGGCTTTGGAAAACATCTTGCATCACCCCAGTCCCAAAGGTATCACGTCCTAGTGAGCTGAATGACTTCCGGCCTGTTGGATCACATGTGATGAAGACCATGGAGAGGCTGCTGCTTCACCACCTGAGGCCACAGGTTCAACACACCCTCGACCCTCTGCAGTTTGCATATCAGGAGATGGTGGGAGCGGAGGATGCCATCATCTATATGCTACACCGATCCCTCTCCCACTTGGACAGAGGCAGTGGTGCTGTAAGAATTGTGTTTCTAGACTTCTCTAGCGCCTTCAACACAATCCAACCTCTGCTCCTTAGGGACAAGCTGACAGAGATGGGAGTAGATTCATACCTGGTGGCATAGATCGTGGTCTATCTTAAAGACAGACCTCAGTATGTGCGACTTGGGAACTGCACGTCTGACATTGTGGTCAGCAACACAGGAGCGCCACAGGGGGCTGTGCTTTCTCCGGTCATGTTCAGCCTATATACATCGGACTTCCAACACAACTCGGAGTCCTGCCACGTTCAAAAGTTCGCTGACGACACTGCTATCGTGGGCTGCATCAGGAGTGGGCAGAAGGAGGAGTATAGGGACCTAATCAATGACTTTGTTAAATGGTGCGACTCAAACCACCTACACCTGAACACCAGCAAAACCAAGGAGCTGGTGGTGGATTTTAGGAGGCCCAGACCCCTCATGGTTCCCGTGATCATCAGAGGTGACTGTGTGCAGATGGTGCAGACCTATAAATACCTGGGAGTGCAGCTGGATGATTAATTAGACTGGACTGCCAATACTGATGCTCTGTGTAAGAAAGGACAGAGCCGGTTATACTTCCTTAGAAGGCTGGCGTCCTTCAACCTCTGCAATAAGATGCTGCAGATGTTCTATCAGACGGTTGTGGTGAGCGCCCTCTTCTACGCGGTGGTGTGCTGTGGAGGCAGCATTAAGAAGAAAGACGCCTCACGCCTGGACAAACTGGTGAGGAAGACAGGCTCTATTGTTGGCATGGAGCTGGACAGTTTAACATCTGTGGCAGAGCGACGGGCACTAAGCAGGCTCCTATCAATTATGGAGAATCCACTGCATCCAGTAAACAGTGGCATCTCCAGACAGAAGAGCAGCTTCAGCGACAGACTGAGAAGAACGTTCCTCCCCCAAACTATGCGACTCTTCAATTCCACCCAGGGGGGTAAACGTTAACATTATACAAAGTTATTGTCTGTTTTTACCTGCATTATTATCAATCTTTAATTTAATATTGTTTTTTGTATCAGTATGCTGCTGCTGGAAAATGTGAATTTCCCCTTGGGATTAATAAAGTATCTATCTATCTATCTATCTATCTATCTATCTATCTATCTATCTATCTATCTATCTATCTATCTATCTATCTATCTATCTATCTATCTATCTATCTATCTATCTATCTATCATCTACTGTTAAATTCTGCTCCGTACTTCTAAAATTTGTATTTTTTTTTTACTTCTAAAAAAACTTTTTATTTTATACTGTATTGAGGTTTGTTCTGTTCTGTGTATTGTATTGTATTGACCCCCTTCTTTTGACACCCACTGCATGCCCAACCTACTTGGAAAGGGGTCTCTCTTTGAACAGCCTTTCCCAAGGTTTCTTCCATTTTTTCCAACAAGGTTTTTTTTTGGGAGTTTTTCCTTGTCTTCTTAGAGAGTCAAGGCTGGGGCGCTGTCCAGAGGCAGGGCCTGTTAAAGCCCATTGCGGCACTTCCTGTGTGATTTTGGGCTATACAAAAATAAACTGTATTGTATTGTATTGTATTGACGAAAAGTTTGAGGTAGAATTTTATTGTCTCTAGTTTCTGTGAATGTTGCTAATAGGAGTGGAGCTAGCTGAGTGGACAACATCTCATAAAATTCAGCAGGGTAGCCATTGGGGCCTGCTGCTTTCCCACTCTGAAGGGACTTTATTGCACCTAATAATTCTGATAGTTCTAATGGTTTATCCAATTCCTCTGCACTAAGAGTATATATTTGTGGTGTCTCTAATGCATCCAGATATGCATTAAATTGTGTCTTGTCTTCTCTTCTTTAAACTCAGTAGAATATAAGGATTTATAGTAGTCTCTAAATGTGTGCATTATATTTTTATGGTCAATGATTATGTCTCCGTTTGTGTTGGTAATTGCTGGGATTGCATTGTGAACTTCTTGCTTGTGGATTTGTTGAGCTAAAAGCTTATTAGCTTTCTCTCCATGTTCATAGTAATGATGTCTTGATTTAAAAATCAGTTGTTCAATTTCTTTATTTGTTAAGAAGTTGAGCTCTGAATGCAGAGCACGCCTTTTCCTATGAAGAGCCTCACTTGGACGCCTGGCATGTGCTATTCTAGTAATTTCATTGGTTAGCTTTGATACCTGCTTGGTTTCCAATTTATTTCTGTGGGAAAGATATGAATAATCTGTTCTCTAAAGAAGGCCTTCAGGATTTCCCAGAGTATTCCAGCAGAGACCTCTGAGGATATATTTGTCTCTAGAAAAAATTGATTTGTTTTGATATAAATTCTGTAAAGTTCTCGTCTGCTAATAAAAGTGGGTTAAGATGCCATCTGCAAGATGAGTATGTGGGGCATAATGATTTTATCTCCAAGATCAGAGGGGCATGGTCGGAAATAACAATAGCGTCGTACTGGCAGGATTTAATTATAGGCAAGAAATGGTTATCTACAAAAAAATAATCAGTTCTTGTGTAGCAATGATGCACTGGTGAGTAGAAGGAATATGTTCTTGAATTTGGGTTTAGAAATCTCCAGGGGCTGATAAGTTGTGGTCAGTTGCAAACTGTGTAATTGCAGTGTTAGATGCCATCGCCCCTGTAGCAGGAGACCTATCTAGGTCTGGATTTAAAACACAATTAAAATCCCCAGCCATTATAATTTTATGAGTGTTCACATTGGGAATGGATGCAAATACATTTTGGATGAATTCCCTATCATCCTCATTGGGTGCATAAACATTTATCAAAATCACTTTACAATTAAATAAATTACCCATAACAATCATGTATCTCCCTTCAGGATCAGATACAACATCTGATACTACAAATGAGACTGTTCTATGTATGAGAATTCCCACACCTCTAGTTTTTTTTGTAAAGGTGGAATGGAACATTTGACCAGTCCAGTCTTTTTGCAGCCGGAACTGAGCCTTGCTTAATAAGTGGGTCTCCTGTAAAAATACTATTTTAGCATTTAGACTTTTTAGGTGAGAGAATACTTTTCTTTTTAATTTGTGATTCAGGCCTTTAACATTCCAGCTCACAAAATTAACTGTCCCGTCTTGGAGACATTGATTCTGAATTTTTTATGTCATTTTGCAGTCTTAACCAAAAGTGAGACAGCTTTGACCTTAATTTCCAATTTTCCAAGGGGTTATTGCCATGCAGTCTATGGTTACGTTGGTAATTATAATTATAAGGATTAAAAGGATAGATTAGCGATAGCTTGCTCTCTTTCTCCCCCTCCCCAATTCTCATCTAAACTGCAATACGCTGAGATTGCAATTGGAATGGCGGTCTCATGAAGCAAATAGGACACCATAAACAGCAATCAGCAGGGATGAAATCCTTAGGTTGTCAAACTGACCAATTCCCAAACCTTAGCAGTCCCTTGACTTCCTGTCTATGAAAATCACAAACAGGAAAAGAGACAAGGCACACTGTTGGTGGAATCCAGCACCCAACTGAATAGTCTTTGCATAATACCAAGAATGAAAAAACAAAATTTGTTCTGCAAATACAGCAGAATGTCATGCAGATATAATGCTTAATACATATTGTAGCCGAGTATAAGGCGAGTTCAAGCACAGATAAATGCGTGCCGAAAGAAATCTTTCAGTCCAAAAGTTTGTTTTAAAACATATAGCTAGAATATACCAATTCAATTCAACTGTTGGGGGTTTTAGGAACCTCCCATAGATTATGCACTATCATTTAGTAAAACATTTATGATTCTTATGTAACTAGTAAATGGCTCTTACATATTCGGCCCCTAATTGTTTATGCTAGGGCAGAAATCAATTACTTAACATTACTTAGGAAGAGCCTTCTCTACTTTAATGAAGTTAAACCAAACTTAAAAAGAAACTTAAAACTTAAATTTTACTGTAAGAGCACAAATACAAGTAAAAGTAAGCATGCAAAAAGTAAAATTAATCATTTGCTGCTTCCTGGAGCAGGGACAGTTTGTTCACAGGTCTGTCCAGTGTGCTGGTCTTGGTCTGCACACAAACTCTTCTTACTGCTCCTTTCGCATCTGGCATCGTTTTGATGACTCTACCCATTACCCAAGAATTGCGGGGTGCAGCTTTATCTACAATTAAAACAACGCTCCCTGGTTCAAAATTTCTTCTTAATGCAAGCCATTTTTGACATTCTTGAAGTATTGGTAAATACTCTTTACACCATCTTTTCCAGAACAAGTCTGCCATCTATAGAACTTGCTTCCAGCGTCTTCGAGAGTATTTTTCATTTTCTGAAACGAGTTCAGGTGGCATTTCTGGTTGTGTCTTCATTAACAGCAAGTGATTGGGTGTGAGTGGCTCCAAATCATTTGTGTCGTCTGATGTTTTCATGAGGGGTCTGTTATTGATTATTGATTCCACTTCACTCATCATTGTATGAATACTTTGGTCATCAAGTGTTTCTTGGTTTAGTGTTGAGTTTAAAATTTTTCTTATGCTTCTGATTTGTCTTTCCCACACTCCACCTTAATGAGAGGCTGATGGTGGACTGGAAATCCACTTGATTTCTTTTTTCATCATGGCATTGCAAATTTTTTCTTGTTCAAGAGTTGTAGCTGCTTCTCGTAGCTGTCTTTCTGTTCCAATAAAGTTTATTCCATTATCTGAGCGCAACATTTTAACTTGTCCTCGTCTACAAATAAATCTGCGTTTGGCTTGGATACAAGAATCAGTATCTAAGCTATGTGCAATCTCTGTATGCGCAGCTCTGGTAGTTAAACAAGTGAATATTACTCCATATCTCTTGACTAAACTTCATCCTCTTTTAACTTGAAAGGGTCCGAAATAATCAACTCCAACATTAGTGAACGGTGGTTGATTGGTACTAGACGTTCTTCTGGCAAATCTGCCATTTTTTGCTCTCCTGTTTTCGCATTGTTTCTTCTGCATGTTGTGTACTTTGAAATGATTTTTCTGAGAGCTGAGTTTGCTTGAGATATCCAGTATTTTTGATGTAACTGTGCTAACATGTTAGCTACACAATGTATATGCTCTTCGTGAATGTGTCGGATAATGAGAGTAGCAATATGTGAATTGTTATGAATGATTGCAGGATGTTTTGCATCTTCTGGCATAGCAGATTTGCTGAGTCTTCCTCCTACTCTCAATATTCCTTCTTGCAGGACTGGGTCCAATTTGCTGATTTTACTACTTTTCTTTACATGCTGTTTGTTGTGCAAGGCTTTAACCTCCTCTGGGTAAGCTTGTAATTGAGGTGAATAAGTTCATTTTCTGCTTTAGACAAGTCATTTAGAGATGGTGGCTTCAGCCTCATTGTTGATTTGTATTCCTTCATGTTCTGAGATTAGTGTTTTTCGTCTTTCTGGGCTGTGTCCAGATTGACTGACTGTATATTGAATTGCCTTTCTCTCTTCTTTCAGACACAGTAGCACTTCTTTGACCCTAAGGAACCACGCTACTGCTTTCTTTAAATTGAACCATTCTGAGTAGTACTCCACAAGTTTTACTGGTTAAATTTTTTCTTCCATGCCTGTAAGATTTACTACACACCTTTTGATTTCCAGATCATCGATAATAATTTCTTCATCCAGTCTCTTAGGCCATTCGTGCTCTGGATGTAGCAGGAAGTTTGAGCAGGAAGGCTTTGTATCGAAATCTTACTTTTGATGAAGCTTTCTGTTGTCGATCCTCTTGATGCCTGATCCGCAGGATTTTGTGCTGATGCAACATACCTCCATTGCGAGGGTTGTGTGTGCTCTCTTATCACTGCAATTCTGTTGGCAACAAAAGTTTTGTAGTGTGCATTTTCATTTGTAATGTACCTTAATACAGTGGAGCTGTCAGTCGAAAAGATTGACTCTTGCAGGGGAATTTGTAGTTCTTATTTTAACATTTGGTCCATTTTGACTGCTACCACTGCAGCTTTAAGTTCTAACCTTGGTACAGTGACCTGTTTCAGTGGTGCCACTCTTGATTTCCCCATTAAAAATTAACAATGTCTCTTATGTTCTGTATTAGTTAGGAGGAGGTAGGAAATGGTGCCTTTTTCCTTATTCATATGCAAAATTTGGTATTTAATTTTTTTCTTCACAGTCTTTACTAAGATGTCCTTGCTTATGGCACTTAAAGCATAAGCCCTTAGATTTCAAAAAGTCAATTCTTCTTTCATAAGTTAGTTTCTGGATTGCACTGCATTCGTTAAGACTGTGATTTTCATTGCAAAAAAGACAGAGCTTATGCTTGTACATCCACCTTTTTTGACTGAGGTGTTTGTATCCCCTTTATCATCAGCAACAGAAAAGCTTGTAGCAAAACTGCTTTTTCTCAGGGTACCTTTCGAAGGATACTTCCCTTGATCAGTCCTCAGCTACGTAGAGCTGAGCCGTACACAGGATCCAAAGCTGATGTTGCCTGTTCTTCCAGAAAGCTCACTAGATCGACGAGAAGTGCTTGTCTACTCTTCGTACTTTCAATATTCCGAACTTGGCATTGCCACGGTGCTAATAGGTCTTGAGGAAGTTTGGAGACTATAGTACAAAGGTTATCATTACTTTCAAATTGTTGTCTGCCTTGTAAGTTGGACATAATGTTTACACATCCACCAAGAAATATTGCATGATCCATCAGTCCTTCTCCATCATTTGGCTTTATTTGCGGCCACCTTTTGGCTTTCCTCATATATGCATCTGTTATATGTAGCTGGTTTCCATAAAGTCTTTCAAGCTTCATTCTGGCTTTTTGGTGACCTTCTGCCGGTTGCAAGTATGTACAATTTTTAACAATCTTGTGAGGTGAACTTTTAGTAAACTGTGCCAAGAAGTCCAATTTATCTTGTGGATTCTCTGTCACCTCATAAAATGTACATATTTCAAGGGATTGCCATCAAATATTGGGATCTTTCTATATGGCACATAAGGCACTTGAGTCTTATACTGCTGTTTGTAATACTGTTCATAAAGCGGGTTGCTGAGGATTGTTTTTACTTTCATTTTTACACGGAAAGTTACAAAGGCTTGTATCACGTGGCTTTGCAATTTTCTCATCTGGTTTCTGAGGAACATCATAGGGATTTGGTTTTCCAGGACTGCAATTGCTTCCTCTAAGAGCCATCAGTTTTGCATTGGATTCTGCGATAGCTGCTTCCAAAGCCAATTGATCTCTTTTGGCTTTCAATTGTACCTCTTCCACATCTAGAGCTTCTTGCCTTTTTCGGTTCTGTGCTTTAGCCAACAGCAAGGCATGTGCTGCCTCTTGAGATCTGAGGTCACTAATTGAAGTAGCCACTGAACTTGCTCAACTTTTAGTTTTTGCAGAGATTTGAGAGTCATTAACTGATGTAGCCACTGTACTTGCTCGACTTTTACTTTTTTCAGAAATCTGGGAAACATTGTCTTCAGGGGAAATATCATCTTTTGTTCTGTAATCTATGAATTGCTTACCAAAAATGTCAGGTTGCTGCTGGTTGAGGCTTTTATTTTGGTGTACTTCCATAACCCAATCCATTATTTTTCCCAAAAACACATGTATAGTTTTTGTTTTAGCATCAATACCCATTTGTATAATTTTCTGTGTATCTTCGTTGCACTAGATGGATAAAAATTCATCACTTAACCTTTTATATTCCATTCTCAAGTTAAGTAACTCATTCTTGATAATTGATTCTATATTTTCACAGTTAGATTCCTTTTGTTGTAAATTCCTTGTGTACTTCATCAGTCTAGATAATTGATCATATATGTAGTCTATTTCCAACTGAAGTTGTTACCAAGCTTTCAGAGTCAAGCTCTACCATATCTGGTAAATTGAACGGCTTTCTGTCGTCTTCGAGATGGCCCTTTGTGACATCATAATCGTCACGGCTTCCACTCACGCCACTCAGACATTCATTCGGAGCCTGGTGTTTCCTCTGGCTTCCAGACTCAGATACCATGATGATCCCGCACCAGGGGCCTCATGCATAACGCCGTGCGTAGAATTCGCACTATAACATGACGTAAGCACAAAAGCCGAAAGGTGTTTATGCACAGAAAAATCCAGATGCAGGAATCTGTGTGTTTGCCAACTTCTGCGTTCTTCCGCTACATAAATCACGGTCAGCGTGAAAGGTAACGCTCGTGCATGCGCCTGATGTCCCACCCCAACTCCTCCCAGAATTACTCCTTTTTGAATATGCAAATCAATATAAATAGCCCTTAAGCTCAGCATTCTGTGAAAAGATAATGGGAAAAGCAAGAGGGAAAATGGAAGAATTTCAGCGAATACCAAATGGAGGCAAAGAGAAACTTACTATTTGTTGGTTTAAACAGTTATACTGTATAAGCAACAAAAGGAAGCAGATCGACTGACATAGCGTGTTGGAGAAACTCGAAAGCTCAAGTTCACAAAGTCGTACAGTGCCCGAAATAAAAAAGAAGTTGTCACATATCAAAGTTGGCGTGAAAAGGTGACTCGTAGCCCACCATCTGAGTGTCACATGAAAGCTTATTAGGGTACAGTGAAAAAAAAGGCACACAGTGTGAAAAAAAGCATGAAATGTTAACTTTAATCTCAAAATGTCCACTTTAATCATGTAGTGAATTTTGTCATTAAATTAGAACATCATAAACTTCATCTTAAAATCGTTTAATTTGCTAGTTTTTCAAATCTCATCGTAACTAAAGTAGCATGTTAAATGCTTTGTTGTGCATTTGATCTTATATGTGCTCTATGTGCCTGAATCACTACGTGCTCTTCCTCCGACAGGACTCAGAATCCATCCATCCATCCATCCATCGTCCAACCCGCTGAATCCGAACACAGGGTCACGGGGGTCTGCTGGAGCCAATCCCAGCCAACACAGGGCACAAGGCAGGGAACCAACCCTGGGCAGGGTGCCAACCCACCGCAGGACACACACAAACACACCCACACACCAAGCACACACTAGGGCCAATTTAGAATCGCCAATCCACCTAACCTGCATGTCTTTGGACTGTGGGAGGAAACCGGAGCGCCCGGAGGAAACCCACGCAGACACGGGGAGAACATGCAAACTCCACGCAGGGAGGACCCGGGAATCGAATCCAGGTCCCCAGGTGTCCCAACTGCGAGGCAGCAGCGCTACCCACTGCGCCACCGTGCCGCCCACTCAGAATCCATTACATTCGTAATATTACAGCTCTCTGAATAATTAAAATACTGAGATGTATACGTGATATCATTTTCATGATGATATGAGTTAAAGCATGTTATTAAACATGGGAACACAGTGGCGCAGTGATTGTTCATGTCCTAAGCAAGATGCTTGCTGAGCCATGCTCAACCTTCGATGAAATGCTTTATTACAGAAGTACTGTCTTTTTCAAACGTACTAACCCCCAATTCCTATCCTTACATTTCTTTCTCCAAATACCCAATCGCCACACAATCAGCTCTGTAATAGACGTTAAGCCATCTGTAAGCTTAGAACGACAATTCTTCAAAACTTTTAAGGAACATCGAATTATCTTTGTAATGTTTAAATATTCTATCCATCTATCCTTCCAGTGTCACGCCAGCCACAGCATGAATATAGCGCGAGGCAGGAAGAATCGGTGAACGAAGCTCAAGTTTCTCGCTAGCGCTGCGGCACCGTATAGTTAAAGTTAAAGTTTTATCTGTATAATATAATAAATATATTTTGCTGCATTTCATCTTAAAAATGATACCGTCATCATATGTAAATACGCGCTTTACAAAGTGGCTCAGGTTGTGCAATATTATAACTGTATCATAAGTAGAATTATCTCACTGTAACTTGCAAGTACAAACAGTTCTACAAGGAGCACTTGATGGACTGATTGAGTGTGTGTATAGTTCTTGGGATGAAACTGTTTGTGAACCGTGAGGTCCGAAAAGGAAAGGCTCTGAAGCGTTGGTCGGATGAGAGCAGTTCAAATAGCGAATGGCTGAGGCAGTGTGTGCTTGATGCTGTATACCAATAATTCTCTTTCCGATCACTGTAGATCTGTGATTCACACTCAGATACAGTGATATAAATACTCCGAGTGGTGCAGTGAGAGTAATATGGAAAAAGATGATCCGCTGTGGCAACCCCTAACGGGAGCAGCTGACAGAAGAAGAAGAAGGTGCCGTGACAGTAACAACGCTAAAGCAGTTATGGTATTTAGAATAGTTTGACCTTTCTGTGGACCATTATAATGTTACCGGTTAATTAAAATCAGATGCATTATACTTATAAACACTATGCGGTTAATTTCAGTGTATTTATAAAGCTGCATCAGGAAAAGAAAGGATAATCACACAGGAACAGTAGCACTGCTTTGAGGCTGGGTGCCACCAGTCTGCAAAACCGAGCGGAGAACTTGCGTACAACAGGGTATGAGGTACCGTGGAAATGTGCGAGGCTTTACGCCAAGTTTAGATTTTATACATCACGATTTGAACGTGGAAACGTTCTTATGCAACATTTCTGTGCGTATGCACCGTTTATACATGAGGCCCCAGGACAGGTTTCCTTTTAAGGTATTTAAGCTCTTTTATAATTTATATAGTCTCGCGAGGAGCGTTAGCAATTCTCTCAAATGTTCAACTCCGATCAAAGACAAAGATTAAAAGTACGCATCAAGTCTTTTCAAGTTGTTGTTGTTTTCTTCTGTTTCAGTTCGACGTCAGTCTTAAAACACACAGGTTTCTTTCTTTTAATCCAAGGCAGTTTTTAAACTTTCAATCTTAGGCTGGCTTTAAAGTTTAGTGCAGCTGAGTATAAGGTGAGTTCAAGCATGGATAAAACGCGTGCCGATTTTAAAATATTTAGTGAAAATTCAGAACAAATAATCCACACAAGAATAAAGAAAAAAGTTGTTACACATGAAGAATAAAAGGCAAAAAAAAGGGAAAAATGTATCTTCTTTAAACTTAGCTTTTATTGTAAACTTTAGTTGTTTCTATACTTAAAGATTCTTAACTTCTTCTGTACACTTAAAACATATGGCACAGCACTTAAAATTAAGTGCTTGTCTTACATGTTACTTGACACACAAAACACGCACACAAGGTACGCAATTCTTAAAAGGCTCATAAGGCACAGTTTAAAACCATGTGCCCTCTACACCTTACACATGGCAAGGCTGATCACTAACTGAGAATAATGTTTACAACAACAACAACATTTATTTATATAGCACATTTTCATACAAAAAGTAGCTCAAAGTGCTTTACATAATGAAGAAAAGAAGAATAAAAGACAAATAAGAAATTAAAATAAGACGACCTTAGTTAACATAAAAAGGAGTAAGGTCCGATGGCCAGGGTGGACAGAAAAAACAAAAAAAAACTCCAGAAGGCTGGAGAAAAAAATAAAATCTGTAGGGGTTCCAGGCCACGAGACCGCCCAGTCTCCTTTGGGCATTCTACCTAACATAAATGAAATAGTCCTCTTTGTAGTTAGGGTTCTCACGGAGTCACTTGATGCTGATGGTTATACAGACTTCTGGCTTTTAATCCATCCATCATTGTTGGAACATCATGGTGCTTTGGGTAGATGGTGGTGGCACAAGCCACCACCAATAGGACACCGGAAAAGGAAACAGAAGAGAGATTAGGAGTTTACTACAAATTTTGAATGAATAGTTATTATAATGAATTGGATATACAGAGTGTCAGGATTAAATTACAGTGAAGTTATGAGAAAGCCATGTTAAAGTAATGTGTTTTCAGTAGTTTTTTAAAGTGCTCCACTGTATTAGCCTGGCGAATTCCTACTGGCAGGCTATTCCAGATTTTAGGTGCATAACAGCAGAAGGCCGCCTCACCACTTCTTTTAAGTTTTGCTCTTGGAATTCTAAGGAGACACTCAGTTGAGGATCTGAGGTTGCGATTTGGAATATAAGGTGTCAGACATTCCGATATATAAGACGGGGCGAGATTATTTAAAGCTTTATAAACCATAAGCAGAATTTTAAAGTCAATTCTGAATGACACAGGTAACCAGTGTAGTGACATCAAAACTGGAGAAATGTGTTCGGATTTTCTTTTCCTGGTAAGGATTCTAGCAGCTGCATTCTGCACTAACTGCAAACGATTGATGTCTTTTTTGGGTAGTCCTGAGAGGAGTGCATTACAGTAATCTAGCCGACTAAAGACAAACGCATGAACTAATTTCTCTGCATCTTTCGATGATATAAGAGGTCTAACTTTTGCTATGTTCCTTAGGTGAAAAAATGCTGTCCTAGTGATTTTATTAATATGCGATTTAAAATTCAGATTACAATCAACGGTTACCCCTAAGCTTTTTACCTCCGATTTGACTTTTAATCCTAATGCATCCAGTTTATTTCTAATAGCCTCATTGTATCCATTATTGCCAATCACTAAGATTTCGGTTTTTTCTTTATTTAATTTGAGAAAGTTACTATTCATCCATTCTGAGATACAGGTTAGACATTGTGTTAGCGAATCAAGAGATTTGGGGTCATCAGGTGCTATTGATAAATACAGCTGTGTGTCATCAGCATAGCTGTGGTAAACCATATAGAATATCATGTGTCTTTGAGTTATAATTACCACAACTAACAAAGAATTTTCTCCCTGCCAGGTAGGATTCAAACCAGTTTAAGACACTGCCAGAGAGGCCCACCCATTGACTAAGGCGATTCTTAAGAATATTATGATCAATAGTGTCAAATGCGGCACTCAAATCTAAGAGGATGAGAACAGATAAATGGCCTCTGTCTGCATTTACCCGCAAGTCATTTACTACTTTAACGAGTGCAGTTTCTGTGCTGTGATTTGTTCTAAAACCTGACTGAAATTTATCAAGAATAGCATGTTTATTGAGGTGCTCATTTAACTGCATAATGACTGCCTTCTCTAGAATTTTACTTAAGAAAGGCAGGTTAGAGATGGGTCTATAATTTTCAAGAGAAGAGGGGTCGAGATTATTTTTCTTAAGTAGGGGTTTAACTACCGCAGTCTTAAGACAGTCTGGGAAGACCCCCGTATCTAATGACGAATTTACTATGTCAAGAACATTATCAATAAGCACACCCGATACTTCTTTGAAAAAATTTGTTGGTATTGGGTCAAGGGCACAGGTGGATGGTTTCATTTGAGAAATTATTTTATGTAAATCAGGTAAATCTATCCTAGTGAAAGACTCTAATTTATTTATTATGGAGTACTGGGGTTTCGGGGGATCCTTAGTGTTGGGGAGATATACTATGTTATTTCTAATATCATTAATTTTTTGATTGAAAAATACAGCGATAGCCTCACAGGTTTTACTGGAAGTACTTAGGAGGCATTCCTTTGAGTTACCTGGGTTTAACAGATGATCAATTGCCGAAAATAAGACTCTGGGATTACTAGCATTGTTATTTATAATCTTAGAGAAATAGCAGCGCCTCTCAAGACGGACTGTGTTATTGTATTCTGTTATTTTAACTTTTAATATCTCATAGTCAATAGTTAGTTTAGTCTTCCTCCATTTACGCTCAGCTCTACGGCATGTTCTCTTTAAATCAGACACTCTTTGGGTCTTCCAAGGTATAACAATGCTAGAAGATTTTTTAACTGTCTTTTCAGGTGCAACTATGTCAACAGCAGCCCTCACTTTAGTATTAAATCTTTCCACCTTACTATTTACATTCTCCTCGCTATTATAGTTGGCACTATAAACGGACTGATTGGTTAGAATGTTTGTAAGTTTTAAAGTTGCTGATGAGTCAAAGAAGCGTTTTTTAACAATATGCTTCTCATGAGTGTTTTCTATCATTATTTCTATATTAAAAAGTAGAAGAAAATGGTCTGAAAGACCCGTATCAATGACCTGCTTTATATCAACTTTTAGTCCTTTAGTAATTACTAAGTCTAACGTATGACCTGCTTTATGTGTAGGCTGATTAACGAGCTGTCTCAAATCAAAAGAGTCCAGGAGGTTCATAAATTCTTTTACTTTTTGGTCACATTGATTATCTACATGAAAATTAAAGTCGCCGACTATTAAGAGTGCGTCATAGTTCGTAATTAAGATTGACATCAAGTCAGAGAATTCCTCAAAGAAAGACGCGTTGAATTTAGGAGGTCTATACACGGATAATACTAGAACGTGAGAATCTCCCTGAATAACAATGGCGAGATACTCAAAAGACTTGAACTTACCAAAACTGATATTTTTACATTTTAACCTGCTAGAGTAAATGTTTGCTAGCCCTCCACCAATATATACCAATATATACCAATATATACCAATTCAATTCAACTTTTGGGGGTTTTAGGAACCTCCCATAGATTATGCACTATCATTTAGTAAAACATTTATAATTCTTATGTAACTAGAAGATGTCTCTTACACATACATCCATTATCCAACCCGCTATATCCTAACTACAGGGTCACGGGGGTCTGCTGGAGCCAATCTCAGCCAACACAGGGCGCAAGGCAGGAAACAAACCCCAGGCAGGGCAACAGCCCACCACAGGGCACACATACACCCACACACCAAGCACACACTAGGGACAATTTAGAATCCCCAATGCACCTAACCTGCATGTCTTTGGACTGTGGGAGGAAACCGGAGTACCCAGTTGAAGCCCACGCAGACATGGGGAGAACATACAAACTCCATGCAGGGAGGACCTGGGAAGCGAACCCGGGGTCTCCTAACTGCGAGGCAGCAGCGCTACCCACTGAGCCACCGTCTTACACATACAATGCCTATAAATAGTATTCACCCCTTGGCAGTTTCCACATTTTATTGTTAAACAATATTAAATATCATTCGATTTATTTGGACTGTTTTTGACATTCACCAACATAAAGACTCTTTTATGTCAAAGGGAAAGTAGATCTAGTCAAAGTGGTCTACGTTTCCTGCGAAATGTCGTAAAATCAGATTTTTTAAATAAGTGCATAAAAACGATTTGAATTATTTTAGTAGTTTTTCTTCATGTACTATATAAATTGTTTGCTAAGTATACCAGCTTGTGTCAAAAAGAGCAACAATTTTATGATACGGTGGTTGACCATGACTTACCTGAAACGAGTCCCTATGTTAATATGGTCTGGATATTTTATGTTGACCTCTTAATTCTAATATGGTTCAGGATATGATGTCTTTGCCCATTTACTCTGTTTTTATTTTTCTTGACAATTCCAATAAGTAAGAATTGCTCAGTCTTCCATCACCTCATCAATTCCATTGAAGAAAAAGTACATTATAAGCCTTTTTGCAATAATCTCCAGAGTTTGTCCATTGGTTAAACAATCAATATAATGCAGGCTGAACTAAACTTTAATTACATTTGAATGAGCTGAGTTCTAACTAACTTGACTATCAATTACTGCTCTCCTGAGTACAACTGCTACATCCACTGATTTTCATTGCCTTTATTCTAAAAAGAGGCGAACAGTCAATGTACGTCAATTAGACTGGTACAGAGAATTCATTAATGAAACCTATACAATTAAGGAAAATTTAAAATGTCATTAACATTTTTTTCCAAACTATTTTGGCATATTGTTTATTGTTCTGAGTGTCCACTTTATTAGGTACACCAGTCCTTCCTATTCATTTGACTGCTCAGTCAGTGACAGTATTAGATTTATTAACTAATTTTTAAGCAAGTAATTGTGAAAAACCTAAGTGTGTGTATGTGAAATTCAGACAGAGTGATTGAAAAGGACTAAACATTAAAGGGGCCTTTAATGTGGCTTGGCAATGAGTGTAACATGCATAAAAGCAAGTTTTTGGGAACAACAAGCCATAATTATGGGAATTGTGACACAATAATAGTTTAGGTGTGTAGAGAAAAACATGTACAGCTTTGGAGTAGGAAATGGACCATCAATGTGTTTTGTACCTTGCTATAGATGGATTATGGAAGCCAAAGACCCAAGCAAATATTCTTTCTCAATGAAAAAAACAACTAAGTGAATCAAAGACCACAAAACTGGAGACAGACGGCTAGAAGTGCAAAAATTCATGAATCCTTCCAACTGAGTATTATTTTTTTAATTGATTTGAATTAAAAGCAAATAACAATCCGTGTAATCAAATCAAACTTAACAAAACCAAAATTCAACCCCCACCCAAAAGAAAGAGAGAAGAGCCAGTCAACAAAGAAAATCTTTGTAGCAAAAAGGAAGAGCATCTCTATCTTATTATTATTATGTTATTCTAAAATGTTATTGATTGGATCCTGCCATATTTTTAAAAAAGTTTTGAACAGATCCTCTGAGTGAGGATTTTATTTTTACCAATTTCAAATAGTATAGGATATCAATTACCCACTGATTTAAAAGTGGTGGGGTGGAATTCATCCTGCTGAGAAAGATAAGTCTACATACTAGTAGTGAGGTAAAGACAATTACAATTTGTTTGTCCTTATCCAATTTAATCTGGGAGTAAACTAAACACAGCTGTTAATGAGTTACGAGTGATTGTGACACCAAGGCTACCTGACAGGCACTCAAAGCTTTTTGTCTAAAATTACCATAATTTGGTGTACACACAAAACATGTGGCCCAGGGAGGCTGGAGCCTGATTGCAATGTTCACAGGTTTAATCTTGCCATGGAAGCATTCTGGATATTTTTACTCAAGATAAATGCACCTGATCAAAGGTTTTAAGCTGAGTAATTGAGTGCTTTGTGCAAATGGAGCTAGAGTGTATTCTGTGCATCGCTGCCTTCCACTCCTGTTATGAAATATTAAGTGAAAGATCCTTTCCCCATTATACCCTGGGATCTTTGAAAGGAAGGGACTTTAAAATGTTTTTATAAATTGTAAAGATGCTATCTGAGTCTTCAAGACTGTTCAATATTTCTTCTGGAATAGGAATAGGTAGAAGGTGAGGAAAACTGGGCATGTTCAGTTTAGCAAAGTTTCTAGCATGAAAGTAGATAAATTGCTCTTAGGATGCAAAAACATTTTCCGTGTATAAGTCTCTAAATGTTTTAATCCCAAACATTTTCCAAACATTAAATACTGTGTATGTTGGAAAAGGTGTTTGTCATTTAGAGGTGCAACATATGAGAGCTTCTCTGGTTTTAAATGCTTCCTACATTGGTTCCATATTCTGAGTGAATGAAGGACAATTGGATTATTAGTATATTGATGATAGTTTGTATTTAGTGGAACACAAAGTAGGGAATATAAAGAAGTACTGCAAGATTTTAATTCTATTGTAGACCAGGCTTGTGTATGTTCATCAATTTCTGTCGATGTCTAGGTCTTTATGGTCTCAATATTTGCTGTCCAGTAATAAAACTGAAAGTTAGGTAGTGCCATGCATCCTTCTGTTTTAGGTTGTCATAGAGTCACCCTTTGGCAGAAAAGGAAATGGATTATGGTTATAGTTACAGCAAATGCTACATTACAAATGGTCCAACTGAGTATTAAATGTGGAGGATTCTAGTACTAGTGCAGTGGTGTGGGTTATATTTTAATGGCTCTGTGCGTCTTGGCATAAGTAGTGTAACATTAGAATACCACAGCATACCTGAACATCTTTGGCAATTAAGTACATTTCTTCATGGTAGCATAGTAACAACTGTGTACTTTTGCAAAAAGATAATGCTCCAGGCTACAAGGCTAGGATATCCTGATGTAACTCCAGATTTATGACACTTAATTCACCTTCAGACATTGTTCTATCAGTCACTAAATTTCAGTCTAATCATGTAGAGACAGAACAAGTCATTGCCAGTAAGGTTCCTTTGTAAGATAATTTTTAAACACTATGTGACACATTAGAGTTAACATTGTCCAGGATACTTTGCAGGCACTTTTCAAATATTATATAGTCTATATCATAACAAAGTCATATTATATTGATGGACAGTCTTAACCAATACACTATTTCTTAGGTAAGCCAAATAAACTGTATATTCATTATATAACAGTTATTGTTTTTGTAGTACTTAATAATCCTAAAAACTGAAATTGAGTTTACTGCCTTTGTTGGTCAAATTAAGTGTACAAAATTATTATATTTTGGTGTGAAGCAGCACAATTATCCACCTTAATAAAAGAACAAGTGCCTTTCTGTGCCTGTGTATCTGTGGGTCCATCCAGTTGCTATGTCTCTATCATATGCCATTTGGTATGGGATTTGAAAAAGCAGTGCCAATGTTTGTGATGCAGATTTTTTTGGAATCTAAAATGAAATGCATTTTATTACTATGTGCATTACAAAACAGATGGAGCACTGCAAACAATAACATGGAATACATCCGACAGAGTAACTGACAGAAATCAACTCACACAAGTGTCTATGTATGTCTTGTGTATGTATGTGTCATTTTGGCTGCTATGGATTGGAAGAAAACTGTAAAAATATGAAAACAAATATGCTAAATGTAAAAATGTGCAAAAAGTGTCAAAAATCAAAAGTGATAACACAAATTCCAAATAAAGATCTAAAAATAAGAAAATTGATCTACCAAATGGACAACTCATACATCAAAAATAAAACAAGAGGCCTGGGTTGATTACTTAGATTTCAACTCGTTTTTAGATGGGTAGTTTCTTATACTACCCATCTATACTATCTTATACTACCCATCTGGTATACCTAGAGTGGCCTGCAATGAAATAAGATTTATGTCTTATTTGCAATAAAATACATTTTCTACAAAATTGTAGATGTGCTTTCAATATAATACAGAATACAATACAATACAGAATCAAATATAAAATCCTACTAATAACCTACAAAGCTTTAAATAACCTTGCACCAAACTACATAACTGACCTTCTCCATCACTATGTGCCCGCCCGCCCACTAAGGTCCTCTGATTCTGGCAATCTTGTCGTACCCCACACTAATCTACACTCCATGGGTGACAGGGCCTTCAGCTGTATAGCGCCCAGACTCTGGAATGACCTACCGAAATTAATCAGGTCAGCTGACTCCATGAATTCTTTTAAAAAACAACTCAAAACTCATCTGTTCATTAAGGCTTTTAGCTGTACTTGACTTTATTACCTTTCTCTCAGTTTACTTCTTTGTCAAGATGCTCATGTAACCTGTATGTGTGTGTGTGCGAGACCATCAATTATGTTGTCTGTTTTTTTTTTCAGAATTTACTCTCTTAATCTTCTTTATTTATTATCTGGTTTGTACAATGCTATATACTGTATAGTCTGCCGTTCTTTATTATATTCTGTAAGTGCCTTTAGCATGGGAAAGGCGCTATATAAATAAAATGCATTATTATTATTATTATTATTATTATTATTATTATAACTGACTCTTGTTCTTAGAAACATGTCATTGAACTCTAATTGTTCTTACATTTAGTTATTTATAGATAATTATAACTTTCATTACTGCTCTAATAATTTTCATAAAATACATTATAATTTACTTTGTTAAAATGTGTTCCCCTGTAATAGAAAGACCTGTCTAAATAATAATATACCCACTGATTGGTGTATTTATTCATAACTTGATGTATGTTCTTATTTTACATACATGCGGTAAGTATAATTATAACTATGACATTTCTTTTAGCATTAAAACTGTCTGTTGCATAAATATTGTTTATGTATTGTGACATTTTCACAAAACACTTTCAGTTGTTTTTTTAGGATTTGTTTTTCTCATTTGCAGCAAGTTTTTCCTATAAATATACAATATATTTCTCCTAATGGGATTTCACAAAAAAATAATCACATAGCAATAAATGTTTTAAAAAAATGGGTTTTAGTATAGCAGGCTTCTTCTCACGGAAAGCAAGCACGTTGACTTTTATGCTATATTTTAAAAGTTGAGTTCAAAAGCCCGAGAGAGCAGGCTGTCTTTCACTCAAAATTGCTCCAGCATGACGGATTGGTTTCTGTTACACTTTGAATATATTAATTGCTTCCTTGGAAATGCATTTGCAACAGAAGGTTGCTACCATGCAGAACTACTAAACATTGTGAATGACAACTTTACAGTGGAGATCTCTATTTGACTTAAATATTATAACACTAAACCTGCTTATATAGTAAGAGATTGTTCCCAGTGGGCACTGTAACTCATATATAAACATGACAAAGTAGCTCCAAGAAATCCAAAGTAAGTTTTCTTCTGTTTTTCCAAGAGAAGAAGGAAGATAATAGGGAGAACTCAAAGGTATTAGCCAAATACAAAGGCAAATAAAACCCTAATACCTCTTTGGCCTGATGGGACAAGTGCTTTCCTATCTAGGCAGGAGCATGGCTCATATATTTGCCGAACTTCAGGTACTTCAGTAATCATAATATTTAGTATTACTTGGTGTTTACTCTATTATTAAATCCCATGGCCACAGTTCCTAGCTGTGAAATAGATTTCCATCTTATATCACCACCAGCTTGTGTGTCAACAAACAGCTATAGTTGAATTCCCTTCCAGGGTTGTGGTGCTGCCAGGTCAGAGTGTTATATCTTAGATTGAGCAATCAAAAGTTGCTCATAAATTTCAAATGTAATCAAGAAAATATCTGTGGATTTGAGATCTGAAACTAAATTACATGGAAAATGAAAATTCTGTTTATTTGTCTTTCAAGTAAACTGAAACTATAAACATGATTACTTTAGAAACACTCTACTTATGAGATACAAAGTGCTGACCAATTCGTGCTGGTATTTTGCTGCCAAACTTGTAGTTGCTGAGCGGCAAGTCTGACTAACTAAATAGCTAGATGAATTCTCAAAGGGTTATGGCAGATTGCCATGCTCTGTATTACTGTAAGACTTGGCTAGAACCAAGTTTCCTAAAACAACTATCCAAGTCATCGGATTTACACGTCCTCACATAGATCATTCAGCTAATTCAACTGAGAATGATACACGGCTGTGTGCTTTCTGATAAACAGTATCTGTTGTACTGAAACTCTTCCAAATCCTACTTAACTAAATAGGACTATCTCATAGTCAAATGATGGATCATAAGAAGAATGAATTTTTATCAGCCAAGAGAATTTTCCTCTCTTATTATGATGGCTCTTTACATACAGTGAACAAACTAAAACTGACCTACACTTCATAAACGTTACAGCAGGAGTGCTCAACTTAAGACCTAATTTTTAATTTAAAAGTCAAGCATGAACTACCAGCGTCAATATCCATCACTTTAATATCAGCAAATAGAAGCAAATAATCCATGCTACAGTTAACTAGTCATTTTACTCTATTTAATGAGAAGAAAGAATATTCTGTACTTGGAGGAGCTGAAGCCAATTCCAGCAATCAATGTGTGCAAGGTAGGAGTGCCATCTGTTCAGTTCCTTGCAATCCATTATATTTTTTTAATGTATATTTAAATTCTATCTGCACAATGCTTGCTGATCAATTATACAGTGATAATTAAATTTTGGAATAGTTTCACTTTGTTTATACAATGAAATGAGTCTGTTAACTAAAATCAATTAATTGGATTACAGGTGTAAAGAAAAGCAGCTATATCCTTTTTAGTTGATCCTTAAGGTATCTTACAAACAAGGCTTTACAATGCCTTGTTATAGTATACCTTGACAAATGAAAGTCATTGATGCAGTTTCAGTTTAATTTTTACTTTTGAAATCTTCAAACAGCAAATCAACAGCTTCAACAAATGCTTGTTTATGAACTTTACATTGCTAAATGACTTTTTGTGTTGCTGCTGAGTGGGGTTGTGTGAAAACTAACTAGGAGAATTCTAAGTGCGATTTGATCTCTTTTGTGGTTTTTTTGTGTATTTTACATTTGGTTGAAAAGTGTACATCATATACTTTTTTGCACTTTTAAAACGTTCTACAATTTAAATTTGTGTAGATGTTAGCATTACATTTAGGCACTTTGAATGGGAAAGCACAAAAATTAAGTATGTTTTTATGCCATGTGGTAGTATGTCTTCAGTCTCTTTGCTTAACTCACTTCAGCTGAAACAGGACAACTACTGAATCAAAGAGGTAATCAAACTGTTAGCCAGTCTGTTTCGTGTCCTATGCAATGTTGCTGGAGTAATCAAGATAATGCTCTTGGCTAGCACAGAGTTCTGCCAGCAAGCAACTGGGCAAAAGAGACTTTTACAACATACTCCACACGAGTTAAACAAAAACATTGGCAGTAAAATGTGTGGGATTATATGATCAGGATTTATTGAGTGAATGATTACAGCTGTTGAGAAAGGTAAATAGTCATAAAGTCCTTTTATTGGTAATTTCCTGTCAAACATTCTTGCAATCGACCTACAAAATCAATTACAATCAGCAGCATCAAACTATTACAATAAGATATTAGTAGATGGTTATTATTAACTAGTAAGTATAAGCTTGACTTACCTTCGCATATGTTAATAACTTTAATTTGAAAAAAAAAACACAAAAAAAAACTTTTAGCTGTGTCCTTTTCCAAGCCCAGATGAATATTTAGCTATGAGGCTGCTTTATCATATTATCAGATCACCTGTGACATGCACCTAATATGAAAGGTACCAACTAACCTTTTGGGTTCTTTTCTTAATGGGGTATAGAAAAAAATGTCAAACTTGGCTGTATAGCTATTATCTATAATCTCTTATGTGTCTCACCTTTCATATTGTACCCTGTGTATTCAACCCTGGGGACCTCTACATGAAGGCTGCTTCTCTGACTGGAACTGTCTTTTGTTCTCACTCCTTTACTTCAACCCAGGTTAACACCAATAGTGAACTTTCCAAAAGCCTCCTTTTGAGTGCTTAAAGGACCGCAGCTCATAAGGAATGGCCAATTGTAGCATTCAGCTTGCTAGTAACAACCAGAGAGACAGACTGTCTTCAAGCTCTTACTAAAACAATCATATTTATTTGCATAATAACCAATAGCAGCAAATATAGGCAAAAGTAGTAGACAATTTGATTCTCATTACAGATTTGATTCTTTCGAACCCCATTTAACACTAGAATTATCAGAGCCTACAAGAAAACTCGTAAATCCGCCCCACCTTAAATCCGTTCGCACCTCTCCGTAGCAGCTTTTGTCCTGTAAATGTGCAGATTAAGACAAGCAGCAAGCAGCCTGTAATTCTATCCCCCACCGTCGCAAAATGTGCACAATGTTCTCCCAGCTCATGCCTTGATTCATTATCTGGGAGTAAAGTGCTGGACTTTTAGAGTAGAAATAATAGATTGTTATTTGGAACACATGCATTTCATGTGTGTTCCGTTTCTACAGTAATCTGTGTAAACACATTGTTAAAACAGAAACTTTTTCATATTTTAGTAATAAATGTTACAAAATGTAGGCATAAACTATAGAATGTGTGAAGCCTGAAGTCCAAAGATCAAATAAACACTTTCACAAAAGGTTCAAAGACAATACAACAGCTTCTGTGGCGTGGCGGTAAGATTTGCTGACTTGTAATCAAGAGTCCCTGGTTTGATCCCGACTGCCTTCTACATTTGCCGTTTTCAGTAGTGAGCTGCTCTTATTGTTAATAGTATACAGTACACACATACATTTGGTTTGTGTCTGTAACAACCGCTGTACATTTATAGGACTTTATAGTCCTTTATAGCAGTGGTCCCCAACCTTTTTGACAGCAAGGACCACTTTATTAGATGCAAATTTTTCCACGGACCGGTCGGGGGGCTTGGTTGGGGGGGGGGCAGTTTTATACACAGTTTACATAACATTTCTATTATTATTAAAGTTATTAAGCAGTTTGCATACGTTTGCAATCTGAGATTTTTCTTCTTTTTTTGCATATAACAAAGACATATGCTTTATATTTGCCAATCCAACAGATTGCACATCACAAATATTAACACTGCTATCTTTTTTTCGTGTCTGCCGTTTCTATAGGAGGGTGACAATGAGTTAAATTCCAATGGATGTTTTTCAAATGTTGACAAGTAATAAGCAAAAGGAATCACTGAAAACCACAGACAACAAAAGCAGCAAAAAAAAAAAAAAAACAGTATGAGGAAAGTTCGAAGAAAGAGATTTTTTTACAATGTTTCTGTTTGGGGATCGTTGTGCAAACGTGCACAACTGAGCATGCAACCACAGATCTAACTGCTCTGTGGATGATTCATTCAAGCATTTCAAGGTCACTTCGTTGTAATGAAAGCATCTGTTGAATGTACTTCGTAGTAACGTGATTTCTATAGACTCATGTCATATGGGGAAACTGTCAGGACCATAAAAATACTTTGTTGTAATAGTCTCTCACCTCGGCCTCTCTCCTATCTCTGCACCGCTGCAAAGCCCTGCCCGCCAAGTATTCTGAAAAGTCTGAATGAGTCACCGTTGCTGGCAGTTCTCTCGCGGCCTGGCTGTCAGACGGCTGCGTACCGGGGGTTGGGGACCCCTGCTTTATAGGACTTGTAAAACACTGTTACTTTTTATCTGAAACTGGGAATAACTGTAGATGTGAGTGGTGTTTTGAGGCAATGGAACTGGACATTCTCTGATCTGGAGGGATAAAAGATATAGGTATATATGATATTTGGAATAACTCATTTTATGACCTTTATAGTACATTTCGGAAAACATCTTGGCACGGATGCAACATTATTCATATTATTCATATTCATTCGCATAACATCTTGCAGTAGTAATCACTGACCGCGTGTTTCGTGTGTTTTTTTTTTCCCGATCTTGCCAGTCCCCACATGTTGCTGTATGGTGATGTTTCTTTTGTACTCCAGGACATGCAGAGGAAGGATTAGTACAGAGGTCAGTTCAGCGCTATATGCAATTATCAGATTCAAATGTTAACAGTTTACACACACGCAAGAACCGTCCTTCCTACATTTACAATATGTGTACCTGTTGCAATGCACACACTTCTCTCTGTGCTGTGGTTTCTATTACACACCTGAAAGAAAGAGACAATATATGTGACATTTTGAGGAATCGCTGTTCAATCGGGTGTGAATTTATGCTGGCGCTGTTACTTAGAGTCAGATCAGGAGAGGCGGGGTGGCGGGGGTGGGGGGTTGGTGTTAGAGTGTGATCGTGATTGAGAGAATAAAACTGAAAAAAGCTAACTTTTACAAGTACCATAAATTTATACCCAATGTCCCATATATTTGTCTCTTTCTTTTTTTTTCCGTGCTGCAAGATCCGTCCTTCCTACATTTACGACGTGTGTACCTGTTGCAATGTGCACACTTCTCTCTATGCTGTGGTTTCTATTACATTGAAAGGGCACATGACACTGACTCAGTTTACTTTCCTGGGGAAGCGGCTGTCTTAGAACAGAAGCTTGTCGATGTTGCATCCTCCTTTTGTTTTTCCATCATGGTCATGACTGAGAGAATAAAAGAGAAAAATAACAGTAACTTTTACAAGTCCTATAAATGTACAGCGGCTGTTACAGACACACACCAAATGATAATTTCTGTATTATCTATATCTATTATGTATTATTTATTTATTATATTACATATCTTACACATCAATATTGCTGCTACTTCTTTGTCTTGTCTTTGCACAATGTCTTGTCTTGTTTGTGTTTTAATTTTAAATTTAAATTTAAATTCTATTTTTAATTTATTATTTGCACATCATGTTGTTACACTGTGGACCCTGAGCTTCGCAATTTCGTCTGTCTGTATACTTGCATATGGCTGAGATGACAATAAAGTTCACTTTGACTTTGACGTATGTGTGTACTGTATAATATTAACAATAAGAGCAGCTCACTACTGAAAACAGCAAATACAGGAGGCAGTTGGGATCGAACCGGGGACTCTTGATTACAAGTCGGCACATTTACAGGACAAAAGACGCTGACAGAGAGGTGTGAATGGATTTAAGGTGGACTGGATTTACGAGTTTTCTCGTAGGCTCTGGTAATTCTAGTGTTAATTGAATCAATTCTTCTGATTAATTTACAGTCTAGCATATGGAAAGCTTGGAAGCAGGTGTCCCATCTGATTGCATCACATATTCATCCATCCATCCATCCATTTTCCAACCCGCTGAATCCGAACACAGGGTCACGGGGGTCTGCTGGAGCCAATCCCAGCCAACACAGAGCACAAGGCAGGAACCAATCCTGGGCAGGGTGCCAACCCACTGCAGGACACACACAAACACACCCACACATCAAGCACACACTAGGGCCAATTTAGAATCGCCAATCCACCTAACCAGCATGTCTTTGGACTGTGGGAGGAAACCGGAGCGCCCGGAGGAAACCCACGCAGACACGGGGAGAACATGCAAACTCCACGCAGGGAGGACCCGGGAAGCGAACCCAGGTCCCCAGATCTCCCAACTGCGAGGCAGCAGTGCTACCCACTGCGCCACCGTGCCGCCCTCACATATTCATATTCATATATTATATTATATATATTTTGTGTTATGAGGTTTCTGAACTCTTTTAGGTCCCCCCCCCCACCCCCTCCTAATGGGACGACATGCTAAAGTGCGACTCCCGCATCTGTGGAGGACTGCTTGTCTGTTGCCAAGGCAACCACAGGTTCTCAGCGCAGTAGCAGACCACCGCAGAAACAACTATAAGCCAATCGAGATCACGCTATATGTGCCTGTGGCCGATGGGGGCCGCAAGGAACATTATATATGCAGGGAACAGTATAACTTTGCCACTAACCTGGCCCTGACTACACCCATTTGCTTTGTATGTGTAAAGGAGAGTGGTAGCTTCCTCTGCAATAAATAACCCTGCTGTTCCTGCTTTAAGTAGAATAAAGCTGGTTTTGCTAAAGTAAGAGACTCAGCCTCGTGTTTTGGGGTACAAGACAGAGACTCACGCGTCACAGTGTGTATACAAATAATATTTTTTATTGATTTATATATAATTACTTTTGTATAAATATATATTATGCATATATAATAACTGTATATGTTACATGATAATTCAAATGCCATTATCCTATTCCCATACACAAAGCATGACAACACATTTAAGATGCATAATTAAAATAAAATGTTTCATTGCAGAATCACAAGTATTTGAGAACTGTGAAACGCATAATGATTAGACTGGTTCTCAGGTAGTGACCCACTGGTGAATCAAATGACTCGAGAATCATGAGTCAGGCAGTTCTTGCACATGTACTTTAAACATCTGTCAGCAAAATAAAATATGCTGATTATATCATGCTGGAAGGACATGCATGTACTTTAGCACTCCTGCTGAGCTCTACTGAATCGATTTGTTCATGTTCACAAATCAGTTCATATGGTTTACCGACAAGAGTCTTTGAAAAGGAACGAATCGTTTGCAAAGAATAGTAGTGTGGGTGGGTTCATGTAGTCTTCATTCAGTCCCTGATGACAGTTGCCAGTTGTTCTTTAGTTGCAGATTTTACGTCCTTAATCAATAATGAAAAGAAAGGTTTATCGCCACTGAGAGAGCTCCTTTTATATGTGTCCTGAAACTAATCAGCAACAAATAGCAAGCTCCTTTTACATGTCCATGTTCAACTGATAGGCTCCTTGTGAATGTCCAGTTTTTACAACTGAGTTGAGCCCTTTACAATACTCAGAAAAGCACCTGAAAGCTCGATTTTTGCTAAACACTCACCAACTAAACTGCACTGACTGAGAGAACTCTTTTTTCATCAAAGTCCAATGAAGGTCAGTCAGTCTTCCTCCCTATTTCTGTCCCAAAGTGAGCACCTGGCTTTCTTTTAGTTATAAAACATGGCTAACATTTTTACAGGTTCTCAAAACACAAGAATGTTACTTATTTATTATCACCAAGGCAAGGTCTATGCTCATGGCAATCAAAGCTACTCAAGGCTGCAAACAAACTGGCTATATAAAATATTTTAAGGTCCTGTTTCTCCTTCTAGCTATCTAAAATCCTGCTTTGCCTTTAAGCTTTCCCAGAATACATGGCACTTCTGTTCAGCATGACAAGAATTTCAAGCCTTTTGCATAAAATCTAACAAATGATAATGTTAAAGCATCTCCCATACTGGGGCCTATGTTTCTTTTACAAGTTCTTAGTTTAGCATATCTAGCCAAACCTCAGTACTCTGAAATAAAAGAGCAGCATATTACATCTAGTAAGCTTTATGAAACACTTGTTAGACCAACAGATTAGTGATGGTTTTGATATTTTGACTGATGTTTTCTTAAAGTCCATCCCACTGATCATAAGAAGTATTTAGAATTTATTCCAGAGGGTATTAACACAAATGGAGGGCATTCTGAAAGGAAAAATAAAAGGTTCTTCACATAAACTATAACAGGAAGCCTTCCAAGCAGTAAAACAGACATCAAGGGAATACCATTTTGTTTCAAAGGTTTAGTGAAAGCAGAAAATAAAAGATTTTAGTCCTTTTCTCCTTTTCATAGAAGCAGCTCTGTAAACCTTTTGCAAACTAACTCAGCTAACTAAGGACTACATGGTAGTAGAGAAGGTCAGAAAGGCTTACAATTAACCAGTGGCATAGCGTGGGTGTCAGCCGCCCGGGGCAAAGGAAAATTCCGCCGCCCCCTTATTTAGGTATGGTTCAAATTTTTACAAGATATTATTATTATTTATTGTGAAATTTTGCCGCCCCCTAAAAGTGCCGCCCGGGGCGGGCCGCCCCTGCCACCCCCACTACGCTACGCCACTGCAATTAACCTGGCAAAGGAAGAATATTAAACAGTGATGTTATCTATCTGTCCTACATTACCGTCACTTATAAATATAATGTCCAGTAAGTTCAACTTCAACAGAAGTCCCTGCCCATCATCTTCTAAGTTTGAAACTCAGAGAATGAGAGCAAAATGTCAGTTAAGAAGAACAAAAGAATAACCTGAAAAAGGGGTGCAGAAATGAGGGGGCTTCACCAGTCACAATGCCCAAAGGGTTTACTACAACATATAAACAAGAAGCTGCTTGCCAAAGTCTGTCATCCCAGTTATGGAGTGCCATCTAGACATCTAAACAAAGTGATGCAGCACAGGCACACGTAGCTGTCCGTCAAATCAATCTTATCAGTTAACACTAGAATTACCAGAGCCTACGAAAAAACTCGTAGATCCGGCCCACCTTAAATCGCTTCTTAAATCCGTTCACACCTCTCCGCCAGCATCCTTTGTCCTCTAAATGTGCTGATAAAAGACAAGCTGCCAGCAGCCGGCTATTCCATCCCCCCACCGACTTAGAATGTGAGCGAACTTTTCCCAGCTCATGCCTTTGTTGATTATTTGGGAGTGAAGTGGAGTTTTACAGTGGAAATAGATCGTTATTTGGAACACACGCATTTCATGCGTGTTCCGTTTCTAAAGTAATCTGAGTAAACACATTGTTAAAACAGAAACTTTGTCATATTTTAGTAATAAATGTTACAAAATGTAGTAGGCATAAACTATAGAATGTGTAAAGCCCGAGTTCCAAAGATCAAATAAACACTTTCACAAAAGCTTCAAGGCTTGTACAACGATTTCTGTAGCATAGTGTGTTAAGATTTGCCTCTTAGAGCACAACAGCTTTGCCGTCTCACAGACCTGAGTTCAATTCCCCACTGGGGATGAAGTGTTGCTTTTTTTTTTCTTTTTAACCTCAAACGGACATAAAATTTATAAATTGGTATGCACTGTCAGTTAATGAGATCGTTATATTTTCATGTGGGATGCTCCTTTTAAAATATTTTTTTAACAATTGAGACTGCAATTAACAGGAACAACTTTCCTTATAACTGTTATTTTTAAGATCCATAACACACAGACAGTCAGAGCACTGCGTAATAGAGAGACAGACAGGCAGAGAAGTCACTAGATATATAAATAAACAGGGAAGGCACATGTACTGAAAGAAAAAAAAGATCAACATGTGTGTTGTTTCTGCTGCAATGAATAAGCTAAGGCGCTCTAACCTCACCCCTCCCCCCGATCTTACTTAGGGAGTTTCGCTTTCTTTTTTGCTTTTCAGTAATGGCTTCTGCTTGTCCTGACTATTCTCTTTCTTGGATATGCTTTGCTTGTTTAAATTATTTTCTCTTACTGTATGTCCACTCTGTGAAAGGATTATTTTGAGCACTCCTATGATTAGTCTTGAAGAAGAACTGTAGAAATTGCAATGGATATAGGGAGTGATCTGCAGTACTGATTGCGGCTTATACAACTCTTTAAGAGGTCCCACTAGTATAGAAAGAACACAGCAAATGCTATCTTCAGCATTGCATTAATTTCATACATCAGCTATTCAAGTTAATCAATACTTTTGAATTACACTAATATACAAAAATGCTATCAAGAAATATGTGTTTGCATAATTATGGAAGAACTGTACATTTGGAATTAATAAAGTATCTATCTATCTATCTATCTATCTATCTATCTATCTATCTATCTATCTATCTATCTATCTATCTATCTATCTATCTATCTACATCATAATATCTACAATGTCAACCAAAAATAATCTCTCCTACATGTTATCACTTTTGTTTTTACATTGTGAAGGATTGTCGGCTTTCTACTCCGGCCCTCCCCCCCAGGCCGCCAGGAGGAGCTCTCCCGACAGCATGAACGTGCCCCGAATTCCAGCAGGGCATCATGGACTCTGTAGTTTATATGCACAGCCCTGCTGGATACCATGGGGGCCTCCAGGGGTCGCTGTAGGGAGGCTGTCAGACTCTTATGTGCCCTATAACCCGGAGGTGCGTCATGATCACATGACAGGAAGAAACGACGTGCCTCCGGGGTGAAGAAGAGTTTTTATATGACCCGGAAGTGTTCCTAATCACGTGGACAGAGAGGGCGAAACACTTCCGGGTCAAGGACTATAAAAGGACTATGGGAAATACCAGACGTCGAGCTGAGCTGGGAGGAAGGGTGGCGAAGTGTCTTGGAGTGTGGAGGATTGATTATTGTGTATTGTTTATTGATTAGTTATATGAGTATTGTGGAGTGGAGGGTGATTTGTGCACTGTATTGTCTGAATAAATATAATTATTGGACTTTTATCTGGTGTCTGACGTCTAGTCTGAGGGTTCAAGGGGTCACGGAGACCTCAATCTGTCACAACATCTATGTCTTTATTCATTAACACTAGAATTACCAGAGCCTACGAAAAAACTCGTATATCCGGCCCACCTTAAATCGCTTCTTAAATCCGTTCACACCTCTCCGCCAGCATCCTTTGTCCTCTAAATGTGCTGATAAAAGACAAGCTGCCACCAGCCGGCTATTCCATCCCCCCACCGACTTAGAACGTGAGTGAAGTTTTCCCAGCTCACGCCTTGATTGATTATGTGGGAGTGAAGTGGAGTTTTACAGTGGAAATAAGAGGTCATTATTCTAAAGTAATCTGTGTAAACACATTGTTAAAACAGAAACTTTTTCATATTTTAGTAATAAATGTTACAAAATGTAGTAGGCATAAACTATAGAATATATAAAACCCGAGTTCCAAAGATCAAATAAACACTTTCACAAAAGCTTCAAGAATGATTCAACAGCTTCAGTGGCGTAGCATGTTAAGATTTGCCTCTTACTGCAGAGCAGCTTTTCCTTGCCTCACAGACTTGAGTTCGATTCCCCGCTGGGGATGAAGTGTTGCTTTTTTTTTCTTTTCTTTTAAACCTCAAACGGACATAAAGTTTATACATTGGTATGCACTGTCAGTTACTGAGATCGTTATATTTTCATGTGGGAGGCTCCTTTTCAAATATTTTTTTAACAATTGAGACTGCAATTAACAGGAACAACTGTCCTTATGGATCTTAAAAATAAGTTATAACACACAGACAGACAGAGCACTGCGTAATAGAGAGACAGACAGGCAGAGAAGTCACTAGATATAGAAATAAACAGGAAAGCCACGTGTACTGAAAGAAAAAAAGAACATGTGCGTTGTCCCTGACTCTCTAAGTAAGATCGGGGGAGGGGTGATGTTAGAGCGCCTGCGCTTATTCAGTGCAGCTGGGACAACGCACATGTTGTTCTTTTTTTCTTTCAGTACACGTGGCTTCCCTGTTTATTTCTATATCTAGTGACTTCTCTGCCTGTCTGTCTCTCTATTACGCAGTGCTCTGTCTGTCTGTGTGTTATGGATCTTAAAAATAAGTTATAAGGACAGTTGTTCCTGTTAATTGCAGTCTCAATTGTTAAAAAAATATTTGAAAAGGAGCATCCCACATGAAAATATAACGATCTCAGTAACTGACAGTGCATACCAATGTATAAATTTTATGTCCGTTTGAGGTTTAAAAGAAAAGAAAAAAAAAAGCAACACTTCATCCCCAGCGGGGAATCGAACTCAAGTCTGTGAGGCAAGGAAAAGCTGCTCTGCACTAAGAGGCAAACCTTAGCACACTATGCCACAGAAGCTGTTGATTCATTCTTGAAGCTTTTGTGAAAGTGTTTATTTGATCTTTGGAACTCGGGCTTTATATATTCTATAGTTTATGCCTACTACATTTTGTAACATTTATTACTAAAATATGAAAAAGTTTCTGTTTTAACAATGTGTTTACACAGATTACTTTAGAATAATGATCTCTTATTTCCACTGTAAAACTCCACTTCACTCCCGCATAATCAATCAAGGCGTGAGCTGGGAAAACTTCGCTCACATTCTAAGTCGGTGGGGGGATGGAATAGCCGGCTGCTGGCAGCTTGTCTTTTATCAGCACATTTAGAGGACAAAGGATGCTGGCGGAGAGGTGTGAACGGATTTAAGAAGCGATTTAAGGTGGGCCGGATATACGAGTTTTTTCGTAGGCTCTGGTAATTCTAGTGTTAACACATGCTAGTTGTTTCAAATATTTGCCTGTGTAAATGCAGGGACTAGATTTAGGTTGAGTGTAAAATTAATTATGAATAAAGGTCAAATCTAAAAATAAATACGTGTGATTTTGGCATTCCTTGGCTACCTACCTGCTTATTTACTTGTTAATATTACATTTTAAATGAACGCTTTTAATTTCTTTGCAGATTAATATGTTGTAGGGGTAGCACTGTTCTGTAGTGGTAAGCACAGCAGACCAATTGTTTCTAATAGTTTATCTTTGGGAGAAGAACCAATCTGATGGGAGATGGAGAGCACCTCCCTAGAGTTCTGGGTTCATATCCTGGATGGTGAATGTCTCAGTGCAGTTTGCAGATTTTTGACATATCTTTTTTTCCCTCCCAAATTCCAAAGACAGTTATGAACTAGTAAGTCTATTTGACCCTGCGTGATGGAATAGATAAACATTTGTACAATTTTTTTTGCAAACTAATGTATTGTGTGCTGCTGTTTCCTGTTACTGTATATTTGTGAAGTTGTATAATAAATTCTTAATTAAAATATTACTTACTTTAGTAAATTTCTGGCAGTACTTTTTGCATGAATGCATTTTTTATTAATAAGCGGATTATAACTTAAAGCTGATATGTGTGATCCAGATGTTGAAATGCTGACTGAATTCATCCATGTTACTACCTAGGAGGGGGCTGTATCACTCTGTTGATGTTTATTTTTAAACAACATAACTGAAATGATTCACTCTGATATCAAGACTGCTAACAGCATAAAACTCTTAGCAAGACTCTTAACTCTAACAGCAAGACTCTTAACAAATGCATAAAGGCAGGTTCCTAATTGTAGACCCAAAAAGCTGGAGCTGTTAATGCCTTCAAATGTACATCTGGACAGATCTGACCATTTTACTGCCACCTACAAATGTTATTATAGACAGCAGCAGTTTTATTTATTAGCATTATTTGGAAGGCAGTACATATATATATATATATATATATATATATATATATATATATATATATATATATATATATATATATATATATATATATATATATATATATATATATATTCACGGCATTCGTAGTCTGAATCACAATCTGATTGTATGGGTGGTAACGCTTGTGGTTGGTCAGCAAATCAGCTAACATCTGCCACGGTGCCCTCAGTTGTGAGAAGCAGATCATAGAATGGTTGAAATAGTTTACTGTCAAATAATGCAAAGAGTACGCGGACCAACCACAAGCGTTACCTGGTAGGTAACCACCCATACAATCAGATTGTGATTCAGACTACGAATGCCGTGAATGTAATTACCCCGATCTACATGCTGTCAAATAAACGAACCACACGCCGTGGTGCAACGCTAGGGGCTTCGCCTCTAGGGCTGACGTCCGAGGTTCAATTCCCGTAAGGGAGTGCAGTGAGTGTGTACGCCTGATGAGCCCAGAATTAGGGCGAAACACGTGTCGCGTACTCTTTGCATTATTTGACAGTAAACTATTTCAACCACATATATATATATATATGTATATATATATATATATATATATATATAAAACCTTCCAAATAATGCAGGGCAGTGTCTCTTGCCCCAAAGGGTTTTCCTTGTCTGGAGCCCAAGCAAAACTGTTGATGGTTATACAAACATACATATTTTACATATATATATATATATATATATATATATATATATATATATATATATGGAAGAGAAAGTCTGTGATACGGTTTGCATATTTGCTGTTGGAGATCCACAAAGGGAGAAAAAACGAATCACGTATCATAAAATAGTTTTATTCCTGAGCTTTCAACCCCTATCAGGGGTCTTCATCAGAGGATAATGCTTACATACTAAAGCGACAGGACACACATTCAACTGGGACAACGTAAAAGTAAAATTTAAGGCCAGTACAAAAAGCGCCAGAGAGTTGGCCGAGTCTTGGCTATCAGATGAAAACCCCATCAACAGACACTTGGACATAAACCCAGCATATGCCAACTTAAGAAGGACATATGCACTTTAATTAAACGATACACCCCCATCCCCCCCCCCCTTGATCATACTGACTTAGTCACAGCCATCCACCCCCCCTTCCCCCCCCCCCCCCCCAATACGGAATGTGATGCTATATATTGCCTTTGATTCTTGTAAGCCTAAGCATTATCCTCTGATGAAGACCCCTGATAGGGGTTGAAAGCTCAGGAATAAAACTATTTTATGATACGTGATTCGTTTTTTCTCCCTTTGTGGACCTCCAACTGCAAATATATATATATATATATATATATATATATATATATATATATATATATATATATATATATATATATATATATATATATATCACACACACACATCTATATATCACAAGCACATATATCACCAAGATTTTACAGTTGTATACATTTCTGTTAATTGCACTTATTTTTCCTTACTACTTTTATGACTGTAAATTGGGAATACGCACAGATCAAATAAAATGTAGATTTCCACTTTTTAAACCAAACAGTTCTGATCATATTATATGGGTACCTAGTGCAAGAAACTATATGTCCCTGCTCCATAAGCAATGAAAATGGTAATTTTCTTTTTGCTATTGCCATTCGTTTCTCCCCCCTTGCTTGAGGCCTCCTGGCAGATTCCTTGTAGTGTAACAGACGACCAGAGAAATCATTTGTGCTCCTTCATGCTCGGCCTAACTTCAAATGAAATTTCAAGGGTAATGTTTTCTGTAGAGTACAGATGCTGCTGGTATTCTTTATTTATTTGGGTGTTTATTTCCAGGCCAGTTCAAATATAGTAGAAAAAGTATCATAAATGCTGAGCTTGAAACAACAGAGACCATTCAAGCAAATGTATGCACCTGACACACCGCTTTGATTACATTTTTTTGTATCGACATGATAAAAACACAGTAGGCATTATTTGGATGAACAAATATAAAGAAAAGTGTGATTTACAAGTAGTAAATAAGCTCACCTAATACTGCAAACTAATCTTTTAATAAATTTGAAAGCAAAGTGCAACAGATAATATTAAATGACAATTTAAAAACTAAGAACTAGGTCAACCAAATTACATACCCTTATTAGTTAAAGATCGCTTTATATGATAATTCTACAAACTTAAAATTTTCTTCATCAGTTTAATCAAAATATATTTTTTCTATTAATAGTTAGGCAGACATCCGAAGTGTCCTGCAATTAGCATCTTCTTCCAGGCATCAAACAAGTGATTCCCAGTCTCTCATCAGACAACGGTGAAAGCCTCAAAGGGGACCACAACACTGAAACCAACAATTCCTAGAAATACCCCTCTGCATGGCACCCTGGACCCTTTACTGCAAGCATGCCACCACTCAAACTTCCAGAAATAGGTTCTGCAAGGGTGGGACGTCTGGCTAGGCAACATTATAAATTTGATCATAACAGTAAATTCAATAAAAAAGATAAAACAAAGCTCTATTCATATTCTTGGAAGTCTGTATACTTCTTGTCAACAATATCTCTCTAGTTTATTATTCATTTGTTCGTATTAAGAGCATGAAAGTAACAGGTCTACAGCCAAGAGGAAGGTTAAAAAAGTATTACGCTTGTCTAATATAACTCCAATCTATCAAACAGGCACAACAAATCCCATTGAGTTATAAAAAAGATTTAGCTATTATAACAGAATACATCTTCCAGTTCTTTTTTCTGTCTGTCTTAACCAGGAATACTACAGTGGAGGTATGTTTTTGTCTTTTCTATCGCACTCTGTTTCTGACCAACACCCCACCTTTCACATATCTTTCTCTACCATATTCATTTTTTTCTCCTTCTCCTTCTTTCTATTAGTAACTCCATCTTTCATATTCTTCTTAGCACATGTCCAGCCTACTAGAGACTTCTCTTCATCATCTTTCACCATATCCCTTTCACTTGTAGGCTCCAACTAAAGTAAGTATCAGCTACTCTATTCATTTTGTTCACCCTAAACATCCATCATAACATTTTCATCTCTTTCAGTCCCATGTTTCTGCACTATATAACATTATTGGTCTTATTTCCATTTGGTATATTTTACCTTTTATTTTAGCTGCCATTACACTTTCTCCAATTTTTCTATTCCCACCATTATTTAGCCTTTCTCCCCTGAATCATTGACCTCAGTTGTTCTAACTCATCTGATTATTTTACAGTAAACAAATACATAGCACTGATAAAATGAGAGATCTGCATCAAGGAAGGAATAATAATACGAGCAAATAATATAAAAAGCATTTCAAATGTGCATCTGACTGATATATTAATGCTAATTAAAATAGATTGATATCTTTGTACAGATAAAACTAAGTTACAGACATGGACATACAAGTGGATTAACAATAACCTAACTTGACTTGTGCTCAATACAGTATACTATGTAACACTGTATTGAAACCTTCTTAATTGTTTTTGCACCCTTTGCTTATGGGCAATGCAATTTCACTTGGTCCCCAAGTCTTCATCAAGCATAATTTCAGATTTCTGACCCCCCTGCTTTTTAATACATTTACTTCCTTACTTCCTACTTAACCCAGCCACAGGGGATGCACAAACCAGTGTTTTTTCATGCCAGTCCCAAGCCCGGATAAATGGGGAGGGTTACGTCAGGAAGGGCATCCAGTGTAAAATTTTGCAAAATCAATATGCGGACAACAATACAAATTTCCATACCGAATCGATTGAGCCCCCGGTTAACAACAACCACCACCCAGTACTGTTAGCCAACAGGGTGCTGGCGGAAATTGGGCTACTGTTGGCCGAAGAAGGAGAAGAAGAGTTGGGAGACGTGTCCGGAGGCAGAAGGAGAGGAGGAAGGTAAAGGGAGTGGAACTGAGGGTAGGAACTTTGAATGTTGGCAGTATGACTGGTAAGGTGAGAGAGTTAGCAGATATGATGGAGAGAGGAAGGTTGATATATTGTGCGTGCAAGAGAGAGTAGTAAGGCCAGGTGGATCAGAGGTGGATTCAAATTGTTCTATCATGGTGTAGATGGGAGGAGAAATGGGGCAGGAGTTATTCTGAAGGAGCAGTATGTCAAGAGTGTTTTGGAAGTGAAAAGAGTGTCAGACAGAGTAATGATTATGAAGCTGGAAATTGGAGATGTGATAATGAATGTTGTTAGTGCATATGCCCTGAAAGTTGGGTGTGTGATGGATGAGAAAAATGATTTCTGGAGTGAGTTGGATGAAGTGATGAACAGTTTACCCAAGGGACAGAAAGTGGTGATTGGAGCGGATTTCAATGGACATTGTCACGCTTGGGTTACAAAATTGCACAGAAGACCAGTGGAAGTTGAAGAAAACTCGAATTTTTATTCAGACACTGCAAACAAACATTTATCTTTTAAAAGTGTTTCAAACGTGCTCCTTGAAAGAGTTTACACCTCCACTTGTCATTTAAAAGCAACCAAGGATTTCTTCTCTTTCGGAGGAATACGTGCCAGGAGCACCAGAAGTCTGAGAGAGAGAAAGAAGCAGAAAATCAATTTTTAACCACAGAGAGAAGTCGGCACAGGCTTTTTGACAAGGCGGAGTAGCGCGCGGGAGGCAAATTACGCGACAGAGCCGGCCATAAGGAAGAGGAGAAATGTGAAGGTAGTCTGTTTATGTTTCCTAGGGGTTTCCTAGGGCTTTTTCCAGGGGCGTCTGTGTCTTTTTGGGGGTAGGATTAGCTTCGCAGCTCACACCCCCTCCCTCAGCTTTATTCACGTTTCCGTGAATCAAGCAATTCTCCAGACCCGGTTCAAAGAGACGTGACAGCACGTCAGCATTTATGTGTTCAGACCCAGGTCGGTGTCTGACTTCAAAACTGTAAGGTTGTAATCCTAAAAACTATCTCATAAGACGGGAGTTTGTATCTTTTTGACGGTATAACCATTGAAGTGGAGCATGATCAGTTACTAATGTGAACTTCCGTCCCCATAAGTAATAACGTCGTGCTTCTATAGCCCATTTAATTGCTAAACATTCTTTTTCAATAGTTGAATAATTGCGTTCTCTTGGGAGTAATTTCCTACTCAAGTACGTGATAGGGTGTTCTTCACCCTCAAATACCTGGGAAAGGACCGCTCCTACTCCGAATGCACTAGCGTCTGTTTGTAGAATAAAATCTTTAGAGAAATCAGGATTTCGTAGCACTGGATAAGATGACAAGGCTTTTTTTAAATCTGAAAAGGAACGTTCGCAAAGTTCTGTCCATATAATAGGGCGTTTTTTTCTTCCTTTAGTAAGCTCTGAAAGAGGAGCAGCTCTATTTGCAAAGTCAGGGATGAATCTTCTGTAGTAACCAGCTAGTCCGAGGAAAGCGCGCACCTGTTTTTTGCGTTTTAGGATGTGGGTAAGCAAGCACCTCCTCTATTTTCCTTAGTTGTGGACGAAGTAAACCCCTGCCCATCGAGTAACCTAGATAATGAGTCTCAGACATACCTAGTTTACATTTCTTAGGGTTAGCAGTTAATCCAGCTTGTTTCAGGCTATCAAGTATAGCTTGTAGGCGTTGTAAATGTGAATGCCAATCATTGCTGAAAATCACCACATCATCAAGATACGCCCCAGAATATTCAGAATGAGGGCGTAGTATTTGATCCATCATTTGCTGAAAAGTTAAAGGGGCTCCATGAAGACCAAACGGGAGTCTTGTAAATTCATAAAGTCCATCAGGAGTCGTAAATGCTGTTTTCTCACAACTATTAGCCTCAAGAGGCACCTGCCAATAACCTTTTGTCAGGTCTAGTGTGGAAATATAGGTCGCCTGACCCAGTTTTTCCAAGAGCTCGTCTACCCGGGGCATTGGGTAAGCATCGAATTTAGACACCTTATTCAAGCGCCTAAAATCAATACAAAAACGAACCGAACCATCCGGCTTGGGGACTAACATGACCGGAGAGCACCAGTCACTTTTGCTTTCACGAATCACACCTAGTTCCAGCATCTTCTTGACTTCTTCTCGCACAATATTCCTTCGTGCTTCCGGAATTCGAAATGGACGCATCTGCACCCGAACACCGGCTTCAGTTGTGATTTTATGTTCTGCCAAATTAGTGACGCCTAGTAAGTCTGAAAAAACATCAGTGTTCTGTTCTATTAAGTTTAATAATTCTGTCTTTTGTGGATCAGTCAAATCGTTGCCAATGACAACATCAGTCTGAGAAACAGCAGTCAAGGTATTGTGAACCTGTTGTCTGTCCTGCCATTTCTTTAAGAGATTAATGTGCAAAATTTGAAATGGTTTTCGTCGACCAGGAATTCTAACCTTGTAATTTACTGGTCCCATACGCTCTTCGATAACTGCTGGGCCTTGCCATTTAGCTAGGAAAAAGAGCATTCCTTCTGCCTATCAGCAAAGGCCAAGGGCATGAATCAGAAATAGCAGACCACACTTTAAAGTGACGACTCTTATAAGTTAAAGGAAGAAATAATGTCTCATAGTTCTTAACATCTCCATGTACACAGCGTATGTTAACAGTCTCAGTATTACTATGGTAACTGTCGTCAAGACAGTCGCGTCTGACAACACAAAGGTCACTGCCTGAGTCCAAAAACGCTGTCACCTGTCGGCCCCCGAACTTCACAGAGAAAAATAAGCCATCCTTGTTTTTCGACGGATCTGGGATATTCGAGCAACAAACCTCTGCTATGCCAATTTCCATTGAACGGGCTGGAGACAGACGACAATCTCTCACTAAATGACCAGGCTGATCACACCGGAAACATCTTCGCTCACCGGCACCGAATCGGCGACGTCCACGACCACGACCTCTGTCTCCGGTAGCAGGCATCTCATTTGTGGTTGCAGCAACTGCATTTCCTGGTGGTCTAGCCGACGACATCTGAATATCAGTTGTTGAAGGATGACGACGTACACGGTCAAGTTGACGAGGATACTCTGGGCGTTCCCTTATAGGTTTTAACACAGGATACTGAGTACCGAAGCTACCGCTTGTTTTGAAAGCGGTCTGGGAGCCTTCTAGACATTGTGAAATAATATCTAGAGATTCAAGATTGTGACGAAGAAATTCATCTCGGATGGGTGCAGGTATTCCATACAGCACTATGTTCATAACAACTTTTTCGACGATGCGCTCAACCTTATCTCCCTCAAACCAGCATTGCACTTTAAGAATCAAATCTTGTATCTGTGCACGAACAGACCTGTCCATATCCAACCTCCAGTTGTAAAGTGCAAAACCTTTTGACAAAAACGTCGTGGCTTTCTTCAAAACAAGCTGATCTTTCAAAAAATCATAATCGCCAAGTTTGTCGCTAGGTATATTTCGTAATGAAAGTAGTGCATCACCAGACAAAAACGGGGTGATGATAACAGCCCAATGACGTTTGTCCCATCCTAACAAAGTCGCCACTTGTTCAAAAGCCAAAAGAAATAGCTCTGGGTCATCAGATGGGCCCATCTTCGACAGGACATTCTTAGCATTGTCCGGAAGTGGAGGCAAAGGAATAACACATGTTTCCTAGGGGTTTCCTAGGGCTTTTTCCAGGGGCGTCTGTGTCTTTTTGGGGGTAGGATTAGCTTCGCAGCTCACAACATGTTGGTGAAGGGAACAGGAGAGACGAGGAAGTGATGGGTAGGTATATTGTCAAGGAGAGGAATGAATATGGTCAGATAATAGTGGATTTTGCCAAAAGGATGGACATGGCTGTGGTGAGTATGTATTTTATGAAGAGGGAGGAACATAGGGTGACATATAAGAGTGGAGGAAGATGAACACAGGTAGATTACATCCTTTGCAGAAGAGTCAATCTGAAGGAGATTGAAGACTGCAAAGTGGTGGCAGGGGAAAGTGTAATTAAGCAGCATAGGATGGTGGTTTGTAGGATGAGGTTGGAGATCAAGAAGAGGAAGAGAGTGAGGGCAGAGATAAGGATCAAATGGTGGAAGTTGAAAAAGGAAGACTCCTAGTTTGAATTTAGGGAGGAGGTGAGACAGGCACTGGGTGGCAGTTAAGAGTTACCAGATAGTTGGGCATCTACAGCAGATGTAGTAAGGGTGATAGCAAGAAGGGTGCTTGGCGTGACTTCTGGACAGAGGAAGGAAGGAAAGGAAACCTGGTGGTGGAATGGGGCAGTACATGTGAGTATATAGAGGAAGAGGATGGTGAAGAACAACTAGGATAGTCAGAGAGATGTAGAAAGTAGACAAGAGTACAAGGAGATAAGGCGCAAGGTGAAGAGAGAGGTGGCGAAGGCTAAAGAAAAGGTGTATGATGAGTTGTATGAGAGGTTGGATGCTAAGGAGGGAGAAAAGGACCTGTACTGATTGGCTAGATAGAGGGACCAAACTGGGAAAGATGTGCAGTAGGTTAGGGTGATAAAGGATAAACGTACTCACAAGCGAGGAGAGTGTGTTGAGAAGATGGAAAGAGTACTTTGAGAGGTTGATGAATGAAGAGAACAAGAAAGAGAGAAGGTTGGATGATGTGGAGATGGTGAATCAGGAAGTGCAATGGATGAGCAAGGAGGAAGTAAGGACAGCTATGAAGAGGATGAAAAATGGAAAGGACGTTGGTCCAGATGACATACCCGTGGAAGCATGGAGGTGTTTAGACAGGAATCCCCATGGACTATGATGTTTGCTGATGACATTATGATCTGTAGCGATAGTAGGGAACAGATTGAGGAGACCCTAGAGAGGTGGAGATATGCTCTAGACAGGAGAGGAATGAAGGTCAGTAGGAACAAGACAGAATATATGTGTGTAAATGAGAGGGAGGTCAGTGGAATGGTGAGGATGCAAGGAGTAGAGCTGGCAAAGGTGGATGAGCTTAAATACTTGGGATCAACAGTACAGAGTAATGGGGATTGTGAAAGAGAGGTGAAAAAGAGAGTGTAGGCAGGGTGGAATGGGTGGAGAAGAGTGTCAGGAGTAATTTGTGACAGATGGGTATCAGCAAGAGTGAAAGGGAAGGTCTACAGGACGATATTGAGACCAGCTATGTTAAATGGTTTGGAGATGGTGGCAATGACCAGAAAGCAGGAGAAAGAGCTGGAGGTAGCAGGGTTAAAGATGCTAAGATTTGCACTGGGTGTGATGAGGATGTATAGGATTAGAAACAAGTATATTAGAGGGTCAGCTCAAGTTGGACGGTTGGGAGACAAAGTCAGAGAGGTGAGATTGCATTGGTTTGGACATGTGCAGAGGAGAGATGCTGAGTATATTGAGAGAAGGATGTTAAGGATAGAGCTGCCAGGTAAGAGGAAAAGAGGAAGTGCCTTAGAGGAGGTTTATGGATGTGGTGAGAGAGGACATGTAGGTGATGGGTGTAACAGAACAAGATGCAGAGGACAGAAAGATATGGGAAAAGATGATCCGCAGTGGCAACCCCTAAAGGGAGCAGCTGAAAGAAGATGACTTCCTATTTTTTAAACTTTAAGATATGAGGTTTAACAGGGAAAAGTAGATCCTGGTAAGGTCACCATGGGAGAGATATGGTTCCCATATGCAAAAAATGACTTGGAATAATATTAAGTAGAGGACCTCACAGCAAACCAGTGAACTGATAGACAGGGCAGGAACATTCAAATACAATATCTGAATACAGGAGGACAAATGACTCAACACAGTAGTGATGTTCAGTCCCCATACAGTCAAAGAACATGATGGAAATGGCAAACACAACAACTCCTGGCTGCTAGAGGGCAGTGTGACGAGTGGTCCATGGTACAGGGTGACTTTCTAAATAAATAATTATGCCCTGTAAAGTGCAGGCTCAGAATGGGTGTGGGTGCCTCTTTGGGAATGGTTGTAGTAGCTTTACCAGTAGCGCACACCTGTGCTCAGGTCAGGCCAATCAAGTTAGTATAAAAGGAGCCTGCACTGGACAGGAGAAAAAATGGGATTGGAAGAGGAAAGAAAAAGGCAGGTTAAAGGGGAGGTTAAAGGATGGAGTGAAGGGCAGGAGTGAGAGGAAAGGAAGAAAAGTGTGAGGCCAACGCTGAAGGGGGCTGAGGTTTGTTCCTGATGAGCATAGGAGCAGGAGCAACATTAGTCTGGAAGGACTCCCCCACAAGACCGGGGAATGGCAGCAGGAGTCCAAGGAGATGAGGCTTGGTGGCGCCCCTGGGCAGCAGGGACATGAGTAGGACTGAAGCTTTTGTGCACCTTTTTCGATGACCTTTCTCCATGCTGCAAGATCTAAATAGGATAAGCTGGAGAGATGTTTGTTTTAAAGGGAAGTACCATGGATTGAGATTCCTGCCTTGCTTTAACATTGTTTTTATGGATTTATTTATTGGATTTTAACCTCCATGTTCACTTTAACATTTTATGGATTATTTATTTATAGAACTTTTGCACTACACTTACTGAACACTGATAATTTGTTTTTGGATTTAATTAAAGCACTAATTCACTTTTGCACCTACCCCTTGTCTGGATGTATGTGTCCTCATCTGCCTGGCTCATCTCAGTTATGGTATCAACTATGGCGGGTTCAAGAGGCTCCTGGAAGGAACCGGCAACATGGAGCTAACCCGCACAATCACAGACAGATAATGTAATAAAAGTTGGGATCCCTGCCTTTCATGAAATTAGAAGAGCAGACAAGGGCACTACCTGGCCCTTAGACAGCACATGACCCAAGGGGCCATAATATAACTTACATTGCATGGGCAGCCTATCCATAGCCGAATGTTATGGTCTGTTGTTCGTTGCACCTTGAAGTTTTAAATTTAGCTCTTTGAGTATTTTATTTCTCCTGCTTTTCCTGAGATGTTTTATATTAGTTTAATTATTGTTAATCATTTTCTCATTCTAAATTTTATTTCTGTTCATTTTGTTTATTTTGTTAGCTTTATTTTAGGCAAGCATGTAATTAACTTGCCCTGCGGTGGGCTGGTGCCCTGCCTGGGGTTTGTTTCCTGCCTTGCGCCCTGTGTTGCCTGGGATTGGCTCCAGCAGACCCCCGTGACCCTGTAGTTAGGATATAGCGGGTTGGATAATGGATGGATGGATGTTATTAACTGTTCAGTCGTGACACATGACCCAAGAACAGGATATTGTCCTCAGATGCTGTTATGTACTAAAGTAAGTATATTAAGAAGTATATCTCCAAAACATTTTGAAGTGAGAGTCAGTAGACTTTGCGCCATAGGAACCAAGCTAACCGAACTATTCTATAACATTTCAGTTATTTACCGCTCTGATGCGGATCTTTATGGTCATAAAATGGGGCATTACAATAGCAATTGACAAGAAGAATTCATAATTAATTGCAGAATTACGGTATTTGAGGGTTCCTCTACAGTGCCACTTTCTCTTTTGCAATTTAGATCAAAAACTAATCAGCATATCGTCACCTCATAACAGGATAGTTTCGAGTTTGGTATTTTTCCATCCAGCTGTTTTAGTTAAACCATCCTCAAGAAACTGTGATACACAGACAGACAAACACACACAGACAGACACATGTAAAACGTTGGGACCCATCAAAAACTGGAGATCCAAATTTTTGACGAATCTAAAGCTTTTGCCCCTTCCACATAGACAATAGGTTATGGGGGAGGGCGCAAAGCAAAAATAAAATTTTTTATGGTACTTACCTTGTGTTATTTGCAGTAAAGGACTAGAAGAATTTTAATCATGTATTTTAATGGAGAACGGAGATAATAAAGTTTCTGATTTAAGGAGTTTCAATGGGAACTACCAGAGAATCTAGCTGATACAATGTGGTCCTCTTGAAGGGAATGACAAGTACAGTTGCGTATCATCACCCAGAACTGGTAAGAAAAAACATGGGACACAATAATAGGACCTAGTGAGAATGTACATAGAGAGCACCTCTTCACTGGTGAACCCTTGATATCTGTCCCCACCAGAACACACATTAGGATCTACCCAAGAGGTAGAACTCAGACCACCTCAGGGCAGTTCCAACGATGCCAATCTCAGAGAGGATGGCAAAGAGGATCTAGTGATTGACTGTGTCGAAAGCAGAGAAGAGATCTACTAGATGACATGGCTCTAGCCTACCATATTGTGTTGACAATGGTAAGTAGAGCCATCTCAGTGGAATGGCCCTTCATGAAGTCTGATTGATTTGTTCAAACAGTCTGTTCTGTAGAAGAAAGGAAGAGAGTCTTAGAGACAGGATAATCTAACATTTTGGATTGAATGGACAGGAGAGAGACAGGTCTGTAATTAACTACTTGAAATGGGTCAAGAACAGGCTTCTTGAGGAGTTTTTAGGTCGTGTTTTATGATCATGGAGGTGCCCCAATAAAACACACACATCCAAGAATTATTACCTCTCCTAACAACACATTTCTCCTAATTTTGGCTGGGTAATATTTGTGATTCCTGCTAGATCTACGTCATCTTTTTGCTTGGATTCTGTTGCTGCTGTATCAAATATGTTTTAACCTGCCGTCATCCACTATCCATCAAACCACCCGTGGCATAGTGGAAAAAGAAAGAGTAGGTACAAAATGTAATTACAAACAGAACTGAAGCAACAGGGATACTTATGTTGTTCACCATCAATTATGAAAGAATTATTATTAAAAATGGGAGATTTCTTGTGCCACTTTAACCCATTATTTTCTACCAGTTGCCATATTTAGATTATACAAAAATGATTTGCCCGAATTTAAAGGAAATTTTAGACAAAAAGAAAATCTAAATTGTCCCTAGTGTGTGCTTGGTGTGTGGGTGTGTGTGTGTGTGCCCTGCGGTGGGTTGGCGCCCTGCCTGGGGTTTGTTTCCTGCCTTGCGCCCTGTGTTGGCTGGGATTGGCTCCAGCAGACCCCTGTGACCCTGTAGTTAGGATATAGCGGGTTGGATAATGGATGGATGGATGGAAGAAAATCACATCATAGACTGTTGTGATGTGAGATTTTGCATATAACTTGATAAATATTTTGTATGTCTTTATTTGTAATTTAGGCAAAGCAATGTAATTTTAGTGTTACATTAGTGAGAAGCATTCATGTCAACCCCCCCCTATGACTGAGTCTCTTTGAATTTTACGACAGAGCTGGGGGGAAGTGCCTGAAGCAAGTTTGGCTAATGTTTCTCTGAAGTCTTTCCCTTCAACCCCCACAAGAAAGCCAGGCTGCCTAACTGCCAAGCTTTACCTTAACATATGGTTTGGGGGCAGGTGTTAAGATATTCTAATCCCCCATTGGTCTGAATTATGGCTATTTGGAATTGGCTTGTATCAAAAGCTTTTAAGTACCATGACGTCCTATTGGCTGTAGGCGTTGGACAGAGAATCTATAAATTTACTTGCTTAACTTCACACTCTCTCTCTTACTAACATCTGATGAAGAAGCATCTCTTACCAAACTGATGAACTGAAAGGACAACACAATGGAGAGCACAGATCAGCAGCCATATAGGAACAGGCTTGCACCAATGATGCCTTAACTAGAGACATTTTTAAGTAACTAACAAGTCTGTGTGCCACCTGAAACTACACATCACCATTTAATCAGGTTGTATGGTTGCCAATATTCAAATGTACTTTGCATATTGTTATTATTTATTAATATTACCAATAATACAGTGTTTAAATTGTAACTTAACTCCTGCTTGTCTTTTACTACATCTAATTGCCTGAGGTTATAGATGTAGGTAAGTTATATACTGTAATACCTTATATACAGTGGTACGTCTGTGGGATTTGGGGTGTTCTGACAGAGGCTACATATTAATAATACAATAGGGGAAAGTAGAGCAATATATTACTCTACCAAGACAAAACATAGACCTAATAAAATAAAAATGGAATTATATACATTTGAAGCCTACAACCTAAGCATGAGAGACGGTACTAGCTCCAGCCATAAGAAAAGGAATTTTTCAGTTTAACTGAAAAAAAGAAAATTTTGCTTGGGAATGTTACTTTTACTTTCTGAACATCTGTTTATTCCAAACAACTAAGAAATTAGACTCTTTTAGAGAGTGATTTTGTTTAGTGTGAATACACTGTGTCATGTTGATAGTTGCTTGTTATCCCTAAAGTAATAGAGGTGCTAAGCTTCAGATTTTGCACTGTGATATTTTACAATTTCCTTGTTTTTTCTCAGTACATACAGTGCATAACAGCTTATGTGTATGATGTTTACTTATAAGATAATGAGATTTCTCTCCAAAATAGGGAGATTATTTAATTATAAATTTTAAGTTTTCTAATTTGTCTTGAAAGAAACTAGTCATTTGCATAATGGCACAATATACTGTAAACTAAACTTGCCAAGTGGTTTGTTTTTAATTATACCTACAAAGTTTATACCATTTTAAAAAGCAGGTTTAGTATGCTTTTTCTACTCTAAAATCTAATGAACTATTTCAGAGGGTTAACTGTATTTCTGTTTCCTATTTATTACCAAATGGATAAGCCAAAATCATTTTTTTACATTAATGATTGAGAGTGTGGACTATGTTGATACTGTACAATACATATGTACTTGAGTGCTGCCCTCCCCACCATTTGTATATCTGTGTTATCATAATTATGTTATTAATATCTTCCTGAATACTAGTTTACATGCGAATATGCGATGCTTTGATAAGGGTCATGCCATCTGTGTCCGTAAGTGATTTTTCAGCATAATAAAATGTAGATTTGATATTGGTTCATGAAACATCTGCTACTTTAAAAGTCACTTTAATTCATGAGGGACAGGGGTGGTTACAGTATGACATTGCATATGCCCTTTAATTTAACTTGTGTTGATTTTCAAATGTAAGTAGAGCAGAGACTTCTGCTGAAGCTGTCATTTTAAGTTAATATTCATAAAAAAGGACAGGGAAAAATCGGAGTATTCCCAAAGAAGTTGGTTTCAAATGTAGCAAAGTGTCACTTAAAGGTTAAATCAGCCAAAAAATTACTAAATATTTTTTTGTATTAACAAAACTAATGTCAGGTAACCCCAAAGGCAATAGATACAAATACGTTTGCAAATTCACTTTAATTTATTCTTATGTAGCACTATCCACAGACAATAGTCTCAGGGTGCTTACACCTATATACAACTACAACATGAGAATAGCAAAGGATAAAATATTATAATGTTAATATATACAGTATAAACATATCAAGGTAAACAGAAAAATAAAGGTCAATGCTGCTATTCATCTGAATTTGACTGTACAGGCCTTGTGCCATTTTAGTTAACAATTCATCAGCAATTCATGTTGTTCTCTCGATATACAGTATGACTGGTCAACCTTCTTACCTATGAACAGAAGGAGCAGTCACGCCACATCATTAAACATCATTATCAGTAAGCTGAAGTCAACTAGAGGGACACAGCATGCACTACAGCAGAGTTTATCTCAACCAAAAGTAGGTCATGAACTGCCGCCGGTGCGTCATGAGTTGCTATTTTTTAATAGCAGTATTGTTTAATGGTAGTGTGTAGTGTTGGGTCTCGAAATGATTTGTGGTGAATCGCCACTCTTAAGTTCGATTCCCCACCCTGCTCTGACCCTCACACTCAGTTCACCAGTGGAGACCCCCTTTTTGCGAGAAAACTTAAATGGAAAAAAGTGGGTTATGACATCAAAATTGTTGAGAAGCAGAGCTCTACAGAATCCTGGAACTACCATACATTACTGAGAGATGACCTCAGAGTCTGCTGCAGTCCTAGGCACTGAGTTAATATATAAAGATCCAGAGCTGGCCTAGCATTTTCTGCACCCCAGTGTTATTTATTAACATGGGATTCTTGTACAGTCCTAGTCTCCCACAGCCCTTTGCATAATCTGGTTTAACATTTGTTCCTTCCTGTATGCTCAGACTTTTGAACTTATTTTTCTTTGACTATTCAGGATTCTGTTGAGTCTTTCCTCAATCTCCATCTACCTTGAAGGCAACCTAATCTGTATAATGGATGAAATTTTGCAATTTTGCAAAGTAATACGTTTCTTACAATACAATAATGACCTTTAAACAAATATAAGTGAGTTTTAAAGACAAGAGATCAACCTATGGGGGAGATGCCAACCTATCCAACACCTCACGCTCAGATTGCTGAAGTTGTGGAGGAGAAGAAAGCAAGCCTGGATTGTAGTAAGAAATGTGCAGATCTTGCCCAGATGTCCTTTAGTGAGGTAATGTGTACTCCTAAGTATGTGAGGTAGAGGCTCCTGACCAGAGAGCTAGAAAGAGGTGGGTCATTGTCAGACGTAGGTGCAAGGCAAGAGGTAAGGCAAGTCTGAGGAATTTAGGAAGTTTAATGTGTGGCTCAGGTCTTGGTGTAGGATAGAAATCATAGTTTTATGGGATGCTGGGAGAGAACAGACCTGTTTCACTGAGATGGGTTACCTTGTAGGTATGGGTAGGTTAGTGGTAGTTTGTTTAAAATAAGAAATAAAAAGTTGAGAGTTTAGAACAGCTAATGTTAAGAACTTCTGATATAGGGAAAGGCAGTAGTATAAATACAAAAATACAAAAAAAACAGTTCAAAAGTCAGAATGAAGTTAACTACAGAGTTAGCAACCCTAATCTGAAATGCCTGGGACCAGAAGTACTGTATTTTAGAATATTTGCACATACAAAATGAGATGCTGTATCATGGGAATGGGACCTAAGTCTAACAAGAAATGTATTTATGTTTCATATACACCTTATACACACTCTCTGAAGGTAATTTTATATAATATATTTAATAATTTTGTGCATAGAACGAAGTTTATGTGCAGTAGCATCAGCAGAATACCTGTGTCAGTTATTAAACAACGGCAACAACAAACAGTGGCTGGTTTTCAGTCTCCACCTGCATTGCTGTGTTTTAATTAAAAGATTACTGCATACAGAGAATAACCAAAAAACACACTGAGCAATGCACAAAGGTCTGGCAGAGACAATGGTTGACAAGAAACTGGTGCCAACAGAGCATCAGAGCCTATGTGTCCTCTAAGCTGTGCTTTTGAATCACACTGTTCACTCTGCTTCCAGCACAGCAGTTTGGAGGTGCCACACAGCTGTTATCATGGGGGGGGGGTGTCTTATGGGGTGTTTTTAGTAGTTTTAATTTATTTGGTTTAGAGTTTTTCCTTAGCCTGCTGGTTAGTCAGTGCCAGCAGACATGTACACTCACCTTAATGAGGTAATTACCATTTAGCAGTGGGACAAAAGCATGATGTCAGCTGAAGCTGCTGGAGCATGTTTTAAAAGTGGAGAGGTGCTAAGCTAATGGTAAGAATTGGAATTAAAAAAGAGAAAGAGAGCAGAACCAGGATGGACAAGGCTCCTTAGTGTCTCATAGAGGAGTGAAAGAGAGAGAGCATCAGTGTGATCTAGCATGAAGGAAAGGTCTGGATCTGCTGATCAACTTCAATGAGCAGTGAAGGCTGGATAATCTTGGTGATAGTAAGGAACAGTTCAGAAGGAAGTGAAGATGGTGGAACTGTGTGTGAGGCTTGAAGGGCAGAAGTATGTGTGAAGCCAAATGGAGCTGCTGTTGTTTGCGGGGTAGCAGCATCCATAAGCAAGTTACAGTAAAGGGCTGAACTGTGTATGAAGCCTGGAGCAACAGTGCTGAGGGAAAGTTGCCTGACTATTTGACCCAATCTTCTGAGAGAGAGCTGAACTGTGTGACAATCCGCATCACAAACCAAAAGAGGTTTAATTTGTTCTCTCTAGATGGAACTGATTGGTTTTTAGACGGCTCTCGAGTTTTAATACACAAACATGTAACAAATTCATTTATTTATTAATATACTGTGGAGATTTTAGTTCTTGTTTTCTTTTAATAAACCACCTTGCACTTTCAGCAAATTAAGCCTTGTTTGTTCTCCTCATTTGTTGCTAGTCTATCTCAGTTTATGACCATCAGTGTCCTCATGCAGGATGATTTTGCCAGCTGCAGGCAACCCAGGCATCACAGGGACTCACATCCACTCATCATTAAAAAAATAGTAGGAACATTGGTCAGAACCCCACGTCGGCAAGTGAAGTCAAGTGTGGAATTTTCCACTAGTGGCATCATGTCAGTGCTTGAACAGTTTCAGATTTTGGAGCACTTTGAAATAGAGACACCCAACCAGTAATACAATAACATTTACTTTTGCTAATGCTAGGAGAATCACAAATTAGATAGATAGATAGATAGATAGATAGATAGATAGATAGATAGATAGATAGATAGATAGATAGATAGATAGATAGATAGATAGATAGATAGATAGATAGATAGATAGATAGATAGATACTTTATTAATCCCAAGGGGAAATTCACAAATTCGAGAGCCCCGTAAAAACCAGTAAGTTCCATCTAGAGAGAACAAATTAAACAAGTGAGCTGGAGTAACATATAGCTACACAAAATTATGACAGGTGAGTATAACATAGATGGGCAAATTCTTTTGGAAAGACAGGCACAACAGAAAAGGTGGGAGAGTAGCCATGTATGTCAAACAGCATTTAAAAGCATGTTTTCATTAATCTGACAAATTAACATTAGATCTTAATGAGGATGTCTAGATCAACATGATTAGACTTTTTAAATAATGGGTTATTATTTACTACCTTCCAGTCCTCATGAATTTCCTTAGTGTGCAGTGATTTTTTAAAAATACTAGGGGGCTTCTCTCACCAACACCCATGTTTGGTTTTCCGGATACACAATTTTAAGATTTTTTTTTTTTGCATTGTTGCTATTTCATTAGTTTCACTTTTATTTCAGAACTACTGTAAAAACAATATTTGGAATCTTTGGAGTCCCAATATGCTGAATCTTTTAAATGAGGTCAGTGAGACATGTGTTTAATGACTTTGTACCATAATTCAGGATAGGTTTCTCTGTTTGGAATTTCAGCATAGATAAAGCGATCTACATCATCAGCAGTTAATAATTTTTTTTGCAGAGTAACCAATAAATGCATGTGGTAAACCCGTTTTTGAAATTCTCTGACTTAAACTTCAAAGCCTTACAATATTTACATACTTCTGACATATCATCTATGTCCATATATTCAATCTCTATTCGCCTTTTCGTTATTTCTCCGAGTAATACTTTCTCTTTTTTTTGAGCTAATGTGATGTTTACTGTCTTTGTTTTGACACTGTCATTTTTTTCTGCTTTCATATTATGTATCTTGCTTAGCATGTACATCGTGCCTGTTTTTTTTGAGTGTTTTGAATTCCAGTTTTCATTATTTCTAACCTGCTCTGCATGTGTTTGGCCCCCTTGTTTTTTAACCTCTTTATGATGTTTTACTTTGTTTCTACTCTGTCTTTTATTTTTGACCTCGCTTTGTCCTGCTTTTTTTTCAATGACACCTGGTCCGTGGTGATTACTTTCCCTTTTTTCGAGTAATAATTTCTGTTTGTGTGCACTACTGCGATCTTTACTTTCTTTTTTAATATTTTCTAATTTTCCTACTTTCATATTCTTTAACTTTCTCCACATGTGTATCACACCAACATTTTTTTTGAGCCTTTCAAATTCCACTGCTTTCATAATCTCTAACCTGCTCTGCATGTGTATAGAGCCAACGTTTGTGAATGTCTTTATGAAGTTCTACTTTGTCTTTTACTCTCTATCTTTTAATTCTGAGCCCGATTGGACGTGCTTTTTTTCAGTTCCACTTGTTCCGGGCTGATAATTACTTTCCTTATTTTCTGAATTTGCACCTAGATTATTCTTTTTCTTTTTTGCTCTTTTTTCTCTCCAACGCTTTTGAGTCTCTTTTCTCCGTGCTGCTTTCTTCTTTGCTTAGTCGTCGATGTTTCATTTATAACGTATTGTCCTTATACGCTTTATATGCGCTGAGACCCTGAATCTGTGTGTGCTGTATCTATCTATCTATCTATCTATCTATCTATCTATCTATCTATCTATCTATCTATCTATCTATCTATCTATCTATCTATCTATCTATCTATCTATCTATCTGAAATCCTTTAGATGACTGAATGTTTTGCTGCCCGTTGTCTTATTTGATATTGGTTGTAAGTAGTGCATTTTTTGCAAGAATCTCATGTTCTACATCATCGCAAGATGGTCCTGGGTCAGTCTCTTGGCACAAAGTCTCATGTTTAAGGTCCCCGCGAGACGCTCCGTGGCCATTCTCTTTCGTCTCGCGGGTCTTTAAAGTGTCTTCCGTGATCTTAACGTGAAGATCACGTCTCGTCTCCCGTGTTTCTCTCCCAGGATTTTTTTTTTTATAATAGAGAGATGAATCAAGCATTTATATATTTACTCACTAACCTCCAAATGTTCTTTAGGATAAATGCCATCTGTTTCTGGTGGTTTGTTTGATTTCATGATATTTAATGTAAGCTCCATTTCTTTCTCTCTCTCCCTAGAATTTCAATATCCTATGTGTATTCTTAGTAGTCCCCTGTTACTATTGAGAATTTATCAACATCTTCACACATGTAAACTTCAGAAAAGTGCAAGTTTAGGTTTTCAGTGTTTTTATATTTTAGTTCCCCCTTACCGTTTCTAATTTGCCTCATCTTTGATTGTTGTTTTAATGCTAAAATACTGTTAAAATCTTAGATTTATTTATTTTTCTCCAACTGTGTTTTAGCTTTACTTGAAGTATCTGAAAGTGTTCAGCTTAAGTGAATGGAGATTAAAATGTGATTTTTTTTTTAAATATGAAGGGAATTAATACAGTAGATCACAGATGTCACTTTAAAATATTTTTTAAAAGAAGGCAGAGACATAGTGGAACACTTGTTAAATGCAAATTTTGCACAAAGGTTTAAAAGTTTTTCTTGCCTACAAAGACCCTGAGACACATGAAATAAATTACTAAGTAGCATGGTAGAGAGTAGGCCTTTAGGATTCATCAACCTGATGTTATTATAGAGAGATAAGGTTAACAGGGTTGGCAAGCTAGTCGGGCTGAAGACCTGTTCTTGTTGGAACTGTGTCACTGCTCTAAAAAATAGTGTTGAATAAATAACCACTGTCATTTATTAACAATGCTCTCCAGTTAGCTTTAGATTTCATGGTCCCAACTGCTTTATCTTCACCCCTCTGTACACAGTCACTCCTCATGATAAAGTGTTTATATATGTACTCAATAACCTCCACAGTTTCTTTAGGATAAATGTTTTCTGTTTCATCGCCCAGTCTGGGATCCTCCCACAAACAGCCTCATTAGGTTGACTGAGCTGGTTCTTACCCTCGAAGACTTTTCTTTTGCTAACACCTTTTTTCAGCAGGTCACTTTCACTGCAGTGGGTACTAGAATGGGACCTAGCTATCCCACCATCTTCAACAGCTGGATAGAAGAGTGTTTCTTTTCTTCCTACCTAGACTCTGTACCATACCTGTGCAAAAAATGTATTGATTATGTTGGTGCTGCCTCTTGTTCCAGAAGCCAGCTATAGGAATTCATTAATGATTTTCCTAGTTTCCACCCATCTCTCATGTTTACAGTTGAGGTTATATAACAATACTACCAATTGACTCACACAGTACCCTTCGCTACTGCTCCTTCCATCTCTGGCATGCTAAAAACTCTAATTCACAGTTCCTCAGACACAACTGCCTCCGCAGCGATGGAGCTCACTTCTGTAATGATGCACTCAAAATGAGGAGTTTCTTCATTAATAGAGGATACCCTGCTCCTTTTGTGAACAGGGCCCTCAATCAAGCCAGGAAATGATCCGCCTTGACAGGAACCCCAGTATTGAAACTCACATCCCACTTGTCCTCCCATTCCATCCTAAACACTCTGTCTATCCCACAGGTCACCAAAATAGATTTCCCAATTTTGCAGACTTCCTAACTTTCCCTTAATCTCCTTCCATCAACCACCTAACCTACACAAACTTCTTACATGCAGTTTATTCCCAGAGGAGAGCCACATATTTAATGCGGCACTTTGAGCTGTAACATTAGCTGTAGTGACTCTTACAAACATATCACCAACTATACCCTGCATTTCATGTAGGATGTGTCCAACCATCTACATAAGTGAGACAGGGAGACAGATATCAGGCCATTGCAGAATCATTAAAATTAAAGACCTTACAAAGTTAACTGTGCAACACCTTTTATCTCTTGACTAGCAAAATACCTGCGCTTCGCAGCGGAGAAGTAGTGTGTTAAAGAGGTTATGTAACCATATATATACATAAACATATATACATATATATACATATCTACATATACACATATCTGCATATACACATCCACATATACAGTGGTGTGAAAAACTATTTGCCCCCTTCCTGATTTCTTATTCTTTTGCATGTTTGTCACACAAAATGTTTCTGATCATCAAACACATTTAACCATTAGTCAAATATAACACAAGTAAACACAAAATGCAGTTTTTAAATGATGGTTTTTATTATTTAGGGAGAAAAAAAAATCCAAACCTACATGGCCCTGTGTGAAAAAGTAATTGCCCCCTTGTTAAAAAATAACCTAACTGTGGTGTATCACACCTGAGTTCAATTTCCGTAGCCACCCCCAGGCCTGATTACTGCCACACCTGTTTCAATCAAGAAATCACTTAAATAGGAGCTGCCTGACACAGAGAAGTAGACCAAAAGCACCTCAAAAGCTAGACATCATGCCAAGATCCAAAGAAATTCAGGAACAAATGAGAACAGAAGTAATTGAGATCTATCAGTCTGGTAAAGGTTATAAAGCCATTTCTAAAGCTTTGGGACTCCAGTGAACCACAGTGAGAGCCATTATCCACAAATGGCAAAAACATGGAACAGTGGTGAACCTTCCCAGGAGTGGCCGGCCGACCAAAATTACCCCAAGAGCGCAGAGACAACTCATCCGAGAGGTCACAAAAGACCCCAGGACAACGTCTAAAGAACTGCAGGCCTCACTTGCCTCAATTAAGGTCAGTGTTCACGACTCCACCATAAGAAAGAGACTGGGCAAAAACGGCCTGCATGGCAGATTTCCAAGACGCAAACCACTGTTAAGCTAAAAGAACATTAGGGCTTGTCTCAATTTTGCTAAGAAACATCTCAATGATTGCCAAGACTTTTGGGAAAATACCTTGTGGACTGATGAGACAAAAGTTGAACTTTTTGGAAGGCAAATGTCCCGTTACATCTGGCGTAAAAGGAACACAGCATTTCAGAAAAAGAACATCATACCAACAGTAAAATATGGTGGTGGTAGTGTGATGGTCTGGGGTTGTTTTGCTGCTTCAGGACCTGGAAGGCTTGCTGTGATAGATGGAACCATGAATTCTACTGTCTACCAAAAAATCCTGAAGGAGAATGTCCGGCCATCTGTTCGTCAACTCAAGCTGAAGCGATCTTGGGTGCTGCAACAGGACAATGACCCAAAACACACCAGCAAATCCACCTCTGAATGGCTGAAGAAAAACAAAATGAAGACTTTGGAGTGGCCTAGTCAAAGTCCTGACCTGAATCCAATTGAGATGCTATGGCATGACCTTAAAAAGGCGGTTCATGGTGGAAAACCCTCAAATAAAGCTGAATTACAACAATTTTGCAAAGATGAGTGGGCCAAAATTCCTCCAGAGCACTGTAAAAGACTCATTGCAAGTTATCGCAAACGCTTGATTGCAGTTATTGCAGCTAAGGGTGGCCCAACCAGTTATTAGGTTCAGGGGGCAATTACTTTTTCACACAGGGCCATGTAGGTTTGGATTTTTTTTTCTCCCTAAATAATAAAAACCACCATTTTCAAACTGCATTTTGTGTTTACTTGTGTTATATTTGACTAATGGTTAAATGTGTTTGATGATCAGAAAGATTTTGTGTGACAAACATGCAAAAGAATAAGAAATCAGGAAGGGGGCAAATAGTTTTTCACACCACTGTACATATATACATATCTATACATTATATATATATATATATATATATATATATATATATACATATACAAATTTACATATCTACATATATATATATATATATATATATATAGATATAAATATAGACATACATATATACATACATACATTCACACATATATATATATATATATATATATATATATAGAGAGAGAGAGAGAGAGAGAGAGAGAGAGAGCAAAATACCCGCGCTTCGCAGCGGCGAAGTACTGCTTTAAAATTTTAAATAATAAACTAAGGGAAATTATACCAATAATTATTTGTTAAGGATCTCTTTGTATACCATGTTGTCAGTTCGCCCCTCCGGTTGTAATATGACCAAGTTGTGCGCTGAGCTTACTCTTCAGCATGCAACGTATACTTGGCCATGTGAAAAGCAAATCAAGAACAGCAAGACCGCGCCAGCTGCGGAGCTCAGCTTGGAGCGAAATGAAGTGAATGAAATGAGGTGAATGGGAGGGGAGATGATCACGTGACTCCAAAACCCGCCTTAACTCTCCATCCCTCCACAAACACACAAACACAGTCTCTCGGATCTCAACTCTCGTTTATATATATAGATAAATAGCAAAGTACCCGCGCTTTGCAGCGGAGAAGTAGTGTGTTAAAGAGGTTATGAAAAAGAAAAGGAAAAATTTTAAAAATAACGTAGCATGATTGTCAATGTAATTGTGTTGTCATTGTTATGAGTGTTGCTGTCTTTTATATATATAATATACACACACACACATATAAACATATATATACATATACATATATGTACATATCTACATATATATATATACATATACACATCCACATATATATACACATATCAACATATATATACACATACATACACACACACACATATATATATATACACATACAGATATATAAATACATACAGATATATATATTATATTATATATATATATATATATATATATATATATATATATATACACATATACACACATATATATATACACATACAGATATATATACACACACATATATATATATACACATACAGATATATATATACACATACAGATATATATATACACATACAGATATATATACACATACAGATATCTATATATTGTGGAATAACTGGTAATGTTTGACTAAAATCTACAGCGAGTAAAACGACATTACCTCCTATTTTTTTTTTTACGATCTCTGAGATCTTGCTTTTTTTGGTTCAAGGCTTCATAAGCTCTTTTATGTTCTATGGTGTACTTATCCCAAACCATCATCTTTGAATGTTGCAAGACTTTCGCCTTGTATGTAGATCGGGGTAATTACATTCATTGCATTCCTAGTCTGAATCACAATCTGATTGTATGGGTGGTTACCTGGCACTGTAGGGTTGCCACCCGTCCTTTAAAATACGGAATCGTCCCGTATTTGAGAATGAAATTGCGCGTCCCGTTTTGAATCAATATGGGACGGGATTTATCCCGTATTTTTTTTATCATTTTTTTTAAAGCAGCGTCTCATGCAAATCATCCCACACGCATTTTATGAAGATGCCTCCTTTCGTAGTTTTGATTGGGTAATACTTGACGTCATCGTTAGTTTGATTGGTCTTTTTAACTGTCCAGTGAGGAGGGCGGGTCTTTTAAGTACAGTCTGCAAAGTGTTGGCACTGGGATGTGGCACCCGCTGCAGTATGCGTCCCTTATTTTCTTGTATTAAAAGTGGTAACCCTACGTGGCAGGTAACAGTTATGTTTGGTCATGAAGTCGTCTAAAATCCGCCACGTGCCCTCTTTTAAGTGTGAGAAGCAGATATATATAGCCAAATTCTCGCGCTTCGTTGCGGCGAAGTACTGCTTTTAATTTTTTAAGAAAAGAAAATGTTTTTAAACGGATCGAAAATACAGTATACCAATAACAATTTGTTAAGGATCTGTTTTTTTCTGAACCTCGCTTTTCACAGCTGTCGCGCTACGGCGTGTGTTTCGTTTATTTGACAGTATGTAGATCGTGGTAATTACATTCATGGCATTTGTTTTCTGAATCACAATCTGACTGTATGGGTGGTTACCTGCCAGGTAACGCTTGTGGTTGGTCAGGAAGTCGCCTTACATCCGCCACGTGCCCTCTTTCTGTTCCCAGAAGCTGATCATAGAATGGTTTTAATAGTTTACTTTCAAATAATGCAAAGAGTATGCGACACGTGTTTCTCCCTAATTCTGGGCTCATCAGGCATACACACTCACTTCATCCCCTCTCGGGAATCGAATCTCTATCGTCAGCGCCAGAGTTGAAGCCCCTAACGTTGCGGTCAGCAAGTCGGCTAACATCCGCCATGTGCCGTCTTTCAGTTGCGAGAAGCAGATCATAGAATGGTTGAAACTGTTGCCCCTAACGTTGCGCTACGGCGTGTGGTTCGTTTATACCTGGTGTCTTCTCATTAAACTTTTATCTCGCGAATATGTTATTGCAATCCGCAGCGGGAGCGTTTCTATAAACTTAATTTAAACTTACGTTTTACACCGTGCTTTGTTTCCCTTATGAACATGCTTGTATGCTTCACTCGCTGGCTTCTTATTGTTTCGCTCCCTTCTCAATTGTTTAATGAATTTTTTGTTCTTCGCTGTTTGCGGCTCTTCCTTCATTTCTCCCTACTGAGTTCTTTTATCTCGCGAATATGTTATTGCAATCCGCAACGGGAGAGTTTCAATAAACTTAATTTAAACTTACGTTTTACACCGTGCTTTGTTTCCCTTATGAAGATGCTTGTATGCTTCACTCGCTCCCTTCTCAATTGTTTAATTAATTTTTTGTTCTTCGCTGTTTGCGGCTCTTCCTTCATTTCTCCTTACTCAGTTCACAGTCTTTTCACGTGATTACGTGGGAGGCGTGATGATGTGACACTCAACTCCGCCTCCCACGGCCATCAAGCTGCCCTCCATTACAGTATATTGTCAAAAATGAGGTTCCAGTTATGACCATTACGCGTTGAATTTCGAAATGAAACCTGCCTAACTTTTGTTAGTAAGCTGTAAGGAATCAGCCTGCCAAATTTTAGCCTTCCACCTACACGGGAAGTTGGACAATTAGTGATGAGTGAGTCAGTCAGTCAGTCAGTCAGTGAGTCAGTGAGGGCTTTGCCTTTTATTAATTAGTATAGATTATAGCCACACTGATCTTGATGTTTATTTTCTTTCACAGGGCTTAAAAGACTCTTTTCAAAGAAAAACAGAAGTAGCTAAGCTCATTTTCAGCCTGGGATCACATATTAGCTCATGTCTTAATGACCGTATAAGATTTTTATCACCCCCGTTATCTTCTCTAATGGCAGCTTTTTCTCATCTACTCTCTCACCTTTTCTTCTTTCATCTGCCTTGACGTTATTCCCTCCTTCACCAATTAGCACTACACCAACTGTACTGTAAATTGAGTACAAATTCCAGCTTGCATCCCATAAAATAACAATATTCTCGTCTAATTTATTTTCTTTATTTCTATGGTTAATATTGTTCTTAAATAAGGGACAGAGTGAGCTATTCTGGAAAGGTTTTGCAAGTGCAAATAGTCCTGTTACACTAAGTACTTTCAAGGCCTATTCACTTGGAAAACCAAGAAATAGCTTTCATTTAGTTTCCAAAGGTTTGAACATCAACATCCATACAAGTAATAGCCATACATGTCCTCACAGGTGGCGCAGTGGTAGATTGTGGATTCGCTTCCTGGTTCCTCCCTGTGTGGATAGCGCTTTGAGTACTAAGAAAAGCGCTATATAAATGTAATGAATTATTATTATACAGGGAAAGACTCATATAACTATAACAATTCATTACTGCAGGTGCCAGATTAATCTGTAGAAGAAATACCTGCCATGGAAATGAACAAGTAATGCATCCAAAATAACAATAAGACATTTAGTTGGAGTGGCTTGTTGAATTCATTAGCCCATTAATTAATCAATATTTAATTTACATACAATAGCATTCCTCACGGGTGCACAGCGAAAGAATACAATTTAAAGTAAAACAAAAAGATTCAGTACAGAATCATTCAATACAAGATAAATTACAAGGAAGCAAGCACTGAAAAACATGTAAACATGAACTGAAGTACATGGTAGTGGACTGGTAGGATGTGTTGAAAATATAGAAAAACTGGCATAAATGCAGAAGAGTTCTTTAGAAATTAATGAATGGACAATTCAAATGCAAATAAGAAAAAGACCATTATATACATGATTTTAATGGACCACTTAACTTCATTGGTAAGTCTACAGTTGTCAATATGTTATGAAATACAAATCCAAATTTAAAAATAATTATACAATACAATACAATACATTTTATTTTTGTATAGCCCAAAATCACACAGAAAGTGCCGCAATGGGCTTTAACAGGCCCTGCCTCTTGACAGCCCCCCAGCCTTGACTCTCTAAGAAGACAAGGAAAAACTCCCAAAAAAAACCTAGTAGGGAAAAATGGAAGAAACCTTGGGAAAGGCAGTTTAAAGAGAGACCCCTTTCCAGGTAGGTTGGGCGTGCAGTGGGTGTCAAAAGAAGGGGGTCAATACAATACAATACACAGAACAGAACAAATCCTCAATAAAAAATAAAAAATAAAATTTTTTTAGAAGTACGGAGCAGAATTTAACAGTAGATGATATCACATAATAAGATTTGGATAATTTTAGACTCCTGGAGACCTCATCCATCAAGCTGCCTCCCCCATTTGGCCATTCCACGGCTGAAACAGTGTTGGGCCAGTCAATCCGATGAAAGGACCCCTGTTTCTCACGATTCCTGCGATCCTCCATCCTCCATCCTCCCAATTGTTTTCACATTTTTAAAACATATATTTGCACAATTCTTCTTTCAATGCTAAGCCTTTCAATATTTTTTCTTCTTAAAATCAGTGGCACTGAATTTTACTATCAACCATGTGACTTATGCCCTAAAGCCTTAATAACCCCTGATTAATATTTTAAAAAATGTTTGTAAAAATTATTAAAGACATTTCAGTTTCAAAATATGTTAATGATTTGTTTTAGCTTAAACTGTAAAGCCGAAGACAGCCTTGTTTAAAGTACCGTTGCAGTTTATATCACCTCTTTTAAACTGCAACAGTATTTTCAGTATTTTTTCAGGGACAACATACAAGAGAATTGTGATGAAGTTTGACAGCTTGTGCCCTTTTCATTCCAAGGTACATGTAAGCAGGTATCTTACTGAGTAAAATCAGATGACAGATTCCAGGCAGAGTTACTTATTGAGAATTATAGTGTCAGTGCACATGTTGTTCATGTTAGCTAAAATATTGCAGCCTTACTTCAGAATGAAGGCACTCAGGGTACAAACATGATTGTTTATTACAATGAGCACTGGGTTGGCAGGGCAGAATGATGAGGGCATTAGTATTTCCATCAAGATTATTCTGGACACCACAGAGATTCAGCACTACTGGAGCCATTTTCTCTCAGGTTAAATTTACACTAAAGATGAAATGGGTGATGTGAATCACTACTGGAATTTTTATAATTATGTTCTGGAAGAGCATTTCATACATTAATCACAGACACTTTGGTCTCTTATTAAAAACTGATCCATGTGCTAAATATACAGTACAGTGTTTTATTATTATTATCTTTGCATTTAACAACTGTAAATGCTACTTTTCTACCTGTCTGTTAAAACTGCAACATATTTATTCTTTTATGTAGCAATTATAGTGCTGCATTCATTAGAGTAGCACTCCTCAATTAACTTACCTATATATAGTATAGGCCTTTTTTCAACAGCTGTGGCAAATATTAATTTTTTATTTGTTACAACCTTCTTATTTTTACCATCACTGTAGTAGGTTGTCATGGTGATGCTGTGGGCATCTCAGATCCTATGTCTTTAGTTTGGTTTCCTGTGCCTGATTGTTGTCTCTATGGTGTCTGGAGTGGATTTTCAACATGTTATTGTGGGTTTCATTCCACATTTCCAAAGATATGCAGGTTAGTTTGGTTCAAAATTCCAAATTTACTCTCTGTGACTTGCATTGGATTGGTCATCTGTCCAGGTTAGTTTTCCGTGTTTTATCATATGATGTTTGGATAGGTTTTAATGAGTATGAGAATGAGTAAGTTATATTATGCAAGGAGTATAAAACATGAACATACAAAATATACTACCACTGGCTGTAACAGCACATCCGTGGACAGGAAGCTGTCACATTGAACGGGTGCAAAATGCTTATGGCTATAAGTGCAAAAGTAGGATTAGAAAATGAATAAGGACCTTGTATGATTATGTGCTTCTATGTTTACTTGTAACTTACTGTATATACTGTAAATACTTGTTGTATATATACTTGTATGCTTAAGCAACTCCTTACTGAATTAAATAACATATACCATACCTTTTTATAGCCTGCGTAATCCTTTTTTTTTTTTTTTTAATTATATGTTTATTTTATTAATTTTCATTGTAATCATTCCATACAAACAGATCAATTTATAACCCAACAAATTTGAAGACAAATCAAACCCCACCCCTGAGAAGGAGAGCTTAGCTAAAGGAAAATTGCTTAAGGCTTTTTAATAAGGCAACATTAAACAAAAGAAAGGGAGAAGTAAATATATATGTAAATAAGAGATGGAGAAGGGAGTTAAATGCGGTAATAGTTATTTCTCTTATTCTAAAATAATATTGATTAAATCCTGCCAGGTTTTGAAAAAATTTTGTACAGATCCTCTAACTGAGAATTTGATTTTTTCCAATTTCAAATAATATAAAACATCGGTTTCCCACTGACTTATAAGAGGAGAATTAGGATTCTTCCAATTTAACAAAATAAGTCTGCGTGCCAAAAGTGTAGTGAATGCAATCACCGTTTGCTTGTCCTTCTCCAATTCAAGTCCATCTGGAAGAACACCGAACACAGCTGTTAGTGGGTTAGGAGGGATTGTGATACCAAGGCTGTCTGAGAGGCACTTAAAAATTGTTGTCCAAAATGATGTTAGTTTGGTGCAGGCCCAGAACATGTGACCCAGTGAGGCAGGAGCTTGGTTGCAGCGTTCGCAGGTTGGATCCTGCCCTGGAAACATTTTGGACAGTTTTAAGCGAGACAGGTGGGCTCGATATATAATTTTTAGTTGAATAATTCTATGCTTTGCGCATATAGAACTCGAGTGAATTCTCTGCTTTGCTCCCTTCCACTCCTTTTCTGATATATTGATTAAGAGATCTTCTTCCCAATGTCCTCTTGGATCTTTGAAAGGTGGAGACTCTAATAGGATTTTATATATTGCGGAAATAGTGTTTATTTCCTCGAAATTGAGCAGTATTTTTCCCAGCATTGTGGAGGGTGCAAGGTGGGGGAAATCGGGCAATTTTTGTTTAACAAAATTTCTAATTTGAAGATAGTAAAAGAAATGTGTAGCTGGGAGGTTGAATTTTGAACGTAATTGTTCAAAAGATGTAAATATGTTGTCTATATAAAGATCTCTGAGCATTTTAATCCCAAAACTTTTCCAGGTATTAAAAACTGGATATACTTGCGAAGGTTGAAAGAGGTGGTTCTCTTGCAGAGGTGCCACAGATAAAAGATTTTCCATCTTAAAATGTTTTCTAATTTGGTTCCATATTCTGAGTGAGTAAAGCACAATTGGGTTATTAGTATATTTGCGATAACTTTCATTTATTGGAGAGCAGAGCAGGGAATATAAAGAAATACTACAGGATTTTACTTCTATTGCGGACCAAGCCTGTGTATGTTCATTTATTTGTGTCCAGGTTTTTATGACTTGTATGTTTGCTGCCCAGTAATAAAACTGAAAATTAGGTAAAGCCATGCCACCTTCTGCCTGAGGTCTTTGTAGGGTCGCTCTTCGGATACGTGGGTGTTTTGAGTTCCAAATGAATGATGTTATTGTTGAATCTAACTGTTTAAAAAACGATTTATTGATATATATTGGAATGTTTTGAAATAAAAAGAGAAGTTTAGGAAGGATATTCATCTTAATAATGTTAATTCTTCCGGCTAGAGTGAGATGAAGGGTTGACCATCTATGCAAGTCTTGCTTAATTTTTTCCATACAGACGCCAAAATTTTGTTGATAAAGAGCTTTATGTTTACTTGTGATATTTACCCCTAGGTATTTAAACTGATCTGCTATGGTAAAAGGTAGGGTGTCTAATCTAATATTATATGCTTGTGAATTCACTGGAAAGAGTATACTTTTATTCAGATTAATTCTAAGACCAGATATCTTTTGAAATTCTGTTAGTGCTGTTAAAACAGCAGGGACAGTGTTTTCTGGGTCTGATATATATAAGACCATATCATCTGCATATAGAGAAATTTTCTGTTCCAGTCCTTCTCTGACAATCCCCTTTATCTGATAAGAATTTCGGCAGTGAACCACCAGTGGTTCAATAGCGATTGCAAACAACAGTGGCGACAAGGGACATCCTTGTCTGGTACCACGTTCTAGTTTAAAGTAGTCTGAGCAAATGTTATTTATACAAATTGAAGCTTCTGGATTGGTATACAGTAGTTTGATCCATGCACAAATATTCGGGCCAAACCCAAATTTCTCCAATGCAGTGAAAAGGTAATTCCATTCAATCATATCAAATGATTTTTCTGTGTCTAATGATAGTAATATCTCTGGGGTGTTTGATTTTGCTGGTGAATATACAACATTATACACGCGTCGGAGATTTGAAGATAGGTGTCGGCCTTTAATAAATCCAGTTTGACCTTGTGATATTACCGAGGGCAGCACTTTCTCCATCCTTCTAGCTAGGATTTTTGAGAGTATCTTAACATCATTATTCAGGAGTGAAATTGGTCTGTATGATGCACATTGTAACAAGTCCTTATTTTGTTTAGGAAAGACGGTGATTAATGCTTGTCGAAATGTTTGAGGTAGTATTTGGTTGTCTCTAGCTTCTGTAAATGTTGCCAATAAGAGGGGAGCTAGCTGAGTGGAGAATTTCTTATAAAATTCTACGGGGTAACCATCAGGGCCTGATGATTTCCCGCTTTGTAGTGACTTTATAGCGTCTAGTAATTCTGTTAGCGTTAGAGGTTTATCCAGTTCCTCAGCACTTAAAGCATCTATTTGTGGTATCTGTGATGTTTCCAAGAATGCATTAGATTGTGTGTTGTCTTCTTTGGGCTCAGTAGAATATAAAGACTTATAGTAATCTCTAAATGTGTGCATTATTTTATTATGGTCGATGATTTCTTCTCCATTCTTGTTGGTGATTACTGGTATTGCATTGTGAACTTCTTGTTTATGAATTTGTTGAGCTAAAAGCTTATTAGCTTTTTCTCCGTGTTCATAGTAATGCTGTCTAGACTTATAAATAAGTTGTTCAGTTTCTTTAGTTGTTAAGATGTTAAGTTCTGTATGCAGGGCCTGCCTTTTCCTGTGGAGAACTTCATTTGGACGCCTGGCTTGTTCTTCATCTATTCTAGTAATTTCATTTCTTAGCTCTGACACTTTCTTGGTTTCTAATTTATTTCTGTGGGAAAGCCTGCGTAATCCTGATCATGGTCATGGTGTTGGGGCTTGTCGCCTTAAACACTGGGCACCAGGACAGGACAAGCAAAGCACCAGTCCATTGTAGAGTGAGCAAGCACACGCACACCCACACACACACTATGATCAATTTAGTGTTGTCATTCCACTTAACCTGCATGTCTTGGGACAGTGGGAGGAAGCCAGAACACTCAGAGGAGACCCACACAGATACAAGGAGGACCAGTTCACCACCATGTCGCCCTAAATAACATTATGCACCTTATGCACAGTGTTTTGAGTAAACATTCTGTGTTCATTGTAAATTCATTGGGGAACACATTTTTTGTTGAGTTAGATCTTACACTTGTTTTTTACTAATTGTTCGGTGATGAATCCAGGAATGACCCCAGTTTTTTTGCTATCACATCCAGTTTTTACGATAGAGGGTACCCTCCATTTTTGTCAAAAACATACAAATTTTACATACAATGAAAAAATAATTAAATAATAACTTGAATGTACTGTTTATTTAAATTTCTTTTGTTCATACAAAGGATTTATTGTTACGCTATGACTTTTTTTTACAGTAAAACATTTGAAAATTAATCGGGTAAGCATTTAAGGTAAAAATTTATGCTTATAGCTTTTCCTGTTCAGTGTTAGGACAATCCCACCGGATGCTCCAACAAGAGTCAGCCATCATATATACATCCTATCTACCCTGATATCATTCTTCCATGACCTTCAAATCTTGGTGGAATCGTTCACCTTGCTCATCACTGACTGCGCCAAGGTTTTCTGGGAAGTTAGAAAGATGGCTAAGCAGAAAATGCACCTTGATGCTCATATTGCAACCAAGCATTTTGTAGCTCTCCAAGAGTTTCTGGACAATTTCTTTGTAATTATTTGCTCGTGTGTTTCCAAGAAAGTCCGTGACAATGGCCTTGAATGATAACCAAGAATTCTTTTTGACTTCTGACATTGTCCTGATGAAATGTTCATCTTTGATGAGCTGCCGAATCTGTGGACCATCAAACACACTGGCCTTTAACTTTTCAAATGACAGGCTAGGAAATGCCAAAATTAGGTACTTGAAACAGTCTCCTTTAGTTGGCAAAGCCTTAACAAACTGCTTCATCAGACCCAGTTTCATGTGCAGAGGCGGGAATATAATATTTTTCTATCAACAAGTGGCTCATGTAGAATGTTTGGATCACCTGGTTTTAGGGCAGATCTTGGAGGCCAATTCCTTTCCACCCAATGCCTCTCATGAGCTCTGCTGTCCCACTTGCACAGATACTTGGTGTACCAACGTTGCTGACCAAGAAGGAAGCATACCATTTTAAGGTCAACACAGATGACCCAATTGTGTTGGTGATATTGCAACAACTCAATGACTCTCTTTATGTCTGCATATTCTTCACAAAGAGAAACTGAATGGCCAGTTGGGACTGACCCAAATATATTGCCATTGTGAAGGAGAACACACTTTAAGCTCCGCTTTGAGCTATCGATGAATAGTTGCCATTCAGTTGAGTTATAGTTTGCAATTCCCAATTCCTCCATTAAACCAGGTATGTTATGGCAATACACAAAGCCACTGTCAGTTCTAAAATACTGCAGAAATGCAATTTCTCTGGTTCAAAAGTACGATACCTTTGTTCCTTTTTCAAGTAAGTTTTTCTCACGCAGTCTTGATGCTAGGAGTTCTGAAGCCTTCTTCGATAGTCCCAAATCACGTACCAAATCACTCAACTGATGCTGATCAAATCCCTTACGAACAGAGTCCTCTTCAATTTCAAACTCTTCATCATTGTTGTCACCTAGTTCATCACCATAACCATGTTCTTCAAGAGAGGGTAGTGTAACGAAAACCGGCACTGGGATTTCATCTGAATGAGCCACTGGGCGTATAAGCTGATGGTAGACTAGGATACTCTATGTTACATTTATTTTTCTTGTTATATCCTGAAGTTTTCACTATACAAAAGTAACAGCCACTGAAATGATCTCCTGGCTCTCGACAAACCATACGTATACCAAATGGCATCCTATCACGTGTTCTCTTTGTCCACATCCATAAACCCTCAACACACTGTTTGCACACCTTATGAGGGGCCCAAGACTTATCTTGATCACCAAGTTTAACTTTGAAATATGCCAAATAAGCTTGCTCTGCAAATGTGCTGATGTTCACCCTTTGACTGGGAATGGTGAAACTGCCACTGATAAAACAAAATGATTCAGGGTTGTTTAGGCACTTACGATGAGCAACAGCACATGATCTGAAAGAAAGGAAATACGTGTGTAAGTAGAAAAATAGATTTTGCTTATTCACTATGTAGAGCAGCGCACAACCTCTGACCACACTGTCTTGCGTGTAAATGAATAGCCTATACAAATCCATGCAACAGTAATCACACTAATATAAGTGGTAGAGAAAAAACATGATGTTCTGGAAGAAAACTAACTGCACTTTCAGAATCAGCATACCTATTTTAGTGTAAATAAGCTTAAAAATTGAAGTCAACAAAAAATTTGTTCAAAATTGTTCCCCAGAGTTTTCTTCCTTTTCTGTATCTAGAAATTTTACTTAAACATTTGCTGTTGAGTTGACTGTAGACTAAGGAACATAAACTTGGCCATGGCGTAAAAATGATAAACACACACCAAAAGTATCAAATGTTTGCCAAGCAATAGAGATAGAGGCAATAACATGTTGAAATGTGGTACAAAAATGAATCCAGTTATAACTGTTACAAAAACACACATCTGCATTAGACTTAAATTAAGAATTCTGTACATAGGTTGTCCAAATTCAAGTTTACCGTGTGTATTTATTATTACCTACATATTCTCTGAGTTTAAATTCATATGTTGTGCATCGCATTAATTTATGGATGTTGTGCAGCTTTATAATAATACATTTTTATTTACACAAAGGTGCCTTTCTAAGCACTCAAGGTCACCAAACAGACAATCAATAAAAAACCTGCTGTATGCAGCTTAGAAATATACATACAAGATTCAAAGCTGTGAAATCTAAAGTGTCATTTGGGAGCCGTACATAGATATAACATAATCTCCTTCTATTATTTTTCCACTTGCATTTTGTACCACATGACATTTAAACTATAGTTTCCTTTCAAAAGTTGACCAACGGGTTTATCCAAAGTCTATCTGAATAAGTGAAGGCAGATTTTACAGAGGAACAACCAGTATAAGGTAATAAGGAATCATCAATATATTTCCATATTACTTTTTTTTTGCAAACTAGATATTTGAAAAGAAATAATAACATACTTCATGCATAATAAAATGATAATAACAATAATAATAATTTTAAAAAAACTACCAAATATCTATTTAAGATTGTGGCCTATAGATAGTATAGCATGCGCCAAACCCTAGAATAACTGCATAACTTCAAAAAATAATAAAAATACGATAGGCAGCTATAAAGGGAGAACTCAAAGTAAGAAAACAAAAAGATAAAACAATTAATCTAATGCCCTCTAGGCCATGAGGTTGTGGAGACCCATGCAATGGCACCGTTGCACAGTTTTCTACTCCAGCCACTTGAAGCAGTAACCGAACGACCAGGATGGGAGAATTGATATACAGACAATTGTGACTGTTCCAAAAAAACAGAATTCTGTTTTATTCCAGATGTGCTGATAACTATTTACAGCAATGTTTTGTAAATAGATAAAATTCAGGGCAAGAACGTTAACGAAACAAGAAAAATATGTGGGGGTGCTCTATTCAATAATAATAATGACTCCAAAAAGTGATCAGAAATAAATCCAAGAAAAATAAAGCCTTTTCTTCCTCATTCTTCTTCTTCCACAGACAGTTCACAAAGGATGGACAGAAAACTAATCAAAAACAAAAAGCGACCAAAAATTATGCACAAAGACAATGATGAAAAAGTCAACACCCACAAACAAGTGTACTTCCACCCAAAAATATATACATATTGGAAGTAACCTGTCCTCACTAACATAAACAAACTTTAAAGCTCTTCTCATGTTACACCTGCTCCGCAGTAAAGATGTGTTTACAAGTTCTAAGACCGGTTAAAAGATGACCCATACTGCTAGCATGTTTGCCTGTGCAACTATTGTTTATTTCTTCCAGTGTTCCCCAACAATAAATGACATTGAGTCACATACCCAACATCCTCCTTTGATCAAGTGCAGTGTCACTAATTTAAATCTGTCATGCTGGCTGCTCATTCCACTCTTCAAGCAGGTTGTGCGGTGAACTTTCACCTACTTTTCTTCTCTGTGCATGTATGCTTGCTCTGCTGATGGGGTCTTGCTCACAGCGCTCAACTCTTTCCTTCTTGTCGGGCTGCTTCCATTAAAAAGTGCACCTGTAGATAAAAAAGCAGCTTTGGACGCGTGCCTTAGTGTAGTGCTGGTTCCAAACTGGAGAAGTCAGAGAAGCCCTGAGAATCCCAGAGAAGACCTCTGACCCACAAGCCTTGGAGTAAAGGGGGTGACTCAGAAGGGGGAGCACTATACACCAGTGCAACATTGCCCCACCACCATGTTCTCACTCATTGTAGTGCTAAAAACTGTGATAAGTTAAAGACAGCTATAATAACTGCTACTTTTAAAGAGACTCTGGACCCGGCTTATCATAGAGGTGTCTAATGCACTTACCAGGAATAAAGAAAATACCAACCCACTAATTTCACACCTCCAATACCTTCACTTCACTCTTTTTTGGCCTCATTTACTCCCGCCAGTTCAGCCATTAACCAACATTCCTTCCAATTCCAAGTTTAAAATCTCTCGAAATTCCTTGTAACCCACAGTTCATAAACTTGTCTAAGGTCACATCTTGCTCACTTAAAATTACTTTTAAGTCAGGGCACAGTTCTACCTCGCGGCTCATGCTGTTCTTGTAGATAACACAGGGACCTGTCCATAATATAAAGTATAGCGAGTTTAATGCAGGCCCTGCTTACTCATGTACCCACCCACACTTGCTCAGACCAATTAAACTAACCTGAATGTCTTTGAGATATAAACCGTAAACTGAAAGGAAAATCTACGTAGATGTGGAGTGAAGATGCATATCTTTGTAGATATTTTCCTTCTGATCTCAATCAACATTATTCTATAATGCAAAACAAAGTGGAAAGGCAATCCCCTGAGCAATCAGCTTATTGCTGTTTTATAAAACTCTTTCAAAATGCTATTAACTTCATAGGTGCAATAAAATTTGCTATTAACATTATCTGAGTAGTTTTAATCTAGTGAAATTAAAAAATAAATACAAGTAATATACATAGAGTTCCTATAAATTATAGTATATGACAACCATTATTTTGTCTGCAACACTATAAATTAAAACATGTTGTTAAATGAAATCATCCATATCTGTCTCAGAAACAAATATACCTCTTGTACCAATAATACAGTATAAAAAAGACATTACCTGAATTGTACTGTAATGTACAGAAAAGGGGAGGTGAAAGCAAAAGCAGCAAACATCGTCCTTGTTTTTAGTTAGTCATTGATGATTCATACACCAGTCTTTATCCTACTGCTGACTCATGCTTGCCATATGGTGTTCCGACTAGGAAATAACAGCAGAAATGTTGTACTGACAGTCAAGACGCAACAGTATGGGTTTCTTCAGCTGCCTATTTATAGATCATGTTTGTCTAGGTGCGGCATTCAGAAATGCAAGTTATTAATTATTGTGAAGAATTTCAAAACATGCAAGACACTACGTCAAAAGTATTGTAAGTGACCTTTATTAAAAATATGTAGTTGCCTAACAATGATTGTGCTCTGTATTTTTAAAATAATAAAAACCCTGCTTAAAGAAACAGCTGCGTTAATATTTTTATAATTTTTCAGAGGTTGGTCATATGGAATAACACAGAGATAACATTCAGACTAACAATAGCTTTTATTAATTTGTTGGTCTGGTGTATTTCATCAAGTATTTAAAGCTGCATTTGTCTATTTTAGGTGTATTACAGTAAGCTGTATATCATATTGTAACCAACAAAATCCAATAAAAATAAATGTAAAATTATATAAGATTTGGCAGGCCTTTTTAATGTTGTCCCTCCCACATTACTAATATATCTTTTTATCCTTTTATCTATAGCTTTCGGATTTGTATATTTTTAGCTTTAGAGAAGAGGATACAGTGGTTTGGAGGGATTCAGAGGCAGTTAATGGATAAGACAGATGTCTAAAGTGAGACTACTTTGTGCTGTTTTCCTTATATTCAATACAAAATGGTAAAACTATTTTTCTTAAGAAAGTTTAAATAATTTGTTGCAAATATAACAATACAATGTGTTATTTCCAAATTTTATTGAAAGAAAACTTTATTTTAGACAACCATTCACAACTTTTGATCAATACATTTTCATCACTGTCCACTGATATAAAACTCCCAATTACAAAACAAGTAGGTTTAAACTGTCATTCTGACTGACAGCTATAAGTTTGCTTAACTGTATACATATACAGTATGTATATTTACATATATGTGTGTGTGTGTGTGTGTATTATCATGCATGTGCACCAGAGTATCCTGGAATGTGAGGGGTTGCTGTCACTAACTGTCTTGTCTCCTTTTTCTCTGTCGCTGTCTGTTGACTGTCCCTGCTCTTGCCAGACATGCCATGATTGGACAACACTTTTCCATTCTTGCTGCAAAGCTGTCGCTATTCAAACTGCACCCAATTTACTCATGTTCAGGTTTCTTTTGAAAACACACCTTTCCATGAAATATTTTGAAACTACTTATTATCTCCTCTATAAGTTGGCTGCCGTTGTATAGACAAGGAGTCTAGGAACCTGATTTTTGTTTTAGTTTAGTTCCAGGTATAATTATATAATAATAGTACTACTCCCTCTTGCTCTGTTTTTTTTATCATGTTTTCTTTTGCTTTTGATGCATGCACCTTCTAATAATTCTTGTATGTATAATAATTGCTTTGTAAGTCACCTTGGATAAAGGTATCTGTTTAATAATAATAATAATAATAATAATGTGAAATAAATTCTCTATCTATCTATCTATCTATCTATCTATCTATCTATCTATCTATTTAGAATAATACTCTAAATAACCATATATCCATCTTAATAAAAGGATAGGTATCTGTGTGTCTATGTACCTGTATGTATGTATCCGGTTCCTACGACTCTGTCATTCCAACTGATGGTGCATTACAAACGTTTGTTGTAGTCAAATGTATTGCTTTTGTCATTCCCACAGATGCAGCATCATAAACATTAGCATTGGGTTTTTGAATCCTATACCAAATGGCAAAAAACAGAGAGATATGCATGCATTTGTCATTCCAACAGATGGCACATCAGACACATTTGTAGTAATGCATTTTACTACTATTTTACTACTATATATGTGGCATTTGTTGGAAGGACGAAAGTAATTAATTTTATTACTACATGCATTACAAAATACATTCCAATAGATGATGTACTGCATATGTTTAACACAAAGGTCTATTTTGATTCATTGATTATCTTAGATGGGTAGTACAGCTAAAAGAGGTCTTCTGTAAACTAGTATATTCAACAAACTTATTATATAAACATAATAACCTCACATTGATTTCAGCCAATCTACACCCTTGCAGTATTTGCATTTCTTTCTTTGTGCTTGCCCTAACACTTGTGGACTGGTTTAATTTTAGCTAACTTGTATCCTTTAAAGATTATGCATTTAGCAACAGCAACACAGGAAAGAAAAGTGAATACACTGCCATTCTGAAAAGAGATGACAATTTTGAGCACCGTTCCTTTTATCAATCTAAATAGAGACTTATATTTAAAAACAGTGGAACATTTTTATACTGTTCTTACATAAGGTTTTTTGAATTGATAATTAGATCTGAAAGCTCCTCATTCTCACATCTCAAAGCCCTTCTTTTTCTAGGTAGACATAATTAAGATAACAGAATACATTTTGTAAGAATAGAGCAAGTATGACCTAATAGCTTCCGTACTATTTTCTCTACATCCATCTTTTTGTTTGCAAAGGATGGTGTCTTTGTGAGCTACATCTTTTTGTTTCTTTGAGTGTTAAGGTTTTCCATATTTGAATTATTCTGCAGGAACACAGAAATGTTTATGACTATTCCCTGCCAGGTAAAGATTTGGTCTTTATTATCTGTTTTATTGAAGCTAGAAGTTTATATAATTTATTGGAGAGTGAAGAAACTGAGAGATGTAGTTGTTCAACCTAAGAACTTCATATTTACACCAATATCTGTTGTGCCCCTTTAAAATACATGCTATTGTATTCATTAGACATTTTTGTATTTTCAAATACATTGTATTTACAAATAGAAAAACACTTTAGAATTCTGGGAAGTATTCTTCATTATAAGTTATTTGCATACTATTTTCATCTACAAGAGCTATAAGAAAAATAAAATATGTACACATATGTTATACTCATTCTAAAAAAGGCTATCTTTTGTTTTTCACAGTTCACATTTTTTTATTTTAAAAAGGTTGTTAAACATTCCTAAACTGAAAATACAGCAGACTGTCATCTTGTAACTTTAATGAAAATCAAACCATTAGTTAATTTTTACTATATAATTAAAATGCACTGCAACATGTCTCTTCTGTCCATTGGTCACATGTTGATTATAGTCATTACTCTTAGATGCCTACCATTATGCTGCTTTTATAAGCAAAAAAAATGCCTACTGTAAACACATCTCGATGCATAGGACTGTCAAATAGAGTGCAAATGTAAGAATGTGTAGAATAAGAATGCATTAAAAACCTGCTCTGGGTGTTTATAATTATAACCTAAACGGAGTATTTGTAGGTGGAAAATCCAGGTTGTAATGATGCCTTAGGTAAAAGTAATTAGCTTACCACAAAAAATTACACTTTAATTGAGCTTTCAGTGCATAAGTGAATGAGGGCACCTAGTATTCTTGACTCGAGAAGAATGCTTTACAAAAAATGTAAAAACACAATTGTCATTAAATATCTTATAAAGATGTTCTTCTCAAAAATCATAAATGGGACAGTACTGTTTAATTTAGTTGATCATAATATTCATAGTTTTTTGTTCCACTTTTCCAGGTGAGAGTTATGGTAGCAACATGATGAGTTGGGTTGACCCAACATCCCTGCTCCAAGCAATGTCTTCTAGACCCAGTTACTCAGAAGACAGTAAGGAAATATAATCCAACCGCCATGTCTCGAGTCTGCCCCTGTGCCTTATCCTACTGGGCTGTATCATGCGTACTTCCCAAGGGAGGAGTCCCCGGGGCCAAACTAAGCACATACCTAAGTGGTTCTAATCCAGGGTCTTCAATGTTGCTGAGTTCCTTACCATGTCACAGAGAAACAGCACAGGGCAACATGATGTCCCAGGAAAACACATGATGGAGAAATGAATGCTGTGTGATTGGCATGGTTATTACAAACCTGATGGAATTGATTAACCATGAATATTCTATGTCTTTTGTGACCCAGCTCATTGCTCTCCATTCATTAGTAAAAAGGATTAGTAATTTCTGCTTCCTATCCAAGTCTTTTCAAATTATTTGAAAAGTTTCCTAACCATTAAGTGAATACTTTGAAAAAATAGTTGTAATAACAGTTTATATTTACTTTGCCTAAATCTGAGAATATAAATGGTTGTTAAAGGTGAAATCGTAATAACAATCTAATAACATATTTGTAAAATTAAGTCAAATTATTAATATTAATAAATGTTTATAAAATTTATGCACACAATTTGATTCATCCCTGAATGTCAATTACCTGAATTCTTTATTTATATAGTACATTTAAAACAACTCTGATAGTTGAACAAAGTGCTGCACGTAGAATAAAAGCCAATAAAAGCTAATAACGTGTGGATGTGTGTGTGTCTGTCTGTCTGTCCGGCCCAGAAGTACAAGGCAGCCCGGACAAGGCTACAGCATGAAGCTCAAAGAAAGTGAAACCGCCAAGAAAAGAGAAATTTGCTTAGCCAGTAATACACAAGTGAGGCAAGCACATTGGCAAAAGAAACCTCATAGGAGAGAGAAACTCACTTAGCTACTGATAGACAATGGAGGCAAGCATGTTGGCAAAACAAAACCACTGAGAAAACAGAACCTTGTTTAGCCGCTAATGCACAAGCGATGCCACTGATTGATTGAAGTGCCGGAATCCTTGGTTTCTAGGAGCGCGGGATGTTTACAGCACAGGCTTACACAGCTAGTATATATATGTTGTCACACACGTGCGCTTTGGAGGCAGTCAACAAGCCCACAGGTGAGCAAATGGTTAACAGATGGGGGGTTGGATTGTGGTATTGATGCCTCGCTTTCTGACCCTTTAGAACCAAAGAAGATAAATAACACAAACATACCTTCAACAATCTGTAATTCAGAAAATGGCTACTCATCCACTTCTTCATCTATGACATCACTTCATGCTCCCGATGATGACGTCACTTTCCGGTCCTCTAATGATGATGCCACTTCTGGCTTCCAATGATGACATCACTTTTCTTGGTCCTCCATTGATGACGTCACTTTTCTGGCTTTCGATGATGATGTCACTTCCAGTCCTCCCACTGATGACATCACTTCCCATATGATCGCATTTCCTGTTTGAATCATTTCCTGTAGCCATTTTGTTTTCTCTGTATAAAAGCCAACATCACAGCTAACAGTTTGTCGAATGTCTGATATATTCTATTTCAATTCCCCAACTCTTGAAGATTTGTTTGGTGGCTTTTTTCATCACAATGTATATTTATATAAAATATATGTATAAATGTAAATAAAAAATGTTATACATACATGAGCACATGTATACCTACATACTAACATAAATAACTTACACATTGTGGCGGACGGCCGGGACACCCCTTTGTCACTGGATCCGGGGGAGCAGCCATGGAAGCTACGCTACTTCCCTCGGAGCCTTTGTTGGCAGCCCCCCTGGGTTGCATCAGGGCCACTTTCGCAGAACACCGAAGCTCATCCTGGTTGGGCTCCGTGGCCTCTGCCGGGGGAGCTGCATAGAGCTGCACGGCTTAACGAGCCCATCTGGACGGGAGCACAGCCACACCCGGAAGTGCAGCCGAAAGTAGGTCAATAAGCACCTGCAGCACTTCCGGGTGGGCTATAAGAGAAGCCTGCAGCCAGTACTCAGGGCGCCAGAGTTGGGAGGAGGAGGACAAAGCTGCCTGGGGGAAGTGGAGGAAAACAAAGAGTGTGATTTGAGGTGATTTTGCTTTATTTGTGTTTTGGGGACTGTGTTGTGCCTGTGGGGATTACGGGGAAGACGTGCCCCACGGGTGAAGAAAAAATAAATTCTTTTGTGTATTTTACCCATACCTCTGGTGTCAGTCTATGTTGGGTCGGCACCAATAAAGCGCCTTTGCCACAACATACATGCACACGAATAAAATTAACTTAGTATAAATAATATTAATAGAAACATTTAAACTATGAATTGTGGGTGCCAACCTTATTGCGAGAGGCAAGCCTTTCCACAGTTTAGAACCAGCCACTGCAAACACATGATCAAATTTAATTGAATGAGACTAAAATAAAAACTATGTTTAGTATTCAAATAGACTGACCAATATTTTATAAGTTAAAATAAAAATATACACATGATTTAAAGTGCAAGATAATGCAGATAGAAAAAATAAAACACAAGCCCTATTAGTAAGGTAACACAAAATGATTATTTTTTGACATTTCTACTTTGTACTGCTGTCTACTGCTCAACTATTGAAAACTGGTATTCAAAAATTAAAATTATTTCATAGTTAAAAGAAAAAAATTAATAAAAAAGGAAAGTACAGCTACAGATCCAAAAAAGTACAGTCTTTAAATCCAAATGACCTTTGAAACAACAGTGAATTCAAAAAGTATTCAGACCTGCTCGATTTCTGCACACTTTGTTTTATAGATTTAATTTTAAATGGATAAATGTGACATTTTTGCTGATCAGTCTACAATCAATAATCTATGCTGGTAAAGTGAAAACATGTCTTCAGAAAGGTTTGCAAATAATATTAAAAACCAAAACCTCTCATTCATATAAGTTTTGGGACCCTTAATTCAGCACTCTGAAGAAGCCAGTTTGACTGGAAGTACAGCTTTGCGTCTATTTTGGTATATTTAGGCAGTTTACCCCATTCTTCCTGGCAGACCCTGTCAAGCTTCATTAGATTGGCTAGGCAGTGTCTGTAAACTGCCATCTTCAGTTCTCTCCACAGATGTTCTAAATGGTTTAAGTCTGGGACACTCAAGGACAACCAGAGACTTGTCCCAAAGACACGCCATAATTGTCTTTCTGAAAGGTGAACAAACGTTCCAGTCTGAGGTTGCATGCATTCTGGAGCAGGTTTTGTTCAAGGACCTTCTGTGCAACTCAAAGTTTTCTCAGCTCACAACTTGCCTCAGTGGAATTAAAATCTGGATGGAGCAGAACTCTTCAAAATTAAATTGCAACAAAGCTGAACTCCTGCAAATTGGCACTAAAGCTCTACTTAAGAAAATGAGCTCCTTTCCAGTCACTCTTGATGGTGATCTCATCAGACCTTCTTCTGATGCAAGGAATCTCGGTGTCATTTTTGATTCCTCCCTTTCTTATTCCGCCCACATAAACCACATTAAGAAACTTTCTTACTTTCACCTCCGTAACATATACTGTGTTCACTCATTCCTCTCCTTTTCTAATGCTGAGAAACTTGTCCATGCTTTTATCACATCCTGCATCGATTATTGTAACTCGCTGCTGGCAGGTGCCCCTTCTAATCTTATATCACAGCTCCAGTTGATTCAAAACTCTGCTGCAAGAGTCCTTACTCGAACCAGCAACGGTGAGCACATCACTCCCATCCTGCTTCGCCTTCACTGGCTCCCTGTGTCTTACAGGATTGAATATAAAATTCTAATACTATGCTCCTGTTTGCCTACTAAGGTCCTCTGATTCTGGTAATCTTGTTGTGCCTCACACTAACCTGCACTCTATGGGTGACAGGGCCTTCAGCTCCATAGCACCCAGACTTTGGAATGACATCCTGAAATTAATTAGATCAGCTGACTCCATTCATTCTTTTTAAAAAAAACTTAAAACTCATCTATTTAGGAAAGCTTTTAACTTAGCATTCTGCCCTTTCTTTCAATTTACCTCTCTGTCCAGGTGCTCAGGATAATTTGTGTGTCTGTTATATCACAAATTAGGTTATTTGTTAGGTTTTTCTTTTAGTATTGAATTTAGTATTTTACTCTGGTTTATTGTTCTTTATGCTATTTAATGCTTTGTTATCTGTTTCATTGTTCTATTCAGGAAAACATTTGTATCCAATGTTACATATATCCTACTGTTTTTTTTTTCTAAGACTCTGTGAAGCACCTTGAGCATGGGAAAGGCGCTATATAAATAAAATGTATTACTATTATTATTATTAAGGACCTCTTTGTATTTCACTGTATCCATTCTTTCCTCAGTTCCAATTGGTCTCGTATTCCTGCCTCTGTGAAGAACCTCCCTTGAATAATGCTGCCACCACTATACCACCACTATACATCACTTGTAGGAATGGTGTTTGGCAGGTAATGAGAAGTGTCTCGACTTTGCCAGACATAGTGCTTGGAATTTGTTGGAACTGATAAATTAATAACCAATTAGACACCCACACTGGGAGACGCCAATAAATGTAAGAAAGAGTGTAATTTATCATGTCCAACCAGAGAGATGCCAACAAATGCTGGATCTAATGGCGTTTGTTCTAACACGCAGTGTGAAATTTGGGACCTTCTGTACACAGGTGTGTCTTTCTAAACAATGTCTAATCAATTCAGTTTGCTACAGGTGGGCTCCAATCAAGTTCTAGACACATCTCAAGGGTAATTAAAGCAAACAGGATGCACCTGACCACAATTTGGAGTACCACAGCAAAGGTTGCAAATACTTATTTTAATAAGAGATTCCAGTTTTTCATTTTAAGAAATTTACAAACCTTTCTAAAAAACATGTTTTCACTTTTTCATTATTGGTTATTGAGTGTAGGTTAATGGTCAAAAATGGCAAATTTATCCATTTAAAATTAAATATAAAACACAATGAAATATGCAAAAAAGTAAAGGGGACTAAATGCTTTCTGAATCCAATGCAAATATATCCAGTGGAAAAGACAGTGGTCCAGCTAAAAAATAATTCCAAAGACTTATTAAAATATATACAGGGAATTCTGTCAAAATAAATACAGTGAAACATTAGACTGTTTTGAAGCACAGTACCTGTAATCTTATGCAGAAAAGTTAATAAAGGACAGTCTTTAGATGACTGGAGACATAACTGATGTCAGTGCCTGACTACATGAAAATCATACATACGCATTTTTGAAATGCTCCAATTTCTCCATCCACGCTACTCATATGCAAGACCAGATGTCTTTGGATTTACATTCTTTGGAGAGTGTTTTTGAAATGGTGGTGGAAAATGTAGTTTTAGTGTGGATGGAAGCCTAAAACAAATAAAAAGGATTCATTTTCTAATGTATCCATGCTAGTGTGTCCTGCACTATATTTAAAGATATATATCTAAAGGCATGATGGTCATTATGGGGGTGTTTTTACAGACATAAAGAAATAAATATAAAACTTAAAACTGTGTGCATTTCATTAGTGACTACTTTAAAAAACTAGATGGTCATGTTTAAGGTTCATGCTGTATATTTGCAACACTAAATCAGGCAATTGAGTGTGTCATCTCTTGTGTTACTGGCATCATGCAGAGCAATGTTTTAAACAAGGAGCTGAGACAAATAAATATGTTATGGTTTGCACAAAGTTTAGTAGAGAGAGAGAGTAATGTGAAACTGTGATACTTTTAGCAGAGGTTTCACTGATGAATGCACAATCCAGATCCATATTTTGTCAAATGTGTGCCAAGGTTGAGAAACAGACCCAAGTCCTCAGATATATAAGGTTGCTGCTAGAAACAGATTTTGATTATATGTGTTTATTTTGCTGATCCAATTTTATTGAAATTTGTAGATAGATAGATAGTGTGATGGACAGCCCAGCTGGGACGTCCATGAAAGAAAAGAATGGAGGAAGGCAGCCTTTTCAGGGCACTGCATCCCCCGGGACGCTAGGTGGCAGCTCCCCTGGATGGCAACGGTTCCCCGGATTCCCTCAAAGCATCCTGGGACATGGAGTCCGTTTTCTCAGCCCTGTTGGGTACCGTGGGTGCCGCCAGGGGGAGCTCACAAAGAACCTGGGGACTAGTACGGTTGCGACAACCCGGAAGTACTTCGGAGTGACGAGAACGGAAGTTCGAAGAAACCCTAGGGGGATGTCAAAAAGGTTGGGGACCACTGCTCTACATGGACAGCCTGCTGCCAACCGAGCGCAAACAGTAACCAACTACCACATGTGCTGTGTGCAACAAGCATGGACAGCCCAAGGAAAGTGTTATATTTTTTGTCATATGTGTTTCTAAGCCTGCACTCTGCAAGGTTCAATGCTTCAAGGACTCTCATTCAATTGCAGACTTTCGCTAATGCTGCTGGTGAAAATAAAGTAATTAACAGTTTCTTTATAAACTTTATAGAGTTTCTGTTGATAATAAAGCCGTTGGTTTCTAATACATTAAATTTTTACTACGTATGATGTCAACAACTGCCACATAAGTGAAGGCAGCAAGCTCCATTAAATGAAGACTGTAACTTATATGGTCTAAATAACTGGAATATACTGTATAAAGTTCTGAGTTTTTTCTACACCAACAAATGGGATTAAAAGAATATTGAAGGGAGTGGAGTGAAAGTAAAATCAAAGTAGACTCACTTTCAACAGGCTTGAGGTTTTGATTGATTAGGACAGGTATTGCAGATGGTTGTTTACAACATCCAGAGTGTAAAGGTTTATATTTGATATCTTTTTCTTTTAAAATTTAACATAACCCTTCTGCTTCTGGTAGTAATGCAATAACTTTTAAAATCATGGTGGTTTAATTTCTAATACATTTTCTGCCTAATGTCTCTTCTGGGAGTTAAATTCTATGTATATCGACATCTGTGGTGAAGCACCTGGGTCAGTAGCCGTAGGACAGAGAACTGCAGTAACATCTGACCTGCTGCTGTGGGCTTTTAATTATCCCTTCTGGGTAAACTCAGTGCAGTTAATGTATCTTCTTTATCTGGTAGGTTTTAATAAAAAAATAATTCCCCATGCATTGTAAATGAGAAGTGCTCATCAGGTATGCAGGTATCAGGCTTGCAAGATTTTCTCCTACCGTTTTTAAAAATTATTATGTATGCAATACTGTAAATAGATTTTTTATCTTTGAATTATGGGCTCTTAAATGTGAATTGTTTGCATTGTATAATTTTGTTAATTTTGTTGACATTTGCCTAATAGTTTTAAATAATATTTTGGCCTTTCTTTCATTATTACATTTTAATTTTGGAGTATGAGGATAAGACGGATAAAATAATAGAGATCTTAAATGACATCTGTTTTTCCTTTTGTTAAGCATTATAATACAAAAATAGGAAAATAATAGAAGTTCTTTTTGAGAAGAGTATGTTCAGCCCATCATACTGTAGCCTGTCATTTATTTATTCACCAGTCTTTCAAAGTTTCAAAGTGTTAATTTCAATCACATTGTAGAAGTAACATCTTTCTGGGATTGTTCTTGCTTGCACCGTAATCCTTGATGCAATAGGCTCCAGTTTCTTCATGATCCTCCCCTGGAAAAGTGGTTAGAAAATGAACATTATAACATTAAAAAGATTTAGACGAGAACAGGACATTCAGCCCAACAAAGCTTCTATCCACTTAATTCCTCTAAAAGCACATCAAATCAACTTTTGAAGGTCACTAAAGTCCTACTGTCTACCATACTAATTTGGTAACTTATTTCATGTGTCTGTGGTTTTCTGCGTGAAGAAAAAAATCCTAATGTTTGTGCAAAATTTATCCTTAAATGTGTCCCTGTTTTCTTGCTAAACTTATTTTAAAGTAACAGTCTCGATCCAGTAAACTAATTCCTTTCATAATTTTGAAGATTCAATCATGGCACCTCTAAATTTCCTTTTGCTTAAACTGAAAGGGATAAGCTGTTTTCATCTTTCCTCATAACTCTTCCCCTGTAGCCCTGGAATCAGCCTAGTCACTCTTCTCTGGAAATTTTCTAGCACTGTTATGTCTTTTTTTGTAGCCTACAGACCAAAACTGTGCAAGAACAAGCCTCGCCAGTGCGTTATTAAGCTTGAGCATAACCTCCTTGGACTTGTACTTCATACATCGTGCTATATAACCTATAACTCCAATTCCAATGAAGTTGGGACGTTGTGTAAAACGTAAATAAAAACAGAATACAATGATTTGGAAATCCTTTTCAACCTATATTCAATTGAATACACTACGACAACAAGATATCGAATGTTCAAACTGATAAACTTTATTGTTGTTTTGCAAATCTTCACTCATTTTGAATTTGATCCTGCAATCCTGCAGGTTGAAAAGCATTTGCAAATCATTGTATTGTAATGAGTATAACTATATATGGAAATGACTATAATATTGAATCTTTAGTTTTTGTCCAGGTAACTGATATGGAGTACAGGCCTAAAGGCTGGCATAATTGAGATATTAGTTATTATAAATTACTCATGTGGTTGTATGCATGAAAATAATTTAAATTAGATTGACCCCCCCCCCCCCCCCATTGTTCTTTGTACCTAATATTGACTGTAGATTAAGCAGGGTGGACAGAAGAAGAGACAATACTTATAGTGCCTCAATATGAACTGCTAGTTTTTCTAACACTGTCCTGTATATACATTATAACCTGCTAAAGTTTTGTACTTACTTCAACGCAACCATTATATATATTTTCCATCTATGCAAAAGTTTGGCAGATGATAAATGAAAACAAAAAATACACATATTCTTGCTGTTAATTGATTGATAGTGGATTTTTTTATTTGAGTGACAACAGTGTAGCAGTTGAAATAGAAGTCCTATATTAATATTTAGTAACGTATAATGAACCAGGTACACATAATTTTAAAATGTTCATTGAAATATGCTCTACTTAATTATAGTATATAAAAAATTATTATTTTTCTTATTTTTTTTCTTTTACTTCTTACTAGTTGTTTTTTAAAAAGAACAATTTTTTTGGCATTACAACAAATGTACCTTGATATTTAAAACTGCTTGAAGCAAATTACTGTTACAGTAAATAATGCAACTTGTTAAAAAAGTTATAGTTAACATTTATCATAATAAGCCCTCAAATGGATTACAATGTTTGTGGATAATATAACTGAAAGCTCGGAGCTAAGAGGCAAAACTAAAGTAACTGAAAATTTGCTTATGCAGTTTCAGCAGTTGACTCTGCCATCAGATAAGTCAGATACTGTTGATGTTTGCCTTTAATTAAACCAAACATTGTACAATTAAAAGTGATATACAGTATGCCACTTAAATGTATCTTTAAAAAGGTTCATATAAATTTAGGAAATTTTAAATTATGAATGAAATAAGTGAGACATGATGACAACGGGAGAAAAATGATACTGACCAGACTGCTGTTTCAGAGCTCCTGGAGACGCAATTTCAATTCTGGTCTGAGCACTTTCTGTGGGTAGTTTTCATGCTGTTTCTGTTACTGCTTTCCTCTGGATACTCCAGTTTTACTATCATATTCAAAACATGCACATGGTACGATAGTTAATAAAACAATAAAAGAATAAGTGCTGGTGGTGAGTGAATATGAGTGCCTTGCAGTGGGCTAATAACCAGTCCTTGGTCCAATGCTGGCACAATTTTGAATAAGCGAGTTCACAAAATAGATGGATTGATAGAGGAACACTTTAAAAAGTGCTTTAAAGAACAACTATATAATTTAATAAAACCTAGGATCAGGTTCCTCAACAAAGATAAAAAATAAAAGAAGTACAGAAAAAGCAAGCAAACAAACAAACAACTTTTCTTTAGTGAAAACCCTCCAAAGGCATAGATATATTTTTAAAGGCTGGAGCATATTCAGGTTAAGTGACTTTCACAGGGTCATATAGATTAAGTAATCATTCATTTGTTGAGGACTTTGGCATGCTTAAAAATCATAATGATTTTATTATCAGACAAATTGGTCCTCCAGGAGCTCAAAATATACCTTACTGTATATGCTGCTTCTCCATCCCATATCATTCCCACATGACATCAGATAAGTCAGATAAGTAAAACTCAGCCCAGAAGCAAGGTTAAAATTAATAATTGGGCACACAGTGGAATACTGCAGACTAATTAGTTCTGGGGGGAAAAAACATCTAAGTAGTAGCCAAATAAAACTTACGCCCATTTTCTGACATAAAATTAGAAAAACACATTAAGTTTAAGACATTTTGTAACTTTGTCTTTGGGATAAGAATACGTTGTCATAGATAATGCTGTAAAATGACACTGTTATGCTTTACAAAGAAATCCCTATGATAAAATGGTGGCTTCTTGTGTCTAGCACACTCAGCTCCCATTAGACATACACAGAATGACATTGAGCAGTACCCATTAGCCAAGACCTTACACAGAGATCCCCAAAGCCCTTTGAAAATAAATGATATGCTACTTGCTTATTCTCTTTTACACATTCATACTAATTAAGTTGAAAGGACACACACAAGGGCAAACCTTGAAACACTTTCAAGTTTCCCAATTCTATAATGTGAGAAACAAATGTATTTTATGTGCTTCACACAACATTCTTGATATTCATTTGAAGACACAATTGTCTTAAAACTTTTTCCTTTAGAAGTTTGCCTACATTTTCTGTGGGAAGGCTTTAGATGATAGCTTTTACTAATATAAAATATATGTATAGTAAATGATAAATACTGGTAGAATCAATAGGTTTGAAAAATAAACAGTATCATTTCAGTTTGTGATGATGCCATTAAAATAACTTACCATCAGAATAACTAACTCTTGGATCAAATAGTCAACAGTATTTAATTTTTTGTATTCTTCAAATTAATATTTCATATTATGTTATTATGTTCTCCACCAATTTGTAATAATCAGTGATTAATAAGATAATTTAAAAGTAACAGGCTGGCACAATGGTTCTTGCTGTTCCATCACAGCTCCAGAAGACTATGTTCGAATCCAAGCCTGACCATTGCATGTTCTCTCTATTTCTCAGGCATTCCTCAGGATTCTTCGGTATTCCTGTAGCATCTCAATGAAGTGTGTCTTAAGTTAACTGGTGACTGTAAACTAGTCATATATAAGGTATCATGGCTGGAAGAAGCTTTCATTAAGTCTAGATGGACCAAATTAATTAATAGTGTGGCAAATACTTCATTTTGCAATGTTACAGAAGGGAAGTCAGACAAAAGGTGGTAATATTAATCAGAAAGAAATCATTCAACAGGTTTCGGGGAGACTGCTAACTCAAAGTTATCAAAACTTAGATATTGAATCAAGAAGAATCTAACTGTTCTGACAGAAAGAGGTCAGAAAGACAGAAGAGGTAGATGTTTACATGGACTGGGAATATGTAGTCAAACAGTTGTCAATAGATGGTGAGATCAAAAGAATCATTCAACAAATAATGAGAACGCTAACCAAATACAAATCTAAAGTCACACCTAAAAGTGCATAATATTAATAATAAAAAAAAGAAACACTAACACATGAATGTTTATTTTAGATGGCCGGAAAGGGCACAATGCTGACCTTTATACCATTGTGATGATGTCACACATCACACACTCACAATCGTCACAACATAGCAATAACCCTAAACAAATGACCAGAAACTGACAGTGTAACCAAAAAAAAACTTTGTTAAAGTGTAATCAAAATTAAAAGTAAGTGATCTCTGATATGACAAATTAAAACATCCAAAGGAGAGTGTACTTTACTTTTCAAACAGTTTGGGCACTACTTATATAATAATACTACTTTTATTGTGAATAACTGACTTTCCTTTCAACTAAAAATGTTTTTTTCTCAAGGTATTCAGAATCGTACTCCACATGTATAAACTAAGAAACAGTGAGTGGAAAGTAATAGATAGATTGGTAGTACTTTACTTGTCCCTGGGAGAAATTGGTCTGTTTACAGACGGTCAATAGATAAATAAATATATAAAAATTAATTATAACAAACAACAACACCCCTCTCCAACACACACCAGAATTACTAAAATGAAAGAAAACTGAAAAGAATTAAAAATTTCAGACTTTGCAGAATATAGTGAGGCATTATAAAGGTATATTGCACATAAATTTTTGAAAGAAAACACTTTTGAAGAATGTGGGTAGTTTTACTTTGTTAAAATATTTTCACACAAACACAAATAGCCAAAAAGATGTTGCAGACATATTTCCATAATTTCCCATAAATAGTTCATGTCTGAAAAAGCCATGGTTAGTGATGAAGTAAACCTTTATTAGTCATAAGGGATTGCCTTACATATCAAAAACTACAACCGTAACAATGGTGCAGTAGTCATCATTTTCTTATATAATACTCTACTGTGGCTGTCCGTTTGTCTGTCCAGGATTTTAAATTACCAGTAGCTCGCAAACCGCTTGACCTATTGACCTGAAATTTGTTAGATATATACTACGTGACTTCCATTATCAGCTTTCAGGGTGATTGACCTCCAAGTTTATTCATCTTTTAATTTTTATTTTATTGTAGAATCAACTCTCGACGGCGGCCAGAAGGGCAGCCTCGCAGCGCATGTGTACGTGTGCTGTTCTCATCCCTACCACCTTCGCCGTCACTTCCCCTACCTCCTCATATTTTAAATCATTCTTGAGGTAGATTGAACCAGCTTAAGTGAAAAATTAAGGAAAATGTACTAAGTAATTGCAAAACAAACACTGACTTAATCAATTTTAACACGAAAAGATACTGATGAAAGAAGAGAAGAAGCGGACTGCTAGAGTGGAGAAAAGAAGAGCTGCTCAGGAAGCAGCAAGCACATCAACCTCTGAGCAAATGAATGCTAAATGTACAGAGAAAGAGGATGAAAACTATGAATGCTCAAGTCAAGTGTATTCACTGCACATTATCATGCAGTGCTGCGTTACTGGTGATAAAATAAAAAGAATGCAGTCAGGACAGAATTGTGGACAGTGTAGGAAAAGCAACCAACTGTGTCAAAGAAAAATGTGTTTACAACTCAAATTAACCTGTGCACTTGTGTGTTTGCTACATCAATAAACAGACTTTAAAGAAAAACTGGGATGTGCAATAAAGGGAAGCAAGATGAAATAGTGAATACATTAATAAAACCTGAAAGTACAAATTTAATTTTAACAATTAAATTCTTTTAAGTATGAAAGGCAGATATTTTGCTAGTTGTTGATCAAAACAGTGGATGGGAACAGTGATCTGTTTGTGCAATTAGTGATATGCTACACTATTACAAATATTAATGAGTTCAAAGATATTTCTTTATACCGCCAATTTTTATCAGTTGACATGGTTTATGTTTGCTTTGCAATGATAAAGCACTTTTTCAACTCTGAAAATGACAAAGATAAAATACTCTAGATGATTATTATGTTAAAAGATCAGTCTGGCTCTATTTGTACTAAACATCAGTAATTTCCTAATAAATAAAGTCTGCTCTGCCTTTGAGTATTTTGCCTTTGTGTTGGCAGTTCAGTTCAGGTAATAATCAATAATTATACCATTATAGTTATTATGGAGAGTGAATACATGTCTTCAATTCTCCTTTGTTCTCAAACTATAATTGTTAGCAGTGTCTTTAGAATGTTGTTGTCTTTACTTTGATATGTACTGTATTGAGCAATTCTACATTTGCCCCCAAACCACTCATCTGTATATAAATATACAGACAAATATGACCATGTTTTGGCATCAAAGCGTGAAATCAGAATTGTTTCATTACTTGCTGAAAGAGCAATAGTACTATTTGTTAAAGTAAGCCTATGCAAATTATCATTTTGGGTTCTCACAGGAAGCAAATGTCCATCTAGAGGTTGCTTTTACAACTGCAAGAACTGTGAAAAAGAACACCAAAAATAAGACAGCAAAGAGGTGGGGAGACTGAAGCAAAAAAGGGCAAGAAATTAAAAATATCACTTTGACAATATTAGTTTTCTTCTTTTCTGTTGTACTAAATAGTATAGTAGAATGGATTTTATGAAAATGTCCATTGCACAAGTCAGAAAACAAAACTAGAATCAACAACTAGAGCTAGGAAAATTGATTGTTAAAGCCTAAAATGCTAACTAAATATCAAGTCTTATATTTAAGTACATTTCTAAACCAGCAATGAAAAAAACTCACATAATCTCTTTCATTTTATCCAATCTTGGATGAGTTAGGTCTGTGTGAAGTGACCTTTATACGGTCACCATTACTATGTTAACAGATGACCCAACATTGTCAAAAATTGTGGCCCTCTTTGTAAAAACAAAATGGAGTCAAATAAAACAAAAAAATGTAACTTTTAGACAAAGCCTCCAAACAAAAAAAAATTCTGGATTAGAAAACTACTACAAAAATGCATAAATGATTTTGTGGGCCAAAGTAAAACCCAGGATAGACTAAATAAAAATGCCAATCACAGCTCCTGTATTTTTTTTCTCTTAATGCACACACTAAAACTAGCTACTTTCTTGAAAGTTTAACACTAAATTCATTAAAAGAATTTTCTAAATGACCAGGTATAACCAGGATTTTATAAGTAGAAGATGTTTCTTACTAGAGCTTTTACTGTTCAACAAAGTTCAAACAAATCGTAATGGTCAGTGGTCATGTGACATGTGAATCACATGCTTAGCAACCAGGTAACATCATAATAACCCTACAACACAAAATGGGCAAAGCTTGCAAAATGCAAAATGGCAGCAACCACGAAAAAAAAATTCACAAAATGGTGAAAAAAAGATGTCTCCACAAAATGTGTAAAAATAAATATTAAACAATGTAACAAAAGTGGAGCATTATTTTCTTGAACTTGACAATAGGGTTGTCTTGTGTATTATTATTGATGCTCTTCTGCAGCTGTCTTTTATCATTTTCATTTATCTGTTTTTCTCTTGAGTTAATCCGTGGTTAGCACAGATGCTTCCACTAACAAGTTCAATTAGTTTGCCTACTATTTCTTAAATTGAGAAAGTGTGCCCTGTATTGTATGAATTTTATACATATACTAGCAAAATACCCGCGCTTCGCAGCGGAGAAGTAGTGTGTTAAAGAGGTTATGTAAACATATATATACATATACATATACAGTAATCCCTCCTCCATCGCGGGGGTTGCGTTCCAGAGACACCCGCGAAATAAGAAAATCCGCGAAGTAGAAACCATATGTTTATATGGTTATTTTTATATTGTCATGCTTGGGTCACAGATTTGCGCAGAAACACAGGAGGTTGTAGAGAGACAGGAACGTTATTCAAACACTGCAAACAAACATTTGTCTCTTTTTCAAAAGTTTAAACTGTGCTCCATGACAAGACAGAGATGACAGTTCTGTCTCACAATTAAAAGAATGCAAACATATCTACCTCTTCAAAGGAGTGTGCATCAGGAGCAGAGACTGTCATAAAGACAGAAAGCAAACAAATCAATAGGGCTGTTTGGCTCTTAAGTATGCGAAGCACCGCAGCACAAAGCTGTTGAAGGCGGCAGCTCACACCCCCTCCGTCAGGAGCAGGGAGAGAGAGAGAGAGAGATAGAGAGAGACAGAGAAAAAACAAACATGCAAAAATCAATACGTGCCCTTCAAGCTTTTAAGTATGCGAAGCACCGTGCAGCATGTTGCTTCACTAAGCAGCTGCACAGAAGGTAGCAACGTGAAGATAATCTTTCAGCATTTTTAGACGAGCGTCCGTATCGTCTAGGTGTGCGAACAGCCCCCCTGCTCACACCCCCTACGTCAGGATCAGAGAAAGCGCAAGAGAGAGAAAGAGAAAAGTAAGTTGGGTAGCTTCTCAGCCATCTGCCAATAGCGTCCCTTGTATGAAATCAACTGGGCAAACCAACTGAGGAAGCATGTACCAGAAATTAAAAGACCCATTGTCCTCAGAAATCCGCGAACCAGCAAAAAATCCGCAATATATATTTAAATATGCTTACATATAAAATCCGCGATAGAGTGAAGCCGCGAAAGGCGAAGCGCGATATAGCGACGGATCACTGTATACACATATCTACATATACATATATATACATATATATATATATATACACATATCAACATATATATACATATATATATACACATATCAACATATATATATACACATACATATACACATATACATAAACACACACATATACATCCATCCATCCATCCATCCTCTTCATATATACATATTGTGATAGTTTGAGGTCTCCGTGACCCCTTGAACCCTCAGACTAGACGTCAGACACCAGGTAAAAGTCCAAATATGAATATTTATTTTAATAATAAAGTGCACAAAGCACCCTCCTCTCCACAATACTCAATGATAAATCAATAAACAATAATCAATCCTCCACTCCCAGACACGTTGCCACCCTTCCACCCAGCTCAGCTCAACGTCTGGGATTTCCCATAGTCCTTTTATATTCCCTGACCCGGAAGTGTTTCCCATCCTACAGTCCATGTGATTTCTTATCACTTCCGGGTCAGATAAAAAGTCCTTTTCTTCAACCCGGAACTTGCCTACGACGAACTTCCGGGTTATAGGGCACAAACAACTCTCTCTGTCTCCCTGCAGCGTCATCTGTTGGCCCCTGTGATATCCAGCAGGGCTGTAAAGGAAAACTCCATTGTCCACGATTCCCTGCTGGTATTCGGGGCACTTCCATGCAGCAGGGACAGCTCCGTCTGGCGGCCTGGGGGTGTTGGCCAGGGTGACAGGCCGTCCATATCCCACAATATATACATACATACATACATAGTGCGTTGTAACACGGGCTGTGATTGTTACATGGGAGGGAGACGACAAATCACAGCTTCCCGCTTTCTAATCGGGCCTGTGATTGGTGCTTTGATTGATGCCTAGATCCCACAGTATGTCCCCTTAGGAGAGGCGTTAGGCAAGTGTAATTGAATAGTGGTGCTGCAAATTTAGCTTTACACCTGTTTTTAAGGTTTATTGACTGAAAGGGGCTTTCATGAAAAAATTTAGGGCTTTGCTACAGGATACACCCTCCACAAGTTAAGGAAGTAAAAATAAAGGTATATATTTCTGTTTTATTTAAACCTTTTAAGTTTGTATGCGGGCGGCATAGTGGCGCAGTGAAAGGTGCTAGTTAGGAGACCCGGGTTCGCTTCCCTGCGTGGAATTTGAATGTTCTCCCCGTGTCTGTCTGGGTTTCCTCCAGGTACTCCGGTTTCCTCCCACAGTCCAAAGACATGCAGGTTAGGTGCATTGGCAATTGTAAATTGTCCCTGTTGTGTGGGTGTGTGCGCCCTGGGGTGGACTGGCACCTTGCCCGGGGTTTGTTTCCTGCCTTGTGCCCTGTGTTGGCAGGGATTGGCTCCTGTATTTAGGATATAGCGGGTTGGATAATGGATGGATGGACATCTGTATGCATAGCCCTATTTGCCCATTTTCGTTTTTTTTCTTTCTTCAGTAATATTTCAGCAAACCCGGAGCTTGTCAGTTCAAATCCTGGTACTGACACCACTGTGTGACCCTGAGGAAGTCACTTCACCTGCCTGTGCTGCAAAAAACAAAAGTAATGTAACAAATTGTACCTCAGATGTTGTAAGTTGCTGGAAGTAAAATAGATAAATATGTATTATACACATAGGAACTATTCATTTATTTTCAGTTAAGTCATCTGCAGCAAACCTTTATAAATGAGGGTTTCTCCTTTTTAGAAACAAACTGTTGCAAACTGTTTCTTCTTCATTGACGTTTTCTCTTGGAGAGCTTTTTTCATTTCATTGAAAATTAAAGCAGCAGCTGCCAAAATATGTAGCTTTCTTATTAATTTTTCAACATTGTGTAAAATAAATTTATAAAGTAACATAAAAGGTTTAAATACTGGTTATCCTTTTACACTAAAATATTACTAAAGAGATAGAAAAAAAGTAAAATGCATATGTTCTTTTTCTTTAAGGAGATTAAATATTACTGAAGAAAGAAAAAAAAAAAACTAAAACAGCCAAATGGGGCTATGCATACAAACTTAAAAGGTTTAAATAAAACAGAAATATACACTTTTATTTTTACTTGCTTAACTTGTGGAGGGTGTATCTTGTAGCAAAGCCCTAACTTTTTTCGTGAAAGCCCGTTTCAGTCAATAAGTCTTAAAAACAGGTGTAAAGATATTGACAATAAGCTACGCAAACCCACCAAGACATGAAATCATTTAAATCAAGTATCATTACATCTTCCTTTCTTAAAGAGAAGTAAGGCAGTACTTATAAGCTTACATATATATATATATAGACATACATATCTATATATATCTATATCTATATCTACAAATATCTATATATATCTATATCTAATCTATATATCTATATCTCTATATACATCTATATCTATCTATATATATATCTATATATATATATATATATATATATATATATATTATATATATATATATATATATATATATATATATATATATATATATATATATATATATATAAATCCCTGCGGAGTACTGCTTTTAAATTTTTATTAAGAAGAAAAGCTTTTTAAATTGAGGGAAAATATCCCAATAACAGTTTGTTAAGGATCTGTTTTTTTGTGAAGCAGCCTTAACACAGCTTTTCCGCTGTTTTATAAAGGAACGCCATATAAGGTCTTCCTTTTTCCTTGCTTCACCAAGGAAGGAGCCTTTTTATTAAATCCATGGGTTCTTCGCTTTTTTTTTTTTGTTCGTTTATTACGATTGTTATAGTTCTGTTTGTATACCACGTTGTCAGTTCAGCACTCCGGTTGTAATATGACCAAGCAGTGCAAGCTTACTGTTAAGAATGCAACGTATAGTTGTACAGGAGAAAAGCAATCTTGCCTCAAATCAATGGCAACCTTTTGTAGATCTATGAACTTAATTTAAACTTTAGGTTTACATGGTGCTTTCTTTCCGAAGTACTTGCACTCATGAATATGTCTGTATGCATCAGTCGCTCAAATCCACGCGCTTCGCACCGGCGAAGTACTGCTTTTAAATTTCTATTAAGAAGGAAAGAAAACCTTTTTAAATTGAGGGAAAATATCCCAATAACAATTTGTTAAGGATCTGGTTTTTTGTGAAGCTGCCTTCACTCGAGTGATCACTTCGAGCTGACTTGTTGGCTAACCATAAGCGTTACCTGGTAGGTAACCACCCATACAATCAGATTGTGAATCAGATTACAAATGCCGTGAATGTAATTACCCCACTCTACATGCTGTCAAATAAACGAACCACACGCCGTGGCACAATTTTAGGGGCTTTGCCTCTAGCGCTGATGTCCGAGGTTCGATTCCCGTAAGGGAGTGAAGTGAGTGGGTGGTTACCTACCAGGTAACGCTTATGGTTGGCCAGCAAGTCAGGTAACATCAGCCACAGTGCCTTCAGTTGTGAGAAGCAGATCATAGAATGGTTGAAAATAGTTTACTGTCAAATAATGCAAAGAGTACGCGACACGTGTTTCCCCCTTATTCTTGGCTCATCAGGCGTACACACTCACTGCACTCGCTTACGGTAATCGAACCTCGGACGTCAGTGCTAGAGGGGCTTCGCAGCGGTGAAGTATTGCTTTTAAATTTTAATTAAGAAGAAAAGAAAACCTTTTTAAATTAAGTCTTAAAAAGAGGTGTAAAGACATTGACAATAAGCTACGCAAACCCACCAAGACATGCAATCGTTTAAATCAAGGCGCGAGTCGAAAAACACTATCCATTAATATTAGTTAAGGATTAACACATTTCTGTATGTATTGTAAGCATACAATACAACTGATAATATGTTGCGCTTATTTATCTGGTGTACCGACATTTTTGCGCGTTTAATGGCTGAAATCTAACGTGGTTTGTGCCCTTCAGAATGAAAACAGTTTGCATTTACCTTTTTAATAAAAGGCGAGCTTTTAAGCCTGAGAAATCACCCCGTAAATGCACCACGTTTAATTGCACATGTGTTAATATGTATGCTTACACAGTATTAAAAGACACTCAACAATTACACAGTATTAAAAGACACTCAACAATTAACGTCATTTACCTTCGTTCCCACGTTTGACTCGTGCTGTAAATCTCTTCCTTGTTTTCAGTTCACGTGATTACGTAGGAGGCGTAATACATGATGACGCAATACGTGACTCCGCCTCCTCCATTAGAGTATATGGACAAAAAACAGGTTCCAGTTATGACCATTACGCGTAGAATTTCAAAATGAAACCTGCCTAACTTTTGTAAGTAAGCTGTAAGGAATGAGCCTGCCAAATTTCAGCCTTCTACCTACACGGGAAGTTGGAGAATTAGTGATGAGTGAGTCAGTCAGTTAGTCAGTGAGTCAGTCAGTGAGGGCTTTGCCTTTTATTAGTATAGATAAACCCTTGCAGCAGCACTCCACATGTATAGTAACATGAAGAAGGTAAAAAAGTTGTCTTCATTGTAAAATAACAGAATACATAGTACAAAGGAAATAAGAAAACAGCAAACTTGCTTACTCACTGAGATTTCTTAAAACAGCACAACACCTGTGGTCTAACCACACTTATCCATGGATAAGGTCCTCACCGCTGACCGCAGGATTGGGCATGGATGGCCATCGGGGTTTTACTTGGGCCATGTGCAACAGTAAAAAATTTCCAAATGGCCTATCGCACACAAACAACATGTGAGATTAAGCAATAACGGGTCTGTGGCGCCCTAAGATGTCATGGGCTGCACGCATGCTACACTGAATGGATCGAGGTGTGAGTTAGCCATTGAACCCCATTCATGATGAGTCTGTGGTTTGCATTTGTTCACAATGAGGTAATCCCAATAAATGCAGGTCATAAACTCGCTCTGATTATGTTCCTACCTTTGTACATACTGCCTGTTGCTACTACCAAATGGTTGGTTTAGTGAGTTCCTTAGATCTGCTGTTATTGCTTCTCAGTGCTCAGTGAAGTGCGTAAAGTTGTAGAGGGAAAATAATATTGTATATTTTTATTGTATGTTTTTATTGTATAATATTAACAATAAGAACAGCTCACTACTCAAAACGGTAAATTTGGGAAAGCAGCTGGTATTAAACCGGCGACTTCTTGATTAGGAGTCAGCAGTTCTTACTGCTGCACCACACAAGCTATCGTATCAATAGCCTACCCTAGCCTGCTTTCTTTTTTTTCGGTTATATTCTTGAATAAAAGTGCACTTGTTTTGTTAGACATACCTTTTGTGAAAGTGTTTATTTGATATTTGGACTTCAGGTTTCACACATTATACGATTCATGTCTACATTTTGTCAATTATTACTAAAACATGAAAAACGTTTCTGTTTTAATGATGTGTTTACATAGATTGTTGTATACACGGAACACACATGAAATGTATGTATTCCAAATGGCGATACATTATTTACCCTCTACAACTCCGGGCACTTCAATCAAAGCTAAACACTGAGCACTGAGAACCTTCTTTGAGAATTGAGCTGCAGTGGTGGGAGGGATGGGATAGCTGGCTGCTTGTGCTGATCGACACATTTACAGCACAAAATACGCTGACGGAGAGGCGCAAACGGATTTAAGGGGGGCCGGAATTACGAGTTTTTTCATAGGCTTTGGTAATTCTAGTGTTAACCACCGAGCAAAGCTGTGAATAAGATATCTTTCTCACTGAAACATCACTGACATGGTCGGTGCATACACTGAGACAACAGGCAAGGCACCCAGAGAGTGCTTTAATCTGAGTCTCATAATGTGCTCCTTGAAAGGAGTGACATTGAACACCATCAGAAGGAGCCAATCCACAATAGCACCTACTAATCTTGAGATACTGACGGAGAGGTGCGAAGAAGTTTAAGGTGGTCCAGGGTTACAAGTTTTTTTGTAGGTTTTGGGAATTCTAGTGTTAAAAAGTTATAACAGAACAGGTGCAAAAGTCAAAGACACAAATATTAATACATTGAACCTATGGGAAATAGGGGTTTAGGTTCCCTTGACAATTAAAAACTGTAATGTTCTATAGAAATGGCTCAAAATACATTTGTTTTATAACAAAACTTTACTTCTGATTGCATACTCTTTTTATATATCAGTAACCATAAAATAACCTTAAAATTCAGTACACACAATAAAACTGGTAGCATGCAAAGCATTATTCTTGGTAGTCATCCTGTGACCTTTTGCGCCAAGACCTCAATTAAAAACTTTAGTTGCTGCTATCAGAAGATGTCTTTCAGTGTCAGTGATTATGTCTTTGTTTTTACTGAATTGTATTTTGCTTTAGTACTGACTTCACAGCATGCAGACATAATATCGGTCAATTAAATTTTCATATAAATCTCTAAAAACTGTATTTATTGATGAACACCTACATGAAGTAAATAAATTGATTAAACCCTAAGGAACTGATGTTTCCACATAGATAACACAAGAGGTGATTCCCAAGATGATGTGAGTTTTGGGAAAAGTCCCTCGGTCCTCCTAGAGTTTTAATTACTGGATAAGCAAGTACAGTTAATAAAATAGCAAAGTAATATAGTGATTGGTACTACCACCTCACAATTTCAGAGCCCTGGCCATATGCAGAATTAAAAGTGTATGCAATGAGTGTAGTCTATGGTAGACTGGGGAACCCTACATTGCACCCAAGGTTTGCAGGCAAGGCACCAATTCCCTGTGTTTACTGGAAAACACAAAATGGTTATATGGAGTTCAGTACATAGATGCCAAGATGGAAGTATTTTAGAGATTACATGATGCATCCCTGACAGCTGCAGCAGCTTGTATTTGATTTTCTACCCTGTTTACTGTGCACTGTCTCCCTGTACCCACATAACTTTTTTAAGGCTCTGTGGTCTCCTCTCACATAATTTAAAAAAAACTACATTTTAGTATGATTGCAAAGTTGAACTTGTATGACTGTGTCTGGATGTGTGCATAGGTGTGCTATGCAAGGCAGTGCTATGTCTTTTGTGGACGAAAAAGGCACACTGAAAAGCAGACAGATAATATTTTCTCAATTCACTTTATTTATTCATTCGGAGTCGCAGTAAGTAGAGATTCAAAAGAGTATAACTTATTGCCGCAAAGCTCAATTGAACCCTGATCAAAAGCCAGGAGGGGTTTTTTATACTTCAGCATCTCATGATTAATAAGACAGAAAGAACATCCTTATCAAAACAGTAAAGTTAAACAATATGTCTGTTTAGCTAAGCATTATCTGTGTTTTGGAAGCTAAGCACAGGAGAGACGCCTTTGCATAAACCACATGTACAGTTCTGCAGCCTTGTGACCTTGTCCCTGAAACATTCACTCTGAGAAAGGGAAAAACAAGAAACAGCTTACATTTTATTCATCTGGACACTATTTCTCCTGAACCCTGGAATAACATATTTTTGTTAGTTCATAAGCCAAAGCGTCTCTCACTGGCAAGTTACAAAATAGTTATTATAAAGATTCTAATTTACTAAACACACAAAATACATGGTGCTGAGGAGAACATTCTTCTTCTACACTTTCAAGCCTGCTTATTGTCTTGTGCAAGATCTTAATATAGACTTTAGCTTTCTGCGGACATAATTTGGGAAAAACTGGTTCAGTACATGGTTGGAGGGATGTAAGTTTATGAAAGTATAGAACTCTTATAGTTTGTTAGTATAAAGTTCTGAATATAAGAATATAATCAATTTAGTTAAAGTATGTGAATGTAATACATCTGACTGATGCAGTGGAATGAAACAAAAGGAAGCAAATATATGTCAGGTAAAAGAAGGATATCTTGTTCCTGATGAAAACATCTGGTTAGTTGTTAGAAACAACTTTCATTTTATCGGGTTTTAATCACTACCGTGTGATTGAGCACTAATGCTAATTTGAATACCTGCCTTTGGATCTTTCAGTGAAAGTGATAATAGGTTTGTTATTTATATTGCTACTCTAAAATACAAACCCCAGTGTTAATTTTTTAAAACATATATAAACAAAGGACTGTTATTCATAGAAAAAAAATTAAGCACTTACAGCAGTATTATAGAGTTATGTTTGATGAGTGCTGGAGAAGATGGTATTTGAAGTTGGTGTCCTCAGCACAAAAAGGACATGGAACGTGAAAGTTTCACAAAACAGGGAAGATTCTCTTCACACTGTCAGACACTGATCACAATCTTGTTGACATTTGTTTATAACTATTAAACCACTCAAGTAATTGAGGACTAAAAATATATTTTAATGTATACTCTAACTTAACGTCATCTTTACAGAGCAAATCAGACCTGCCAACAAAAAGGCTGTTTTTTTTTCTCTTTTCCAAGATGGTTGACTTCAAGATAAATAGTCATGAGTATATCAAATGTGCTAAATACATGCAAACAAGCTAATTATAAAATCTGAAGGTGTCAAATGATAATGAAGAAACATTTCAGTGCTTCAGAAATCTTTAAAAAATGTTTTTTTTTTTTGTTTTTGATATCACTAATGCAACGATCTGACTTACTTAGATGTCCCAATTAAATTCTAATTTAAGTCTCTGGTGTATCTAAATCAAAATGCATCACACCTGTTCCTTTCCAGTGGAAACAATCAAAACAAGAAAATGATTAATGAATCCCTAAAGCCTCCATAAAAAAGTGCAGATTACATATTTTATATTTGTTCCTCATATTTTTTGACCAATTCCTTGTTCTGTATGTGAAAGTAGGAAATTCTCTCAAGAAAAGGATACTGTAGCAGCAATTACTGGATGCACATACAAAAGCGTGATCTGTTTGCTGAAATGTATTATTGTTGTTTGAATGCTTTAAAAATATCTCAGAGGAGGAATTAAAACAGGACTGTTGATACAACCCTCAGTAGCATATATTAGTGAAATGTGTTGACTACATATTAATTTTTTGTATCTGAACTAACTGCACTATATAAATACTTAAGGAATACTGCATGTTAGTTAAAATATGCATAATAGTGTCATTTATTTTGTGCAGAATCAATATAAAGGACCTATTCAATTGCCAACTTACATGCTCACAATTTTAGACAAGTAACAGTAAAATAATATTTATAGACACAAAATATTCCACCAAATTTCTAAGGATTATAACAGCAGCAAGAAGACAAATTATGAAAGCAGTATGTGTTGCCCTGACAGACTGTACCAATAGTCTAAAACATGAGGTAGTTTAAGGTTTTGTGGATCAATCTTTTAAAACTGTTATGATTTTAGGCCTCAAAAAAACAAGAAAGGACTGAATATTACAATTAAGGCCTGTGGCCTACACTCTCAAATAGGTCTAAACAAGCAAAATCTAAAAAAGAGAACAAGACAATCTATGAGCTCAACATTTCCATAGTAACAAAATTAAAAAGTAATAAAAAATTCCAAAACAAAAATGAATTTAATAAATAACAAATCCTAATACTAATTACTAAAGAAACCAAAAATGAAATAATTAAAGAACGACTGCAAAACCAAAAACAAATGCCAAAAGTAAAAACAAAACAAAATAAAAACAGATGAATAAAAATAGTCAGATGAACAGCAAAATTTACTATTGCATATGTAGGGCTTTTAGGTCACACCTTACGGGCTTAATTGCAAATCAGCGAGGAAAGGCACTGAGGAAAATAATCAACAAAAGGAAGTGGAGAGAATTTATGTAATTTATGAAAAGTGAACGCCTCTAATAATAAGATGTCATTATAACACAAATTACTTAGGCACTTTCTTCTGTCCACATAATGAAAAGTTAATCTATCATTAACTAGCTTGAACAGAGCAAACACATCTCTATATATTTAAAATCCAACGTCTGTTTGTCTGTATGTCTGTCCACTTTTCACGAGAGAACTACTTAATGGATTTAGGCCGGATTTTTTTCTATAATTTACTTGAACATTCCGGTTGATTTTGTGACTTCTGTCATTGTGCTAAGTATCATAGTTCGCTTGCAGTTCAGATTTATTTGCGTGAATCCAAGAGAGAGAGACGCAGCGAGCTGAGGGGAGGGGGGGAGGGGGGCAGGGCCCTCCTCACTCACACGCCAGCCTCAGGGCGTATCTTACATCCGCTTAGGTAGCGAACGAGAGGAATACTTAACGGATTTAGATCTGGCTTTTTTCTAGAATTTTCTTGAACATTCCTACTTATTTTGCAACTTCTCTCATTGCACTAAGAATCATAGTTTGCTTGTAGGAGCGATAAATTTGCACAAATCCAAACAGAGGCTGCGGGGCAAGGGGAGGGGGGAAGCATGATGTCAGGAGTAGGGAGTCAGACAGGGCCTGGTGTCCTGTTTCACTATTACGCAGATGGAGCCGCTGGGGATGGCTAGTAGTTAACAAAGGAAAAGAAAGAGAAGGGCATAAAAACATAATCATGAGTATAAAAATCAGAGATACTGATGGAGATAATGTGTTTCCAAATACAAGTAATTGAAAGTCAAATAGACAAAATGTGACAATCCTTCATTCACTAAGAGCTTTTGATTTTGTAACTGTCCCAATCCTTCCTTTACAATGGGGGGTGGGGGGGACTTCAGTGATGTCACACATTGACTCAGTATGGCACATGCTCCACATCAGTCACATCAGTTTGGTTCAGTTCAAGTCAGTTTTTTTTTGTATAGTTCATCACTGAGTGCAGGTGCAGAGAGCTGTGACAAATTCACAGAGAGATACATATACAGCCTTTACAAATAACTAATTACATAATGATTACACATAAAGTCCGTTTATTGTGTAAACAGAGAGAAAAATGTAGTTTAAAACTGCCTGACGTAAGTGGAACCCAGTAATATCTGTCCATTAATTAATTGTTGATCATCACAATGCCACAGCCATCTTTGATACCTGATTCAATAGAAGATCATCAGCCAGATGACACAAAATAAAAATCTCAAAATCATCTTGAAAAGTACTCATATTTCTATAAAATCTGACATAGTCAATAATGCATCAAAACCTGAAAAGAGTTACAAAGACAATGTATACTATATACTCACAATAATTGGCAATTACTCCTTCAGTCTGTCAAGTGCAGATGTAGGTGTTATTTTATTTCAATGATTCCCTGATGCTAGGAAGCTACATCCATGTGCCTTTTATTCTAAAGAAGCTGTCAACAACCAAACACAACTAAGAGTTTGGGAAACATTGGCACCACCAGCTGGAGAAAGCTGTGTATCTATTATATAAACAAATGAGCCTGATGCAGTCATTTTTCAAATTATGTATTTATATTTTTTACTGATGGATAAGAATTTTATAAAGTTGAAATATGCTAAAAGAGTGATGATGAGACAGGTAAGATCATCATTTTGTCATCTCCTATAGATCTGGAGATAAAAATATAAAAGCTGATGCCCTATCTCTACAGTTTGATTGTGAAGAATTGAAAACAGAGCTTCAGAATATTCTTCCTGCAGACAGGTTTCAGATTTTACCCTACAGATATTATAAATATGGCCCTAGAAACTCATTTAGTTTCAACTAATGCAACATAATGTCTACTTTATGTACCTTCTGTTAGATGGGAGGTTTTAGCTTCGGGACCACATTATATTTAGTCACCCTGGAATTAGTGTAACAACTGACTTGATTAATTGCTATTTTCAGTGGGAAAATTTTCATCGGGATGTAAAACAATTTCTTCAGGCTTGTGAGACTTCTAATAGAGCTGTGTCCTCAAGGTTTTTGCATGTGGGGTTATTACAATTCATTCCATCATCCCGTGGGAAGACAGATCAATTAACTTTATCACTGATCTTCCACTTTCACAAGGCCACACATATACTCTGGTGGGGTTTGATAGATATTGATAGAATGTACAGTTTACACCATTTAAAAACTGACAACTTCAAAAGATCTGACAAATGTTTTTATATGAAAAATTTACAGTTTGCATGGTTTCTCCAAAAAATTATGATTTTCATTACGGCTCATAATTTTTCTGCTGATTCAGGAGATATATTTGTGCTAAAGTAGTTACTAAGGTGAATATCACCTTGGGGTGCCAATCCAAAGGAATAAACAGTTGGAACAAGTTAATTGAGACATGGAAAAAGTTTTGACTTGTGCCATTGATTCTTTTCAGTCTAAGTGGAAATTTATTTTGCAAGAAATATTTTAATCAGCACTAGAATTAATTGTTTCAGTTTGAATGCATACTGTATATGAATTTAAACCATCCTTGCTTAATATTCAACGTAACCTTTCCTCAGTTCATAGTGTGTCTACCTATCTTGCAAAATTATGGGACAATTGCAGTTTTGTAAGAGACAACCCCTTGACCAAATGTGTTGTATACCATAAACATAAGCCTAGCATGAGAGTTTAGGAATGGACAGGGGATCGTTTTGTTGGATGTCCACATAAAAGGACCTATACCATCCTTAATGTTTATCCCCAAAGCATCCTTTAGGCTTCTGTTCCTGTAAAGATGACCTCTTCTTTGCACCAATTCTTCGATTGGGGCAAGCTGATGACATAATGCACCGTGTGACTTCCATTACAGGAAATGGAAATGGTGCCAGTGATTTTAACAATGTGCTGGCTCCCATGGAAAACCACAAATTTCACAAAACTAACATATAAAATTATAATAAAAATTCAAGATTTTATAATGTCCTGTATGAGTGGTATCTGTATTTCCAATTTTTTGTTTCTGAATGGCATCAGTGACTTTTGATTTTAAATAATATTCAGTGGCCTGGTGACACATGCCGATACTCCTTTCACTAGAGAGTTGCAATAGTCTGTGCGTGACAAGATCAAAGTCTAGACCAGGAGTTGTGCTGCATACTCTGTCAAATATGGTCTGATCTTAAAGACATATGTATAGCATGAATCTGCAAGACTGAGAGACCATAGTAACCTTGCCCCTGAAGGACAGTTGGCCATTGATCACCACCCTAAAGTTGCATACTAACTTACTGGGTGTTGCTGATAATGAACAAGGGGTGCTGAATGGATTGGTGAGCTGGAATAACAAAAAGCTCCACCTTTGCCAGGTTGAGCTGGAGATGGTGTTCCATATTCCAATTTGCAATGTTAGTGAGACATGTAGAGATTCTAGCTGATATCATGTGGTCCTCTGGAGGAAACAAGTATAACTGCTTATCATCAGCATAGCGTTGATTAGAGAAACCATACGGCTGAATGATAAGACCCAGTGAGAAGGTGTATAGGGATAACAGGAGAGGGCCTGGTAGTTATCCTTGGGGCAGCCCCATTCCTGGGTGTTGCACACTTGACATTACTCCATGCCAGAGCACACAATAGGATCTGTCCAATAGGTAGGACTGAAACTAACTAAAGGCAGTCCCAGTGATGCCAGTGTCAGAGAGGGTGGCAAGGAGGATCAGGTGGTTGACTGTGTTGAAGGCAGAGGAGAGATCTAGCAGGATGAGGACAGATGACATGTTGGTAGCTTTAGACTGTTGTATTAGCCCCTATTAAACCACAGAAAGTATTTTCACAGACATCATGTCACAGAAATTTGGCTGTATTAGATTTCAAACTTGGTACATATTATGTTAGCAGCAGTGATATGATGGAGGAGATGAGATGATACCATCATTCTGAACACATATAAAGTTAGGTTACAAAATAAGTGGTTAAGATTTGTACAATAAAAGTCCCAGCCGTTATAAGACTGTTATTGTATGCAGTATCCTAAGTCTAAAACTGAACAAAATTGAAATTGTAAATTTTCTTGTAGCCCAGCTTAATTAATACATAAAATGTGCAGTGTAATTTATTGGGACCTAAGCCTAGGGTTTAAGTTTGTAAATTGAATTGTACCTGAATCAAATCACTACATGTTTCTGTTGGTATTGGAACCAAAGATGATACAGTGACAAGAAATTGCATATCAGATACCCTGACTGTGTTGAATTTGAATATAATGTAGCTTTAGCATAGATAATGGAAGATTGTGTTCCACCCCCTATAAGTTAAAGGTAATGGAATGTTCTTAATGTTAGCTCTGTGTGACAATATTGTCTGATAGATTGAATAATTCAATGGATTGAAGTTAGATTAGAATGCTAGACGGTAGCTAGAAAAAACATGAGCTGTTAGTCAGATAGGCATTAAGGGCATATCATTTTCTGACTGTATATACTTATATGTGGTGAATGAGATAACAGATAGAAACCATAAGAAATGTAATCTAGATACTTAAGCCTCAAGCTGAATACCAAAAACAAGAAGTTTCCCTTTTTCTCTTTTATTTGTGTGTATTATCAATATTTTTTCCTTATTTTGTGTGAACTGTTTGCTGTAAATTTCACTAAATTTCGCTAAAATCTTTTAAATGAAGACAGTTGGATTGTGAATTTTTTTCTTGTACAACAATTCAAACTACTGCTGGAACGTCTTTCTGGTAACTGCATTTAAACTGTTCTGAAATCCTTGGCAAACACAGTTATGATTGTTTTAATTTTGTTTTATCATGACACCATGTTATTACTGTTGTAGGCACCACCATGTACAGTGCCTTTTGCCATGATGCAACCACTCACTGGGGGACACGTCACATTCAGTCAGCTTCATGATGCTACTTCGTCCACCCTTTAGAGGAAGTCCATTTCTAAGTTTGAGGATAAGTAACCCAAATCATGCATGTGTGCTATGCTAAAAGATTCTTTGTTTTTCTGCCTTTTTGCTAGTAACTTTAGACTGGATTGTGGTCACATTTTGTCTTTTGTTGAATGATTTGTTCGTCTTTCTGGCTCAGACCTGCACTGTTCTTTTGATTTATGATTTCATCACCTGGGCATGTCTTCTCTGACTGTTTGCCAAAAAATAAATTCCAGTTAGTGTCAGAACAAAAAGTTCAGCAATGTAATTTAGTGGATACTTATGACAAAACGGATAGCTTTAAGGAAGGGGTTATCTTAAATATTTAAAAATTATTAAGCACATTTATCGCTTCACATTTTTTCTCTGCATGCTTCTTACCAAATCCTTTTCTCAGTTCACTTTTGAATACATGCCTCCAGAGAGACATGACCTTTTAAATTACCTAAATAATTCTAAATATTTGGTCTCTAAATTAATGATATTGTTGCACATGAGCATGCTCATAGAATTCTTTGCTTGCTCTTGAGCAGCAGATATTATATACACTCTGCAGTTGGGGAAAACATGATATTGTTTTCTTTTGTGTATGCATGTTTCCTTCAAATGTTTGCCTATAGTTTTTTCCAGGAAGTGTAATCTTACACTGACGGCATTGAACAGTCTGCTTGAAGCATGTATAGGGAGAAATAAGAACCAACTGCTTGGTATTTCATTAGCAGACTGTATAGCTAGATAAAGAGGTACAGCATTTTCACAGCTCTGCATGACATTGTCAGATTTTTTGAACATGGAAAAACATCTTTTTTACAGCAAATTGAACAATTCAATTCAGGTGTCACTTTAGAGTAGAATACTATAAAAGATGACTACAATCATATATATAATCACTAGCAAAATACCCGCGCTTTGCAGCGGAGAAGTAGTGTGTTAAAGAGGTTATGAAAAAGTAAAGGAAACATTTTAAAAATAACGTAACATGATTGTCAATGTAATTGTGTTGTCATTGTTATGAGTGTTGCTGTCATATATATATACTAGCAAAATACCCGCGCTTCGCAGCGGAGAAATAGTGTGTTAAAGAGGTTATGAAAAAAAAAAAGGAAACATTTTAAAAATAACGTAACATGATTGTCAATGTAATTGTGTTGTCATTGTTATAAGTGTTGCTGTCTTTTATATATATATATATATATATACATATATATATATATAATATACACACACACATAAACATATATATACATATACATATATATACATATCTACATATACACATATCTACATATATATACATATACACATCCACATATATATACATATATATATATATATATATATATATATATATATATATATATATATATATATATATATATATATACACATATCAACATATATATATACACACATACATAAACACACACATATACATACACCCACATTATATATATATATATATATATATATATATATATATATATATATATATATATATATATATATATACGTATACATATATACATATACATATACACACACAGACACATATATATACATAAATATTTACATATCTACATATATACACATCTACATATATATACACATATATTTACATATCTATATATATATATATATATATATATATATATATCTAAACATACATACATAGATAGATTGACACATATATATATACATATCTACATATATATATATGTAATTGTGTTGTCATTGTTATGAGTGTTGCTGTCATATATATATATATATATATATATATATATATATATATATATATATATATATATATATATATATATATATATATAGCAAAATACCCGCGCTTCGCAGCGGAGAAGTACTGTGTTAAAGAGGTTATGAAAAAGTAAAGGAAAATTTTAAAAATGACATATGTATATGTATATATGTATATGTATATGTATATATATATATATAATATATATATATATATATATATATATATATATATATATATATATATATATGACAGCAACACTCATAACAATGACAACACAATTACATTGACAATCATGTTACGTTATTTTTAAAATGTTTCCTTTACTTTTTCATAACCTCTTTAACACACTACTTCTCCGCTGCGAAGCGCGGGTATTTTGCTAGTATATATATATAAAAGACAGCAACAGTTATAACAATGACAACACAATTACATTGACAATCATGTTACGTTATTTTTAAAATGTTTCCTTTTTTTTTCATAACCTCTTTAACACACTACTTCTCCGCTGCGAAGCGCGGGTATTTTGCTAGTATATATATATATATATATATATATACATATACACACATACATGCAGTTTTAATAACACAGAAATCAATATAAACATTAACATCATTATCATATGAGAATATGAAGTAATATATAAGAAGCACATTTCATATAAATATAAATTATTAAACAGTAAAATCTTCTTCTGTAATTTGCTACCGTGGCAATTTGTGTGTCTGTCCAGGATTTTAAATGACCTGTAGCTCGCAAACCGTTTCACCTATACACTTGAAATGTGGTACACATATAGTACGTGACGTGTACTATCCGCTTTATGGGTGATGATTGTTTTACTCTTTTTATCTTTATTTTATTTTATTGTAGAATCAACTCCTATCTGCGCACAGCAGGGCAGCCGTGGGCGGATGCGTATGGTGTATTCACTCCATGTCATCGTGCATTGCGCTGTCAGTGGTATTTTGATAAAAGAATTTGAACAACATATAAGAAGCGTATAAATTATTAAACAGTAAAACATTAACATTTAAGAAGTAAAGTTACATTAAGTACTACTGCAGTGCCTTCGGGTATACCTTATTTTTTGTTTGCCCATTACATGCTTAAATGTATACATTTTTTGGTGCACCTACCCGAGAACACGCGACATATAACCGAGCGTGGGAGAAGCATGGATTTTAAACACGCGTTGAGTTCATCTGCTGGTCTCCCTTGTGGAATAACTGGTAATGTTTGACTAAAATCTACAGCGAGTAAAACGACATTACGTCCTATTTTTTTTTTTACGATCTCTGAGATCTTGATTTTTTCGGTTCAAGGCTTCATAAGCTCTTTTATGTTGTATGGTGTACTTTTCCCAAACCATCATCTTTGAATGTTGCAAGACTTTCGCCTTGTATGTAGATCGGGGTAATTACATTCATTGCATTCCTAGTCTGAATCACAATCTGATTGTATGGGTGGTTACCTGGCACTGTAGGGTTGCCACCCGTCCTTTAAAATACGGAATCGTGCCGCGTTTGAGAATGAAATTGCGCGTCCCATTTTGAATCAATACTGGACGGGATTTATCCCGTATTTTTTTTATCATTTTTTTTTTAAAGCAGCGTCTCATGCAAATCATCCCACATGCATTTTATGAAGATGCCTCCTTTCCTACTTTTGATTGGGTAATACTTGATGTCATCGTTAGTTTGATTGGTCTTTTTAACTGTCCAGTGAGGAGGGCGTGTCTTTTAAGTAGAGTCTGCAAAGTGTTGGCACTGAGATGTGGCGTCAGCGCCATAGTTGAAGCCCCTAACGTTGCGGTCAGCAAGTCGGCTAACATCCGCCATGTGCCGTCTTTCAGTTGCGAGAAGCAGATCATAGAATGGTTGAAACTGTTGCCCCTAACGTTGCGCCATGGCGTGTGGTTCGTTTATACCTCGTGTCTTCTCATTAAACTTTTATCTGGCGAATATGTTATTGCAATCCGCAGCGGGAGCGTTTCTATAAACTTAATTTAAACTTACGTTTTACACCGTGCTTTGTTTACCTTATGAACATGCTTGTATGCTTAACTCGCTCCGTTCTCAATTGTTTAATTAATTTTTTGCTCTTCACTGTTTGCGGCTCTTCCTCCATTTCCCCCTACTTCGTTCTTTTATCTCGCGAATATGTTATTGCAATCCTTAACGGGAGCGTTTCAATAAACTGATTGAAAATAGTTTTGCATTTACCTTTTTAGTAAAAGGCGAGCTTTTAAGCCTGAGAAATCACCCCGTAAATGCACACGTTTAATTGCACATGTGTTAATATGTATGGTTACACAGTATTAAAAGACAGTGAACAACGTCAGTTACCTTTGTTCCCGCGTTTAATAAAAGGTGAGCTTTTAAGCCTGAGAAATCACCCCGTAAATGCACACATTTAATTGCACGTGTTAATATGTATGCTTACACAGTATTAAAAGACAGTCAAAAATTAACGTCATTTACCTTCGTTCCCGCGTGTGACTCGTGCTGTAAATCTCTTCCTTGTTTTTAGTTCACGTGATTACGTAGGAGGCGTGATGACGCGATACGTGACTCCGCCTCCTCCATTACAGTGTATGGACAAAAAATATGTTCCAGTTATGACCATTACGCTTTGAATTTCGAAATGAAACCTGCCTAACTTTTGTAAGTAAGCTGTAAGGAATGAGCCTACCAAATTTCAGCCTTCCACCTACACGGGAAGTTGGAGAATTAGTGATGAGTGAGTCAGTCAGTGAGTGAGTGAGCCAGTGAGGGCTTTGCCTTTTATTAGTATAGATATACATACATATACACATATATTATATATATATATATATTTATATATTATATACTAGCAAAATACCCGCGCTTCGCAGCGGAGAAGTAGTGTGTTAAAGAGGTAAACATATATACATATATATACATATCTACATATACACATACAGTAATCCCTAGCTATATCGCGCTTCGCCTTTCGCGGCTTCACTCCATCGCGGATTTTATATGTAAGCATATTTAAATATATATCGCAGATTTTTTGCTGGTTCGCGGATTACTGACACCGCTGTGTGACACTGAGGAAGTCACTTCACCTGCCTGTGCTGCAAAAAACAAAAGTAATGTAACAAATTGTACCTCAGATGTTGCAAGTTTCTGGAATAAAGGCATAAGTAAAATAGATAAATATGCATTATACACATAGGAAGTATTAATTTATTTTCAGTCAAGTCATCTGCAGCAAACCTTTATAAATGAGGGTTTCTCCTTTTTAGATAGTGCAAACTGTTTCTTCTTCATTGAGGTTTTCTCTTGGAGAGCTTTTTTCATTTCATTGAAAATTAAAGGAGCAGCTGCCAAAATATGTAGCTTTCTTATTAATTTTTCAACACTGTGTAAAATAACTTTATAAAGTAACTTTATAAGGTTTAAATACTGGTTATCCTTTTACACTAAAAAATTACTAAAGAGATACAAAAAAAGTAAAATGCATATGTTCTTTTTCTTTAAGGAGATTTAATATTACTGAAGAAAGAAAAAAAAAACTAAAACTGCCAAATGGGGCTATGCATACAAACTTAAAAGGTTTAAATAAAACAGAAATATACACTTTTATTTTTACTTGCTTAACTTGTAGAGGGTGTATCCTGTAGCAAAGCCCTAAATTTTTTTGTGAAAGCCCGTTTCAGTCAATAAGTCTTAAAAACAGGTGTAAAGATATTGACAATAAGCTACGCAAACCCACCAAGACATGGAATCGTTTAAATCAAGTATCATTACATCTTCCTTTCTGAAAGAGAAGTAAGGCAGTACTTATAAGCTTACATATATATATATATATATATATATATATATATATATATATATATATATATATATAGACATACATATATAGATATATATAGATATAGAAATATATATATATGTATGTATATCTATATATATATCTATATCTCTATATACATCTATATATATATATATATATATATATATATATATATATATATATATATATATATAAATATATATATATATATATATATATATATATATATATATATATATATATATATATATATCTAAATCCCCGCGAAGTACAGCTTTTAAATTTTTATTAAGAAGAAAAGCTTTTTAAATTGAGGGAAAATATCCCAATAGCAATTTGTTAAGGATCTGTTTTTTTGTGAAGCAGCCTTAACACAGCTTTTCCACTGTGTTATAAACGAACGCCATATAAGGTCTTCCTTTTTCCTTGCTTCGCCAAGAAAGGAGCCTTTTTATTAAATCCAAGGGTTCTTCACTTTTTTTTTTTGTTTGTTTATTACGATTGTTATAGTTCTGTTTGTATACGACGTTGTCAGTTCAGCACTCAGGTTGTAATATGACCAAGCTGTGCAAGCTTGCTATTAAGAATGCAACATATAGTTGTACATGAGAAAAGCAATCTTGCCTCAAATCAATGGCAACCTTTTGTAGGGCTATGAACTTAATTTAAAGTTTAGGTTTACACTGTGCTTTCTTTCTGAAGTACCTGCACTCATGAATATGTCTGTATGCGTCAGTCGCTCAAATCCCTGCGCTTCGCACCGGCGAAGTACTGCTTTTAAATTTTTATTAAGAAGAAAAGAAAACCTTTTAAAATTGAGGGAAAATATACCAATAACAGTTTGTTAAGGATCTGTTTTTTTTGTGAAGCTGCCTTCACTCGAGTGATCACTTCGAGCTGACTTGCTGGCTAACCATAAGCGTTACCTGGTAGGTAACCACCCATACAATCAGATTGTGAATCAGACTACGAATACCGTGAATGTAATTACCCCGATCTACATGCTGACAAATAAACGAACCACACGCCGTGGCGCAATTTTTGGGGCTTCGCCTCTAGCGCTGACGTCCGAGTTTCGATTCCCGTAAGGGAGTGAAGTGAGTGGGTGGTTACCTACCAGGTAACGCTTATGGTTGGCCAGCAAGTCAGGTAACATCAGCCACGGTGCCTTCAGTTGTGAGAAGCAGATCATAGAATGGATGAAAATAGTTTACTGTCAAATAATGCAAAGAGTACGCGACACGTCTTTCCCCCTTATTCTTGGCTCATCAGGCGTACACACTCACTGCACTCGCTTACGGTAATCGAACCTCGGACGTCAGCGCTAGAGGGGCTTCGCAGCGGTGAAGTATTACTTTTAAATTTTAATTAAGAAGAAAAGAAAACCTTTTTAAATTAAGTCTTAAAAAGAGGTGTAAAGATATTGACAATAAACTACGCAAACCCACCAAGACATGCAATCGTTTAAATCAAGGCGCGAGTCGAAAAACACCATCCCATAATATTAGTTAACGATTAACACATTTCTATATATATTGTAAGCATACAATACAACTGATAATATGTTGCGCTTATTTATCTGGTGTACTGACATTTTTGCGCATTTAACGGCTGAAATCTAACGTGGTTTTTTTCCCTTCAGAATGAAAAGAGTTTGCATTTACCATTTTAATAAAAGGCGAGCTTTTAAGCCTGAGAAATCACCCCGTAAATGCACACGTTTAATTGCACATGTTTTATAATATGTATGCTTACACAGTATTAAAAGACACTCAACAATTACACAGTATTAAAAGACAGTCAACAATTAACGTCATTTACCTTCGTTCCCGCGTTTGACTTGTGCTGTAAATCTCTTCCTCGTTTTCAGTTCACATGATTACGTAGGAGGCGTAATACGTGATGACGCAATACGTGACTCCACCTCCTCCATTAGAGTATATGGACAAAAAACAGGTTCCAGTAATGACCATTATGCATAGAATTTCGAAATGAAACCTGCCTAACCTTTGTAAATAAGCTGTAAGGAATGAGCCTGCCAAATTTCAGCCTTCTACCTACACGGGAAGTTGGAGAATTAGTGATGAGTGAGTCAGTCAAACAGGTTCCAGTTATGACCATTACGCGTAGAATTTCGAAATGAAACCTGCCTAACTTTTGTAAGTAAGCTGTAAGGAATGAGCCTGCCAAATTTCAGCCTTCTACCTACACGGGAAGTTGGAGAATTAGTGATGAGTCAGTCAGTCAGTCAGTCAGTCAGTCAGTGAGGGCTTTGCCTTTTATTAGTATAGATATATGTGTATATATATATACATATATATATGTGTGTGTATATATATATATATATATAATATATGTGTATGTATATATATATATATATATATATAATATATGTGTATATATATAATACTAGCAAAATACCCGCGCTTCGCAGCGGAGAAGTAGTGTGTTAAAGAGGTTATGTAAACATATATATACATAAACATATATACATATATATATATACATATACACATCCACATATATATATACATATATCAACATATATATACACATACAGACACATATATACATATACATATTTGTATATCTACATATATATACACATATATACATATACATATTTGTATATCTACATATATATACACATATATACATATACATACATATCTATCTACATACATACACATATATCTATCTATCTATATATATATATATATATACACATACATACATACATATCTATCTATATATATATATATATATATATATAGCTGATTACCCAGTGGATTCGCTGACTGAGTGCAAGGGAAAAAAATAAAATGTATGTATAAAATAAGTTTAATTGCCAAATTTATTTTTCCACAAATAAAGGGCACTTACAATAACATAGAAATCAATATAAACAACATTAACATCATTATCATATGAGAATATGAAGTAATATATAAGAAGCACATTGCATATAAATATAAATTATTAAACAGTAAAATGTTCTTCTATAATACGCTACCGTGGCTATTCGTTTGTCTGTCCAGGATTTTAAATCACCTGTAGCTCGCAAACCGTTTCACCTATTGACTTGAAATTTGGTACACATATACTACGTCACGTCTACTATTCGCTTTCCCACACATATGAACAAATATATATATATATATATATATATACACACATACATATACACACACACATACACATATATACATATACATACATAGTGCGTTGCAACACGGGCTGCGATTGTTACATGGGAGGGAGAGGACAAATCACAGCTTCCCGCTTTCTAATCGGGCTTGTGATTGCTGCTTTGACGGATGCCCAGATCCCACAGTATTTCCCCTTAGGAGAGGCATTAGGCAAGTGTAATTGAATAGCGGTGCTGCAAGTTATTGCTCTTTTTATCTTTATTTTATTTTATTGTAGAGTCAACTCACAGCTGCGAGCACCAGTGCGTGCGTGGCGGATGCGTACGGCTGACGTTTTCATTGTCTACCACCTCCGCTAATCATTCTTGAGGCAGATTGAAGACTTAAGTGCCAGCTTAACTGAAAAATTAAAGAAAACATACTAAGTTTTAAAAAAAATCAGTTTTAACGGGAAAAGATGCCGACGAAAGAAGAGAAGCAGCGGGACGCTAGGGTGAAGAGCTGCTCATTAAGCAGCAAGCGCATCAACCTCTGAGCAAACGAATGGTAAACGTACAGAGAAAGAGGATAAATACTATGAATGGTCATGTCAAGTATATTCACTCCACGTTATCGTGCAGTGCGCTGTTACTGGTATTTTGATAAAAGAATCCGAATAACATATAAGAAGCGTATAAATTATTAAACAGTAAAACATTAACATTTAAGAAGTAAAGATACATTGAGTACTACTGTAGTGCTTTCGGGTATAGTACATTTTTTGTTTTGCCCATTACATGCATAAATGTATACATTTTTTGGTGTACCTACCCAAGAACACGCGACATGACCCGGCAGTTAAAAATTTATCGCTCCAGCAATTTTAACTCTGTTACAAAGTCATCTAATATGGTATTGCAAACGGCAGCGGGAGCGTTTCTATAAACTCAATTTAAACTTACTGTTTACACCGTGCTTTGAAGATGCATAGTATGCGACACGTGTTTCGCCGTAATTGTGGGCTCATTAGGAGTACACAGTCACTGCACTCCCTTACTGGAATCGATCCTCGGACGTAGAGGCGAAGCCCCTAACGTTGTGCTACGGCGTGTGGTTCGTTCATTTGACAGCATGTAGATCGGGGTAATTACATTGCAGGCATTCGTAGTCTGATTCACAATCTGATTGTATGGGTGGTTACCTACCAGGTAACGCTTGTGGTTGGTGAGCAAGTCGGCTAACTTCTGCTACGGTGCCCTCTTTCAGTTGCGAAAAGCAGATCATACAATGGTTGAAATAGTTTAATATATATAGCAAAATCACCGCGCTTCGCAGGGGCGAATATGGTATTGCAAACGGCAGCGTTTCTATAAACTTAATTTGAAGTTACGGTTTATACCGTGCTTTGTTTCATATTCTTTTCCTACTTTATCAATTGTGTAATGTGTTTTTTGAACAGGTTTGATTCATGGAAGTGATCACTCCTGCTGCGTTCAGTCACTTAACGTGAGCCGCTCTCTTGTGTGATGTTGCGATGTCCACGGGTTTATTTAATGTTAGCTAAGACCCGGCAGTTAAAAGTTTCTCGCTACAGCAATTTTAACTCTGTTACAAAGTGATGCAAACTCTCGTTTATACCTCGTGTCTTCTCATTAAACTTGTATCTCGCAAATATGGCATTGCAAACGGCAGCGGGAGCGTTTCTATAAAGTTAATTTAAGGTTAGGTTTATACCGTGCTTTTTTATACCTCGTGTCTTCTCATTAAACTTGTATCTCGCGAATATGGTATTGCAAACGGCAGCGGGAGCGTTTCTATAAAGTTAATTTAGACTTACGGTTTACACCGTGCTTTTTTATACCTCGTGTCTTATGAAGATGCTTGTATGCGTCACTCACTCGCTTCTTATTGTTTCGCTGCCTTGTCAATTGTGTAATGAGTGTTTTCTTCAGCGCTCTTTGGGGCTCCTCCTTCTTTTCTACGTACTGAGTTCACAGTCAGTTCACGTGATTACGTGGGAGGCGTGATGACGCGACACGCAACTCAGTCTCCTACGGCCATCTTGCTGCCTTCCATTACAGTATATGGACAAAAAAGAGGTTCCAGTTATGACCATTACGCGTATAATTTTGAAATGAAACCTGCCTAACTTTTGTAAGTAAGCTGTAAGGAATGAGCCTGCCAAATTTCAGCCTTCCACCTACACGGGAAGTTGGACAATTAGTGATGAGTGAGTCAGTCAGTCAGTGAGTGAGTGAGTGAGTCAGTCAGTCAGTGAGGGCTTTGCCTTTTATTATTATAGATTACAGGGAAATTAGCATACTGCAATATTCCTATACATTCATAGAGTACTCCTTTCAAGGTAAGTAATCCCTCTGATTTGAGTGATATTTGGAGACATAACCAAAGATACTGTTCTAGTGCTCTCGGCTCATCCTTTTTCATAACTGAAATAGAGATTAATGTTTATGTCCACTCTGGAGTAAAACTGAAAAACTGAAGTCCCCTGTCCATGACTACTGATACTGTGAATCTTTATACTTTAAAATAAATTTTTATTTTTGGCAAAAAACCTTAGGGAAACAGTTTATAGTATAACTAGCTATATTAGGTTAATCAGCAAAGAAATCCATCAGTGTTTGTCCAGGATCTCTTGAGTACTGCCAAAGGCTGCAATATACAACATGTGTCTTATGATATGTTTCACAGATCTTTACAAATGATTCATATCAGACCCATGGAAGGCTAGCAAATTCCTAGAAACAATAACCTTACAGCACATGAAGTCTTTATGTCAGGCAAATATCAACTCATGAACCCTATGAAAAAACTCGTAATCCCGGGCCACCTTAAATTTCTTTGCACTTCTCCATCAGCAACTTTTGTTTTGTAAATGTGTCGATCAGCAGAAGCAGCCTGCTATCCCATCCTCCCCACTGCCACAGAAAGGGCAAAAAGCTCTGATCTATGTAAGTGAAGGATGACAGAAAATGCGAAAAATGCAAGAAATGTTGAACACATACCTAAAACACACTTTTTTCATGTTTTATTACTAATAACAAAATTTTGACATGAAGTGTATAATGTGTGAAGACTGAAATCCAAATATCAAATAAACACTTTCACAAAAGGTACACAAACTCTTTGGTGGTACAGTGATAAGAACTGCTGACTCATAATCAAGAGATTGTGGGTTCGATCCTGGCCACTTCCCAGAATTAATGTTTCGAGTAGTGAGCTCTTTTTATTGTTACTATTATACAATAAAACATATATTTGATTTGAGTCTGTAACAGCCTATGTAAATGTATGGTACTTCTAAAGGTTAGCGTTGTTTTTTTTTATTCAGTTTTATTCGTTCATTATATATTCATGCTCCCCCTAAATCTGACACTGCTGTTTTCAAATAAAGACATGCTATAACAGAGGTGAACTCGGATGAGGATGAACAAAGCATGCTGAGCTCACCAAGTTATCGTACAAAGTTCTGTTTGTGATTGTGTTTTGTGATGGTCTTTATATAAAAAAAAACAAAATTATATGTTACTTATATAAAATCCACATCAAATGTTATTTACCTGTTTACCTTGATTTATTCACTTATCTTCCTACAGTGTAAAGTCACAAGTAGACTGCAGAGCTTCCTATGTTTGATCGACATGGGCATGCTCACAAAGTATATGTGTAATGCGACGAAAAGTGAGATGGCAGGTTCCACCTGCAGCTATTGACTCTTCAGTATGCAAGCAACTCTCCACGTTAGTGTTTAGATCTGACGGTGTATGTGCCCAAAAAAGAAGTCTGACTGCATTCTTGTACCAGAAGTCTGTCTGCATTATCGTACTATTGCTCGGGTACTAAACTGTCAGCATGGCACACCATCAGATCTAAACACTAGTGTGGTGAGTTGGGATTACGATTTTTTTCGTAGGCTTCAGGGATTCTAATGTTAAAGCCAGTGGCACTACTTTTTACATATTCACATTTGATTGTAAGCAACTCTATTTTACGCGTGTCATTTTTCTTCTCAGAAGTTGATTTTTTTTAACAAAACGCTATCATTGGTGTTTTTTTGACTTTCAATCAAAAAACATTCAATTAGTAACCATACCAACTTCAGACATATTTATCTTGTTGTCAGACTGGAACTGTGTGGTAAAGAATGAGGTGGAATTATTAAAAATTTGTTAATGTTTTAAAGGTCTGATAAGCACTGGGGAGCCAAAGACTGTCAAGTTTTTTACATACTAAGTCAGTGCTAATAATTGGTAAACTAAATATATCTTTGAACTTGTTTCTAAAACTAAAGAGACCAATCCGATTCTTCTACGTATATTATATGAACTAGGGCTTTCTATGGTAAAATAGCTAACCCGAGATCTTCTGTGAAAAGACAAATCCATTTAATGAAAATTGTTGGGCAGTTCTGAGAGTTATAGTCAACATTCTGGATCAAACTAATTTCATATTGTGGGACAAAGAATGCATGCTTAGTATTGATGAAAAGTTTGGAATTAACACTAGAATTACCAAAGCCTACCAAAAAACTTGTAAATCTGCCCCACCTTAAATCCCTTTGCACCTCTCCATCAGCGTCTTTTGTCTTGTAAATATGTTGATAAGCAGCAAGCAGCCTGCTATCACATCCCCCCACCACCGCACAAAGTTTTCTCAACTCAAGTCTGTTTACCTGCATGTCAGTTGCTTAGAGCTGTATACAGTAAATACTATATCATTATTTGGAACACATGCATTTCATGTGTATTCAGTGTCTACAACAATTATGTAAACACATCGTTAAAACAGAAACGTTTTTCATGTTTTAATAATAATTGACAAAATGTAGACATGAAGCGTATAATGTGTGAAACCTGAAGTCCAAATATCAAATAAACACTTTCACAAAAGGTACAAGTATAACAAAACAAGTACACTTTTATTCAAGAATATAACTGCAGAAAAAGAACCCGCGATAGGGTGCAACATTGACAGATCTTTAATACGACCGCTTTGGTGGCATAACGGTAAGAACTGTTGACTGATAATCAAAAGGTCGCAAGTTTGACTCCGGATTACTCAGTTTTGAGAAGTGAGCTGCTCTTATTCTTACTATTTTAGAATAAAAACATAAATTTTATTTGAGTATGTAACAGCTGGTGTAAATTTATGGTACTTGTAAAGGTTAGCTTTGTGTTTTTTTATTCAGTTTTATTCTCCCAGTCACGTTCACGCTCCCCCCATGTGACACTGCTGTTTTCACATAAAGATGCGCTATAACAGAGGTGAACTCAGATAATGATGAGAGTTCTACATCCGAGAAAGAATGCACGTCACACTTTTGTCGTTGCAGTACTTTGTATATGTACATGGGAAGCTCTGCAGTCTACTTGTGACTTTACATTGTAGGAAGTAAGTAAATAAATCAGGGAAAATAGGTAAATAACATTCGATCTGGCTTTTATATACAAAGTACAGCGACTGCAGCTTCCACCTGCAGCTATAGACTCTTCAGTACGCGAGTGACTCTCCACGCTAGTGTTTAGATCTGGATGGTGTATGTGCCCAAAAAAAGTCTGACTGCATTCTCGTGCCATGGTTTGTGAAATGAAGTGTCAGCATGCACTTTTCGTGGCATTACACATGTATTTTTTGAACATGCCCGTGTCAATCAAACACAGGAAGTTCTGCAATCTACTTGTGACTTTACACTGTAGGAAGTAAGTAAATAAATCAGGGTTAATAGGTAAATAACATTTGATCTGGCTTTTATATACAAAGTACAGCGACAGCAAAAGTGCGACGTGAATTCTTTCTCCGATGTAGAACCCTCCTCATCATCTGAGTTCAACTCTGCTATATCTCTCTATACCTATGTCTCTGTTTATTTCAAGTGCAGCTTTGACATCATGGACCATAAGGTGCATACTAATTCAGTGTGAGCAGGAACACTCAATAAAACTGAATAAAAAAAAAATTCAAGTGACAATGAGAGACCAAGAAGGCAGATTCATCAGCGTTTGTGTGTCAGCTTTTATCCATCCGGATATTGTATAATATTAACAATAAGAGCAGCTTACTACTCAAAATGGCAAATATACGAGGCATTCATGGTCAGACCGGAGGACTCTTGATTACAAGTCAGCACTTTTTACCACTGTGCCACAGAAGCTGTTGTGTCATTCTTGTACCTTTTGCGAAAGTGTTTATTTGATCTTTGGACTTCACACATTATACAATTTATGTCTATATTTTGTCATTTTTTACTAAAATATGAAAAACGTTTTTTTTTTAATAATTTTATTGATTTTATTGAAATCACACATTGTTCCATACAAATATATCAATTTTACAAAAATTTGATTCAAAATAAATCAACGCCCACCCCTGAGAAAGAGATCATGGGCAGCAGAATACAATTTAAAGCTAGTAAAAATAAGTAAATAGATGAATTGATAAGTAAATAAACATAAATGGAGAAGAAAAAGAAATAGGGAGAGAATCTGCTTTCTCAGTGCTTTAAAAGCTTATTCTAAAATGTTATTGATTAGATCCTGCCAGGTTTTGAAAAATTTCTGCACAGATCCTCTAAGTGAGAATTAGATTTTTTCCAATTTCAAATAATGTAAAACATCAGTTACCCACTGAGGTAAAAGAGGAGAGTTAGGATTCTTCCAGTTTAGCAAGATAAGTCTACATGCCAATAGTGTAGGAACTGGGAGAACTTTGTGCCTGTTCTGCAGCGGTGGGGGGATGGAATAATAGGCTGCTTGCTGCTTGTCTTGATCGGCACATTTACAAGACAAAAGACGCTGACGGAAGGGATTTAAGGTGGGACAGATTTACAAGTTTTTTATAGGCTTTGGTAATTCTAGTGTTAAACATACAAAGACCCCTAAATCAGGTGACCTTTGGGCTCTTCAGACCACTTGGTGCTAACAAGCAAAAATGGAGTCCATCCTTGGGACCAAGACATAAATTACAAACAACCAACACTTTTGGCTTGTGATCAAGGATTGGTTCTCCACACTTTAATGACTATAACTTTTCTTCAGTCTTTCAACTACATGCTCTTTTTCCAAACTCATTCCAAAACCAGAAGTTTCTTCAAAATACTACCTTAGTTGAGACTTCATGTATGAAGTTACATAAATTTAAACTGAAGCATAAACTCTTTTTGATAACTTCAGCAGAGGAAAGACAAATTTACAGAACAGCCTGACGTGATGTGGGTACCTTGCAATAATATTTTGTATCCAAAAGGATATGGAATAAGAGAATAACCAGGTGAAAGTTGCAGGAAGGAGAAAACAAAAATCTTTGCCTGATGTGCCTGGTCTTGACATCAATTCTCATAGTTTCTCTCTGTTTATAGACCACTGCATACAAAGCAATATTTGTTATGACAAAAGAGTTCCTAAGCATGAAAAGCCCATACACTGGTGCAAAAAGCCTCACAACTACAGATTTGTCAACCTACAGCTTGAAGCAAATGGTGGCCAACACAGAGTCTTTATAAATAAAAGATTTCTTTTAAAATACTCTAAAACGAGAAAGCTCTGAAGTGCACAAAAAACCCAGAAGGAGTTAACTTACAACAGCAATGGTAATCCAAGTGAAATTCCAAAAACACAAATCCAGAGAGTGACGTCAAAAACAGAATATAGAGGTAAAAAAACTCCAGGGAATCAACAGAATGCAGTAATCGGAATGACACTTGCCAACACCACTAAGTGCATTCAATGAACTGCAAGGGTCTATGTGTTTTTACAGCCTATATAGGATTAAGGGCAGTCCCTTGCCTAAGATAAACAGCTGGCCCAGCATCTTGGGGAAGTCACCCACAAAACACATGGAATACAATAGATCAAGAATTAAATAATGACCAAAACTAGCAAGAAATTAATACTGAAAGTAACAATATTAACAAGAATCAAGAATGAACGAGAAATTTGAAAACCAGCCGAACACCACCAGAATCATAACAATCAGTAAATAACATAGCAAAAGGTCATCAGACTAACTTATTTTAATTACTCCAGTTAATTCTAATAATTGATATATACGTTAAATACAATACAATTTATTTCTGTATAGCCCAAAATCACACAAGGAGTGCCACAATGGGCTTTAACAGGCCCTGTCTTTTGACAGCCCCCTAGCTTTATCTCTCTAAGAAGACAATAAAATCTTTCAATAAACACCCTTGTAGTTGGTAAAAAAATGGAAGAAAGCTTGGGAAAAGCAATTCAGAGGGAAACCCTTTTCCAAGTAGGTTGTGCGTGATATGGGTTTCAGAAAAAGGGGGTAAATACAATACACAGAAAAGAGAGACAGAGAGAAGGATAGAGTAATTGGTATGAATGAACTGGATCACAGAAGGAAAGAAGAAAGGAATGGAATACAAGGAGAAGTTGTTATCTAGAAGGCTGAATGCTCTTTTGTGGTTGTTTTAGAGCTGTTCTACATACTATAAAACAGGGGTTCCCAACCTGGGGTACCTGCAATGCCATTGTGTATGAGATAGCATTTAAAGACAAAGAGGAAGGTTGCATCACAATTCTCCAAAATTGAGTGAGGTGCGTTATCTAACTTTATCATTGTGCAGGCGGTATCTTGCACTGTGCTGCCGTTAGTAGGTCATTTATTAGTTAGTGTTCCTGTTCTATGATGAAAAGAATCAAGCATTGTAGGCGCAATTGTCACCTGTGAATGACCCATAAAAATGCGTGGGTCCCTTGCTGTGTGTGCAGCTTTCGTAAAAGTGAATAACCTTTTTTTAAAGCAATGTAACTTGAACCTTGCAATGATCTATAGATAAAGGGGAGGTGTACTATTCATTTCTGTGCTTGTCCTGATCATGAAATGTCACTAATTTTTAGGTTTGATAAACATTTTTGCCTTGAGAGACAAGGGGGACTGAATTGGATGCAACATCAGTGGCTTACACTCATCCTGCATCTCCTGCTGGCCGTCCTGGCACTACCTCAGCAAGTTTAAATGTGCACCACATCTGTCTTTGAACTGCAGTGTAGGTGTTGTCAGGGAGCAGAGCTTGTCAACTGTGTTTACTTGCAGTGCACTGGCACCTGTTGCTTCATGGGAGTATCCAATCTCCCAAACCCCTTGATCATTGATCATGCGTCATTTCCTTGCTGCGGGGTACACAGATCCTTGGGTCATCAATCTTGTGTCTAAGCTTCACAGGGGACACATTTTCAAGATTAATAAGGTTTATAAAGGTAAAATGTGTAGAAATATGTGCAAAGATTTATAAATGAGACCCTTAGTTTGATATTTTCCACATGGCTTTTGGAATTTCAGATAAGGGTTACTTAAGCTATACTGTTTAGGGCATCCAGATTGTGTTCTAAATGCTATGTCATTTTAATATTTATTTTTATACAGTAGAAAATTTTAGTGACATTGTTCTGGGAGATTTTAAATTCTTATCTATTTGACTATCTGTTTGACTTGCTGTCCAGCTGAGGATAATAGTTTGAGCTGAAACAACTTTAGATATTTCTGATTTTTACTTTCAACAAGATGAAGAATAAATATGATTATTGCATAATATATAATGTAGAAGGGAGATTTTATAACATATAGAAACATTACAGTATCATTCAGCATGTTAGCATAATCAATAAAATAATACATATGTATAATTTGACCTCTACTGAGGGGGCTACAAGTGGCAAATTCTCAGAAAAATTTCATTATATTATCTCAGGTAAAACTAGTTTATAATTTTCGCTTCTCTTGGATCTATCCTGTATAATAATATACTGTATATCATTTGAATTTTATTTATTATTTATTGTTTTGCCATTTGTCAGACATTAGATTTGTCAAAATGGGCTTTATGTTCAGGTAAATTAGCTCATATTTTTCTTTTTCTGTTTTGCTGATTAACCTTTCATCATGTCAAAAGAAGGAAATGGAATGATAACTATGTGCGCTTTGGTTTCACTTGCACAATAGGAAATGATGACTTGCAAAACCACCACTGCATTCTTTGTAGTGTTGTGTTTTCCAACTCAGATCTGAAGCCATCGAAGCTTTAGAGCACTTCAGCAATAATCATGGCAGAGCTGAAGTTGAAAGACATGGTGTTGGTTCATGAAAATCAGAGGAGCTTGTTTTGATTCTGGAGGAACTCTTCCAAAGTTGGGTTTTATTTCTGTTGAAAAACCAATACTTCTTGCTTCATACCAAGAGGCCTATAATGTGGCCAAATTCAAGAAGCCCCATACAACTATAGATGATCTCATCAAGCCGTATTCACCAGAAACAGCAACAATTATCTATTACAATTAACTATTACCCTTATCAAAAAATGTAATTCACAACCGAATCAGTGATTCGAGTGAAGATATTTTGGAAAAAGTCATTTTAGATGTCAGAGCTAGTTCACTGAAAACTCTGTTCAGTTGGATCAGTCAACTGATGCCCCCAGTTGTAATTAACTCATCACATTAATGAGGCATGACAATGATGGGACAGTGAAGGATGATTTCTTGTTTTTTTGTTGTACTGTTGGGGCACCTGCAATGCTTGGAAATAAATCTGGCTTTTCTGTATTGATGAAAAAGGAAGTTCCAGACTTGCAAGTTTCCCATTTCTTCATCAGCATGATTTGGCATCAAAAACATTGCCTCTAAATTAGAAGAAAGTCCCTTATACTTGTGTGAACATCATCAACTGGATCAGGGGTGTGATTTGAACCATCACCTCTTCAAATCATTTTGTGAAGGCCTTGGAAGTAAGAATTCAATTTTGCTGTTTTACACAGAAATCTTTTGGTAGTCATGAGGACAAACTTTAACCGTTTTCTTTGAAGTGCACAAACAAATCTAAGTTTTTCTGTAGGAGCATGAATGTGATCTAGTTGAGGCATTGGAATTACAGAAATTCACCCAAATACTGGCTTACTTGGATCACATTTTCACTCGTATTAATGACCTAAATGTTTCTCTTCAAGGAAAATTAATAAGCATATTGAAGGCTTGTAAAAGGTTGAATGCCTTTAAAAAAATGTATGATTTTGGTGTCGAAGGATGGAAAGAGACAGTCTTTCAAATGATCCTTCTCTTGAAGAGATGGTTTAAGATGCTGGATCCTTAACTCCAATTATACATGAAGAAATTGTGGCTCATTTGGAAATGCTGTGGGAATCGTGTGGATATTTTGATGCTGGAGACCTGAAGATTTCAGAAAAATGAATGCATATTCATACCATTTGGAGAAAATGTCAGATGACTAAGAGCTGAAGGAAGATATTATAAATTTGTGGACAAATGAAGGTCTTAAAATGCAATTTGAAAGCAAGACTTTGGAGAAGCTTTGGTGTTCAGCACTGGATATGTTCCCAAGACAAGCACTCCTTGTCCTCCTTCCATTTGCAATGACTTGAGTGGCTCTGGATTCAGTTTTCTTTGACAATCAAGATAAGATCTAGAAATCACCTGAATCCACAAGCAGACCTGCGTATCACAATCAGCAGGAAAGTTCCACACTTTGACAAAATCGTGAATGGGAAGCCTGAACAAAGAAGTCATTGAATTTTATGTTCACAATTGGGATTTACTGTTTACCATTTTTTTCTAATTGCTCAGTTTATATTTCAATTTTATGTACTATGTTAAAAGCTTATTTTTTGTGTTCAGTTTGTTTGCCTGTAGTATGTGGCTCAGTTTGTGGTTCACAAATTAGAAATTTGACTTCTTCACCTTCAAATGTGATATTACTTTTGTAGGGTTTACAAACATTAAATTAAACATTTTCTCAGGATGCTGGGCACGGAAAAGGTTGGGAGCTACTACTGTAAAAGCAGGAAACTTCACTGTGCAGCATTAAGGTTAGTTAGCTGCCTGGTTTTTATGAAGAAATAAATATGCCGAGTAACTGATACTCATATTTACATTTTGCTATCTCAGCGCACAGTTTTAATACTCTTGAGTTAACATTAACTTCTAAGATTGCATATTATACTAGCATTGACTTAAATAATACTTCTAGAAGTAATGTACAACTTTCAAAGCGCAGTAGTTTTAACCATGAATCACAGTAAATGAGTGCAGACACAGTAGATGCTGGATCAGATGCCAATATTGGCAGTTTAAAATGTGGGCTAAAACTAAATATGAAAAAGCTTACTTAAGTTTTAGTGTGGCAAAGCTGCAGAAGATTAACAGAAGAAGAAAGTGCCAGTTGCACAGGATTTAAGCCAAGATGTTAGAGTTGTGAAGCAGCAGGGCTAACCACTGTTTTACAATGCTCATCCACCAGTATTAAGTATAAAATATTTTTAGGAGTATATTTACTTCCTATATACAGTATAAAGATTTTCTTACCTGCACTATCATGCATAGATATTTAAAAATGTGTCTTTAGTATTATAAAAAATAAGTGGAACTATAATACTCTTACAAAGTTAAGAAACTTTTGAAAGTATAAAACAACTAGAGAGATTTAACTTCACATCATAAACTGACAGTAATTCAGCAATAATGCCAGGCAATAACTTGCCATCTGTCAGATTCCTCATTTAACTTTGTTTTTCTCATATTTTATCTTTCCTTCTGTGCAGGAAGTATACTTCATAAAATATAAGCTTGCATTTACTTGACTAACTTTATTACATTAGTCAATGTACAGCTCCCATAACATTCTCTTAATAGCTTTGCTAATATAAATGGTCTGACAGTTATGATTTAAACATCTGTGGTCTTTTTTATGTGAGAAACATAACAGCTAAAGACTGTCTGAGGCTTAAAAGATTTGCAAGAAATGAAGCTTTGTTACATAAGCACAGCAGCTACGTGTTCTTCATCACAAATAAACATGTCTCATCCGTAACACTCAAAGAACAAATTTTGGCTACATTTCTATTTGGATTGCCCTTTCCTGCAGACTGTAACTGTAGACTGAATCCTTTTGAAGCTCAACAGGGTATTATTGATAATGATGTGTTCCTACTCCTTCCTGTCCAATCATTACTCACAACATATTAAAGTTGCATTTGCAATGGCGGAATACAGATTTCAAAACATCAAAGAAGTTGCTTCTAATTTCTTGAGAGACCTGATGCCAAGAAAACAAAAAGGAAGGGTTAATTAACAGTAAATTCACATAAGTAAAAGTCTTAAACAGGAGAAAACTACAATTATATCCAATCGTAGCCAGAACCAGAAACGCATTGTTAAACAAAAAGCTACCGCGAGACCTGATCAGCTACTGCAAATGCACAACCAGAACCATTTTACATGAGAAGAAACAGGCAAAAGGGAAGAAAAAAATTATAACTGCCTTGTATGAGTGCCCACACCAAACAACAACTAATGAACCACAGGAATATTTCTATGGGTTGCTCAAAAGGATCAAGCTGCTTCCACTCAGAGACAAACAGGTTACCATAGTAGCCATGAGATTGCCACTATTCAGGATAGGTGACCTACAGGAACCAAACAAATTCTGCATGAGAAATGATATTCAGATGAGAAGAAAATAAAAAACAAGCAAAGCTGCTTTCAATATATATTTTTGTCAAAATTTAGAGCCATCTTCATCCTCATTTGTAACTTAACATATATTATTTGTGTTTTTTTTGTGCATTTCCCAATTTGCTTTCTGTTTAGTACACTGTTACAAAGTGGACATTATTAACCTATGTATTGCTATGATGCAGTGGCTGCTGTTGTGATGAAGTATGGGTGTGACACCATGGGTGCCATTTTTAACCCTTAAACTGCCACATACTTGGGGGGTTAATGCACCCCTGGATGCCAAATGGAACACATATATTTTTCATGAAAAGAGCAAAACAATTACTGCAACACTGATCATTTTACACACTGTCAATGAACAGTAAAAACTTAAAAAAAAAAAAACTACTGCAACAATCAATTATTGTATGTACAAGGTGCAACTGATGCCATTGATGAAATTCAGTAAATCACCGAGCCAACTGTGCTTGAACTGCAACCACACAGAGGCTGACGCTGATGCTTGCAGGCTAGTCTAGTGCAGTGGCTGAATCCCAAGGACAGTGATGCTGCAGTGATGATTTGGGCGGCAGTGGTCATGAGCTGGCTGCTCAATATATGTACGGCACTGACTGATCAGCTTCGGCATGCTGGCAAATTTCACTGGGAACCGACTATAACTGGTTGCGGCATTCATTGAATGTACGTCGCTGAATATATGCGGCTCCGACGTGCTGGCAAATTGCATTGGAAACCAACTATAGCCGGTTCCAGCGATTTAACAGTTAACCAAGAAACTTCCATTCATTGTCAGAACTTTAACCAATGAAGATGAAAAATGTATTGCATTTTGTTTTACATTATTATTCTGACCAATGTAGGTTTATTAATTTTAGTATTTTTTAAAATTTTTCATGGGTTAATACATTTTTCTTTAGGACCTTGTATTATTTCTGTTACCCTCAAATCATACTATTTCTACTTTAAGATTAGAGCTTGTATTAGAATTTACTGTTCAATAACGGTGTTATCTTGTTTGTCTGTGTGCACCACAATGTTTTGATTTGATTGGTAAGACGGGGTTCATGATTATTAGGGTTGTGCCCCCTATAAGGTGCAGCGCATGACATTGTTCAGCACGACAATGTTTGATCCATTAGCACACTTCAGTCTTTGTCCAAAATTGTTGTTATTCTTTAACAGAATTACTCTTCAGCCTTCGTCCAAGATTGTTGTGTTCTTTGCTTTTATCTTTATTGCTTTATTAATTTTACTGAATCAGCCCGCAATGTAGGAGTTATCTTTGACTCTAGCACAGGGGTGGGCAAATTCATTCCTGGAGGGCCGCAGTGGCTGTGGGTTTTTGTTCCAACCCAGTTGCATAATTAGAAAACAATCCTTGACAATAATTACATTTCATGGCTTGTTAGTGCTTTAACTCTGCTATGTCAAGTCATTCTCATATCCTTGATTTTTTTTTCCATTCTAAGGATATCATCCGAATACTTTGAAGTGTAAAACGGATGGGTAATTCTCAATCCTTCACTTTTTTCTCTTCTCTTTCCTTCCAAGTATTTAATTAAACCAAATAGTGCATGATAAATACACACAGGTGTAAAGGGTAACAAGCAAAATGGATAACTGCTGGTTTCTTTTGTCATTTGCATCTTATTGCTAATAAGGAGCAATTAAAAACCAAGAATGCAGCTGTTTAAGACTTAAATAAGCAATAAGGGTTCATAATCTTAACGAGGGAGATAACTAAAATGAAGCAGAAGTGTTTCTAGAGCAATAAGTGCTTCTTATTAAGCAACTGGGTTGGAACAAAAACCTGCAGCCACTGCGGCCCTCCAGGAATGAATTTGCCCACCCCTGCTCTAGCATGTCATTTAAAGTGCATATTACAAAGTTGTCCAAAACATGTTTCTTCCATCTTAAAAATGTTAGGAAATTAAGGCGCTTTCTAAATAAACAGGATTCTGAGAAATTAATTCATGCATTTATCTCTAGTAGGATTGACTACTGCAATGCAGTGTTCACTGGATGTTCAAACTGTTCTTTATACAGCCTCCAGTTAATACAAAATGCGGCTGCAAGAATTATTACAAGAACAAGAAAATACGAACACATAACTCCAGTTCTTAAATCCTTACACTGGCTCCCGGTTAAGTTTAGGGCAGATTTCAAAATCCTTCTTTTAACATATAAAGCATTAAATGGCCGAGGTCCGGCTTACTTGTCTGAACTTATCATGATTTACAAACCAGAGCACACATTAAGATCTCAAGATACTGGTCTGCTTATGGTTCCAAGGATTAATAAAATAACAATGGGAGGTCGAGCTTTTAGTTACAGGGCCCCTAAACTGTGGAATGGTCTGCCTGCTACTATAAGAGATGCCCCTTCGGTCTCAGCTTTTAAATCCTGGCTGAACAACAACAACATTTATTTATATAGCACATTTTCATACAAAAAGTAGCTTAAAGTGCTTCACATAATGAAGAAAAGAAAAATAAAAGACAAAATAAGAAATTAAAATAAGGCAACATTAGTTAACATAGAAAAGGAGTAAGGTCTGATGGCCAGGGTGGACAGAAAAAACAAAAAAAAAAACTCCAGAAAGCTGGAGAAAAAAATAAAATCTGTAGGGGTTTCAGGCCACGAGACCGCCCAGTCCCCTCTGGGCATTCTACCCAACATAAATGAAATAGTCCTCTTTGTAGTTAGGGTTCTCACGGAGTCACTTGATGCTGATGGTCATACAGACTTCTGGCTTTTAATCCATCCATCATTTTTGGAACATCATGGTACTTAGAGTAGATGGTGGTGGCGTAAGCCACCACCAAAAGGACACCGGAAAAGGAAACAGAAGAGAGAGTAGGGGTTAGTACAGATTTTAGAGCCACCATGAATAGTTATTATAATGAATTGGATATACAGAGTATCAGGATTAAATTACAGTGAAGTTATGAGAAGGCCGTGTTAAAGTAATGTGTTTTCAGCAGTTTTTTAAAGTGCTCCACTGTGTTAGCCTGGCGAATTCCTACTGGCAGGCTATTCCAGATTTTAGGTGCATAACAGCAGAAGGCCACCTCACCACTTCTTTTAAGTTTTGCTCTTGGAATTCTATGGAGACACTCAGTTGAGGATCTGAGGTTGCGATTTGGAATATAAGACGTCAGACATTCCGATATATAGGATGGGGCGAGATTATTTAAGGCTTTATAAACCATAAGCAAAATTTTAAAGTCAATCCTGAATGACACAGGTAACCAGTGTAGTGACATCAAAACTGGAGAGATGTGCTTGGATTTTCTTTTCCTGGTAAGGATTCTAGCAGCTGCATTCTGTACTAGTTGCAAATGATTTATGTCTTTTTTGGGTAGTCCTGAGAGGAGTGCGTTACAGTAATCTAGTTGACTGAAAACAAACGCATAAACTAATTTCTCAGCATCTTTCAATGATATAAGAGGTCTAACTTTTGCTATGTTTCTTAAGTGAAAAAATGCTGTCCTAGTGATCTGATTAATATGCGATTTAAAATTTAGATTACAGTCAACAGTTACCCCTAAGCTTTTTACCTCCGTTTTGATTTTTAATCCTAATGCTTCCAGTTTATTTCTAATAGCCTCATTGTATCCATTATTGCCAAACACTAAGATTTCAGTTTTCTCTTTATTTAACTTGAGAAAGTTACTATTCATCCATTCTGAAATACAAGTCAGACATTGTGTTAGTGAATCAAGAGATTTGGGGTCATCAGGTGCAATTGATAAATACAGTTGTGTGTCATCAGCATAGCTATGGTAGCTCACGTTGTGCCCTAAGATAATCTGACCTAATGGAAGCATGTAGATTGAGAAGAGCAGCGGACCCAGGATAGAGCCTTGTGGAACACCATATAGGATATCATGTGTCACCTATTCTGTTTCTCTTCTCGGTACTCAAATGTGGCACTTGGTGCCACGGCCCACCTGCCAATTTGTTTTGCCTGCCTAAGGTAAAGTCATCCCTGATGGAGGATCGCAAGAATCGTGAGAAAGAGGGGTACTTTCTTCGGATTGGCTGGCTCAACACTGTTTCAGCCGTGGAATGGCCAAATGGGGGAGGCAGCTTGATGGATGAGGTCTCCAGGAGTCTAAATGATCTAAATCTTATTATGTGATTTCATCTACTGTTAAATTCTGCTCCGTACTTCTAAAAAATTTTTTATTTTTTTTATTGAGGATTTGTTCTGTGTATTGTATTGTATTGTATTGACCCCCTTCTTTTGACACCCACTGCACACCCAACCTACCTGGAAAGGGGTCTGTCTTTGAACTGCCTTTCCCAAGGTTTCTTCCATTTTTTCCCTACTAGGTTTTTTTTGGGAGTTTTTCCTTGTCTTCTTAGAGAGTCAAGGCTAGGGGGCTGTCAAAAGGCAGGGCCTGTTAAAGCCCATTGCGGCACTTCCTGTGTGATTTTGGGCTATACAAAAATAAACTGTATTGTATTGTATAGTTTTCTGGTTTCTGAAATTTGTCTTTTGACTATTAAGTTATGATTTTGTTCTGTATTTTAGGTTCTCGAATCTTGATCTCCCAGTTTTGACCTTTGTCTAATTTGTTTTTTTCTCTCAATTGCTTTCAAGACTTAATCTTGCAGCAGAATATGTGGTGGTTGGGGGTTGGGGCGAGGGTGTTCAAGCAACCAGAAACCAGAAAATCAGCTCTTTAAAACAGTTATCAGTCCCTGCCATCAGAAGTAATTTTTATGTCAATTTGTAAAATAAATAAATAATGACTTTAATGTTTTTCAGTCCCGCTCAGTTGTTAGAGATTATGTTTCTGTAAAAATACACAAAAGACTTTTTTCTGATGTACTTTGTATTGATCTGAGAAATTAAAAATATTTATAAATGTACAGTATACTGTATGGACAAGAAGTATACTGTATAGACACCATGTGAAGAACATGTATAAAAATAAGTGAAAGGTTAACTCCGAACTGTGCAGCCATGTGAGGGTCAGGACAGCTGGGATGTCACAAAGAAAAGAAAAGAGGAACACAAATAATGGAGAGACACTTCAGGGGCAAACATCTCCACGTCACTGATCACTGGACAGCCAATGACACACCCTTGTAATATACTGTAAGACTTTAATTTGTAAATATTTAGACCAGATTACTGTGATGAGGTCAAGGATTAATAAATAAAAAGAGGATAACTTTGAAGAGTCGAGAGAGAAAGAGTGAATAAAGGAGGAACTAGTGATAGGCCATTGCTAAGTTTAGCAATGCTACCAAGAGATGGGATTCTGTTGTAGTAAGAGTAAGAGTCATTGAGAAGGGGGAGAGGTCAAAAAAAAGAAAAATGTGGGGAAACAAGAGAATGTCATTCGAAACATTGGTTGGTACTGAAGACCAGAAGGCCAATCCCAGAATGTGCAAAAATGTTTCCTAGACATTGAAATTACAGTGGCAACACAGAGGATCACTTGATAGGCCAACAGCAAATAATCAGCACATATCTCTTAAAATAGACTAATAATAATAGAAAACAACCCCTGTCACATCACTCCACCCACAAAATTTGCCACGTTAGAAAAGGTAAAAAAGAAAAATGCCTATGAGAGAAACACAATTTCTTCAGAAAAATATAGGGATTTGGTCTTTAAAGAAGAGATAACAAGGAGCATTGTCTAACTGATAACAAATTCCTAGTAGCAATCCATGTTTTGTACTTTCAACAGATTAGCATAATGTAGGTCACTAGTCCTAAGATTATAAGATACAGGCTAATCAGGTGAACACTGATAGCAAGATAGCTACACATCTGTTAAACAGAAATTAAGCAAGATATTGTAATATGATTAATGTTTTCTCAGCAAGGACTTGTACTGTATTTGCAATTTAGTTTCATTTATTGATACCATTGTTAACAGTTTTGTGGAAAAAAATACATTATTTTTTCAAACTCATTGGAAGTAATTATAAGGATTCAAAATCTCTCAAAGGTATCTGAATGTTTGAATCATTACCTTTATTAATTAGCTCAAATCATTTTAAAATAGTTTTATACATATACTGGAATAATGATATCCACCATAAATAGTGGCAGTAATAATGAGGTCAATGAAACTTCAGGTGGATAATTAAGAGTTTGGAATTCCTGCTGTAATTTGAATTCCACAGACTCAGTTCGGGTTTAGATCTGAACAACTTAAATGTCTTAACTTTAAAAATTTGTTGGGTATTAAATCCTTGATCATTTAACTGCCTAAAATAGGTTTTCATTTCCCAGTTTGAGCAGGAGACCAGAACTTAAACTGAAGTACCAGAGATAGCGTGACTGATTGAGACGACTGATGTGGACCCATCAAGTTCTTCAAAGTACCACATTTCCCCCACGGTCAACTTCATTTGGGTCATCATCCGAAAAAGAAGGCAGGGAATATATCAATGCTGCTGTGCTGCCACCACTGCACTGCATCAAGCTAAAACAAAGGAGAGTAACACTGAACTACAACCATTTGTAATCCTCAACCAGGTTGACAACAGAAGAACTGTGAAAAAAAAGCAGCATAAGGGAATATGTTTTTGGAAAACAGGATGCTGAAGAGCTTGAAAGAGTTAAGAATCCATCCATACTACTGAGATTAAAACAATTGATAATGATGCAGATCTGCAATGGTTAAGAGATGAAATGAAGGGGAGTCTCATTCAAGTCAGCATACCTGAAATTCATCTGTTACTTTTCTCCATTTTCTTTCAGATAAGATTGTCTGAAAACAAATTTCACTCAAAAACATTTATTAATCTCAAAAATCTTTAGGCAATTGTGACATACGTGCAAATATGTACTGGAAGCCAAATGACTTAAAGCTTTCCCCTAAAGAAATAAACCTCAAAGTTGAATCCATCAGTATGAAAAGTTACCTAACTTTTAGAAAGTGACTGTAAGAGTACATTGTGGAAGCTTACCTACAGACACAGAGGCCCTTGCAAAATGATGCTTCAGTTAGGGCCTTTGTCAACTAGTAATGGCAGGCATATTTTGAATGCACCCCTTACTCTGCACCTAACAAATGGCAACTCAATTATCATTCAATTTTCCTTTAAATCCTATCCCAGAAATCACATTTGGAGTTGCGGGCCAGCCTTGTATTTGCTCCTGGGACACTAGGCTAGGACTTCCTCTGAATCCTATATTGTCCCAGCACCTCTGATGGTAGTTCTCCAGATACCTGCTTTCACAGATTGACAGCACAGTCCACTAGTGACAAAGATGTATTGCCACCACTAGCTTTTAATCCCTGGCTTTAATTAGGTTGCCTGAAATCTAGATTCTTAGGGGAGCATTACATATTTCTGCTCAAGCAAATTTTTATTTTAGAAAGCACACAAACAAAGAATACTGCCCACTAGTTGCCCTTACATTTGTGCTCTTTTATATGCAGGACCTTTTTTTATGAATAATCTCTACTTGAAGCTATCTAAGGGGACGTAAGCCTCCTTCTGCAGTCTGCATGGTGCTTTCAGATCTTTACCTTTCTAAAACTAACCAGGCTTTCTAAACCCTTAATAAAAGTTAAAATAAATTTTTAAATAAAATTAATTGTTTGTTCAATCTATACTTTAATCCTATATCATTCCACCCAATCTGCAATTACTAGAATTCAAGTATTTCATAGGATTTAATGCATCATTCATAGACTTGTCTTTACCTCAAATTTTCTCCAGAATTTACACTTGCACATTCCTGAGTGACTTTTGAGTCAGTCCCTCTGTAATATTATAATTATGCCATGTCAGATTACAGCATTTTTTAAGTATTATGCATGACAAGAAACCATCAGGTGAAACAGTAGGTAGAAATCTTCAGATTTATCCAGTTAGAAGATCTGGAAGTGGTAATTTATTTTTATTTAGCTTGTATAATATTTAAGTATATTTCTTCCATTAGATCTATATATATATGAACACAAGATCAATATTTAGTGCCCTCTGGGTTAGTAATTTGAATGTAGATTTACACAAATACTGTATAGTCCTGCTCACAATTTTTTGATGTTCTTTAACCAGGTTAAGTTAATCATTTTTTTTTACCATGCATGTCAAGAGATTATATGAATTCCAGCATATTATTTTAATACATTTCATTGGATTATACTTTACAATGGATTACATCAATTAAAAACCATGTCATAGTTTGCATTAGGGTTTTTTTTTTAGAAAAATAAGTTCTTACCTTCTTGTCAGCATCAATTTCACTGTTTTGCATCATAGATATAAGGATTTTTTTTAATTCCCTTGACAGAAATTGATATCAAAATTAAGGAAAATGTTGCAGCTTCTTTTTAGAAATAAAGTAATTATCTTAACAAAAGAATTATAATGACCTTAACATATATAACACACTTCAGTTTTGATGAGACAGATAAGAAATTAATTTGGTTTTAGCAATTACTATTCTGTCATGTATAGTAGTACAATCTGTAGGGCCCTAATTTTGATAAATATCTTTGGTTCTCTATATCCCATGTTAAAAGACAGTAAACAAACAAGCAATTAATAAAGTTGTCAATGGTATTTTTCTGTAGTTTAATTCTACATTCATTATAAATTTGCAAATTCCCACTGAATTTCAGGAGAAAAGTACCTAGTTGTCCTCCAAAACCTATGGAAACTGCAAGTAGATGTGTTAATTTAGATACAGTAATTAACACAGAAAATAAAAATTGATCTGTCAGTAAGGCTGCTCATATTGCATTAAGAATTAATGTAGCAATCAATAAGATCTGCTCTGCTCTTACTTATCTTTACTCAATGGTATCCTCATTCAATTGTGTGCATTGGTGGCTCTTGGCATAAATTGTTTATTTTCTGAGGTATCTCTCATCACACCCAACATTAGACCATATTTGAATTCTAAAAGACAATGCACTGTAACATAATATACTCTAAAATGTGAGTGAGTTGCTGGGTAATTAGTTAGCCAAAATTAGACAGACATTGTGTTGCCTTTTCATAATAATTGCAAGCTCCAGATGAGAATATTTTTTTGGCATAAAAGTAGACTGGAATATTTTTACCTACTTTTCAAGATGCTCCTAGTTTATTGCACTTATACATTATAATTTTCTTATTTTAGGATTATTTGGAGAAATAGTTACCTACAATATTAAAAATAATAACATTTGGCTTGAAAAAATACGTGCAAATGTCTCTAACTTAAACATACACTTACCTTACTACCGTATATACTCGTGGATAACTCGGGACTTGATTTTACAGTATAATTTCTGGTATTTTTTAATGTCGGTTGTATAAGTCGAATGCGGAAAACTCACGCTATTGGTCCAAGAGATTATGATATGCTAACTCCCATCTGAGAGAGTAACCACGGAGCACGCTGCCTTTTTTTTTCTATGTATTGTGCCTACGTGATCACATGGTAATACCCGAACCATGTTTGCACTGTTTTGTGTTTTTTGTATCTCACACCCTGAACACCTTTATCGTAAGAGCATCCCTTATCTACAATGGAGCGTTCGATCAGAAGAAAATATGAAGCTGGTTTTAAATTAAACGTTGAAGTAGCGAAAGTAATTGGTAACTGCGCTGCTGCAACAAAATTCGATGCGTCTGATAAACTGATACGAGATTGGAGGAGGCAAGAACATGTAAAAAAAAAAAATTAACTGTCGCATTTTTGTATGGACATATAAGTCGGGGTCTGATTTTATGGTTGATTTTTCGGGTTTCAAGACCTGACTTATATGTGAGTATATACGGTAATCATATCTGTGTCTACTAGTGAAAGAGTTTATGCACCTTTTCACATCATAAAATAGAAATTAAACAATGGGAGGAAAATCTATTAGGTATTAACTGCTTATATTGAAATGGTAATGCCTAAAGTTCAGAATACAATAAAGTGAAAAGGGACAAGCCACAATAACATGGAAAGAACATGCAAGCTGCACACACTGAATGACTCAAACTGCACACTGCACACCCCATGGTAGTGCTAACTACTGTGGAAATATCTGTTTTCTACATACATACTGTACTTGTTCTTTCCACACCAGGGTCCTGTGTGTATTTGAAACAGGAGTATCATGCTGCTAGCTTCATTTCCATGGAGTATATGGAGAACACGTAGGATTTCTTGGTGGCTTTTTTCAAATTTAATGCAGATCTCCTCAGCAGTGGGTGAATATTTTAATGCAGCATCTTGTGAATGATGCTTTTCTGATCTTTTTTGTTTTCCTGATCTTTTTTGTTTTTTCAGAAAACTGGACTTTTAATATCTATTTACTGGTGTGTGTTGCATTGCCAAGATTAGAAAAAGCTTGAACCAGAAGTGCACACAATAAAAAAAATTAATAACAGACAGACTTCATGTTAATATGAATGACAGCCTACAAGTTCAATTGCTAAAATGGAAATTTCAGGTTACATATGTGCACACACAAATGTGCAATACACACACACACACTCAGGTGTATAGAGAGCATAAATTTCTCCTGGAACGGAGCCAGAAACTGACTTGTAGCACCTAGCATAGAAAAATTTCACATACTTACAAGAAGCAATATTTTTCTAGATAAAACAATGAGCTTTACTTAGAAAATTGAAAAAACAAATGCTTACAAAGACAAAGCTGAAGGTTGTTATAAACGTTTTAATAATAAGTTACTAAGGGAAGCTTATTATTTATTCTGCAAAACACCTGCTGGAGCATAATAGAGAAATGCCACTGCTATGGATCCAATATATTTGTATGTATACAATTCATGGTGTTTTATTTTACTTGTAAATGTAGATTACTGGGTTGGTCAATCCTTACTGTTTGAGGTCCATAGAAAACTTCTAAAACTGCTAAATGAAGGGCCACATACAATATCCTTAACAAAAACTCATACAGCTTTATATATTCACGGTAACATGCATATACTAGCGTACTGTGAGAGTACATAAACCATTGCAGTAAAATTGTTCCTAAAGGACATAAAGTATTGACTAGGACATGTACAAAAACTAACATCATGTAAATACAAAGTGTAGAATCCAAGCTTAATAATTAATATCAAATATGAAAAACCTATCAGTCGAACTCGAAAAAAAATGGCCTACTTTTGAAAACATACTGTATTATGGAACAGTTATTACAGCAATCTCCCAGAAAGTGCAGTCTCACAGGGTCCTAAAAAAAAGAATATGAAGGAAAAAAATATCCAACTAAATTAAGCAATGAATGAACTATTAGTAAAGTAATATATTATTATTATTGTTATTATACAACTTTATCCTTAATAACTGAATTCTAATCCAGTAGTTGAAAAATGATTAAAGTTGTCTATTTTTTAATTCATCAATCAAATTACCTAGTGATGGAGTGGTGTGATAAGCTAATGCTCTTCAATTGGCTTTATTAGAAAGGCGTGCTAACCTGGCTGTCTCCACCATCCCGTCTTTTAAAAAACATTCCTTCTGTGAATGGCTCGCTTGACAATTTTATGTGCCAATACATAACTTGCCTTTGATGTGAATTCTTGAATAACAGACTGTTGGTGAAATTATTTTGGCAAGCTTTCAAGTTCACTGAAAGTTTAGCTGCCTTACGTCTTACTTGAAGAATGATGGCTAAAGTTATACCCCTTGAAAACTGCAATGTGCCCCCCAACATATCAGACATACATCTTTCTATTCCATAATGATAAAGAAGTATTGTGACAACCATTGCTGATTAAAAGGAGGACATTCACATTCTACATATCTCCTTTTTTGCTGCACTCATTTTCACATTCAGATAGAGAGCAAATGCAGGGTCAAGCAAAGCCAAGAAATTTATAATCAAGCTACAAAGACATCTATTTTAAAATTATAGAGATTAGAGCAAATAAATAGAACACTAGCGTAGTTGATCAAATAATGTTATATGGGTCTGTAATTTGCAGTACAGCCTCTGAGTTAGAATTGCTCAAATAACAACCAAGTCCTACAATTGTAGCAAAAGAGGCCCAAAGGAATGCATACATTTTTATACTTGGGTCAGTTTCTGCCCACTGAAAAGCAAAAACATGAGGTTGCAGTGGTCTAATCAACAGAAATATTGAACCTGGAAAACTGGAGTCATTACCTGATGTAATTATCATATCCTGCCAATTCAGACTGTTTGTGACAGATTACACCATGAACCTATGAAGGTCATCTGGTGGCGGCATTCCATATTGAGTACTAATAATGATAATAGGGATATTGATTTAAACAGTCTACATGGTTCTAGCCTTGCTAACTATACTAGGATATGATCATTCTGCAGTAGTTTCACCTATAGATGTGCACTATATCAACACTATAGTAAAACACCATAGGTTTGGGTGAAGTGGTATAAATGTGAATAACTGAATCATTATTTGAAGGTGCCCCAACACTATAAAGTTTTGTTCTAATGAGACCTTAAATGTTGTTTTACTAAATGTTCAGTAAAAGCATTAACTAGTAAGACTTTCTATATTAAAAATCTCATTAGTGATAGGAAAATGGACTTCCTTAAATTCAGTAAAAAGTGGCTCAGTAGTGATGGTGTGGCAGTGTTAATTGAGGCAATACCTCTGACTTACAGTTTTGTTCATTTGCTTCACAAAGGTTAAAAAGCGACTATTTTCTCAAGTCAAATACACTGCAAAGTTACCAGGTATTTGATTTGGCATTTTCTTGAGTCTGAACATTGTTTTTCCTATTGACAAACTCTTATTTACAACAGAAATTCAAAAATAATTCAATACCTGGTGTGAACATTAGAACATAAGAACAGGCCATTCAGCCCAACAAAGCTTGCCAGTCGTATCCACTTAATTCTTCTAAAAAAGCATCAAGTCTAGCTTTGAAGGTACCTAAAGTCTTACAGTCTACCACACTACTTGGCAGCTTATTCCAAGTGTCTATCATTCTCTGTGTAATGAAAACTTTCCTAATATTTACCCTTACCAAGTTTCCAACTGTGTCCCTGTGTTTTGGATCTAATTTTAAAATAACAGTCTCAATCCAATGCACTAATTCCCTTCATAATTTTAAACACTTTAGTCATATCACCTCTTAATCTTCTTTTGCTTAAACTGAAAAAGCTTTTTTAATCTTTCTTCATAACTTATCCCCTGTAGCTCTGGAATGGGTCTAGTTGCACTTCTCTTGACCTTTTCTAGCACTCCTATGTCCTTTTTGTAGTCTGGAGACCAAAACTGCAAACAGTATTCTAGGTGAGGCCTCACCAGTGCATTATAAAGCTTGAACATAACCTCCTTGGACTTGTACTCCACACATTAGAGCACTATATAACATAACATTCTGTGTGCCTTATGAATGGCTACTAAACACTTTCTGGAAGCTGATAGCGTAGAGTCCACTATGACCCTCTACATCTTTTTCATAAGGTGTAGATTTTCAGACCTCCCATTGAGTATTCAAACCTAACATTTTTAATCCCTATATGTAATACCTTACATTTGCTGACATTAAATTTCATGTTGCCACAAATCTGCCCAAGCCTGTGTACTCTCCAAGTCCTTCTGTAATGATTTAACGGATTCCAAATTGTCAGCCAATCCACCAACCTTTGTATCAACTGCAAACTTAACCACATTGCTACTTACAGTATATACCTATCTAAACTATTTATATATATTACAAATAGCAGCGGGCCCAACTCTGACCCCTGTGGAACACCACTCTTAACAACAGCCAATTCTGATAATATTCCCCGCACCATAACCCTCTGCTTCCTATGTCTGAGACAATTCTGCGCCCATCTAAAAACATCACCATGAACTCCCACTTCTTTTAGTTTGATTCCCAACCTCTCATGTGGCACCTTATCAAATCCTTTCTGAAAGTCAAGATAAATAATATCATATGCTCCACTTTGATAATATCCTTTTGTTACTTCCTCATAGAATTCCAGCATGTTGGTAAAACATGACCTCCCTCTTCTGAACTCATGTTGACTGTTCAGACAAACTCCTGTACTTGCCATATGCTGCTCAATCTTATCCTTAATGATTCCTTCCATTAATTTTCCTGTGATGCACGTTAAGCAGACTGGCCTATAGTTACTTGGATCTGTCCAGTCACCTTTTTGTATCTAACGGGATAATATTTGCCATTTTCCAGTCCTTTGAAATCACTCCAGTGTGCAATGACTTCCTAAAAATAACTGTCAAGGGTTTATATATGTACTCGCTAGCCTCCTTAAGAACTCAAGGGTAAATATTATCTTGTCCTGGGGCCTCATGTATAAACGGTGCGTACGCACAGAAATGTTGCGTAAGAACGTTTCCACGTTCAAATCGCAATGTATAAAACCTAAACTTGGCGTAAAGCCACGCACATTTCCACGGTAGCTCATACCCTGTCGTACGCAAATTCTCTACTTGGTTTTGCAGACTGGCGGCACCCAGCGTCAAAGCAGTGCTACTGTTCCTGTGTGGTTTTCCTTTCTTTTTTAGATCCACATCCCTGATGCGGCTTTATAAATACACTGAAATTAATCACATATTGTTTATTAGTTTAATGCATCTGATTGTAATTAACCTGTAACAATATAATGGTCCACAGAATGGTCAAACTATTCTAAATACCATAACTGCTTTAGTGTTGTTACTCTCACTGCACCTTCTTCTTCTTCTGTCAGCTGCTCCCGTTAGGGGTTGCCACAGCGGATCATCTTTTTCCATATTACTCTCACTACACCACTCGGAGTATTTATATCACAGATCTACAGCGATTGGAAAGAGAATTATTGGTATACAGCATCAAGCACATGCTGCCTCAGCCATTGGAGAAAAATAAGGACAGGAATTTGGGGTTAGTACGTTTGAAAAAGACAGTGCTTCTCTAATAAAGCATTTCATCGAAGGTCACGCATGGCGCAGCAAGCATCTTGCGTAAGACATGAACAATCACTGCGCCACCGTGTTCCCATGTTTAATAACATGCTTTAACTCATATCATCATGAAAATGATATCACATATACTTCTCAGTATTTTAATTATTCAGAGAGCTGTAATATTACGAATGTAATGGATTCTGTGTCCTGTTGGAGGAAGAGCACGTAGTGATTCACCCACATAGAGCACATATAAGATCAAATACAAAACAAAGCATTTAATGTGCTACTTTAGTTACGATGGGATTTGAGAAACTAGTAAATTAAACGATTTTAAGATGAAGTTTATGATGTTCTACTTCAATGACAAAATAAACTACGTGATTAAAGTGGAAATTTTGAGATTAAAGTTGACATTTCGTGCTTTTTTCACACTGTGTGCCTTTTTTTTTCACTGTACCCTAATAAGCTTTCATATGACACTCAGATGATGGGCTACAAGTCGCCTTTTCATGCCGACTTTGATATGTGACAACTTCTTTTTTATTTCTGGCACTGTGCGACTTTTTGAACTTGAGCTTTCGAGTTTCTCCGGCACGCTATGTCACTCGATCAACTTCCTTTTGTTGCTTATATAAGTGTTTAAACCAACAAATAGTATGCTTTTCTTTGCCTCCATTTGGTATTTGCTGAAATTCTATTTTTCCTTGTACTTTTGCCATTGCCTTTTCACAGAACGCTGAGCTTAAGGGCTATTTATATTGATTTGCATATTCAAAGAGGCGTAATTCTGGGAGGAGTTGGGGCGGGACAGCAGGCGCGTGCATGAGTGTTACTTTTCACGCTGACCGGGATTTATGTAGCGGAAGAACGTGGAAGTTGGCGAATGCACGGATTTATGCATCTGGATTTTTCTGTGTGTAAGCACATTTCGGCTGTTGTGCTTACGTCATGTTATAGTGCAAACTCTACGCACGGCGTTATGCATCTCATCTGAGCAGTACTTCTCCCTCCACAATTTCTAAATCACTCAGAACCTCCTTAGTAGCCCCATTTACTGCTGAGAATTTATCCAGTTCCTCACTTGTGAAGACCTCAGAAAAATGCAAGTTTAGAGCATCTGCTATTTCACTGTCTGTATTTTTTAATTCCTCTTTACTATTCCTGATGCACGTCACCTCCTCCTTGACTGTTCTTTTACTACTAAAATACTGAAAGTTAATCTCTTTGTGTCATATTTTGCCTTATCTATTATTTTTCTCTCCAACTGTCTTTTAAACTTCCTAATATCCTTCTTAATATTTGCTCTCATGTTCTCATATGCCCTGCGATTCACTTTGGAACATCATGATAGCACAATGGTTAGTGCTGATGGAGACAGAATCCTGGAGTTAATTCCTTTGGCATGCCATTGTCTATATGGAGTTTGCAAATTCTGACCATATTTTAATGTTTTTCTTCTATATCCCCAAATACACAAGTTTGAGGTTAATTGGCAATTACCAACTTGCCCTGTGTGAGTGTGGGTGCCTGAATGGACCCAGAAATAAAATGGCCCCCTTTATATGGGCTGGTTTTGCTCCCTCAATTAAAATCTGGCTTGACATTGTTATTATTGTTTTGTTGTTCCAGTTGGAGCTTCAGCAGGTGAAGTGACTTGCTCACCGTCACACTGTAAGTAGAGGGATTTGAACCCACAACCACAGGGTTTGAAGTCCAAAATCTTAAACACTATGACACAGTGCCTATGGTATATTATGTTATGTTATTCAAAAGTCAGATATACTGTACATCAGATGGAGTGTTTCCTCAGTCTGAGAGTAATTGTCTGGTGCATCAATACAAATGTCAGTTTTTATCAATGAATCAATTTTTATCATCTACCAGCACAAATTCCAACTGTCTGACCTCAGTCTGGGCCTTGTGATAGCAACACACCTGCCAACAATTTCACTCCTTGGGTAATTAGAGGTTTGAAGACAAACCTCCTTGGATTCAGTAATTAAACTTCAGAGGAAGTGCTGAACTTAGTGCTGAGTTCAAATAGTGAACTAACCTTCTGATGTGGCAGTGGTTTTCAAAGCTACTGTTAATGCCTCACAGCAATAAGCTTAATTTGAGTGAAATAAGTTGGAACTCACCGAGACTGCTTAGAATAGCCACCAGAATGCAGCAGGAACACTAGCAGCAATTATTTTGCTTTGCTCTAAGCAGTTTCACATATAGCTAATGAAAATGTTCTGCCATTACTTTTATTTACACATATTACACACTTATGTAGAGCATTATAATAAGTTTGTCCTTTTTCATTCCTGAACACTGCAGTTCAAAAATGCACAATCAGTTATTTCATTCATATCATCATCCTGGGATGTTTGATTATATTCTGCTCTCTTAGGTTTCAATGTTTATTTAGGTCTAATGTGACTTTATTTATTTTCTAGTGCTGGTGATGTTGTACATGAATGTCACCATCCAGGATATTGGAGGGTTTAGGCTCATTTTTGTAGCATTCTTGCCATTTTTAAAGCATGTTTTTACTTTTGAAATTAGGTTTGATATTTTTTTGTTTTATTTTAGTGATCAAAGTGTAAAGTTCAGCCCAATGGAGGGCATCAGAGAGTCACATTTATTCATTGCATGACTCCCCCCTACTGTGTACTACTGGAGAGCAGGCTTCTGTGTGTTTACCTGGACCTTTCAATATATAGTGCATCTCAGTTCAGGACTTCAGGGGCATCTGGGAGATTTCTGCAAGGGGCATTCCTGACCCTGCAAGTGGTCAAGCATTTCAAGCTGAAAAACCTGAAAAAACCCTTCAGGTCTTAGTTCTGGCAAGCTAGGACTGAAAAGTGTAGCTATTTGCTAGAGCTCAGGTAGAAGGAGTTAGCTGGGGTTTGAGGTGGTGAAAATTGTACAGGAGATCATTTAAAGGAAATGTTTGCAATAGTACGTTGTGGATAATGGCAGCAGGCACTCCACATAAGAGTTAAGAAAATCTTGTTTTGTAACCCTGGTAGGGCTGTCGTGATTTTATGTTTTCCCTCAGTGTGATGTCTTATTTGCTCCTTGTTCTTAATCCTGTTTTATTTATTTTGCTTTGTAATAAAACCATCCCTTTATACTTTCTTGGTTTTTTTTTTCATCATATTTTGTGTTTAGTAACAGCTCAATAGCATTTTCTACCAGCGACAATGGCAACATGTGTTGATTATGTCATCTGACGCAGCAGGTGTTGTTGTCATGTATGTGCTTAATTACTTGTGATGCCGCAGGTGTCACTATTATAACAATACCTGCATTCTGTCTTGTTTGCTTTTAATGATTTGATGAAGACAAATGAAAAGACTTCTTCTATTCGACTGCCTGTGTTTTTCTGTCTGTTCTGTTAATGTTAAATTCTTCAGATCTTGAAGAGTTTATGGCTGTTCTGTCTGCTCAGCCAGCCATAATACAATCAAAGCAGCAGGTGTTTTTCTTTTGTGTCTCATCTGCACCGCTGATCTCAGGTTAGGATACTACCTGTCTCTTTATCTGATTCAGCAATATATAGGTTTGGGTGCAACAATGAGTCCAGTTCAAGCAACTGGCTTTCAATGCATACAATTCTGTAAGTGCTGTGTTATGCTTTTCGCCCTAGCACATACCCTGATTTAGATATTCTCAAAGTTTCCCATAGTAAATGAATTGAGGCTGTGGTTGCAAATCAGCAAGAATAAAAAAAATTAAAGCACAGGTCCTTTAGGATCACAGAAATTTTCTAATTAAAGGAAGAAGCAAAAAAATTGCAAGAAACAAAACGAAAGGCAAATGTTGAAATGCATTCTAAGAACATGTACTGGGCTGAAGTAGGTTGACATAATAAGCTCCTTTTGCTACACATAGTACAAAAAAACTTTCTGTTTTGTTCTTTCTAAAATTATTGACTGTTTTTTTTTTTGAATAGGTGCAAGTAGTCAAACCTTTCAAACAGGATGCCACTTGAATTAAGACCCCATGATGTTACATGTGAAAGGCATATTCTGACAGACATTGAACCTGACTCCAGCCCTTTACCTTATGGATAGCAGCTTCATGTACCTCATCTGGCCACTATTCGATCACTGGCAAACATGATTCACCCACCATCAAACCCTCAGATTTAACTCCAGAGCTGGTAATCAGTATTTTCTTAACAGGTAAGGTTCGCTCCATTTTTATAGTGAACCATCCATGATGACATTTTGTCCGTCTACTCCATCTAAGTCAATCTGCCTTGGACAACTGTACAGGAAGTGCAGCAATCACAACAACAGTAACTCTGAAGATCCTTGGGGTATGCAAACCCCCCTACCACATTAAGATCATAATCTTAGACTACATTATATGCTGTAATGATAATAATACCTCAACACAATTATTTCCAGCATAATCACATTTTTTCTATCTTCTTATTTTGTGTTACTTTAGACTATTGATTTAATTCTTTTTCTTTTAATGAAAGCAATAACATAGGACTGGAACAGATTATCAAAGTGCAGCCTTTATCCTCAAACACCTGTCTCAAAAGGACATCTGTAAATTTTAATATATCAGGACTTTACCAGTCCAAATATCTAAAAACTGATTTAACCTCAAGTAAACACTTATCAGCCTGTCTCGTATTTTTGGGTCTTACTGGGCTTTGCACTCAAGCGTACGCATATAGATTTTTTATCAAAGTTGGAACTGCTCAACTAAGCTTAAGAGGAAATGCTAATTTAATAGGTGGTTCAGAAAAAGTGATATTTAAAAAGCAATATACCTGCCAGCTGCAATGTACTTGAAAGATCCTTGGGTCCATGGTAATAGACTTCATTTTCAGTCTTGTTTATGCTCATCCATTATGAAGTATTACACCTTTGATTTACTAAAATATGATGAAAAAAATATTTTAAATTATTATACAAGTGCTACTGCATTTCATTATGCATTATATAAAAGGTAGACATTTCTAATTTGTTATTTCAAATATTGTTTAATGTATACAGTACAATGAGATTCTTTCTCCCACTGCCAGTTTCTCTTAAGAATGACAATCACACACCCAAGCACACTTACACTGGACCAGGTCAGAGTCACTAATTGACCCAGTTTGAAGGTCTTTGGAATTAGAGTACTTGAAACAAATTCACAAGATCATTAAATAATGGATTCACTGGCTCTACTGCGGTGGGTTGGCACCCTGCCCGGGATTGGTTCCTGCCTTGTGCCCTGTGTTGGCTGGGATTGGCTCCAGCAGACCCCCGTGACCCTGTGTTCGGATTCAGTGGGTTGGAAAATGGATGGATGGATGGATTCACTGGCTCTAATGAAGCAGTTTTTTCATTGTGTCCAGGTTACTTACCACTATCTCTCAAGAAATCAAATATAATAATAATAATACATTTTATTTATATAACACATTTCACAATCAAACCATAGCAAAAAACAATGAAAAATCTGTTAAAGCAGTATTTCTCAACATTTACGGTCTCGCAACCCAGTTTTCCCTTCTTAAACTTATTCATGGCCCATAGTCATGTGAATCAGTCAGAGCAGTGGGGGTTCCTTCCTATAGTGCAACAAATATGAATACATGTATACAAATGTCATGGTGTGCTGGATGAAACAAGTGCAAGTGGAAAAGCAGAGGGGTGAAATCCACCTTCATGAGACAAACTCACATACAAACAGAGAAAAATATTGCATAGTGCTGTCAATCACTCGCAATTCGCTCACCCAACGATGGCAACCCCCAACACACTGTTCCAGCAACACATAAATGTCTGCTGACCCAGTGATTGAGAAACACTGTATTGAAGGACAACAGAAAACGATAACCAGACAGTTTATAAAAAATAGGTATGTTTTAAGTTTTATTTTAAGTAATATTTATTGCAATGCTAGTAAGGTTATTGAGCAAACGAGTATGAATAAAAATGCATGAATAAATATCCTTCTTCAAAATACACTGTTGGTGTCATTAAATAATAAAGAAGTAAAAGCAATCAATTCTTCCAACCTATTATCAGAGTTAAAGAGATAAAATATGGAGTTCCTCATGGTCAACGATAACCCTTCCTCACAGGCTTTAACAAAGTGATTGCCTTGTTCCTTCATTCCTATGGACTCAACACAGTACCCGGTTCAGCTCCAGTGGCTACACCCATCTGCTATACTTCTTTCACTCTGTTCATCCTTACTGCTCTTCAGAATAGGAGTCATCTCCTGTTTTCCTCCCCATCTTCTCCCATGCTCAGCCAACTCAACTACGCTACCATTCAGTTCAACAGGCCTTTTCTCTCCAGCTCTGCCCTTTCCTCATGAAAACCCATAGACCATGTCCAACTGCCTTCATCTTCATTTCATGTTTTTCCCTTTTTTCCCCCTGGCACTTCCACCTCTTGGTTTTATTGCACCTTGTGGTCTTCATTTCCTTTGTGTTCAGCCAGCCCTCTTAATTCTCATGTGCTAATCACCTTGGTAATTAAACTAAATACCATTTTCCCTCTGGCATGCCTTCTACATTATGCACATTCTATCTGCACTTTTGCGTTTCAAGCCATGTCTCCTCACAACACTCTTCCATTTGGCAAGTAAGCACTTCTTAACATGTGGGCCATGGCCAACCCCAACTGAAGCACAGTGCCCCCTTGCTGCTCTGATGATCATGCTTGATTCACAGCGGCAGCATCACAGGTGGATTGCCACCAATCCTGGATGACCTACCAAACTGCCACTCTGAAGATCATGCTTGATTCACCAAGTAAGACTACCCCACTCCCCACTATCCCATTACAGGCACTCACATCTAGTTCTAAGGTGGTAGGAAAGCATGAGGAGCCCCAATGTGCCACCTCAAAAACAGTTCCCAGAAAGAGAGAGGTAATGATATTTGGGGATTCAATCATTAGGAGGATTTAAGGGCTGATTTGCTCCAGAGACGGAGAGTCTCACACGGTGTGTTACCATCCAGGTGCATAGGTGGGAGACCTCCCTAGAAGGGTTGATAGGCTCTTGGTAAGAGCGGTATGAATCCAGTTGTCGTTGTCTATGTTGGAACAAATGACACACATGAGTGTAGTGTGCCAGTTCTGCAATTCAAATTTAAAGAGATAGGTGCTAGGCAGAACTGAAAAGGTAGTCTTCTCCGAAGTTCTGCCTGTGCAGCACGCCAGTCCAGGTAAGATTGCGGAGATTAGAAGGCTTAATGCTTGGTTCAGATCTTGGTGTAGGGTTTACAGATGATGATGACTGGCTTCTGAGTTGATTTAGATTTCCAAGAGCTATCCTCTTGGAGCTGTGTGCTGTTAGAATACTAGGATGTATACTTGGTATCATTTTATGATGAAATGCATTAAAATATGTATAATAACTTAATTTAATTAATGAATGAATACTGTTAATAATTATGCGGTAGAAATGAGCTTTAATGCATTTCTTCATGAAAATGATATTAGGTATACATCTTAGTATTCTAAAATGTTCAGAGAGATGTAATATCACAAATGTAATGTATTCTGTGTAGCGATCACTGCCTGCGCACTCCTGTTGGCATAAGAAAAAGTCAGTTTAAGAAGCATGTAGTAATTAATGACTGGGACAGGGAACATATACTGTAGAATATGAAGCATTTAATGTGCTACTTTAGTTACGATATGATTTGAGTAACTCTAGTAAATTACACATTGATTTTAAGATGAAGTTTACAATGTTCTACTTTAATGACAAAATAAACTACGAGATTAAAGTGGAAATTTCAAGTTTAAAGTTGACATTTCGACAGACCATTTTTTTCTTCACCATGTCCCTTTTTTTTTTTGCTGTGGCCCCAATATGCTTCCGTCAGACACTCACATTGACTTTGACATCTGAGCACTTCTCTTTTATTTCGGGCACTGTGCGACTTTCTGAACTTGAACTTTTGAATGCCACTCCATCAATTTCCTTCTGTTGCTGATATTACTGCCTAAGTCACCAAACTGTATGTTTTTCGTTGCCTCCACTTCACTGAGTAGGGCCTTCACTTTTCATTTGGTGAAATTCTTCTCTTGTATACTTACTTTTACCATTGCCTTTTATAAAAACATTGAAAGGAAGGGGCTATTTATATTGATTTGTATATTCAAATATACAAAATTCTGGGAGGAGTCGGGTTGGGGCAATGTGAGTTAAAATTCATGTTGATTTGGATTTATATAGGGGAAATGCTTGGAACTTTGTTTATGCATCTGAATTTTTTTCTGCATACGCACATTTATGTTTTTGTCCGTACCCCATGTTTTAGTGTGAATTCTATGCACAGCGTTATACATGAGGCCCCAGTCTGGGGAAATTTTCAAAATGTGCACCACTAACAATTATTTTTGCAGTCACTTCAAATACACCTCACTACAACCAGTGGAACAGAGCAGAGCTGAATGCTAAAATTAACCCAAATGTCTACATTGTAAACCACTCCTCATACAGTTGATTTCCTATAAATCAACATTTTACATGATATATTAGGAATTTTGGGTAAAGAATAGCATGCTGAATAAAATGCATTTTAAAGGCTTCTTAAAGATTTGTTTTCCTGGGAAAATGTGTTTATACACCCACCCACACACACACACGCACACGCACACACACGCGCACACACACTCAATAAGTGTACAGTTTCTCTTACCTTATGTCATTGTATTAATAGCAAATACAGCAGAGTAATGGATGGACTGTTGCAAGTCAAAAATTTTAGAATTCATACACAAGCAAACAAAAAATTATATGGAAAATGATATCCTTGGCAATGTACATTTTGACAGTTTTACTTTTCATATTTTATTGCAAAAACAGGATTTCTTCTTCTCCACTTAGTGGCTAATTGCTGAAAAATATTAAGAATGAAAAAAATTTAAATAATAATTTGGTTGATTAGGATTGTAAAATTTACTTTAATTATCCTTCTGTGTAAACCAATCAATCAGATCGACAAGCACTGAGACGTGTTATTATAGGCTCTATGCTGATTATTACTGAACATAAGTACAGAGCACATTTAGCATTGAAAACTGTGGAATCTGCTACAGTGTGGATGACTGAGCAGGCTGCTTAATGAAGCAATTATATGTTGAATGGGAATCTGATATTCATTTACACAGTTACTTCTCATTTTTTTATTGCAATTTGCATTTACAATGGATATCAAAAATCCCCACGCTCTTTTTGAAATTAGAGCTTTTGTTGATGTAAAGACTAAAATCATGCCAAATCAGGGTTGGCTTTTTCACCTTTATTAATATCTTGTGACCAACAGTATTTAAACAATACATTTCAGGGCATTGGTTTCAGCCTTTACATCAAAAAAATGTAATTTCTATAAGTATGTGTGTATTTTTGATAGCCAAGAAATCCCCAAATTTCTGTTTGTGATAATATTTAGTGCAGGTCTTCACCGGTAATGATGTCACCTACAGTAAACTTCATCATCATTTAAGTGCAGCAAAAAATAATTATTCATTAAACTGATAGAAGTGTGGAATATAATGTGTTTATTCATTTTCTAAATCCCTTAGCTAGTTCAATTGTTGCAGGGAGTCAGAGCCTATCATGACAGCACAGGGTACAAGCAACTCTGGATGATAAACAAGCAAGTATTCTCAAGGAAAATAATAGCTCTTTGTTTTGTGTAATGGAGAATTAGACATGCTGAAAATGATGTCTTTTATAAATTTTCAGACATGAAACCTTTGAAAATGAGTATACCTGTCTAAACTACATTACTGATCAACTGTTTATGCAGAAAGGGCGGCACGGTGGTGCAGTGGGTAGTGCTGCCGCCTCACAGTTAGGAGACCCGGGTTCGCTTCCTGGATCCTCCCTGCGTGGAGTTTGCATGTTCTCCCTGTGTCTGCGTGGGTTTCCTCTGGGCACTCCGGTTTCCTCCCACAGTCCAAAGACATGCAGGTTAGTTGGATTGGCAATTCTAAATTGGCCCTACTGTGTGCTTGGTGTGTGGGTGTGTTTGTGTGTGTCCTGCGGTGGGTTGGCACCCTGCCCAGGATTGTTTCCTGCCTTGTGCCCTGTGTTGGCTGGGATTGGCTCCAGCAGATCCCCATGACCCTGTGTTCAGATTCAGCGGGTTAGAAAATGGATGGATGGATGTTTATCCAGAAGACATGGGTCCAAAAATGATTACTTATTTATTCTAAACTAATTTTTACTTATCACACTAAAGCAACTTAGAAAACAGTACACTTTGTAGTAACTTGACTTCACAGATATGGTAATAAACGCTGCCATATGTTACTGTTACATCAGTCATAGACCTTAATTCTAACATGATGCAAAGTTAAAGACAGACAAGAAATCTGATGGATACAACTGACACAGTTTAGACTGTTTAGCCATGATTGTTTGGTGTATTCAGTTTTGCTGAACAGGCTTTCTCCAGAATCTTTAAAGTATCTCCTGCTATGCCTGTTCTTACTTGTCCTCCTACACTGAGGTCTGCACTGCATAGGCTGATTAGGCGTCCTGTACTTCACAGGAAACTTCAATATATCATGAGAATTTTAGTATCTCAGTTTATTCTTATTAGATGTGATTGCTGCCTCATGGATCCAGCATCCTGTGTTTGAAATGAATGTTCTCACACTGTTCTTTAGGGTTTTCCAGTTTCCTTCCACATTCCCAAGTGATTGTTAGGTTAATTGACAATTTTGAATTTGTGCTGTGTGAGTGAGAATGCGGGTGTATGCATAAGTTAATTCTTTCAGGGTTGGTTCCTGCCTTGGGTTCAATGTTCCTAGGATAGGCTCTAATCTGAGTTAGATTAATGGAGTTGTGATAATAAGGCCCAACTGGTATATATGGCCAATATTTGGTCTCCACCAAATGTAAAATGTGTCTCCACAAATACTCTGTCTACTATGATGTTAAACCTCTGCAAAGTGGGGAACATTTATTAGGTTATTTTTCAGTTTTAAAACCCATTCCCTTTGATTGATATGTTCAGTGAGAGTAACAAACTGAAAATTAACAATGTGTTTACTTCTGGGAGATATAACACTACCCAGTTTTGCAACAATGTTTACTGAAGATGCATAAAATCATTTGCTTATTAACTTTTATCCTCCTCCCCCACCGTAACTTATCATTCATGGGTAAGGAGCGAAACCTATAGATTCATCAAAAATTTTGATCTCCATGTTTTTGACAGATCTTGATGATGACCAATTTTGAAACTTAAGTCTGTTATGAGATGATGATGTGCTGATTAGTTTTTGATCCAAATTGTTCAAGAGAAGGAGGCACTCTGGAGGAACCCTCAAATACTGTAATTCTGCAATTAACTATTAATTCTTCTCATCAAGTGATATCATAATGACATATTTTATGATCAGAAAGATCAGCATCAGAGTGATAAATGATTACTGAAAAGTTATAGAATAGTTCAGGTAACTTGGTTTCTAGGGCACAAAGCCTACTGATGCTCAAATGCGATTTGTTTCTGTTAAAATGCCATATTCCATGATTTTCTATGTTACCTTATTGTTGTTTTCCTAAATGCAAGGTAAAGCAAAAAGAAAGAGATGTAGGTGACCAGAAGAAGAAACATGAACAATCATTGGCAGAAATAAGTCATTAACAGAAGGCTTGCGATGTTTTGTGAAGTCTTTATGACCAAAACTTATACCTAGAAACGATTCACGATTGCACTGAGACCAGAAGACTAGGAAATGCACAATACCAATCTTTTATCTTGTCCCACTGATGATGTCAGCACTGCACACCTTCAGGTGGCCCTACGTAGCAACATTGTGGCAACCACTGCTGAAAATTGTGGCACGCAGGAAAAATAAGATGGTGTCGAGGAGAGACATTTTTTACTATTCTAAATCAGTATTTTAGCATGACAATAATAACAGAAATTGATTCTCTGACCAAATAACTATATTAGATTATAAAGAGTTATGAAAAGGGTCCCGGAAAACATGCAAAAAATTAATAACTAAGACAAGTCATAATGATCGTCTTTACAATGCCTTCTGCATAACTCTTGTGGAGATGGGGGGGGGGGGGGGGGTCGGGTAGGTTTTCACTTGTTAACTAAGATGTTCATTGTTTTAAAGATCATATGTTTATCCAGTAAAATGGTAGTATATGTTTTTAATGGTATTGTACAATACCTTATCTCTTTATTGCCACATTGACTGCTTGATGCAACACTTGCATTTTGAGTGTTTGCAGATGAGCAGTACTTTGTCTCCTATTTCAAAGCATGTTTTCCAATCAAAGTGAAATGCAGGTCATTATGACATCTGATTTCTGAAATCCTCAATATAATAGCTTTCAAAATTATTATGTTATTATGTGAGTTGATCACTATTTATAGGTCAGACACTGATTTGAGTGCCAGCAAAAATAGGGAAGGGCCTTCAAAGCCATTTCTGCCCCCTTAAATTACAGAAATATCTTGAGAGAAAAATTTCTTTGTCAATAAATGCATGTCAGCCTGTGGTTATTGTTGATTTGACAGTATGTTTTTATTCAGTATCAAGATGACAAGCCGTGTTTCTCTAATAGCATAACTGCAACCCTCAGTCTATCATGTTTTAAAAGAGCCCTCTAATGTTACACTGGAGTGAACTGATAACTTTTTATGCAGACAAGAAGCCTTTCCAAGATGCCTGCCTGCCTTGTGATTTAGTTGTAGTTGTCAAATGAAGGGGACGTTTCTTCATTTATGTCAAAGAAGTCTTCAAATGTTATACATCGTTACAAAATGGAGATGCTTTACTTTTACATATACCTGTATTTTAAAAAAAAAATTATAGCTATTTATTACTTTTTTGGCTTATCCTCTCCTGGCCCTGTATAACGTTTTGAGAAAATTTGTCAAGCCAGTTATGTAACTATGCATGTCATAAGGTTACTAAAGTTCATGCAGGTGTATACTGTATCTCTGAAAGAAAGCTCAATATTTTTCAGTTAGAAAACAGTAAATAATACTGTTGTATTCTGTCACTTTTCTTGGCGAGAAGACTGTTACAACCAAATTTTGTAGTTCTTTGTCTTATGGTAGCACAGTAACTAGTGGTGCTGCTTTAAGGATCCAGCGTCTTGGGTTCAAATCCCATGTCTAGTCATTGACTGTGTGAAGTCTGTATGTTTTCTGATGTCTTAGTAGATTTTCCTCCAGGTACTAAAGTGTTTCATCCCACATCCTCAAGAACACACTTTATCCATCTGACAGTTGAATTTGATGTCAACAGTACATCCTATTGATCACTCAGAAAAACTACAAACTTTTAAACTTCTCTTGTCTGGTTCTATTTTGTCTTATGCAGGTTACAGGTATAATGGCCATCTCAGTGCAAAATATGAAGATGTATATAAATGAAAAAATACATATGTAAATGACAGGACTACTATACTTAAAATATTCCTCAATGTAACTCAGCAACAAGTGGGTCTCCTGCAAAATCCCTACACGACATCTGTCGTTCATGATTGTGACCTTTAATGTTTCAATAAACAAAATGTAATGACTGATTCATATTATAACATTTTTTTGTATTTTACATTTCATATTTTCAGATAGGAGAATGAAAAATATATTTTTTTTAATTTTACTTTCCGAAAAATTCCTACTTTGTGACTGCTAAGCACTATCTGCCTCTGTGACACTCCAAGGATATGATCTCATTTTGGAGATAATATTTGGTCTTGTTTTTATTTATTTACTGGTTATTGTAAGTTTTTCTGGGTGATATTAATTTAAATTACGAGAATAAGTCATTCCTGTAGCGACCAGTACAGGGAGAAGTGATATACAGTTAGTGCTGTTCAGGCTACACTATGCCCTCAGTTACCACGCTGAGGCATCAGTTAATGGGGCAACTGTTGCCCCGTTAACCCCAACAGACAGATGCACTGGACACAGGGTAAAAGCACCAAGAAGTTATTTTAATTTCTTCTTTGAATAGTGCTCTTCAAGCACAACAGCCACCAATAAACAGGCAAGAAGACACTAATAACAATAATAATTAACACAAATCTCTCCTCCACTTCTCCCAGCAAGCTCTGTCACACTCTTCCCGACTGCAGCTCGCTTGCTGGGTCTCCAGCAGTCCTTTATATAGTCCTTGACCCAGAAGTGCTTCTGTTCTTCCTTCCATGTGACTTGTCAGCACTTCCGGGTCAGATGGAGAATCCCAATTCTTTAATCAGCCCGGAAATACTTTGTGGCTTCAGTCTTTATGATTTCCTAGTACTTCCAGGCTGCAGGGGAAGCATGACTCCTCAGGTCCTTTCACAGCTCCCCCTGGCAGCACCCATGGTAACCAACAGGGCTGAGCAACCGAACTCCAAGTCCCAGGATGCCCTACGGGAATCCGGGACACTGCTATACTCCAGGGGAGCTGCCATCTAGTGTTTTGGGGGAGGCAGTGTCCACATGAAGCTGCCTTCCCCCCATCCTTCCATTTCAGGGGCGAACCGGCTGGGCTGAGCTGCCAGCCGTCTCTCACACTGTTAAATACTTATATAGATAAATTATATATTGTTGTATTGTGTTAAGTTTTGAATGTAGGCCAGTTCAGTTATCTAAGGGTTAATAAGTGCTGACAACAGTTTACAATATTATTGTTATGTTAACTGCTATGTAGAGAGCATGTGTGAATTTAAGCACCATTTTATATTGGATGTTGCCAATGAAATAAATTGACAGTAATTTAAAACTGAAGCTGTTGTAACAGCCAGTCCTAGAAAGTTAGTATTTAATGTTCAATTCATAGAAGTGTTTGCTTAATTTCAATAGAATATAATTTTCTCATAGCTACTTGGATTATGGTATAGCCTTTTACAACCTTTAAGTTAACATGAAATAGAACTTACTTTACTATATCTGTAAAACTGAGTGTTAATTAGGCCAGTTAGGATACAGTCTTACTGCTAGCATGGACTGTTCAATATGTTTGCAAATAGGATATTGGCATACAGTTTTATGACTAGCAGAACTCTCTACATGTAACCTGGAGAAATGAAACAAGATAAATAATCCGTAAACAGAACATTTTCTAGACAAGAACTTTTCCTTTCTTCAATATCATTTTTTCTCTATTTTTGTGTGAATTGTTTTGCCTTGAATTTTTACTAAAACTTTTAAAACAAAGATACTTAGTCCAAGGAGTTATTTGAACATGTGTCACACTATTGCCAGAATCATCCTATTAAGCAAACTCAAAACTGCAAATCTTTGGTAATTTGGGAAAAACACAGCTACCGCTGTATTTAATAAAGAATCAAATGAGCACGGCTACACAGAAAGGCAGAATGGTTTCACTGTCTCTATTTTCCTGGTTGTAACTTTCATTTAACTTTACTGCTAACACTGCCCCATGGCCTGGGAGGTGTTACGCCTCTAGTAAGTGACCAGCAAAGTCTTAGAATAACAAGTTGGGCACAGAATAAGATGAATATGATTTCTACTCTCTGCCCATTCTCCTTGCCCTGTCTCATTGTGACTTAGCAACCTTCCCCACCAAAGTAATATATTACTTCCAGAATAATCTTGACACCTTGGTCATGGAGGTAGTAGTTATTCCTTCTCATATAGTCTATCAGAAATAAGTGTTTCCTTGAGGATTGTACACCTCTGTATCCTGTCTTGCTGTTTGTGTAGCTCTTTCATGCATATCTTTGTTTCACATCTCTGCCATACCTACTCCACCCAAAAATGGTATTATTTAAATGTTACCTACCTCATTTTAACCTAATGTTTTCGTGGAAAGAGGACATCTCTAATATTCAAACTTAATGGTGCCTGTTGGTGAACAATGTTGTATAATGACAAATGATGTGAAAAAGTCCATGGCAAAAGAAAAAAAATTCTCTCATAACTTGTGTAGCATAATCCACATATATTGATATCTATTCATTTAGTCAAAACATGCAAAATTTGTGCATTTTTTGCTAAGATATTATTAGCAGTTACTTTCAGGGAAGGTGGTATTCAAAGTAAATGGTAATAATGATTTACCTTTTACCAATCATTCCCATAATACTGTGCATTTGAATTGGACACCAGAATATCAATCAACAGCCGGATACCATTGAATTTGATCGTTCAAGATGAACGTTCTCAACAAAAATATGAGATTAAAATTTAATTCTCAGCTTTGATCTCAAACTACATTGGGTAAGAGTAATTAAAAGAAAATTATTGTTCTTGGATGTAATATTCCTTTAACACTAGAATCCCTGAAGTCTATGAAAAATGCAGCTCAAGTTGCAGAGAAGATTCTCAGAGTTCAAGTCTTGTTTATCCGGGTGCAGTCTACTTGTGACTTTACGCTATAGGAAGATAAGTAAATAAGTCAAGGTAAATAACATTCGATCTGGCTTTTATATAGGTAACATACAGTATAAATGTTTCTTATGTAAAGACCATCGCAAAACATAATCACAAATCCTAGACTTACATAGATCTTTGTAGACACGAAGCACACATGAAATGCATGTATTCCAAGTAACAAAATATTTTTTTTAGCAAATACAGCTCTAGATACCTGACTCCTTGATAAACAAGACTTGAGCTGGGAGAGGTTTATGTACTTTCTGTGGTGGTGGGAGGATGGGATATCAGGCTGCTTGTTGCTTGAGCTTATCGACACATTTACAAGACAAAAGATGCTGACGGAGAGGTGCAAGCGGATTTAAGGTGGGATGGATTTACAAGTTTTTTCGTAAGCTTTGGTAATTCTAGTGTTAAGAAGTCTCCACAGAAAAAAATCACAAACAGTGAGATCGGGGGATCTCGGTGGCCATTGCTTGAAATGAAGCACCTTCCTAAAAATAATTGTCGAATAGCTGCCATCGATTGTCGGGCAGTATGCGAAGTGGCTCCACCTCTGGACTCCTTTTTTAAAGCCGAACCCATTTCTTCGAAATTACGCACCCATGTTGTAATCGCATGAGCAGACAGGCAATGAGCATGACATTCTAACTGGTAATGAAGCCGAAAATCTTTTTGTGCAGCAGTCACACTATCACCATTCTTGTAAAAGGCTTTCACAACGAACGCTTTTTGCGCACAACTCCACTGCTCTATTAAAACTAATGGCAAGGGGCTTTAATTGAGGTCGCATTGGTCCCAAACAACTGCTGATGCCCCAGAGTCGCCAATACTTAATTCCAAAATTTCCTGTTTACCTGCGCCACCCTGTATTATGTTTTGATGTGTCGTGTAGTGTTCTCTCATGTTACTTGTGCTTTGTGGGCAGTACCTCAATGGTGGGGCAACCCTGACATCAGCACTGACTCTACTCTGGCTATTTACAGTAGATGTCAAGTTGGTTAACCATCAGGAGACAAACAGTACAAATAAGAGGAGAATGCTCCATGTGAAGTTAGGTTATCAGTGGAGTCCTAGGACTGTTACATTTTCTTATGTTAATTAATGAGATAGATTTCGGTATAGTTAGTAAGACTGTACAAATTGCAAATGATACTAAAATTGTACTGATGACACACTGGGGAGGCAGCAAAAACTATTCAGAAAAACATGAACCAGTTCAAAACTAGGCGAATACTTGAAACAAGCAGCTTAATGTAGAAGAGTGCAATGTGCAATGTGAATTCTTTCACCAGGATAGATTTACCTGATTTAGATAGAATAATTTCTCAACTGAAACCCTCCACCTGCGTCCTTGACCCAGTACCAACAAGTTTTTTCAAAGAAGTATCAGGCGTGTTAATTGATAATATTCTTGACATAGTAAATTCATCATTAGATATGTGGCTCTTCCCAAACTGTCTTAAGACTGCTGTAGTTAAACCCCTACTCAAGAAAAATAATCTTGACCCCTCTGCTTTTGAAAATTTTAGACCCATCTCTAACCTGCCTTTCTTAAGTAAAATTCTAGAGAAGGCAGTCATTATGCAGTTAAATGACCACCTCAATAAACATGGTATTCTTGATAAATTTCAGTCAGGTTTTAGAATAAATCACAGCACAGAAACTGCACTCGTTAAAGTAGTAAATGACTTGCGGGTAAATGCAGACAGAGGCCATTTATCTGTTCTCATCCTCCTAGATCTGAGTGCCGCATTTGACACCATTGATCAAAACATTCTTAGAAATCGCCTTAGTCAATGGGTGGGCCTCTCTGGCAGTGTCTAAATTGGTTTGAATCCTACCTGGCAGGGAGAAAATTCTTCGTTAGTTGTGATAATTACAGTCTCAAAGACACATGATATCATATATGGTGTTCCACATGGCTCTATCCTGGGTCCGCTGGGTCCTTCCGTTAGGTCAGATTATCTCGGGGCACAACATGAGCTACCACAGCTATGCTGATGACACACAGCTGTATTTATCAATAGCACCTGATGACCCCGATTACCTTGACTCACTTACACAATGTCTTACTTGTATTTCTGAATGGATGAATAGTAATTTTCTCAAGCTACGTAAATAAGGAGAAAACTGAAATATTAGTGATTGGCAGTAATGGATATAATGAGGTTATTAGAAATAAACTCGATACATTAGGATTAAAAGTCAAGACGGAGGTAAAAAACTTAGGGGTAACTGTTGACTGTAACCTGAATTTTAAATTGCATATTAATCTGATAACTAGGACAGCATTATTTCACTTAAGAAACACAGCAAAAGTTAGACCTCTTATATCATTGAAAAATGCTGAGAAATTACAGTAGTTCACGCTTTTGTTTTCAGTCAACTAGATTACTGTAACGCACTCCTCTCAGGACTACACAAAAAAGACATAAATCGTTTGCAATTAGTGCAGAACGTAGCTGCTAGAATCCTAACTAGGAAAAGAAAATCCGAGAACATTTCTCCAGTTTTGATGTCACTACACTGGTTACCTGTGTCATTCAGAATTGACTTTAAAATACTGCTTATGGTTTATAAAGCCTTAAATAATCTTGCTCCATCTTATATATCGGAATGTCTGACACCCTATATTCCAAATTGTAACCTTAGATCCTCAAATGAGTGTCTGCTTAGAATTCCAAGACCAAAACTTAAAAGAAGTGGTGAAGCGGCCTTCTGCTGTTATGCACCTAAAATCTGGAATAGCTTGCCAATAGAAATTCGCCAGGCTAATACAGTGAAGCACTTTAAAAAACTGCTGAAAACACATTATTTTAACATGGCCTTCTCGTAACTTCACTTTAATTTAATCCTAATACTCTATATATTCAATTCATTATAATAACTATTCATGGTGGCTCAAAAAATCCATACTAACCCCTACTCTCACTTCTGTTTCTTTTCCCGGTTTTATGTGGTGGCGACCTGCGCCACCACCAAGTAATCAAAGCATCATGATGTTCCTACATTGATGGATTAAAAGCCAGAAGTCTACATGACCATCATCATCAAGTCCTTCCAGTGGGAACCCTAAATACAAATAGGACTGTTTCATTTATGTTAGGTAGAATGCCCAGAGGGGGCTGGGCGGTCTCATGGTCTGGAACCACTACAGGTTTTATTTTTTTCTCTCCAGCCGTCTGGAGAATTTTTTTTTTGTTTTTTTCTGTTCCCCCTGGCCATCGGACCTTACTCTTACTCTATGTTAATTAGTGTTGTCTTATTTTAATTCTTACTTTGTCTTTTATTTTTCTTTTCCTTATCATGTAAAGCACTTTGAGCTACATTATTTGTATGAAAATGTGCTATATAAATAAATGTTGTTGTTGTTGTTGTACATGTGCGCAAAAGGAACATAACTGATACAATACATGATGGGAGACACTGTACTAAAGGAAGCAATCCCTGAAAAGGATTTAGGGGTTATGTTGACATCATCTAAGCAATTTGCAGAAGTGATTAAAAAGTCAAAGAAAATGGTAGGGTATACCATAAAAACTACTGATTATAAATCAAGGGATGTAATGCTGAAACTATATAATGCATTTGTGACACGTTATCTGCAGTACTGTGTGTAGTTTTGATTGAACACTCTACAAAAAAGACATAACAACACTTGAAGCTGTACAGAGGAGAGCAAACAGGTGTATCCCAGCACTCAGTGACATGTCTTACTCTGACAGATTCAGAGAATTAAACCTGTGCATTATTGAACTGCTTGGGGTCCTCATCCAGGTTTTCAAAATTCTCAAAGGAAATAGTAAAGTACATCCAGCAGAATTCCTTCAACTTAATAGTGAATCGCATTCTTGAGGACACTGGAGGAAATGTAGGGGAAGTGCAACTAGGACTGAAGCTAGGAAGCAGTTGTTTATGTAAAGATTTGTGTGAATCCAGAACAAACCTCCAAGACACACAGTTGAAGGAGAAACCTTGACAACTTTTAAGAAGATTCTGGATGTGATATTGGGACAGCTTAGCTAAATAAATAAGTTTGATAGACTGAATGACTTGTGAATGACTTATGTTCTTATTTAAACCAGACAAAAAGAAAGCTTAAGAGTGGTGTATTGAAGAGCATCCACAAGTGCTCTGTTTTTCTTATTAGATTTGCCAGTTTTTACCTTCCATGTGCTCTGTTTGTTGGGATTCCGATTTGGATTACATTTTAGGACTTGTTCAGTTAGGATTGCTTTTTTAGGCAACTCCTGTCTGCTCCTTTTGAGTCTTTTGTTATAATTTTTCTTTGTTAATAAATATTTTCATTTTTAAAGATTATTTAGTGGACTGTTTGCTTAACCTAAACATTTTGTGTTTTTTCCCTTTCCTTTGAAGCATTTTGAGATTTTGGGGGGTTTACGATATTTTTGACACAACAACGTCTTTAGACCTAGGTTGAAGCAGGCCAGTAAAATTGAGGTTTAAGCTACTTGGTGTAAGGCTTACTCTAGGCAGGCAGACAAGGCGTGGCCTGGCTTGTGGAGCTTTTAGGATGTCTTACACCATCTTTCACTATGGTCCTGATTCTATTTCATGACAGTTGCATTTTGTCAGATGTTGATGATGTTAGAGTGTACGTGAATGATTTAATGTTAAGTGACTAGGCACAAGAATTCCACTGTTTGATAAATTTGTTTGTGACACAAACAGTGTGTGAACTTGCATGTAATTAGCAAAAGAAGGACATATTAATGTTAACATTATAAAAAGTCTGCACACATAATGAAGAATTCTAATAGGTCCTCTCCAAAAAATATCACTGATCTTTATCATGTTTAATGGCTTTACTTATAATAAGTGTTTGGCTTTCTGGCTTGAATGCTTTCTGTTTACACCTTAGCGTTTTATGCAGCAATTGTCTGTGCTTTCCATAGTCTACATGTTTCACATTCTCTTCATAGTTATTCGTTTCACCCTATTAACGTGTTGTCACCATACAACTTCTTATTGCTAATGCATTCAGCCTTACATAGGCAGAATTCTTAGTGCATACACATTATTTTGCCGTGAACGCTATTTCATTCTGAATTTTCAGAAATGCCTTGATTATCTAAAAATTTCTAATTAGCTTTCACTTTAAACAGCTCATATACCCTCATCATAAAAATGTCATCTCTGACTCAAAACCAGCTCTCCTGCAGTGATTTTGGCTCCTCCACTACATCAGTACTGACCTGCTCGAACTTACTCCGAGCTCAGTATGTAATCTGTGATTTTGTTTGTGCTGCAAATTACTAAAAATATCTGACTTAATTGCAACATCACATAATGAACAGAATGTTTTGTTCACATTCACATTATGTAGAATCACCATATAAATTAAAAAAAAATTGAAAGTCACTGCTCTTTATTTTTCATAGCTGTATAAAAAATAGTGCATGGTCTTTGTGCTGTTAGAGGACAGGAAAAATAAAATAAAGGAATTTTAAGAAATATCATCTGTTAAGCCACTTGCTGATAATTGAATAAAGTTTCACTAATCAACAACAACATTTATTTATATAGCACATTTTCATACAAACGATGTAGCTCAAAGTGCTTTACATGATGAAGAAAGAGAAAAAAGACAAAATAAATAATTAACATAGAATAAAAGTAAGGTCTGCTGGCCAGGGAGGACAGAAAAAACAAACAAAAAAAAAAACAAAAAAAAAATCAATAAAATCTGCAGGGGTTCCAAGGCCACGAGACCACCCAGCCCCCTCTAGGCATTCTACCTAACATAAATGACCTCAATCAGTCCTCATTGTATTCAGGGTTCTCATGAAAGAATTTGAAGATGACGGTCACGTGGACTTCTGGCCTTTAATCCATCAATGTAGGGACAGCACGGTGCTTTGATCAGGTGGTGGTGGTGCAGGTCGCCACCACAGAAAACCGGAAAAAGAGCAGAAGAGAAAGTAGGGGTTAGTACGGGTTACAGAGTCACCATGAATGATAATGATAATTAAATGCATATACAGAGTATTGTGATGGATGGCCGGCTAAATAATCCGGCCCACACCTCCAGGCCGCCAGGTGGAGCCCTCCCAACAGCAAGGAGGTTCCCCGAATTCCAGCAGGGCCTTATGGACCTTGTAGTTCGTATACACAGCCCTGCTGGATACCATGGGGACCACCAGGAGCCGCTGTAGGGAGGCTTTCAGACTGCTATGTGCCCTATAACCCGGAAGTGCGTCAGGATCACATGACCAGAAGGAACGACGTGCTTCTGGGTTGAAGAAAAGGACTTTTACTCTGACCCGGAAGTGATGAGGACTTGTGGTTTGTTGGACAGGAACCACTTCTGGGTCAGGGGGTATAAAAGGACTGTGGGAAAGCCCAGACACTGAGCTGAGCTGGGAGGAAGGGTGGCTAAGTGTCTGGGAGAGGAGGATAGAGAGTATTGTGTAGAGAGAGAGAATTGGTATTTGTATGAGTAGTGTGGTGTGGAGGGTGCTTAGTGCACATGTTTATAATAAAAAGAATAGTACTTGTACTTTCACCTGGTGTCTGGAGTGGTACCTGAGGGTTCAAAAGGTCGATAACAACCTCAACTGTAACAGTATCTTGAGTAAACTAAGATGAAGCTATGAGAAAGCCATGTTAAAGTAATGTGTTTTTAGCAGTTTTTTAAAGTGCTCCACCTGTATTAGCCTGGCAAATTCCTATTGGCAAGCTATTCCAGATTTTTGGTACATAACACCAGAAGGCCGCCTCACCACTTCTTTTAAGTTTAGCTCTTGGAATAATAAGCAGATACTCATTTGAAGATGTAAGGTTACGATTTGGAATATAGGGTGACAGACATTCCGATATATAAGATGGAGCGAGATTATTTAAGGCTTTATAAACCATAAGCAGTATTTTAAAGTCAGTTCTGAATGACACAGGTAACCAGTGTAGTGACATCAAAACTGGAGAAATGTGCTCGGATTTTCTTTTCCTAGTTAAGTTATAATCAATAATTGAATTTACAGTAAACATTACATTACCCATCCATACTTTCTGAACCTGTTTTTTTCAATCCAGTATTGGTCTTAGAAGTGATACAAGAGCAGCCCATATGGGAGCCTCAGTTCACATTTGTAAAATAAGTAAAGAAAAAGCTGCACTTACAGAATACCAATGGTGAAATGAAAAAGCATGAATGTTGCATACAGATAATGACTAGGCAAAGAATCAAATGTACATTTCTGGAGTTGTGATTAGCGTGACAATTCCTAGTACTGTATATAAGTCACCCATACTGCAAGAAGCCAAACCTAATTTCAAAAACATGGTGAATAAGGTGTGAACAAAACCTAGGTAATAATAGCTTTGGAGTAGCCAAAAAACCCACACATACACACAAAGAAAGTGAAAACTACACACAAGTTCTGAGTTTGCCAAGAGCTGCACTTGTGTCCCTGAGGCTGTGAGGTAGAAATGCTGACTACTGTGCCATACAACTGTACCCACCAGTGCCTCTTTTGTAGCAAGGAATTTCTGCTTAAACTGATGGATAAGTCATGTACTGTATCTAGTAATAGAATAAATCAATTACAGTTAATTTCGCTTTGTTTATTATATGCAAACCTGAAGAAAAGCTATACATGAACAAAATATAGACCCTGCCTGCACAGAAAGTTGGTGTTAAGAATGTATTGCCTTAAAAGCTCTAGTGTATTCCAGTAAAAATCTTATTTGATGGCTATTATTGTCAAAATATTAGGATTATTTTTAACACAATGTTCATTGCATTACAAAGGACATATCTTTTATTTCGGTTTTAATTTTTGCTTATTAGTTTGTGATTAAAACAGAAGTAACACTTTATATTTTTAGTAATATTAATGAGCCAGAGGGCGGTAAGCCCACACAAAAGCTGCTTGTGTATTTGCTTTTACATTCTACTGCAATACTGTTAAAAGTCTTTCTTAGCTTAATCCACTGATGGCACACTTGTAAATCAAAGCTCTGCTGGTGTCACTACAGGTCAGAACCTTTCCTGTGTTTTGCTGGTCTTTAATGGTTTTCCTTGGCTGTGTAGCACCATGTGCAGTGAGACAGCGAAGCATTAAATGTGCTATTATCTCCATCTCCCGCGTGACTCCTGAAGAGATGTTGTCCTTCATCTCCTGTTTTTCAATCCTCTGTCTTATCAGTTACCAGTTCAAAAAACTGAAGCCACCTGATTTTGTATTAAAAAGGTCTTTCTTGCATTTACAAACCAGAAACCTTTTTTTTACCATTTCACATTGCCTTGAAGTTAATGGCATGATGGCTATTTAAAATAAAGGTGTTTTAGCTCATGGCTAAAACACTTTGATATCAAATGACTAACTCTGAAAAAGCATCTTAGCACCATTACCAATTAATTTGTGCTGGCATGCAGTTATATGCTTAGAGAGTAAATTTTTTAATAATGTTTTTAACTTAACATTTAATATTATTAATTGACTAAGCAAATTCTTACCGTCACAACATAGACAGCAGTAAAACTACAAGTCTATTAACAAAACGTTGCATTTGCAGATAAATGTAATAAAAAGGATAGCATTTAGAATCACTATAAAGATTTATAAGAAGTATAGCTGTGGTCTGAACAACCATTCAGTTATTAAGAGAACTAATGTAACACATGAAACAAAAATATTTAACCTCAATTTGAGCATCCTACCCCAGTGGGTATGGTTTCATTTTTGCGCATGAGGTTTAAATAACCTTTTAGGAATGAAAAATCGCATGAGCTTTGCTGTCTCTGGCCACTATAGGATCTTTATGGTCGTTTTATCGGCCATTCAGTTTTCTTTCTTTTCCACTGTGCACCATTCAGTGGCTCATTCTTTAAACAATTGCATGTACACCTTAAGAATATGTCTTTAAGGTAGCCTCTGAAAGTAAACATCAACTTATACTTACGCACTAAATATTTACAAAATTGTTTGATTCTTTATGAATGTTAACATTGCATGTCTGTTATAGATATAACATTTTGCAGAATTTTTTAAACAACAATATGATTATCCTTTATACTCTGTACCTTACCTAGTAATGAAAAAAATGTGAATGCTGATTTACACATAAATATAAAAGTAACATTTAGAAAAATAATCAGCTAAGTGCCTTCAGCATGGAAATGCACTATATTAATAAAATGTATTATTATTATTATTATAACCTCTGGAATTAAAAGTAATTTGCTACTTTTAACTTGACTTGGATATACCTAAAGGCTCTCTCTGCTGAAGATTTTCAATAAAAGTACAGCATTACCATCTAAAACTATAAAGGCAAAGACTTTTAGGGGGACACAAAATCCCTGTCCTAAAGATAGTAATGTCTTTTTTTCTGCTTCAGCTAGCACATCTTCTAGAGCGATTGGCAAATTTGTGTATGTCTGTTCCCCAGTGTATGTAAGCTGCCAAGGAGAGCTGTGTTTGCATATAGTCAGATAACTGAATTTACCCTACCCAACACCGTGCTTACTTTTACAAAACAGCAGTTAAACTTGAATGAATCCTAATGTTTCATCCAGACATTTAAATGTACAGAACATTGTATCAAATCTTGAAATACTAAACACATTACTAACACATTTTTTCCTCTCTGTTTTAAAGAAACTGCATTACTCTGATAGAATTTGGTTTACAAAGGCTGATTGAAATTATGTTGCTATACTTTTCAGTAAAAAAAAAAAATCACATTTAGCGAGATTGGAGTTCCTAAGGTCATGGTTAGGTTACAGTATTCATAAATGTTCTTTTTCTTATTTTTATAAACATTATTTAACCTATTCTGTTAATTTTGGTTTTAAACATATCAAATCAATTTTACAAAATGCCATATTTTTCATTTTTTTAAGTTATTTGTTATTGAGCCTCACCTCCCCCCCCACCTCTCTTTCTCTCTTTCTATATATATATATCTGTGCAATTTATGAAAAAGGTTCATTAACCGGTGAAAGTCTACATTTAATACTTTCACTCCCTATGTTGTAATTCGCTGTGGCAACAGACTATTTTTCAACAATTAACAAAAACAAGCTTATTCCAGTAAACAAAATACTACAATTTATTTATAACATAAAGATAATAGAAAAAGGATCTTTCTTCTTCTTTCAGCTGCTCCCGTTAGGGGTTGCCACAGTGGATCATCTTTTTCCATATCTTTCTGTCCTCTGCATCTTGTTCTGTTACACCCATCACCTGCATGTCCTCTCTCACCACATCCATAAACCTTTGCTTAGGCCTTCCTCTTTTCCTCTTCCCTGGCAGCTCTATCCTTAGCATCCTTCTCCCAATATACTCAGCATCTCTCCTCTGCACATGTCCAAACCAACGCAATCTCGCCTCTCTAACTTTTGTCTCCCAACCATCCAACTTGAGCTGACCCTCTAATGTACTCATTTCTAATCCTATCCATCCTTGTCACACCCAATGCAAATCTTAGCATCTTTAACTCTGCCACCTCCAGCTCTGTCTCGTGCTTTCTGGTCAGTGCCACCGTCTCCAGCCCATATAACATAGCTGGTCTCACTACGGTCCTGTAGACCTTCCCTTTCACTCTTGCTGATATCTGTCTGTCACAAATCACTCCTGACACTCTTCTCCATCCATTCCACCCTGCCTGTACTCTCTTTTTCACATCTCTTCCACAATCCCCATTACTCTGTACTGTTGATTGTGGTATAGTGGGTCCCTAGCTCCCATCAAGGGCCACTTTTAAAATAAATAATCACCGTGCTCGCGGCTTAGCAAGGGGGCGTGGTGGTGTGTGGCCGACGCGGTTCCTGAGGAGTTCATGGTGTGGGCGTTTCTCACCTAAGTGCACAGGTGAGAAACGGTCCACATCCGTAATTATTCCCAGGAGCTGCTGATTGCCTTGACTATCACATTCCCCTTCATATATAAAAGTGCGAGTCGGCTAGAGGGGAGAAATAAGAAAAAAAATAAAGAAATGAGAAAGAAAGACGGAGGTTGCTGGAGAGCAGGAAGCAGGGTGGTGAGAGAGCCGGTGTGAGCGAGCGAGAGAGAGAGAACGAGCGAGCGAGTGCAGGCTCGCAGACAGGCAGCTGGAAGGTGAGCCCCAAGAAGGGTGTTTGGCCAACACTCAGTGGGGGCAGAAGGAAGCGGTCGCTCCCGCTGAGTATTGTAGGAAGGAATGAGAGTGACCAGCTGAAGGATGACTGGCCGCGTAAGGCCGGGAAGGCAGCGGGAGTCAGGAGGCTTGGTGGGTGAAGTCCTTGATGTGAGCGTCTTGGTCGTCAAGGAAACCAAATCTCTGTCTAGGATGAGTGCGCAACCGAAGCCAGGAATTGGGAGGCCTCCAGACCGGTCAAGCGGAGTGAAGGTCAGCTGCTGAGACAGCGACTCGCCTGCTGCAGGGCCCAAATGGGAGAAGCAAGAGAGACGCTAGGGTAAAAGAAGCACCGTGCTCTGTAAATGTTTTAAAGTACTGCTTCCACCGTTGTTTTAACCTCGTTTTTATAGATTGTTTTTCTATTGTTTTTTAACCTCCACGTGTCACTTTTGTTTTATGGATTATTTATTTAATGACTCTTTTTAGAAGGCACTGCACTTTATTTTGAATACTTTGTCTTTGACTGTTTTGTTCTGTTTAATAAAAGCACTTTTGCACTTTTGCACCATCCCCTTACTATGTTGTTGCCTCACAGCTTAGCTTATCGGTAACATTACCAATGGTGTCAGGTTAAGGGCTCCCGGATAGCAGACGGGAACATGCAGCAAACCCGCATCGTCACATTCATACCAAGTATTTAAACTCATCCACCTTCGACAACTCTACTCCTTGCATTCTCACCATTCCACTGACCTCCCTCTCATTTACACATACATATTCTGTCTTGTTCCTACTGACCTTCATTCCTCTCCTCTCTAGAGCATATCTCCACCTCTCCAGGGTCTCCTCAACCTGCTCCCTACTCTCGCTACAGATCACAATGTCATCAGCAAACATCATAGTCCATGGGGACTCCTGTCTAATCTCGTCTGTCAACCTGTCCATCACCATTGCAAATAAGAAAGGGCTCAGAGCCTATGCCTGATGTAATCCCACCTCCAACTTGAATGCATCCGTCACTCCTACCGCAGACCTCACCACAGTCACACTTCCCTCGTACATATCCTGTACAACTCTTACATACTTCTCTGCTACTCCCGACTTCCTCATACAATACAACAACTCCTCTTGAGGCACCATGTCATAAGCTTTCTACAGGTCCACAAAGACGCAATGCAACTCCTTCTGGCCTTCTCAATACTTCTCCATCAACACCCTCAGAGCAAACATTGCATCTGTGGTGCTTTTTCTTGGCATGAAATCATACTGCTGCTCACTAATCATCACCTCACTTCTTAACCTAGCTTCCACTACTCTTTCCCATAACTTCATGCTGTGGCTCATCAATTTTATCCTCCTGTAGTTACTACAGTCCTACACATCCCCCTTATTCTTAAATATTGGCACCAGTACACTTCTCCACTCCTCAGGCATCCTCTCACTTTCTAAGATTCCATTAAACAATCTGGTTAAAAACTCCACTGCCATCTGTCCTAAACACCTCCATGCTTCCACAGGTATGTCATCTGGATCGACGGCTTTTCCATTCTTCATCCTCTTCATAGCTGTCCTTACTTCCTCCTTGCTAATACATTGCACTTCCTGATTCACTATGTCCTCATCATCCAACCTCTTCTCTCTCTCGTTCTCTTCATTCATAACCCTCTCAAAGTACTCTTTCCATCTGCTCAACACACTCTCCTCGCTTGTGAGTACGTTTCCATTTTTATCCTTTATTACCCTAACCTGCTGCACATCTTTCCCAGCTCGGCCCCTCTGTCTAGCCAATTGGTACAGGTCTTTTTCTCCCTCTTTAGTCTCCAATCTCTCATACAAATCATCATACACTTTTTCTGTAGCCTTCAGCACCTCTCTCTTCACCTTGCGCCTAATCTCCTTGTACTCTTGTCTACTTTCTGCATCTCTCTGACTATCCCACTTCTTCTTTGCCATCCTTTTCCCCTGTATACTCTCCTGTACTTCCCCATTCCACCACCAGGTTTCCTTTTCCTCCTTCCTCTGTCCAGATGTCACACCAAGCACACTTCTTGCTGTCACCCTTACTACATCTGCTGTAGTTTCCCAACAGTCTGGAAATTCTTCACTACCACCAGTGCCTGTCTCACCTTCTCCCTAAAGTCAACCTTGCAATCTTCCTTTTTCAACTTCCACCATTTGATCCTTGGCTCTGCCCTCACTCTCTTCATCTTCTTGATCTCCAACGTCATCCTACAGACCACCATCCTATGCTGCTTAACTACACTTTCCCCTGCCACTACTTTGCAGTCTTCAATCTCTTTCAGATTGACTCTTCTGCATAGGATGTAATCTACTTCTGTGCATCTTCCTCCACTCTTGGACATCACCCTATGTTCCTCCCTCTTCTTAAAATACGTATTCACCACAGTCATGTCCATCCTTTTGGCAAAATCCACTATCCTCTGACCTTCTTTATTCCTTTCCTTGACACAATACCTACCCATCACCTCGTTGTCTCCTCTGTTCCCTTCATCAACATGTCCATTGAAATCCGCTCCAATCACCACTTTCTGTTCCTTGGGTACACTGTTCATCACTTCATCCAACTCACTCCAAAAATCTTCTTTCTCAACCACTGCACACCCAACTTGCGGGACATATGCACTAACAACATTCATCATCACACCTCCAATTTCCAGCTTCATAATCATCACTCTGTCTGACACTCTTTTCACCTCCAAAACACTCTTGACGTACTGTTCCTTCAGAATAACCCCTACTCCATTTCTCCTCCTATCCACACCATGATAGAACAATTTGAATCCACCTCTGATCCACCTGGCCTTACTCCCCTTCCATTTAGTGTCTTACATGCACAATATATCAGCCTTCCTTCTCTCCATCATATCTGCTAACTCTCTCTCCTCACCAGTCATACTGCCAACATTCAAAGATCCTACCCTCAGTTCCACTCTCTTTACCTTCCTCCTCTCCTCCTGCCTCCGGACACGTCTCCCCCCTCTTCTTCTCCTTCTTCTTCTTCGGCCAACAGTAGCCCAATTTCTGCCAGCACCCTGTTGGCTAACACTAACCCGGGGCTCTACCGATCTGGTATGGAAATTTGTATTGTTGTCCGCATATTGATTTGGCAATATTTTACACCAGATGCCCTTCCTAATGTAACCCTCCCCATTTATCCGGGCTTGGGACTGGCACGAAGAAACTCACTGGTTTGTGCATCCCCTGTAGCTGGGTTTGCATCCCCTGTGGCTGGGTTACCCCCTGTGGCGTTATAAATAAATTGTAGTATTTTGTTGTTGACTCTCCTAACGGGAGCAGCTGAAAGAAGAAGAAGAAGATAATAGAAAAGGATATATGTATATATACTTGCATACAGTGGAACCTCGCTTCATGACCATAATTCATTCCAAAACTCTCGTCGTAACCCGATTTGGTCGTGAACCGAAGCAATTTCCCCCATAGGACTGTATGTAAATACAATTAATCCATTCCAGACCATACGAACTGTATGTAAATATATATATTTTTTTAAGTTTTTAAGCACACATATAACTGATTAAACCATAGAATGCACAGCGTAATAGTAAACTAAATGTAAAAACATTGAATAACACTGAGAAAACCTTGAACAACAGGGAAAACTAACACTGCAATAGTTCGCGCTATAGCACTACCAACCACTGGCTAAAAACACTTTTTTTGAATGAGTTTTAAGCACAGGGAAAAAAATGAACATTTGAAAAAATCCGTAATTTAATAAACCACCAAGAAAACTAACATTGCAACAATGCATGCTACGAACCGATCGCTGTAAACAGAAATGAAAACAAAAACAAGCCCAGTGCATTCTGCCTTCCTACCTTATGTGTCCAGCCCTGTCTCTCATGTGCCTCTGTGTGCGTGTCTCTCTCTCTCTCTCTAGCGCCTCTGTGTATGTGTGTCTCTCTCCCGTGCGTCTGTGTGTGTGTGTGTCTCTCTCTCTCTCACGCGCCTGTGTGTGTGTCTCTCTCTCTCTCACGCGCCTGTGTGTGTGTGTCTCTCTCTCTCTCGTGCGTGTCTGTGTGTATGTCTCTCTCTCTCGCGTGCCTGTGTGTGTGTCTCTCTCTCTCTCGCGCGTGCCTATGTGTGTGTGTGTGTGTCTCTCTCTCTCTCTAGCGCACCTGTGTGTGTGTGTGTCTCTCTCTCTCTAGCACGCCTGTGTGTGTGTGTCTCTCTCTCGCGCGCGCGTGTGTGTGTGTGTGTCTCTCTCTTGCGCACGTGTGTGTGTGTCTCTTTCTCGCATGCCTGTGTGTGTGTGTGTGTGTGTCTCTCTCTCTCTGGCGCGCACCTGTGTGTGTGGGTCTCTTTCTCGTGTGTCTCTCTCTCTCTCATGTGTGTGGCACTCTCTCGCTCTCTCTCTTTTGCTCGCTGCACAGGAAATGCACAGGGAGAGACTGAACATGTACAAACCGAAAGGGAAACTGGCTTGTTCGAATACCGAGTGTGTGGTCATGAACAGATGCAAAAGTTTGGCGAACTTTTTGGTCATAAACCAATTTGTGCGTGTTCCGAGACGTTCGTGAACCGAGGTTCCAATGTATATTCTTTTTCTGTTATCCTTATGTTATAAATAAATTATAGTATTTTGTTTATTGGAATAAGCTTGTTTTTGTTAATTGTTGAAAAATAGTCTATTGCCACAGCAAACTACAACAGAGGGAGTGAAAGTATTAAATGTAGACTTTCACCAATTCATGACCCTTGTTCATAAATTACACAGATCTCTTTATATATCTGGCTAAAGAAGTGAAACAGAGACCCCCAGCCCCACCTATCCCACTCAGCCTATGTTAATTTGACATCCCTAGGTGGGTGTCATGTCGATATTTTTAATGAATTTCTTTGCAAAAGGCTAAACTCATAATTAATTGAGTGATCATCCAGCACTGTCCTATAATACCATGTTTAAGATGCTTAAAGCTTCCTTTAAAAATAGTGCAGCCTATAAAGATCATTTAGAAGTTTGGACACATTATATAATACAGTATATTGGGACATAAGTGCTTTATTTGTTAACAAGCAATTTTTAATTTATATCTTGGAAGGAAATTTGACTTCAATCACTGCATATTCATTTCAGAACCAATGCTCATTTGGCAATCTATAAAAAAGGGCCTACATAAATTATCACAATCAAGAAATCTGTTACTGTTTAAAAATAATAAAAACATCTGCCATAAACCTGCATAGCAAACCAGTTTAAAGGAACAGTTTAGAGCAGGCAGTCAGTTATGATAAACACTGCTCCAGAACTGATATGTCAATTATCTTCAGATCAAAATATTTTGTATTTCACCTGCATCGAGACCTCAGAGCAAGAAAAATGATTACTTTGTGGTAGAATTTTTGTATAGTCCATCTAAAATAACAGTGTAAGAGGACTGCACCCTTCACAACTGGAATAATGGTAAAGAGGCAAACATATCAAAAACAGATGTGTTTTACTATAAATGTGTCACTTCTCCAACATTACTGCCTGCATGATGCTTACTTTAGCTTGTAACAAAGATTGTCAAGAGACATCAACGGTTTGGGGCAGCCTCCCATATAATATGCCCTGGCTGCGAATGGGTATTTTTGTTGAGTTGTGTTCAGGTTGAAATCCGAAACAGAACTGACTTTAGTTTGAGAACATGGCAGCTTTAAAGGCCATGACAGGAAGTTAAGTCATCTGGATCGGAACAGGAAGTGATGTCATCAAGACCGGAAGTGGGCTTTACCATGGAAAGTCTGTAGAGAACGGAGAGAGAAAGTTAGTGCAGCTCGCCACCCCCTGGTCTGGAGTGGTACTACTATTATTTAGGCCCTCTAGCTGCCTCCCAATTGCACGTGTGTGACAAGCTATTGTCTGGGAAGTGTTTTATGGGTTTTGAAAATGGGAAACTAAGGTTATAGGTGATGCACAGTCACTAACCCACTTTCCATTTACACCATTTGGAATGGAGGAGAAGCCCTCTAAAAATGTGAGGTCACTTCAGCACCACAAGCTCTGTCCCTTCTGGTTCACAGACTATATAAACAGTCATCATCTCAGAAGTCAGTATTAATCTGGGAACCTGCTTCTTTGGAGGATGGAGCTCAATCACAGAGAAGTGTACTTTTTTTGGAGCACATAGTATCCACAGAACTGGAGATAGACACCACAGTTTTCATTCTCACATTTTCTTTAAAACAGCCATCTTTAATATTAAACCATGTGTCCTCTGCAGTTCCAGCTCTTTTTTATTTACATCAAGAGTGGAAGAGTTGGCAGCTGAGGTGCTCTATGTATCTAACGCTATAAGCGCCACGGCCAAATCTAACTGGTTTTGAGTTTTTAAATCTGTAGTTATTTCATCAGTGTGCATGACACGCTTCTGTCCTTCCCTGACTTTTCCTAAATTGCTGTACTTCAAATGCCCATTTTGTTGCAACTGTGAAATTCTGTTTCAGCTCATACCTGACTAAATTTGCATATCCTTTTTTCCTGGACACATTCACTCCTCTTACTGCTATCAGCATTACTGAAAATTGTTTCCCAGATGTGAAACAATTATAAAATAATCAACAAAAAATGTCACACTTACAATTACTCACATTGTTTTGTGATGTGTGAGTAAAAATATATATACAAATCTGAAAACTGTCGGCATTCCAGTTATTTCAGTAAAAAATGACTATAAACTTACTTGAAATGGCATCACAATGTTTTTCACACACAGGGGAATATGAAGTACACAGCCAGCATGAATCTGATATGTAGAAGGGACATCATGCAAAGCAGCACAAGGTGGATGGCGCACATGTCTTTGCTAAAGTAAAACTAACATTTCTTGTGATGGACTATTTTTACCTAATGGACAAACAATCTAATTCTGGTAGAATTCATATCCTTAATTATAGGAAGAGCAAGTATCAAAGAATAAAAACATTTTTTCTCTAAACACTTGAATTAAATATGATAGCTTCTCCTTAATCTCACTACTGCTTTGAATACTAGTGAATGCCATCCTAAAATATCTAAAGAATCATACTGGACTGAGCCCGTCACGCCTAGTTTTCTTTTATTCTCCCTTTTGTTTTTACTGTTGCAGCTTCTTGTTCTCTAAGCCTCTTTTCTATGGCATTGCTGAAGGTTTGGTTCAGAGTAAAAAGTACTCAAAAAAGACAGCACAGACACTGGCACCTACCTATTTGCACAACAAGATATAGAGGAGTACACATCCACTGTCCTATTTTATATACAGAACTGTATAGATAGCGTAACTGTTAACAAGCACATTTGATGTTTCCCAAATAATAAACCATGGATGACCAGAGATGTCAAGTTTTGGTTTAAAGAGTACAATATAGCCTTTAGGTTTGGAAATTGTGAATTATATAGTGCTGCCAGATCCAGTTAGAAGAGAGCCATCAACAATGCAAAAGCAGATTGCAGGGTGAAGGTTGAACATCATTTCAATGATGGAGACTCACAACGTGTTTGACAAGGTATCCAGCACTTTACAAACTATAAAGGCAGCAAAGGCCCACACATCAGCATCAGTGATTCACTAACAGAGGAACTCAACAACTTTTTTGCTTCTTTTGAGGTGAATGAGGTGACTGATGCAGAGACCAGAACGACACTGTCATCATCTTCTATCAGTACAGCATTTACTGTTAGCATGAATGATGTCAGAAGAGCACTCTGTAGTATCAACCCAAAGACTGGTGCTAGCCCAGATTGAATTCCAGGGAGGACACTCAGAGACTGTGTGGATCAGCTGGCAGAGGTGTTCAGCAGCATCTTTAATCTCTTTCTGTCACAATGCACTGTTCCCAAATGCCTTAAGTCTGCCATCATTGTGCCTATTCCAAAGAAGATAGTAATCAGCAGCTTTAATCATTGCAGACCTGTAGCTCTCACCTTCACTATAGTGAAGTGACTTGAGAACTTAGTCCAGAGGTACATCGTATCTTCACTCCCACCTACCTTAGACCAGCACCAATTCACCAACAGAGCCAAGAGATCAACAGAAGATGCCATTAATACAGCTCTCCACACTGCACTGACTTAATTGGAACACCATGGGGCATATGTGAGGACATTATTTGTGGACTTCAGTTCCGCTTTTAACACAATCATAACTACCAGGATGGTAACCAAACTGCTCAACCTGGGTGTCAACCTGCACACATGTAAATGGATCAAGGACTTAAGAAACTGACCACAGACTGTTAGGCTGGGAACCCACTACTATGAACCCGCCTTGAGCATGGGAAAGGTGCTATATAAATAAAATTTATTATCATTATTATTATTATTTTTATTATTCCCCAACCCTGACACTCAGCAGTTGACCTACAAAAGGCTACATGCTGAGTCCTCTTCTTTATTCCTTATATACTCACAATAAAACCCACACTAAAACATGACGTACGAACAAAACTAGAAATGTGCGCGGACACAAAAAAATCAGATGCATAAAACTGTGTGTAAGCAAAGTTCTACGCACTTTCCATTTATAATTACCAATCAACGTAAATTTTAATGCACATGTACGAGCCTACAGCACACCACAACTCCTCCTAGAGTTTCATCTATTTAAATATGCAAAACAATATAAATAGTCCCTTCCATTCAGTGCTTTGTTAAAAGACAATGGCAAAAGCACATGTAAAAAAGAAGAATTGCAGCAAATGTGAAATGGAGGTCTTGCTTAGTGAAGTGGAGGGAAGGAAAAATGTACTATTTGGTGGATTAAGCAGTGGTATAAGCAACAAATGGAAAATCAATGGAGTTGCACAGTGTGGTGGAGGCACTCAGAAGTTCAAGTTTAGTCGCACAGTGCCTGAAATAAAAAATGAAGTGGTCAGATATTAAAAGTCGATGTGAAAAGGTGAGTTGCAGCCCATCATCTGAGTGTGAACACCACTGGAGGAGGTAGCAGAATTCCAGGTCTCACACTGTTTGAGTAACGAGTTGCTGCAATTATTGGTGACACTCTTATAACTGCCATTTTACCAACAGGTGTGGGGGACTCCAAAATCACCTAGGGTGAAAGTGAGTTTTAATTTTTTTTTTCACTTACCATTATCCTTAATCATTTCAATAATATGCATGCTTAATAAGACAAACAAGCAAGCAGCAGATGCAGTATTACTGATTATTCTGTTTCAGACAATATTACAAAAGGTGACCCCCATGCCTCAAACATTTTTCCAGGCAGTGATGGTGCTGCTGTGCTAAACCCATACCCATGCCTAGGAAACCACAGAGTGACCATCTGGCCATGTGCTGACAGATGCTGTTCTGGAGTCACAAATTGCTGTATTGGATGCTGTAAGAGATGTGGTCATTGGACTAAGGAATATAAATGCTGTACTATGCAAAATTGACCATAAATTAAATGAATTGGTTAAAAAATAAATGCTGCATCCGATTATCTGCTTTTTACATTCTGCTAATTACATTTAAAAGTTGTAATGCTGTCCGATTTGGCTGATCATTTAGTTGGGTCAGGGTCAGGTTCATCAAACCGCATCTTGTCAGATACGGGCAAGCCACAATTGTGTTCCACATTATGTAGCAACCTACCTGCTTGCCCCATGCAACATACTTTCTGTGGACTATACAGCAGCATTCTACCACTCTTTCCAGGCAGCATTTACGGCCCTTAAGCTGCCGTATAGTACGTTCTAACACCACCCGAGCCTAAGAGTGGAGGTCATTATAACGTCGCTCTTCAGTTGGTGGGGTTGGTGAGCACAGTGAGAAGCCATGTCTTCAGGGGGTACACACTGTCTCCTAAGTAATATGGTTACATCATACAGATATCTTACAATTTTGACCAAAGGGGTAATATTAAATGTTTTATCCTACTGATAAGCCATCCATGACACACAATACCATTTTCAAGTTTGTTGTTCCCAAATTCTATTTCTCAGAATTAATTAATGAGTTGAGCCAGATCATCTCGTCACAATATGAAAGAAATGCATTTTCGAATCACAGATGATTTGCACATTAATAGAGTGGAAATGATTTCTATTTAATTAAGCAAATTTATTTTCTGAAAGTGCCTTTTTAGCAATGTGTGTGCAGTGGACCACTCCGATTACATTTGGAAAACTGGACATTGTTTCAATGCATTTTGATATTTGCCTGTCCAACCACAGTGTAAGAACATTTTAGTTATTTGGATGACAAGCAGATAATACTATGCCATGCTGCTGGCATACTGTGACTCTGTGATGATTGAGAACTACCCGATTGGACAGCCAGTTCATGTTGGAAATCTCCTGTGGCTAAAAACCCAAGGGTGGACAGAATTTGAAAAGGAACAGCTAGAGCACAATTTCTCAAAGTCTGCCCTTGTAAAGTTGGCCCCAGTTTAGAACACATCTCCAAGAGGATAGCTCTTGGAAATCTAAATCGACCTAGAAGCCAGTCATCATCATGGGACCAGAAATCAGTATGGTCTCTAATTATAGCAGCCTGATCATTGAATGATACATATCTTCTTGAGTGAAAACTTTATTTTATCATTATGAAACATCAATGAGTGAAATCTGTCTCTATAGGCCAATTGCTGACAACGGCATCAGTAGACAACAGCAGTTTTTAATTTTGTTTTTGCATTGTTTCAGCTTGTTACAACAGGTTCAAAATGCCACTGCCAGAGCCTTGACCACATTACACTTCAGTTGTTTCATCTACACTTTCAGCTTGTCAAACATCAAATCATCTTTAAAGTGACATTACTGACTTTAAAGCTGCTTGTCTCTACACTGAAGATTACTCATCTCTGCTGCTTTCACCATTTAACCCTTTCAATTGTTCACTGACAGACAAACTATGGTGATTCTCTGAGCTGTCTCGACCAGTATGAAGAGCAAGAAGCCATGTGGTTTTATTGTGGTGAGAAACAGAAATCACTAACTCATGATATGAAGATGGAACGTAGTAGTACGGAAATCATGATGATTTAGAAGTGCCCACAGGCAGCATAGAATGGAAGCATTGAGTGTTTCTATTATTTTTTTTTTAAGGTTCTCCTTTATTTTGATTGAAATGCATCATTTTAACATGCTGCAACATTACTAGAAAGAAGTAGAAAATGTCTTAAAATGTCCTATGTTTATTTATTCACCTTTGAGAGAGTGATACTGGACTATACAGTATGAGCTCTCTTGTGGTAGACCACCTGGACCCACTCAGTTTGCCTATCGAAAAACTGGAATTGAGGATGCAATTATCTTTCTGCTCCATGAGGCTTATTCTTACCTGGACAAAGCTAGCTGCACAGTGAGGATTATGTTTTTTTGATTTCTCCAGTGTCTTCAGTACCATCCAGCCATCCCTGTTAAAGGTTAAACTCAATGATAAACAGGTGGATTAGCCTATGGTGTCCTGGATAGTGGATTGCTTGTCAGGCAGACCACAGTTTGTGAAAATCAAGGACTGTGTCTCTGATACCGCTGTGAGCAACACTGGAGCACCACAAGGAACAGTCCTGTCTCCTTTCCTCTTCACTCAGTTTACCAAAAGTCATGTCACTTGCAGAAATTCTCAGATGATTCTGCACTTATGTGTTGTATTAATAAAGGGAATGAGACAGAGTATAGGAGTCATGTTGAGAACTGTGTTTCTTGGTGCAAGGGGAATTGTCTGCATCTTAACATCAGCATTGACATTCTCCGCACCAAACGTCTCTATGTCCAGCCACTATTCATGGAGTGGATACAGAGTAGTGCACTCCTACAAAGACTTTGGGGTCCACATTAATGGCAGGTAGGACTGGTCTTGGAACACAGAGGAACTATATAAGAAAGGGTACAGCAAGCTTTTTTTCATTAGGAGACCTCATAAGGTTCCTTTAATGTGGGTGGTGACAGCCTTCACATCTTCTATAACTCTGTGACGGCCAGTGGGATTTTTGCTGTGGTATGCTGGGCTGGTAACATAATTTCAGGAGAGGCCCACTGAATCAACAACCTAATTAAAAGGGCAGGTCCAGTTATAAGATGCAGTCTGGTCCCCCTTGAGGTAACAGCAAAGGAAAGAATGAAATCAAAAGTGAAGGTCATTATTAACAATGCTGTATATCCTCTATCTAACACACTAGCACTTTGATCCAAAGAATATTCAACCGAAGTGTGTCAAGAAACACTACTGGGTCTCCTTTATACCATCATAACTTATCAGACTCATGGAGATTTCTAAATCCGTATTTAAGAGTATATTCCTTCGTCTCACCAGTACATCATTGCTACTGAATAATTAATTATTTCTTCATAGATAACAATTTCTTGCCCATGATCACATCTTGCAACTACAACACTATTGTTATCTCCTACCATGCCCCTGTGTTCATGAAGCTCAAATCACTATGCCCCACATAGTCATCTCACAGCTGGTGTCTTAACCCCCTGTTATTAGCTAACGAGAACTGTACAGAATATACATCCAAGCAAATTGATTCTTTTTAAGAGACAAATGCATCCTCAGAGGTTTCTGCAGGAATATTCTGGGAAACTCTGAAGGCTTTTTTAAGAGAACAGATTATCTCATATCTCTCCCACAAAAATAAATCGGAAACCAAGAAAGCCCCAGAGTTAATCAGTGAAATTACCAGAACAGATCAAGAAAACACCGGGTCCCCAAATGAGGCACTTTTTAGGAAAAGACAGGCTTTACAATCAGAACTCAACCTCTTGACAACAAAATAAACTAAACAATTCATTTTCAAATTGTGACATCATTACTAATGAACATGGAGGGAAGGCTATTAAGATTGTGGTGCAACAAATCCACAAGCAGGAAGTTTGCAAAGCAGTTTCTGTAATCACTAATACAGAAGGAGATAAAATCATTGACCATAAAAATATAATGCACACATTTAGAGACTACTGTACTCTACTAGTCTCTATCCATTCAGTCGTGTCCAACCCTTGGATACTCTATAGACCAGTCCTCACAATGCTTCCCTGTTTTCCCTATCTTCGTTCTATTGCTTAATGTTCATTCCCGTGTCATTCTTGATGGTCTTTGGTCTCCCTTGCTTCCTTTTACCACTGACCATTCTGAGTAGCACCTCTTTTTCTAGTGAATTTGCCCTCATCACATGTCTAAAATAGGTCAGTTTTTGTCTGGTGATTTTGCCTTCCAAGAACAACTCTGGGTTTATATGATCAAGAACATCTTTGTTGGTGATCTTATCTGTAAAACTTTTCAATTAATTTAGCTCCCCTTTTTTTAGCAATATTTATTGAAGCCAGAGATAATAAAGTTTTTCGCCAAGCATTAATTATCATTTTCCTAAGTAAAATAAGGACTTATTACAATGCACACCAATCTCACTTCTGAATAATGATGTTAAGATACTCTCCAAAGTTCTAGCTAGAAGGCTTGAGAAAGTGCTCCCTTCGGTAATATCATAAGACCAAACCGGATTTATTAAAGGTAGACACTTAGCTTCCAATCTTCAACACATATTTAATGTAATATATTTACCCATAAAGTCTAACACTCTGGAGATCTTACTATCTTTGTATATAGAAAAAGCATTTGATATGGTTGAATGGGACTATCTATTCACTACTCTGCATACATTTTTGGTTTGGCCCGAACATTTGTGCATGGATCAAACTACTGTATACCAGTCCAGAAGTTTCAGTTTGTATCAACAACATTATTTTAGACTACTTTAAACAAGCTTTAAACAAGCACGGCAAATAAAGGCGTTCATAGATAATTTAGATAATAATAGATAGATAATAATAAAATATCTACGTGGCATTGCACATAGTTGCGTTTGCCTTTATTCGCTGCACCCAATTGAGGTCTCCATTTTGAAGCTCGCCTTTATTTACGAGCACCTTTATTCGCCGCGCCCAATTGAGGTCGCCCTTTTGAAGCTCGCCTTTTTGTGCGCACCCTTATTGAATAGAACCTGGAAATGTATGGAATAAATCATTTAGAGATTAGTATATAAATAATATCTTTGCATCCTATGAACAATTGCACTGCAAATTTAGCTTCCCATGAACACAATTTGTTCACGATCTCTAAATTAGTAACTTTGCTAAACAAAATCTGCCCAATTTCCTCACCTCCCACCTATTTCTATTTCAGAAGAGATATTGATCAGACTCAAAAAGCATTTCTTTAATATATAAAACCATTTTAAAGTACCTTTCTTTTAAATATCCCAGAGTACAGTGTGTGAAAAGCTAGCCCAGCCACAGATAGACACGATAACACAGTGTCCACCACACACACGTTTATTTTACACAAATACTGTATATACAACTATTATTTACAGTTCACAGTCCTTGGTTTTCTCTCGGCCACCTCCACTCCTGCCACGCAAGCTCCGTCCATCCGTCTTCCACCCAACTCCGCCTCCCTGATTGGAATAAGGTGGCCCCTTTTATCTTGTCCCGGATGTGCTCCAGGTGCCTGATGATGCACTTCCGGCAGCACTCCCCAGTGTGGCGAAAGTGCTGCCCTTGCACCCGGAAGCACCCCAGGCATAAGCCATCCCTGGTCTGTCAGCATTTCCTTGTGTCCTGGAAGTGCTGTCCCCCAGGGAGCAAGGACTGGCCAAGTGCCCAGGGAAAAGAAGCGCCGCTCTCCTGGTTCCTCCTTCTTCCAGGCATCCATGGCAGGGTTCCTGGCCATCTATCACAAGTGCGAAAAGGATCTCTCACTCAACATTTCAGAAAATGAGTGGAAGGCAGCCATGTACAGAATTCCCTCTAGCTCCATATGCACAAAGCATTCAATTAATCAACTTAAAATCTTTCATCAAGCACATCTATCTCATTTAAAATTGTCAAAAATGTTTCCAGGGCAAGATCCAACCTGAGAACAGTGCAATTGAGCTCCAGCCTCACTAGGCCACATGTTTTGGGTGTGTACCAAATTAACATCATTCTGGACAAAAATGTTTAAATGTCTATCAGACAGCCTTTGAGTCACAATCACTCCTAATCCACTAAGAGCTGTGTTTGGTGTACTCCCAGATGGGCTTAAAACAAAGGAGGACAAACAAACTGTAACTGCCTTTACTTCACTATTAGCACATAGACTTATGTTGCTCAACTGGACGAATCCTAGCCCATCTCTTTTAAGTCATGTGCTATCTGATGTTATATACTATTTGAAATTGGAAGAAGTCAAATTCTCACTTAGAGGATCTGTTTAAAACTTTTTAAAATCCTGGCAGGATCTAATCAATAACATTTTAGAATAAACATTTTTATTGGGGAGAAGGACTTTGCTCCCTATTTACTACTCTCAAAGTTTTACTCTGGCTGTTGGCCTTCCTCTAGTTCTCATTAGTGGGGGTGAATTTAGTTTTGTTAAGTTTGACTTGATTGTATGGTACATTTCATGTTTTCCATAAATTCAAAAAAAGTAAAAAAAAAAAAATAAGGAGGGCTCTATTATGGGATACCCTCTGGAACCCCTGGAGGTAGAAGTGGAAGAATGAAGACGAAACTGAGTTCCATTATAAATAATGTTGCACTTCCTCTGTCTAACACAAAAACACTGAGGACTTTCAGCCATCAAATTATTTAGCAGAAATTTGGCTCCTTTCTCACTGTGACTGTTCGTTTTATCTTTAGCAAAGCTAGAATTTTCTGCTTCTTTTTAGTAATTTTGGTGTGTACTTGAGGGAGATTGTTATTGTTGTTTTTTATAATATTTATTTATTCATTGAGCTCCTGTAAAAGCTATATTTTCCCTTTGGGTGAAATAAAGTACTTTGTTTCTATTGCTCTATCCATCTATCTATCTAAAAGCGCTTAGATTGGAATTTTTCACCTTTAACAATCTTGTTTAAATAGTTTATCCATTTGGCAAGAGGTTACCAGAGACAAAAGAAGTCTAAAAGGAAGATGTCCAAAGGACGGTAGCTTTAAATAAAGTACACGGTGTAGTTGAACAAGCATTACTGCATCAGTGTGCCAAGAGCTCAGGTTTCAGTCTTAGACTGGTTAAATGGAGTTTGCATATTTTTTCCATGTGTCTGAAAATTGATTCCTATGAGTGTGCCCTGTGATGGACTGGGGCATTGGTAGAGTAAGGCCGGATGCTAACCCCACACTTTAAGAACACTTGTGCTAAATACCATGATTAAAACTTAAGTGTAAGTGTAATGTTGCCTCAGGTCCTATCCACGAATTGCAGACTACTTGACAAATGCATGAATGTTCATGATGTTACGGACAGCAAACTGACAATATCTTTGTGAAATAAATAAGAACTTGTGCAATTCTTTTCTGAAACAACACATTGAAAATTTTTTGAGTAGCAGGAATTTGCTTCTGTTAATAGACATACTGTATATTGCTGGGAAACAGCTGCCTCCTGGATTATAAAATAAACATTCGATTGATATATGAATAAATCAGTAGTGAAGCACATACAGGTTATTTACCTAAATTCCACCAGAAATTGTAATTGACAATTAACAAAACTCAACTGTTATCGGTTTCGTTAAAAAAAGCTAAAAATGAAAAATAATGAGTGATGAGTGATGTGTGGTGAGTGAAAAGTGAGTAGACATGACTGACAAGTTATGCCTTATGAATAACAAATGAGATGCAATACATGACCCATCATGAATGAAAAGTCATCAGTGACAAGTGAGTAGTGATGAGTGACAAGCATGAAATGACAAATCATATATGACATGGAATAATATTGATGCTTTATGACAGGCACCATAGTCTTGAATTCCCTGGAATTTCTAGGATCACCCCTAACTCCAGAAGTTTGTCCAGATATTTTAAAGAAAGTAACTTCTGAGACAATACTATTATAATTATTATTTTTAGTATAATGACAACTTTTGATTGGAGCTTAAAGGCTGGTCCTTTAACTTTTTTAGGACAGATGTTGACTTTTGTCGACTCAAGGGGTCAGGGCGATAAAAATTATAAATGTTGATAAAACTCAATGTTACATTATAAGCAGACGATCTTTACTAGGAGGACTGTTAGACTCGTTGACTTGATGTTGAATCACTGTGTATGTGTGAGTGGCAGATAGTAAACAAAGTCTAGAATGGCATCGACATCAGGCAAGAGGGTGAAGCGAATGCACAAAGCAAAATACTCCATATGTATTATTTATTTATTTTTGTGTATTATTGCTGAATTAGACTGACTTATGGAACTCCAGTTTTGATGCAAACAATCTGGAGATCAAAAATGAAAGATAGGTACCTACATCAGCTGATCAGTCCCTGGCTGATTGTAGTGCTGAACACACTCATGGAACTGATGTGCCTATGGCAGTGGACACCATCAGAGGACAACACAGACATTGATTCACAGGAGTTTTAGAAAAATGAAGAATTTGTGCTATGTCAGTGGGCAAACCACACCGGCAGTGAGTCTGGGAAATAACTTATTTAACAGTTCTCAGTGGGTAACAACTTCTTAACTTATTCAGCCTATTTCCTTGTTCTCTGATACCAGCTAAACCTGCACTCTCCTGTCTTATACTATGTAACAGATGGAATTACATCTACCAAAAACCACTCAACAGTCTGCTGTTGGCAGAATTTCCAAATCTGTAATGGGAAAGGCACTGGCGAGAGGTTGGTAACTCAAGTGCCCTTCTGTTTGACTTTGCAGATTCAAAACAGATGACTGTCATTCAGTACATTTCCAAGAGAACCATTAATGCACTTCACAACAGGTCATCTACCTAAAGCTAAGCATGTTTGGGCCCAGCCAGTACTTGGGAGTGAGACCAACCAGGAAAAGTTTGGGTTGCTGCTAAAAAATGTTTTGGCAAGGCCAGCTTGGGGCACTTACCCTGTGGTCTGAATGTGGATCCCAACGCCCCAGGTCTGTGACAGGGATACTGAGCTGTAAAAATGGCACTGTTCTTTGGGTGTGATGTAAAATAGAGCTCCTGACTCTCCCTGGTCATAAAAGATCCCTGGGCATCCTTTGTAAAGAGTACGTTATTTCCCGATGTCATGGCTAAACTGCACACCATGGTCTAGTCATTCTGGCCCGTTAATCATCCTTTGTCTCTAATTGGCTACCTGTCTCTCACCTAACAGCTAATGTGTAGTGAGAGTACTGGCACCAAATGGCTGCCTTTGCAATATCCAGAGAGCTAAAGTGGCACTCAACTTTCTATTTAAAGGACTTTGAGCAGTGATCAAAGCGCTGCATACTTATAAAGAATTATTATTATTATGAAGAATTCCTGAAGGCCTCATAAACTGACAATTAATTTTCTATGAAATGGATATTACTCATCTATGTAATTCGCTTTTTTTCAGGTGAGTCTGGCTTTGCAAGGAAAAGGAAAACTTGTAGTAACTATTCAAGGAGTTGAAAATATGAAGTACAAGTGACAGTTCAGGTTTCTTAACTATTGACACAATTAAACCCAACACTCATATTAGTAATTATTATTATGTTGAAGCATGTCTGAAGTGATTTTCATGTATGTGCATGCAGAGACTGATACAGCATTTTAACAACTGATAACTCAACTTACTAATGTATATCGTATGTATACACACACACACACATATACAGGTGCTGGTCATAAAATTAGAATATCATGACAAAGTTGATTTATTTCAGTAATTCCATTCAAAAAGTGAAACTTGTATATTAGATTCATTCATTACACACAGACTGATGTATTTCAAATGTTTATTTCTTTTAATGTTGATGATTATAACTGACAACTAACGAAAGTCCCAAATTCAGTAATAATAAGAATATTAATTAGAATATCAATTAAGACCAATGCAAAAAAAGGATTTTTAGAAATGTTGGCCAACTGAAAGTTATGAACATGAAAAGTATGAGCATGTACAGCACTCAATATTTAGTTGGGGCTCCTTTGGCCTGGATTACTGCAGCAATGGCATGGAGTCGATCAGTCTGTGGCATTGCTCAGGTGTTATGAGAGCCCATGTTGCTCTGATAGTGGCCTTCAGCTCTTCTGAATTGTTGGGTCTGGTGTATTGCATCTTCCTCTTCACAATACCCCATAGATTTTCAATGGGATTAAGGTCAGGCAAGTTTGCTGGCCAACCAAGAACAGGGATACCATGGTCCTTAAACCAGGTACTGGTAGCTTTGGCACTGTGTGCAGGTGCCAGGTCCTGTTGGAAAATGAAATCTGCATCTCCATAAAGTTCGTCAGCAGCAGGAAGCCTGAAGTGCTCTAAAACTTCCTGGTTGACGGCTGCGTTGACTTTGGTCCTCAGAAAACACAATGGACCAACACCAGCAGATGACATGGCACCCCAAACCATCACTGACTGTGGAAACTTTACACTAGACCTCACGCAACGTGGATTCTGTGCCTCTCCTCTCTTCCTCCAGACTCTGAGACCTTGATTTCCAAAGGAAATGCAAAATTTACTTTCATCAGAGAACATAACTTTGGACCACTCAGCAGCAATCCAGTCCTTTTTGTCTTTAGCCCAGGCGAGACGCTTCTAACGCTGTCTCTTGTTCAAGAGTGGCTTGGCACAAGGAATGCGACAGCTGAAACCCATGTCTTGCAAACGTCTGTGTGTGGTGGTTCTTGAAGCACTGACTCCAGCTGCAGTCCACTCTTTGTGAATCTCCCCCACATTTTTGAATGGGTTTTGTTTCACAATCCTCCCCAGGGTGCAGTTATCCCTATTGCTTGTACACTTTTTTCTACCACATCTTGTCCTTCCCTTCGCCTCTCTATTAATGTGCTTGGACACAGAGCTCTGTGAACAGCCAGCCTCTTTAGCAATGACCTTTTGTGTCTTGCCCTCCTTGTGCAAGGTGTCAATGGTCATCTTTTGGACAACTGTCAAGTCAGCAGTCTTCCCCATGATTGTGTAGCCTACAGAACTAGACTGAGAGACCATTTAAAGGCTTTTGCAGGTGTTTTGAGTTAATTAGCTGATTAGAGTGTGGCACCAGGTGTCTTCGATATTGAACCTTTTCACAATATTCTAATTTTCCGAGATACTGAATTTGGGACTTTCATTAGTTGTCAGTTATAATCATCAACATTAAAAGAAATAAACATTTGAAATACATCAGTCTGTGTGTAATGAATGAATCTAATATACAAGTTTCACTTTTTGAATGGAATTACTGAAATAAATCAACTTTGTCATGATATTCTAATTTTATGACCAGCACCTGTAGTGACCATTGCTTATAGTCAGTTTAGTACCTCCTCTGTTACGTTTTTTTACTGCATAACGCTGGCAGTTGCATTCTCATACGCTTTTAACTGCAAGCTGTCTCTCCATTTAACAGTAAACCTTGTCAGACACACACACTTAGGGGACAGCCAAAGGGTTCAACAAGGTGCGTAAAAGACATCAGAAAAAGGGTTGGTAATGAGCATTAATGCCTTTTCTCTTTCCCTCTTTCAGAACCATGGAAGACTAAGACAGAACTAATCACTTCCCTTCCTTTGCAGATGACTTCACTTCCATCTCATCTTGATGACGTAACTTCCATCCCATCCTGATGACCTCACTTCCTTCTCATACCGACAACATATACTTCCTTTGAAGGCTGGCGTCTTTCAACATCTGCAATAAGATGTTGTATCAGACGGTTGTGGCAAACGTCCTCTTCTACGCGGTGGTGTGCTGGGGAGGCAGCATAAAGAAGAGGGACACCTCATGCCTAGACAAATTGGTGAGGAAGGCAGGCTCTATTGTAGACATGGAGCTGGACAGTTTGACATCTGTGGCAGAGTGACAGGCACTGAGCAGGCTCCTGTCAATCACGGAGAATCCACTGCATCCACTGAACAGTATCATCTCCAGACAGAGGAGCATCTTCAGCGACAGACTGCTGTCACTGTCCTACTCCACTGACAGACTGAGGAGATCGTTCCTCCCCCACACTATGCGACTCTTCAATTCCATTCGGGGGGTAAACATTAACATTATACAAAGTTATTGTCTGTTATACCTGCATATTTATCACTCTTTAATATTGTTTTTTATCAATATGCTGCTGCTGGAGTATGTGAATTTCCCCTTGGGATTAATAAAGTATCTATCTATCTATCTATCTATCTATCTATCTATCTATCTATCTATCTATCTATCTATCTATCTATCTATCTAACATCAATTTTCATTTCCAGCCATTTCTGTATAAATCCAACCTGTTTTACAATACTCATTTGTCTTTAATTTTGACAGAAAAGGGTCAGTATCAGTCATGATTGAGAACTCTCCTACAATATATGGGGCAAATACCCAAATCTTTTGTTTTTATTTTGACTCCAGTCATTCACAACCTACTGTATGGCAAAGAAACACAGCTGCTCTTCAAAAACTCCCTCTTAAACAGTATTTCAAAGAGAAACAAACAGACCCTTACCCATCCTTTGCATCCTTAACAGCTCACTCTCCTGTCCTATGTCCTTCTCTGTCCTGTGTCTGCCCCAGTCCCTACTTCTGAGCCACTGAACCCGCTTGATGAAGAAGACTTTGTGTTCTTCTAACAAGGAGAGGGGAGCTGGACCACAACATTTGGCTGTTTCATCCTGTGTGCTTGCTTGCTGAAGATAATCCCCTTTTGAATAAAGTCTTGTGTCTGTACCTGCCAGTTCAGCAATAAAGATTTTGGAAACCTGTTCCTTTTTCCAGTCTCCTGTGTAACTCTGTGACCCAAGCTTGACAATAGATATATATAAATATATATATTGTGAGGGACAACATGCTGGGACCAGAGTCCCAGCCAGAATTCATTTGGGATCCTTACCTGGCCGGGACACCATTAAAACAGAATGACAGGGGAGGCCAATATTTCTGGCTTATTGTCTCCTCCTGCACGCTAGGTGGAAGCATCCCTTAGTATTGGTACCCATTTAGAAACCTGATGGGAATGCTAAGAATTGTAGTCCAGTAGTGCAACCCTGCTAGTGTCCGTGGGTTCTGCAAAGGGGTGCTGCAGGGAGTTACACTCCCTACTATTTGGGACTCCTGTATGGCCTGGAAGTGTTTCCAACAGACGAGGCCCTGACACCAAAAGTACTCCCAGATCCTCAATAAAAGAGACTGCACTGCCTTGTCCAGGTGAGATGGAGCTGGGAGCAGAGACAGGCAACACTCGTCTTGGTGGAGTAGCAGTCCAGTGGAGAGAGGGACAGAAAAGAGAAGAGACACCCTGTGGAATTTGTAATAAATGCCCCATTATTTAAACCTGGGCCTGTTTCTGTGTGTTTGGAATTTGAGGTTCTATGGTGTCCCCTAACTTTCACAATATATAAAGTGATTCTATTCATACAACAAAAATACTTTTTTTGTTACGGTTTCTTGGATCAATTATAATAGTTGTGCAATATGCCAGATTAGTCACGTATAATGGATAGTAGTGCATGTTGAGAAGGGCAATGGGAGATCTCTAAAAAGGAGTAGCTTTATTTCCTGTGTTTATTTTTGCTATTTTATGAAATAGTATTCAAAAATTAGATCATCATGAGTTTTAAAAATGTGTATTTGACCAGTGTATCTTTCACAGACCAAACCACAGAAATTCTCTAACTTGCAGATTCAAATACAACAATGCAGGTTTAGCCATGAATTCTATACTTATATAGTAAGATAATAGTCTGTAGCCTGCTGTTAATAGCATTGAGTTATACCAGTTTGAACAGCTGGGTGGTGTTTACAAGAAGACAGGCCAATTGGAGAAGCAGATACTGAAATATTAATTTGATAAGACACTTGGTTATCTATAAAGAGCACATGCACAAAGGCATAAATTGGTTTCTTTCTTGTCTCCTAGGACTCATTGGAGCATCTGTGGGTTTGAGAAAACACACTTTAAGGAGGGTTGCTCTTTTCTCTGTGTATTGGATAGACTATGAACTGGAATTAAACAGAATTTAATCCTTCCTTAATTGTGTGAACTGAGCACTTAAGCGCCTTGCCATTATTCTCCCGATCACTACAATTTACAAACATTCAGTTTTTTAAAACACTCAGATTCTTTTTAAAAATCGTTTTTTTTTGTTTGTCTTTATGTGTGTAGATGTGTAATGTATGTATCAATCACTTATGAATTGTGTGTCACTATAGTGTGAACCAAGTAAACACTTACTTGAATTGTTTAGCTTTAATACACTTGTATTTATCATCAAATTCGTTTGATCTAGGCTGATTTATTTTCCACACAGTGTAATTTGGTAATCAAATTGGCTTTGCAAGCTGGAAAATGTGTTAGTACCCCAGAGATGTAATGAAGCACTTTCCCTAGCAGACAGAGCTTTATGGTGTTTAAACATGCTCACACAGGGCTTTAAAAGGAAAGTGAAATGAAAGCTAAAAGTAAAACGCTTGAAATGAAAACATAGGCCGATAGATTTGGGACATGCTTAACTCAAATTCTCCTATGTGATCTACAACTGCTTAATCTCACATTATTTTAATGTCCCCAAATTAAATAAATGCCTTAATATAAGGTTATTTAAATCTCTTCAAATGCATCAAGCACTAATATATAACATACAGTATATATATAAAATGACCAAAAGAGACACAAAAAAGGTTTGGGGTTCCACCCTATATATTCACAACTCTTGGGGAAACTAAACCCACAATGTAATCAATTAACGCTCAATGGAGCCAAGTAGTTTATTCAGACTGAGTCCAAGAAAAGTGGATGCTTTTATAAAGGATGAGGTGGAAGGAGTGTGTCCAAGGGGTTGGAACCTGAAGTGAGGTCAATGGTAGGGTTGGTTCTGGAAGCAGAGGTGGAGTTATGCCGGCTTCTGTTCAGAGGATCTGAAGGGGAGAAAAAAGAAAAAAAGGCATTAAAACACCCAGTCAACCCCTGGTCCAGCTTAACATGTTTAGCAAAGCCCACTGATTGCCTCCCATGCACTCATATGTGACTATATATATATGTGTGCTACCTGTGAAAATGTTATTTAGCCTCTAGTCATATTCACAGACACTTTGTCACCTTTAACACTTTAACATTGTCTTCTTGTTAAACCAAATAAAGGAATGAAGAACCTAAAAGAAAAAATGTAAATTTTTGACATTTTCACAGTATAAGTCACAAACCTTCAAACAGTGTGACTATATAAACCTATGCAGTTGTCATAGATATACAGTATGGTAGTAACTAACTAGTAAATATCTATAATTATATATATGCATATAAAACTCTGCTTTCTCTATATAGATCTATATATAGTCATAGGCAATTAACAGAAAAAAGAATCTACAACATTGATACCTGGTTAAAGGCAAAATCAAGCAAGAATTATGAAATAAATTACAAAAGTGGCACTTACTATGAAAATCAGGTTGTCTGAATTACAAGAAGCAAGATAAACCTACAACACAGGCTGTTGTTTTAAAAAGCTGAGCTGGGTAAATTTTATGTGATAAAACAGTTCATCTCAAAAGTGCACACTTCTAAATTAGATATAATTTGAGTAGTGCAGCCATAGAACTGGCATAAGCAAAGCAAAGCAACTTGTTATCCCTGAAACCCCAGAGGATTTTTCTTGAACACAATGACTGTCACTACACCAGTGCTAACAGATGTGCACAGTTGACAATCTCAGAAAACCTGCCCAATTTGTAACACTCTATGTTTATGAAAATATTAAAACTATTTGAAAATGAAACCAGTGCAGCGTTTCCAAGTTAAAAGTATAATTTAGGAAAATATGTGGATATCAAATAACTGATGTGTAATTAGTAAGCATTGAGGGAGTAGATCACAGATATGAACCCGCTTTATTATTTTGTGAGCTCTGGAAATTGTCCACAGGGGTTTAGAGGCCAGTCAATATAAAAGATGACAATAACCTAGCTCTATGGTTATTAAACGTACCCAGAAAACTACTGGAGAGATTCTTATAGAAGGATTGGCAAGGACTAAAATAAATAGATAGAAACAACACCAAGCTATCCACTAAGCCTCTTATAATTACTAGTCATACAACAGAGAGAAATGGATGTTGTTTCAAGTATTGAGAGAGAATTGCAAGAGGCACGGGGTTAAGCTGAATTGTGTGCTGAGATGGTGTTTGAGAGCATATCTCATTTTGTATGGGCAGCCCTATGCTGTACATGCAGGAGTGGCATAATGATTAAACAACAGTAAGTCTAATGGTGTGATACACAGTAAATCACACAAATTATTCCTCTGGCAATATATTCATAACCCAAATATGCTTTTATTTTAGATTTTACAATTACAGCATCATAATCTGCCTTTGGTGTTGAAAAATGTTTAGAACTTTACTAAAATAATTTCACATGTCACCAGTGACGGAGCTACTGGACTAGTGTAAGGTGTCCACATATAGCTTTACTGTATATCAGTGTTTTGACATAAAGGACAATAGCATAGACTCACATTCATGATGTGGAATTGTCATTTGCCACTTCTGTAAGTGTTTTCAGAAATAAGTAGTGACCTGGAGGGTTTTTAGCACAGTGATGCAAAAGTAGGTCTAATTTGTGTGAAGTTCCAAATTCTTCTAACAGTTCAGAGATGTTGTGCCAGTATAGTTATCAGCATTCTTGTATGCATAAATACGAAAATGTAAGTGAGCGGGTGAACAGATGGATTCTACATAAAACAATAGTAACAATAATAATAATACATTTTATTTATATAGCGCCTTTCCCATGCTCAACTTACCATTTCATTTTTGTTTTGAAAGGAGAATGACATGCCAAATGAGTAAGTCAAAAGACATGAATTTTCTGATGTGTAAGGGCTCGTTTATACTTCACGCTCAGAACGCGTACGTGCCCGCATCATAGCTGCCACGTGTTCCCAGCGTTCATTTGATGTGTCCTCTGAGCAGGTCCTCAGAAATTAATGCGACGCGTGTGCGAGGTGCAGTACCAGCAAAAAGTCGGGGGGTGCAGTGTGCTAAAAGTTGGAATGTGACGTCAGAGTCTCTGTTTACTATCTGCATGTGAGAGAAAGCCGCTTTGCGGATCCTACGAGGTCGGTGTGCGCGCTTCGATGTTTGATGTATGGTTCGATGAGGTGAAGCAAAATGCAGACATACAGATGCATTCGTGGTGCTTTTATATTCAAGCGTCGCATATTGCCGATCGTAATGACATGATACATTTTAAAAGTCTCACATACTGTCTTTTGTGCCGTCTTTTTTTCTAGGGCTTCCTCCGGTCCTGACAACAGCGGATCACCACCAATAGATCGCCGCACTGCGCACATTAAATGTATGATATTCCAACTCTCTGCACATTTAGAATGCTTAGATTTATACTTGATATCACTTTCATGATGAAATCCATTAAAGTATGTATGTTATATTTTACAGATAAATCGGTAATTTTGTTTAAATAATGAATACTGTTAATAAATACACACATGGGGGTGACACGATGGCGGAGCGTTAACGCTGCTGTCTTGCAGGGAGTCACGTCGCCGATATTCCCTGCTTGGAGTTTACATGTTTTCCTGCTGGGTTTCCTTTCAAAGATATGCAGATTTGGTTACACTAAAGTGACGCTAGTGTATGTGAGTGCTTGTATTTACCTTGCGATGAGCTGATGCCTCATCCAGGAATTGTTTCTGCCTCGTGCCCAATGCTAGCTGAAATGGACAAATCCCTGGACTGATGGATTTTATCATTAAACATTCTTTTCAGAGATATTACGGTAAGGTGTCATCGGAATTTAATGGGTGTTCCAGGCAATTCACAACACAGCGAAGCCAAACCTGTTCTCACCGTGATAATATCTCACACTGCCACCTGGTGGATTCCTCCAGATTTACGTAAAGTACGCGCGAAAGTATAAACAGTACAACACTTGCGTAGCAGGAGCATCCACTGCAGCATGCGTCGCGTCGCGTGAAGCATAACCCTGGCCTTAGTGGTATGTTCTCCTCTAATAACAATCAATCAATCAATCAATAAATAAAGAGCAATGTATAAAAGATTAAAGTTTCTATTGGTTATAATGTTGACTACACTCAAATACTGTATATGTAAAAAGCATACTTGTGCAGCTGGCTTGAATGGTGTGGTGCTGGAAAATTTGCTGTAGAAGAGACAGTCAAATTGCATACACAATGGTAAACTAACATTAAACAGATAAACTAAGGAAGTCATTAAATAGGAAGAAAATGTGTTTTTTTTCTCTTTAGATGAATGTGGGAAAGATAGAAAGATCGCATCAATCATAAACTGAGAGTACATTGCTTTTTTTTTCTTTCAATCAAAAACTGCAAATATATCTTCACAACCATACCAAAGAATTCACAAATTATGTTTAAACGCCAAATGCAAGAATCCCACTTAAAAAAATAAAGATCTAACAAGACTATTGTTTATGTCTAACATGTGTTTCTCCTTTTTTTGCCTGTTTTACTCGGATGCTTTCTCAGCTCTAATGGTTATTTCATGCCCTATGCAATACATGTAATTGCATTATTGTTGTTTGGTTTTATTGCAAGAAGGAACTAATTAGCATTCAGATTACACTTTTTGTGTATGCTTGTAGACAGTTAAATTCCAGGGATGCATAATTTGAAAACAATGTTCTAAATTGTTGCTGTTTTCCACTATAATAAGCTTTATAGATGACTAAAATTAAAAATCTGGCTACAAACGTATATATAACGCCCTGTTAATTGTTATCTGTTGGTTCCTCAGGGAATTAAAGGCACTTCAGCCTGCAAAGTAGGAAGTAAATAAAACAAATGATTTATTCTTATGTACATTATTACTCCCTGTTTATGAGGATTTTGCCAGGGACTTTGTTAGAACAGCAAAAAAGATGTTTAAATAGGGAAATGTGGGAAACTGAGGAAGGGTCGGTTTTAACTATCAAAGGCTAGTGCAAGAATATTATACTGTAAAATCAATGAAAAAACTTAATAAATATCAAATTAGGATTTTACGCAACCTGGAATCAATTGTCATACCACCAAATACAAAGTGGGTCTAAAACCTCAGGAAGTGAGTATAATTATCTAATAAATATTTCAAAATGCTGTTTTAACTAAGACATCTTACAGCACATACTGTCAGATGAGATGTGTTAAAATGAATGACAAATGACTTTAAGTACATAGGACTTTGTCCTGAAAACATAGCAAGCAATTTAAAATGATTGAAATTGAACTGTGTGTTAAATTATAAATTAAATTAATTCTAAATCTCTGCAAATTACTGTGGTCAAAAGGCTGAGTGGTTTTTCATGAAAATGCAAGATCAGAACTTTGATCACACCATTAATTTATATTTACATACTGCTTTTTTTCTTTATCCATTATTACAAAAAGTGATTCATAAAGAAATAAATAATGAGAAACATTAAACATGATATATAATGTGCATAAGAAAAGATATCCACATTCATTTAGCATTACAGCATAAGAGTAAAGTAAGTGTAAGTTCACAGAGGAAGCCTAGGAATTGCAGTTTTTCAAATGTTTAGAAAAGGCTAGTCTTGAGAGAAATAGTTATAATGTACTAGCAGGAGTACCCGGCGTTGCCCGGGAATCTATAACTGGTGAATTTCCAAAATGAAAGAAACAGAACATAGAAATCGAACAAACATTTTTGTGATTGACATTTTATTGTAATAGTTAATATAAGAGGTAATTTTAGAGGCTTTGGATACACCATATTTTTTGTTTTGTCTTGGGGTGCCGAAAATGAACAAATTGTGAGGATTGCTCACTATAGAACATGCTACGTAGAGTTGTCCGTGTGAAAAGTATGGATTTTCCAAATTGATGCCTTTAACTTTGAGTGATTGCCCTTCAGCCTTATTGTAGACGTTTGAAATCAAAGGGTGAATCATTCAGAATTAGCGGAATTCTTCGCATGAAAACATCTTGACGTCTTGCGCAATGTTTGAGACGGCCAGGAAATAGACTTTTTTGAACACGAAATTGTAGACATTTGAAATCAAAGGGTAAATCATTTGGAATGGTATGAAAACATGTTGACGTCTTGCGCAATGTTTGAGACGGCCTTGAAATAGACTTTTTTGTGGCAGCGGAAGTGGACTTTCTAATGCTATGTCTTTTTTTGGTGGCATGGGTATATTAGCGAAAAGCAGGACAATTATAATGTGTCACATGGTATTATGTACGGAATAAGAACCAGAGTGAGATGAATGTACATTATTTACAATACATCGGAAAGTGAACAAATAGCATCAGTCAGTCAGAAAGACCAAGACTGAAATCTTACTGTGAGTCAGAAAGCGAGCAAATAGCACCACAAAAACGGAAAGCCAGTCATGCGCACTGGGTCATTCACGTTTTACATCCATACGGCAGTTCCCCTTCACGCGATGAAAGCAGGCGGCTTTCTCATACTTGAGAAACATTGGTAAAGAGGGATGCACAGAGACCAAACGTGCCGCTAGATGGTGCCGCCGTTAACGTCTGTTACAACGTGCAGCCATCTTGTCGATGATAAGCACAGGGACGTGTGGCAAACGTTGCGTCGTTCAAAAGGTGTCCTGCGCTTCACCAAGGTCATTTTTCCAGAAATTAAAAGACCCATTGTCCTCAGAAATCCGCGAACCAGCAAAAAATCCGCGATATATATTTAAATATGCTTACATATAAAATCCGCGATAGACTGAAGCCGCGAAAGGCATAGCGTGATATAGCGAGGGATCACTGTACTTTTAAAATGACCAGGTCGAAATGATCTACCTACATTAAAAATGCTATATATATATATACAGTATATTTATATACTGAGTATACTTTATACATAAAATATATGTTGCCGTACCTTGCATAACTGAATAACCTTTATGGTACAATAACAATTCAATACATTTATGGTCACTACAGTATTTGGATTTAATAATCTTCATGTGGGAAAAGGCTGACTCGCATAAATATGTAGAGCCGAATAATGCAGTCAAGGAGGTAGCACATTTCCTCATGTTTGGGTACTTTTCCTCTGTGAATAAGTACCAAAACTGTCCAAGAGCCCCAGACTTCAGCTGAATGTCATCCTGTAGTGTCAAAATCTCATCCTCCACTATAGAGAAGTTTTAGGTGAAACAGTGTTGCAATTTTTGATGTGGGTGAATCACCCTCAACATCTTCCCTAAATGGATAGCACTTAAATGTAGCGACTGGCTCAAGTAAAGCTGAGTCTTGAAACCGTCTGTCAAAGTTGGAAAAAAAATGCCAAGTCTAGCGGTCATTGATCGCTATTAAGTTGCTTGTATTCTGCATGTTTAATGACAAGGAGAAACTCCTTTTTCTCCGGCTAGGAGACGAAGGCCTCTTTAATCATCTCTCCATCTTGGAAAGACTTCTTATGCTTACTGATCGAGTGACTCACCCAGAACGATGCTTCGGTGTGTCTGCCTTTGCTTTTGAATTCAGCCGAGTGAAAAATGACGTCTGTCCAATTAACTGCGATTTTAGTTCCCTCTCCTTTCTCTTTCTCAGATCGCTTTTCGGAAGGAAGTCAGTTTCATAGTTTTTATGAACAGTTTGAAAGTGCCTTCTTTGGAATAGCAATGATAGATTAACAGATCAGACAAACACACTTCGATTGTGACATTGTGAGAAAAAAATCCTCTTCCAATTCCACATCCAGCCCATACCCTCCCCAAACAATTTTTTTTTAAATCCCTTCTTTAGTCAATAAAAATTGGAAGGCTAACTAGATCACAGCCGGAGTTTTGCAGTAGCTCGCGCGTTTGATCATGCATGCGGGATGACCAGTGTGTTAGAAGAAAAGAGATCTCAGACTGGCCGCCTTGTATGTCAATCAAGTGGCAAATGCCATAGGGAGGATATATAGACTAATGTTTAAAAAATTTTTATTTGAATGCAACGCAATCTACCTGCACTACCTTTCCGATCTACCGGTCGATCGCAATCTACGTATTGGGCACCCCTGCACTACAGAGTCCCAATAATTCATTTCAGTTCTATATGTGTTATTGTCTCTATATATTAAAATAAAAAATATTTTTCATACTGGTCCAAAAATATGCAGCAACAATATAGAGATTTACAGATTAAATAAAGCAATGACAATAAAAAAGACCTAAATAACAGTATTTGTGTAACCACTCTAAATTAAAAATAAAAAATGTCCATTAAAAACATGCAACTTGTATCAGTCTGATGAAGTAATAATCAGACAATAAAAGTTATAAATTGATACTGTCGTTATGAATGATTTCAACAATACTTATACGTTTTTGGTTTTTTTTCAACTCAACCCTTATGATTTTAAGAGCCACAACATTGCACAGGGCAATAGCAATATCAGCAGCATTGAAATGAAATCTAGACTGCACCTGACCTGACCTTAATGTTCTCCAAGTATTTTCAGGTTTTCTTGGTAAATTTAATGTAGTATCTCCATCAATAGCTCCCTTACAGATTAAAAAGACTTTCCAATATTCATAACCAATTTAGTACTTAAAGTTAAAATTGTACATATTTTCAACAAAGGAGAACAAATTATGTTATTTATATAATAACCTCTGCTCTGTTAACAGCACAGCCAGTCAAGACATAGTGTTTTCTCAACAAGGGCAGGAGGACCTGTGGCTTTGGGAATGTTATCTATTGCACAACGAAGAACATCCCTAATAGGGATAACAGTAATTTAGGGCAGAAATGAAAGAAACATATATACGTATTCAAGAAACAATTGCCATCTCTACAGTCTGAAAGAACTTCTGCTAACTCTGAATGTACTTGTAAGCAGGGGCAGCAACAAGTGAGAAAAAAATGGGAATGCTTATTCTGAGTCTTGGGTTTGTGATAGCCCAAGATGGTCTGCAAAGAAACTCATTGTTTTTGATACAGTAATAATAAAGTGTCAAGACTGGTGGCCTCTGCACCTGACTATAGATGGTAGAAAAGCACGATGACTTGAACCGAGTGGGCCATTCTGCAAATTAGTGCCATGCTTCTAATACTCCACAGCCTGCCACAGGATAAAAGAGGTCTCCCAGTTATTCCACAGTGGTTGACTGAGTGTTATGTACTTATGCACAGGAAAAGTACCATAAAAGACTGATCTGTTTTGCAATTTTGTCCTTTGAATGTGAGATTGTCTATCAAGTGACTTTTGTGGATATTATTATTATAACTGTGAAACTGTTATTTACTGTTTATTTCACACAGTGTTGGAAGAATGTTTTGCTGAAGTTTGTTTGCAGTGTTACAAAATACAGGCCGATAATCCTTTGCAACTGCATTAAAATGTAAAAATAATATGCTGGTAATGTTTTGCATTTTTTTTAATGTTAAAAAATACACATGACTAATGTTCTGTTACTAATGCTGTTGTTAAGTAGATATGCTGTTGTTAGTAGTATGTTGTGAAGCATAGGCTGAGGAGGGGCCAATTAGTACAGTTCAGTCCTGCGCACTGACATGTCTAACGGCACCCATGCTTGCAAGCATGCTGACTTCATTTCTGCTGAACTATGTGGCAGCCCATTAGGCTGTTCCTATATAATGTTTTTCATACATCAAAAAGTTAAATCAATAATCTTTTTAAAGAAACAAACCATTATCTTTTTGTGCAGTTGCAGTTTATTTATAAATATTGGGCAATATTCTTCTGGAAAGTGCACCTGAGCCTTTTTAATTTAAAAAAAAAGTAGCAATAATTTTTTTTTTTTTTTAAATATTTTATTAATTTTCATTGTAATCATTCCATACAAACAGATCAATTTATAACCCAACAAATTTGAAAACAAATCAAACCCCACCCCTGAGAAGGAGAGCTTAGCTAAAGGAAAATTTCTTTAAGCTTTTTAATAAGGCAACATTAGACAAAAGAAGGGGAGAAGTAAATATCTATATAAATAAGAGATGGAGAAGGGAGTTAAATGCAATAATAGTTAATTCTCTTATTCTAAAATAATATTGATTGAATCCTGCCAAGTTTTGAAAAAATTTTGTACAGATCCTCTAACTGAAAATTTGATTTTTTCCAATTTCAAATAATATAAAACATCAGTTTCCCACTGATTTATAAGAGGAGAATTAGGATTCTTCCAATTTAACAAAATAAGTCTGCGTGCCAAGAGTGTAGTGAATGCAATCACCGTTTGTTTGTCCTTCTCCAATTCAAGTCCATCTGGAAGGACACCAAACACAGCTGTTAGTGGGTTAGGAGGGATTGTGATACTAAGGCTGTCTGAGAGGCACTTAAAAATTTTTGTCCAAAATGATGTTAGTTTGGTGCAGGCCCAGAACATGTGACCCAGTGAGGCAGGAGCTTGGTTGCAGCGCTCGCAGGTTGGATCCTGGCCTGGAAACATTTTGGACAGTTTTAAGCGAGACAGATGAGCTCGATATATAATTTTTAGTTGAATAATTCTATGCTTTGCGCATATAGAACTCGAGTGAATTCTCTGCTTTGATACCTTCCACTCCTTTTCTGATATATTGATTAAGAGATCTTCTTCCCAATGTCCTCTTGGATCTTTGAAAGGTAGGGACTCTAATAAGATTTTATATATTGCGGAAATAGTGTTTGTTTCCTCGGAATTGAGCAGTATTTTTTCCAGCATTGTGGAGGGTGCAAGGTGGGGGAAATCGGGCAATTTCTGTTTAACAAAATTTCTAATTTGAAGATAGTAAAAGAAATGTGTAGCTGGGAGGTTAAATTTTGAACGTAATTGTTCAAAAGATGTAAATATGTTGTCTATATAAAGATCTCTGAGCATTTTAATCCCAAAACTTTTCCAGGTATTAAAAACTGGATATACTTGCGAAGGTTGAAAGAGGTGGTTCCCTTGCAGAGGTGCCACTGATAAAAGATTTTCCATCTTAAAATGCTTCCTAATTTGGTTCCATATTCTGAGTGAGTAAAGCACAATTGGGTTATTAGTATATTTGCGATAACTTTCATTTATTGGAGAGCAGAGCAGGGAGTATAAAGAAGTGCTACAGGATTTTACTTCTATTGCAGACCAAGCCTGTGTATGTGCATTTATTTGTGTCCAGGTTTTTATGGCTTGTATGTTTGCTGCCCAGTAATAAAACTGAAAATTAGGTAAAGCCATGCCACCTTCTGCCTGAGGTCTTTGTAGGGTCGCTCTTCGGATACGTGGGTGTTTTGAGTTCCAAATGAATGAGGTTATTATTGAATCTAACTGTTTAAAAAACGATTTATTGATATATATTGAAATGTTTTGAAATAAAAAGAGAAGTTTAGGAAGGATATTCATCTTAACAATGTTAATTCTTCCGGCTAGAGTGAGATGAAGGGTTGACCATCTATGCAAGTCTTGCTTAATTTTTTCCATACAGACGCCAAAATTTTGTTGATAAAGAGCTTTATGTTTACTTGTGATATTTACCCCTAGGTATTTAAACTGATCTGCTATGGTAAAAGGTAGGGTGTCTAATTTAATATTATATGCTTGTGAGTTCACTGGAAAGAGTATACTTTTATTCAGATTAATTAATTAAGACCAGATATCTTTTGAAATTCTGTTAGTGCTGTTAAAACAGCAGGGACAGTGTTTTCTGGGTCCGATATATATAAGACCATATCATCTGCATATAGAGAAATTTTCTGTTCCAGTCCTTCTCTGACAATCCCCTTTATCTGATGAGAATTTCGGCAGTGAACCGCCAGTGGTTCAATAGCGATTGCAAACAACAGTGGCGACAAGGGACATCCTTGTCTGGTACCACGTTCTAGTTTAAAGTAGTCTGAGCAAATTTTATTAATACAAACTGAAGCTTCTGGACTGGTATACAGTAGTTTAATCCAAGCACAAATATTCGGGCCAAACCCAAATTTCTCCAATGCAGTGAAAAGGTAATTCCATTCGGTCATGTCAAATGCCTTTTCTGCGTCTAATGATAGTAATATCTCTGGGGTGTTTGATTTTGCTGGTGAATATATAACATTAAACAAGCGTCGGAGATTTGAAGATAGATGTCGGCCTTTAATAAATCCAGTTTGATCTTGTGATATTACCGAGGGCAGCACTTTCTCCATCCTTCTAGCTAGGATTTTTGAGAGTATCTTAACATCATTATTCAGGAGTGAAATTGGTCTATATGATGCACATTGTAACAAGTCCTTATTTTGTTTAGGAAAGACGGTGATTAATGCTTGTCGAAATGTTTGAGGTAGTATTTGGTGGTCTTTAGCTTCTGTAAATGTTACCAATAAGAGTGGAGCTAGCTGAGTGGAGAATTTCTTATAAAACTCTACGGGGTAACCATCAGGGCCTGATGATTTCCCGCTTTGTAGTGACTTTATAGCGTCTAGTAATTCTGTTAGCGTTAGAGGTTTATCTAGTTCCTCAGCACTTAAAGCATCTATTTGTGGTATTTGTGAATTATCCAGAAATGCATTAGATTGCGTGTTGTCTTCTTTGGACTCAGTGGAATATAAAGACTTATAGTAATCTCTAAATGTGTGCATTATTTTATTATGGTCGATGATTTCTTCTCCATTCTTGTTAGTGATTACTGGTATTGCATTGTGAACTTCTTGTTTATGAATTTGTTGAGCTAAAAGCTTATTAGCTTTTTCTCCGTGTTCATAGTAATGCTGTCTAGACTTATAAATAAGTTGTTCAGTTTCTTTAGTTGTTAAGATGTTAAGTTCTGTATGCAGGGCCTGCCTTTTCCTGTGAAGAGCTTCACTTGGACGCCTGGCTTGTTCTTCATCTATTCTAGTAATTTCATTTCTTAGCTCTGACACTTTCTTGGTTTCTAATTTATTTCTATGGGAAAGATATGAAATAATCTGGCCTCTTAGGAAGGCCTTTAGAGTTTCCCAGAGTGTTCCTGCAGAAACCTCTGTAGACGTGTTTGTCTCTAGGAAGAAGCTGATTTGTTTGGATATAAATTCTGTGCAGTTCTCGTCTGCCAATAAAAGAGGGTTAAGACGCCATCTGCGAGGTGAGTACGAGGGGCTTATTGATTTTAGCTCCAAGACTAGAGGGGCATGGTCAGAGATAACAATTGTGTCATATTTGCATGATTTAATTGTAGGCAGGAAATTATTATCTATAAAAAAATAATCAATTCTTGAGTAGCTATAATGCACTGGTGAGTAGAACGAATATGTTCTTGAGTTTGGGTTAAGAAACCTCCAGGGGTCTGATAAGTTGTGATCATTTAAAAACTGTGTAATTATCTTTGCAGTATTAGATGTCGTCCCCCCTGTCACAGGAGTCCTATCTAAGAGTGGATTTAAAACACAATTAAAGTCCCCAGCCATTATAATTTTATGCGTGTTCACATTGGGAATGGATGCAAATAGATTTTGCATGAATTCCTTATCATCAACATTGGGTGCATAAACATTTATCAAAATCATTTTACTGTTATATAAGTTGCCCATGACCATCACATATCTCCCTTCAGGGTCCGACACTACCTCTGATGCTACAAATGGAACTGTTCTATGTATGAGAATTCCCACCCCTCTAGTTTTCTTTATAAAGCTAGAATGGAACATTTGGCCAGTCCAGTCTTTTTGTAATCTGAACTGATCCTTGGTTAGTAAGTGGGTCTCCTGTAAAAATACTATTTTAGCGTTTAAGCCTGTTAGGTGAGAGCATACTTTCTTTCTCTTTAATTCGTGATTCAGGCCTTTAACATTCCAGCTCACAAAGTTAACTGTCCCATCATGGAGACATTGATTCTGAGTTTTTAATGTCATTTTATAGTTTTAATTGGTAATATGGCAGTTTTAATCTTAGTTTCAAGATTCCCCAGGAGTTGTTGCATGTTAGCCTGTTGCTGCATTGATATTTATAATTATAAGGATTATAAGAATAGATTAGATATAACCTGCTCTCCTTCTCTCCCCCCTTTATCCCCCCACCCCCCCCATTTTCCCTCCCCACATGAGGCTAGACCCCCACTTCGCGATGTTCCAGTCCTCTGACATACGAAGAGACAGAGCACGTCCAAAACAAAACAAACCCCACCCTGCAGCGGCGTTACAGAATTAAAACAGAGATATCTTTTACAGTTAAATCCTTAATACTATCTGCCGAAAATGTTCTCATTAACAATATTTAAGCTTGAAATAATCTTCAGCGCTTTTAAGTTAAGATATTAAGATTAAAAAAAAAAAAAAAAAAAAAACAACCCTGGGAGTGATTTTAAAAACTAGTCTAGGATAAACCTGGTAATTCATACTGTAATAGTATAATGGTAATTGTATAAATAGTAGAACAAGCATTAAACTAAGGGTATGAAGTTAAACAGTCTACTTTAAGGTATAGTAAAATAAAAAAAAATAAATAAATAAATAAAGAAAAGAAAATAAAAAAAAAAAAGAAATAAAAAAATAAATAAATAAAACGAATCCTACTTTAATCACTTCCACATTTTCACACTCACGTCTATAACTCTATAACTCTGATTAAAACATAAACATATAACATATAAAGTCCAGATAAAAACAAAAAAAAACAAAAAAAAAAAGAAAATAAGAGATGTATAATTATAATACCAGTCTCTTTAAACATGGATCCAGCGATCAGATCATAGGTCTTTCCCGTGCCTTGATAGAATACGGCTCTTTAATTTTAATTAACTTTCAAAAAAGTGTCGGAAACAGCTTCTTTAATTCTTTTTCAGCTTCTTCTTTGCTGAAGAAAATATAATGTCCATCTTGAACTTCCACTTTCAGTTTGGCAGGATACAAGAGGCTGTATTTGATATCGGCTTCCCGTAGCATCCTTTTAATGTCGTTGTAGGATCTGCGTTTTGCAGCTGTTGATGGTGAGAAGTCGGGAAAAATACGAATAAGATTATTTTCGAATATAATCTCTTGCTTGTGTCTGAGAAGTGCCATCACATCAAGCTTACATCTTAGTCGTTCGAAGCGGACAATAAAAGACCTAGATTTAAAGGCGCTTGGTATCTTTGTGCGATAAGCCGTGGCTATCTCATTGTCGAGTTTAAAGTCATCTCCAATTATTTTAGACAGTAATTCTACTGCAAATTTCACTGGGCTTGAGCTTTCTCGTTTCTCAGGTATACCCTCAATTCTTATATTATTTCTTCTGCACCCATCCTCCAGGGCTGCAAGTCTGTCTCCAAGTTTTTTGTATTCCGAGTTCGCAGCTGTGGCTTTTTCATCGGCGTTAGATGCCATTTGTTCCGCTGTTTCCACTCGAGCCGTGAGGCCCTGCTTAACGTCTTCCAGCTGATCTGAAACGTCATTAATATGATCATCAAGCCTTTTCAGTTTGGAGTTAGTTTCTTCAATGTGTTCCACTAATTTCTCCAACATGCCTTTAAAGTTCATGTCGAAACGTTCAAATAGACGCGTTTCCTTATCTTTGTTATCCTTCTTGAGCTCAGTGGCCACCTTCTTAAGATCATTTGTGTTATCTTTCTTAAGCTTATTCATGGCCGTAACCATGGCAGTGGCCAGTATAGCGATCATCTCTTTCAGTTCGGACAGTTCGCTTCTGCTTTCGTGCTCCGTAAGTGAAAATGCAGCTCCTGTTACAGGCTCGCGATGAGTAGATGAGAGCACGTCCTGCAGAGCCCTTTCTAGTCTCGAATGATCCTCAGAAATCGGCGATCCCTCGCGACCTGTATCACTTGCGCCTTCGCTGCCATTTTCACTCTCGACTGGAGACGATACAATGGAGCGGGGCCCCAGGAATTCTGCGCACTCTTCTGCCTGTTCCAGGTCAGTCTCCGTGATGCCATACCTTACACTTGCACTCAGGCCGGAAGTCTGTCCGGACTTCGATGCAGCTTTAAGTTTCTTTTCCGGTTCTTTCTGACTTTTCTTCTTGTTACTCATGCTTGTATATTGTAGTGGAAGTTCCTTGGTCGGGTTAAATACAGGATACCTCTAAATAATATGAAATACGTGGGAAAATAAAGCCGCTGCTAGCGGAGCTCTGCTTCAGACGTCCATCTCCTATAAACGGACGAAACCAACCCCCAAAAGTAGCAATAATTTAACATTATCCAAGCTGGATAATGAATGTCAATGTCAATTTATTTATATAGCACATTTAAAACAACATAGGAATGCTGTGGCCAAAGTGCTTTACAATAAAAGAAGAAAAAAACATATAATTAACATAAATAACATAAATAGAAATAAAATAAATGAACATAAATAAATTAAATATTAAAAAGAAATAAGATTACATAATCACAATGAGGAAACCATCAGTATTACTGAAGGTCACGGAAAGCAAGTGAATAGAAATGAGTCTTTAATCTTGTTTTGAACAGTTTAATTGTAGACGATTCCTTTATGTGATGAGGTAAAGAGTTCCACAGGCGAGAGCAGCAGCTGCAAAAGCCCTGTCCCCCTTAGTTTTACGCTTGGTACGAGAGACAACAAAAGACAACTGACCAGAAGATCTAAGCACTCTAGATGGCTGGTGTAAAGCACACAATTCAGATAAATTGGCAGGAGCAAGCCCATGTAAAGATTTAAAAACTAGCAACAAGATTTTAAAATCAATTCGAAAACTGACGGGCAGCCAGAGTAAAGAAGGTAATATTGGAGAAACAGAATCAGACTTTCTTGCCCCAACCAGAAAGCGAACGGCAGCATTCTGGACCAACGGTAACCTGCGTATCAGGAATTTTCTAATCCCAGAATACAGCGAGTTGCAGTAATCAAGGCGAGAAAAGATAAAAGCATGAATAGCTATCTCAAGATCCCTAAAAGATAAAAAAGGCTTGATCTTACCTAAAAGACAAAGTTGGAAAAAGCAACTCTTGACTACAGAATTAATCTGTTTCTCAAAACAGAGGTTACTGTCAAAAATAACACCAACATTGCGGACCTGAGGTTTGCAAAAGACAGAGAAAGAGCTGAGAAGTCCAAGACCAATTTGGGCTTTAGCTGATGAACTCACTATAAGCACCTCTGTTTGATTTTGATTCAGATCAAGAAGCCATCCAGGATCTTAGTTCAAAAAGACAGTTGTGCAGTTGATTCATTGCAGAGTTGCAGATGGGAATATAAACCTGTGTATCATCAGCATAGCAGTGAAAAGAAATGTTAAATTTCCTAAAAATAGCTCCAATAGGGTGAAGGTATACAGAGAGTAAAATAGGACCCAAAATGGATCCCTGAGGAACACCACATTTAAGAAGAGCATTAGATGAAAAATAGGAATTTAAAGTCACTGAAAAGTGTCTACCAATTAGATATGACCTGAACCAGTTAAGAGCAGCCCCTTTCAGCCCAACAAGATGTTCAAGCTGCAACAGCAATATCTCATGGTCAATAGTGTCAAAGGCAGCGGACAGGTCAAGGAGGACAAGGACTACAGTGCCACCTGACTCAGTAATAATAGAGATGTCATTGAATACTTTCAGGAGGGCCGTCTCAACACCATGATAACACCTAAAGCCAGATTGGTAGATCTCAAATAAATTATTGGAGCTAAGGTGATTAACCAATTGATTATAAATAATTCTTTCTAATATTTTAGCCAGAAATGGTAATTGGGAAATCGGGCAAAAATTGGCTAAAACTCCAGTATCTAATTCTGCCTTTTTTAGACAGGGATGCACCACAGCATGTTTAAAAAATGAGGGCACAACCCCCTCACTAATAGAACCATTGACAATGGCTAGTAAAGATGGACTCAAAACATCAAAGGCTTCCACTAAGAGGCATGGTGGTACAATATCAAGAGGACAGAGAGCTGGTTTAAGGGTGTCAATAGTACTTTTTAACTGTGAAAGTGAGACAAGATCAAAAGATTCCAAGACAATGCCATGATTAACAATAGGAGGTTCATAGTCAGTTGGAACAATACCACCGTGGATTGTATCAATTTTACTGACAAAGAATGAAAGAAACTGCTCACATGAAAGAATAGTACTATTTAATCCCCTCACAGAATGAGGGTGAATGGCTGCATTAATTGAATTAAATAAGACCCTAGAATTCTTAGAATGACGGGATACTAAATCATTGAAGAAATCATGTTTAGCTTTTTTAACTGCAACCTGGAAGTTGAATAGAGAAGTCCTAAAAATCTGTTTAGAAACAATCAGTCCATCTTTTTTTACAACACCATTCTGCAGTTCGACAGGTGTGGCGTAGCGATCACGTAGTTTCACGTAGTCACTTGGTTTCAAGAGTGAGCTGGGAAACTGTGTCATGAGAAACTCTGAAGCATGCAATTATTGGATAAAGATGTGTGGAGAATTCACTGCAGCAACATTTATCATTAACACTATCAAATACAGAAAATATTAATGTTCCATTAAAGGATTAAAGGATCAAATTCCTATAAAGGAATACTCCACCCAAAAATAATACTCAGCTATATACTGTACTTCCTTGACTTCCTCCAGACTAAATTACTTTCTTGCTATTGTGTTTTTAATTAATTGTATCAATAAGTTAAATGATTGGAACTAATTGTCGTTAAATACAGTTGCATGGGGAATGATCCAGACAGCAACATGGTCCTGTTACGTTTAACTTAAGCATTCATTTTACTTAATCAGAATGCATTATATAGGACCTGTTAATTTTAACACCAGTCTTTTTTACCACTTTCTAAAACCTACTCTTCCACCTTAAAAATTACCCTGCTTTTAAATGATTCTATTTGCAGGTTTTAATTAACAGAAAATGTTGTTGTAAGAATCATTACTACAAATACATATACAAGCATATAACTTCAGTTCTTAAGCCTTTCCATTGGCTTTCAATCACACTTATGACCGATTTTAACTTCCATCTTGTATAAAGTTTTAAAGAGCCTAAGCCCAGAGAAAAAATGTGCAGCATTGTTCATAATGACCTTCAGTTTTGCTTTCATTCTCTCCTTTGCTACTACCTCCAGGGGGGCTCAGATTGTGTCCTTTAACTAAGTCTGCCTTCTTAATCAGCTTGTTAATTTATTGGGCTTCTCTTGAAGTGAAGTTACCAGCTCAGCACGCCACACTAAATGTCACTAACCACATTAAAGGAACGCAGCCTCCTAAGAAAAAACAGTTAGCTCTACCCTTTCATATGTAGTTCCTCTGCATTACAAAATCAGTCCAGAATGTCATTGAGGTGGACCCCAAGTACTTGTAGCAATGTATCACCTCTACATTTACTTCCTGAATACTGAAAAGGTGTAGAGACTGATGTGGAGAAAGTCAATAACCAGTTCCTTGGTTCTGCTAATGTTGTTTCCGACAATTCTTTCTGCACCAAGAAACAAAGTTCTCCACCTGACTCCTATATTCTGTCTCATTCCCCTTTTTTTCTTTTATTTTTGGATTTTATTGATTTTATTAAAATAAAATAACCTTCCATACAAATAAGTCAAGTTTTACAAAACTAGTTTCGTTCATTCCCCTTTTCAATACACCCAGAAGTACAGAATAATTAGATAATTTCTGCAAGTGGCATGACATGTATTATAATTATAGTTGTAGGTGTAGAGAAAGGGAGACAGAACTGTTCCTTGTGGTACTCTAGTATTGTTCATATCCATATTATAGACACCGTCCTTGGGTCTCACAAACTGCGGTCTGCCTAACAGATAGTCCATTACAGTGATCCCTCGCTATATCTCGCTTCGCCTTTCGCGGCTTCACTCTATTGCGGATTTTATATGTAAGCATATTTAAATATATATCGCGGATTTTTTGCTGGTTCGCGGATTTCTGAGGACAATGGATCTTTTAATTTCTGGTACATGCTTCCTGAGTTGGTTTGCCAAGGGACATACAAGGGATGCTATTGGCAGATGGCTGAGAAGCTACCCAACTTACTTTTCTCTCTCTCTCTCTCTGGCGCTGACTTTCTCTGATCCTGACGTAGGGGGTGTAAGCAGGGGGGCTGTTTGCACACCTAGACGATACGGACGCTCGTCTAAAAATGTTGAAAGATTATCTTCACGTTGCTACCTTCTGTGCAGCTGCTTAGTGAAGCGACATGCTGCATTGTGCTTCGCATACTTAAAAGCTTGAAGGGCACGTATTGATTTTTGACTGTTTTGTTTTTCTCTGTCTCTCTCTCTCTCTCTCTCTCCCCCTGCTCCTGACGGAGGGGGTGTGAGCTGCCGCCTTCAACAGCTTTGTACCGGTGGTGCTTCGCATACATAAAAGCCAAACAGCCCTATTGATTTGTTTGCTTTCCTCTCTGTTTCTGACAGTCTGTGCTCCTGGCGCGCACTCCTTTGAAGAGGAAGATATGTTTGCATTCTTTTAATTGTGAGACAGAACTGTCATCTCTGTCTTGTCATGAAGCACAGTTTAAACTTTTGAAAAAGAGACAAATGTTTGTTTGCAGTGTTTGAATAACGTTCCTGTCTCTCTACAACCTCCCGTGTTTCTGCGCAAATCTGTGACCCAAGCATGACAATATAAAAATAACCATATAAACATATGGTTTCTACTTCGCGGATTTTCTTATTTCGCGGGTGGCTGTGGAACGCAACCCCCGCGATGGAGGAGGGATTACTGTATACTAGAATCTCAAGATGCTAAACATTCCTAGGCTTAAGAAAAGCTAGATATGTCTAACTTTTAGCAAAGAGTCCTAGAGCTGGGCAATGATCTGCCTGCTTGTGTAAGAATTAGTCCAATTGATCTCAGCATTTAACACTAGAAATACCATAGCTTACGAAATAACTCGTAAATCCGGCCCACCTTAAATCCCTTCGCACCTCTCCATCAGCGTCATTTGTCCTGTAAATGTGCCGATAAAGACAAGCAGCAAGCAGCCTGCAATTCCATCCCCCCACCACCGCAGAACGTGCACAAAGTTCTCCCAGTTCATGCCTTGATTATCTGGGAGTGAAGTGCTGGAGTTTTAGAGTGGAAATAATAGATCGTTATTTGGAACATATCCATTTCATGTGTGTTCCATTTCTACGGTGGTCAAAAAACTCCTTGGTGGCAGGGCCCCGGGGGTGGATGAGATACGCCCGGAGTTCCTCAAGGCTCTGGATGTTGTAGGACTGTCTTGGCTGACACGCCTCTGCAACATCGCATGGACATCAGGGACAGTGCCTCTGGATTGGCAGACCGGGGTGGTGGTCCCCCCTCTTTAAGAAGGGGGATCGGAGGGTGTGTTCCAACTACAGAGGGATCACACTCCTCAGCCTCCCTGGAAAAGTCTATTCAGGGGTCCTGGAGAGGAGGGTCCGTCGGATAGTCGAGCCTCGGATTCAGGAGGAACAGTGTGGTTTTCGTCCTGGTCGCGGAACAGTGGACCAGCTCTATACCCTTAGCAGGGTCCTGGAGGGTGCATGGGAGTTTGCCCAACCAGTCTACATGTGTTTTGTGGACTTAGAAAAGGCATTCGACCGTGTCCCTCGGGGAATCCTGTGGGGGGTACTCCGAGAGTATGGGGTACCGGCCCCCCTGATAAGGGCTGTTCAGTCCCTGTACGATCGGTGCCAGAGCTTGGTCCGCATTGCCGGCAGTAAGTCGAACCCGTTTCCAGTGAGAGTTGGACTCCGCCAGGGCTGCCCTTTGTCACCGATTCTGTTCATAACTTTTATGGACAGAATTTCTAGGCGCAGCCAGGGTGTTGAGGGGGTCCGGTTTGGTGGGCTCAGGATTGGGTCACTGCTTTTTGCAGATGATGTTGTCCTGTTTGCTTCATCAGGCCGTGATCTTCAGCTCTCTCTGGATCGGTTCGCAGCCGAGTGTGAAGCGGCTGGGATGAGAATCAGCACCTCCAAATCCGAGACCATGGTCCTCAGCCGGAAAAGGGTGGAGTGCCCTCTCAGGGTAGGTAGCGAGATCCTGCCCCAAGTGGAGGAGTTCAAGTATCTCGGGGTCTTGTTCACGAGTGAGGGAAGAATGGAGCGTGAGATCGACAGGCGGATCGGTGCGGCATCCGCAGTAATGCGGGCATTGCATCGGTCTGTCGTGGTGAAAAAGGAGCTGAGCCGCAAGGCGAAGCTCTCAATTTACCAGTCGATCTATGTTCCTACCCTCACCTATGGTCATGAGCTATGGGTAGTGACCGAAAGAACGAGATTGCGAATACAAGCGGCTGAAATGAGTTTCCTCCGCAGGGTGTCTGGGCTTTCCCTTAAAGATAGGGTGAGAAGCTCAGTCATCCGGGAGGGGCTCAGAGTAGAGCCGCTGCTCCTCCGCATCGAGAGGAGTCAGATGAGGTGGCTCGGGCATCTGATCAGGATGCCTCCTGGACGCCTCCCTGGTGAGGTGTTCCGGGGCACGTCCAACCGGGAGGAGGCCCCGGGGAAGACCCAGGACACGCTGGAGGGACTATGTCTCTCGACTGGCCTGGGAACGCCTTGGGATTCTCCCGGAAGAGCTAGAAGAAGTGGCCGGGGAGAGGGAAGTCTGGGCATCTCTGCTCAAGCTGCTGCCCCCGCGACCCGACCTCGGATAAGCGGGAGACAATGGATGGATGGATGGAGTAATAAATGACAAAATGTAGGAATAAACTATATAATGTGTGAAGTCTGAACTTCAAAGATCAAACAAACACTTTCACAAAAGGTGCAAGAATGATACAACAGCTTCCATGGCGTAGCGGTAAGATTAGCTGACTTGTACTTAAGAGTCCCCAGTTCGATCCTGACTGCCTGCTATATTTACCGATTTTCAGTAGTGAGCTGCTCTTATTGTTAATATTAAACAATAAACACAAACATTTGGTTTGCATCTGTAACAGCTGGTGTACATTTATAGTACTTGTAAAAGTTAACATATTTTTTTTCACTTTTATTCTCTCAGTCACGATCACGATACATACTATCGCCCCTGCCCCCCAGGATCTGACGCTGTTACTTTTTATTTGAAACTGGGAATATCTGTAGATGTGAGTGGTGTTTTGAGACAATAGAACTGGACATTCTCTGATCTGGAGGGATACCTGTAAAAGCTGACACACAATTGCTGATAAGTCTGCCTTATTTGTATCTCAATGTCACTTGATTTTTTTTATTCAGTTTTATTGAGTGTTCCTGCTCATGCTGAATTAGTATGCACCTTATGGTCCATGATGTCAAAGCCACACTGACAGAAAAAAAACAGAGACATAGGTATATATGATATTTGGAATTATTCATTTTATGACCTGTATAGTACATTTCGGAAAACATTGTGGCACGGATGCAACATTATTCATATTATTCATATTCATTCCCATAACATCTTGTGGTTGTAATCAGTGACCGCGTGTTTTTATTTTTTTTTTCCAATCTTGCCAGTCCCCACATGTTGCTGTATGGTGGTGTTTCTTTTGTACTCCAGGACATGCAGAGGAAAGAATAATATAGAGAGGTCAGTTCAGCACTATATGCAATCATCAAATTCAAATGTTAACAGTTCACACACAAGCAAGGACATTTACGACATGTGTACCTGTTGCAATGTACACACTTCTCTCTATGCTGTGGTTTCAGTTACACACCTGAAAGAAAGAGACAATATACAGTGGAACCTCGGGTCACAACTGTAATTTGTTCAAAAACTCTGGTCGCATCCCAATTTGGTCATGACCCGAAGTAATTTCCCCCATAAGATTGTATGTAAATACAATTAATCCGTTCCGGACCGTACAAACGGTATGTTAATATTTTTTTTAAAGATTTTTAAGCACAAAAATAGTTAATTATACCTTAGAATGCACAGTGTAATAGTAAACTAAATGTAAAAACATTGAATAACACTGAGAAAACCTTGAACAGAGAAAACTAACATTGCAAGAGTTCACGCTACAGCCTTACGAACCGCTCGCTGTAAACACTTATTTTTAATGAGTTTTAAGGACAGAGAAAAAAACGAACATTTGAAAAATCCTTAATTTATACAAAAACTAACCATAAACAACCGAGAAAACTAACTTTGCATGAGTCGAGTTCTGGCATGAAGAAAGTGAGGAGGAACTGGGTGGAAAGGAGATTACAGTTTTGAGGTAAAGTCTGTGACAATGCGGGTTCGCTGCATGCTCCCATCTCGCTTCCGGGAGCCCTTAAACCCGTCACCGTTGGTAATGTTACCGATGAGTATGACAGTGAGGCGCTACAATGGAGTAAGGGGATGGTGCAAAAAGTGCCAAGTGCTTTTATTAAAATCAACAAAACAACAATCAAAAACAAAGTCCAAATTAAATAAAGTGCAGTGCTTTCAGAATCCTTCAATAAATAAATAATCCCATAAAAACAGAAGTGAAGTGGAGGTTAAAATCCAAAGTTCTAGAAAAAAGTCTTTATTAAATACAACGAGGTTAAAACAATGCTAGAAGCAGTCTCTTAAAAAACAAGCCCAGTGCATTCTTTAACTGGTGACCCCAGCTGCCTTCTCGGCCTTACGCGGCCAGGCGTCCTTCTTCTGGTCACTCCAGCTCCTTGATCGCTCAGCTGGAGCGACCGCTTCCTTCTGCCAAACACCCCTGCTTGGGCTCACTGTCCAGCTTCCTGCCTGCGAGCACACGCTCGCTCACTCACACCGGTTCATTCCACACTGCTTCCTGTTTACTTCCTCATTCCGCAACCTCCATCTTTTTTTTCTTTTTCCTCCTTTAGCCACCTCGTGCTTCTATTTATGAAGAGGACGTGGCAGCTGTAGCGTGGCAATTATTTATTTAAAACTGGCCTCTTGACGTGAGCTGTGGACCCACTATACCACAAAGTACCTCTGTGCGGTGCACATCTGACCGAGAACAATGCACTGTACAGGGAGAGACTGAACACGTGCGTAAATCACCGGCGCATACAAACCGGAAGGGAAACGAAATAGAGCACAAAGAGTTCACAGCAAATGCACAGGGAGAGACTGAACATGTGTGGAAATCATCGCCGCATATGAACTGGAAGAGAAACTGGCTTGTTCGTCTCCCGAGTGTGTGGTCATGAACAGATGCAAAAGTTTGGTAAACTTTTTGGTCGTAACCCAATTTGTACGTGGTCCGAGACGTTCGTGACTCGAGGTTCCACTTTATGTCAGATCAGGTGTGAATTTATATTGGCGCTGTTAGTTAGAGTCAGGTCAGAAGTGGGGGGGGCAGTCAGAGCATGAACATGACTGAGAGAATAAGACTGAAAAAAAGCTAACTTTTAGAAATGCCATACATTTACAGCTGATCTGACGCTGTTCATTTTCAAATAATATTGCATTAGTGTGACAATGTTTTCTGACTGGTACTATTCAGGTCATAAAATGATTTCTTCAAAATGTCACATATATTTGTCTCTTTCTTTTTTGCCCAGTGCTGCGTTGACATCGTGCACCAGAAGGAGTGAGATTATTCAGTGCAAGGAGCAGCACGCAGACGATCAACGCACATGTACTGTACAAGGCATGCGCGGGGGCCACTGAGAAAAGAAGAGTGTTCATGGCTCACCTTGCAGAGGAGCTTTGTCGTCACTTCTTACAAGAAAAGGCGATGGATAAAACAAAAGAGGATGCAACATCGACAAGCTTCTGTTCCAAGACCACCGCTCCCCCCAGCCTCTTCAGTGTAGTAGTAACCACAGTACAGAGAGAAGTGTGTACATTGCAACAGGTACACATGTCGTAAACGTAGAAAGGACGGCCCTTGGGTGTGTGGTAACTGTTAACATTTGAATCTGATGATTGCATATAGCGCGGAACTGACCTCTCTGTACTATTCTTTCCTCTGCATGTCCTGGAGTACAAAAGAAGCAGTAACATGCACCCAAAAGTGGACACTGGCAAGATCGAAAAAAAAAAAACGCGGTCACTGATTACAACCGCAAGATGTTATGCGAATGAATATGAATAATATGAATAATGTTGCATCAATGACACAATATTTTCTGAAATGTACTATACTGGTCATAAAATGAGTTATTCCAAATATATATACCTATGTCTCTGTGTTTTTTTTTTTTATCAGTGCGGCTTTGACATCATGGACCGTAAGGTGCATACTAATTCAACGTAAGCAGGAACATTCAATAAAACTGAAAAAAAAAAAAATTCAAGTGACGGTGAGATACGAAGAAGGCAGATTCACCAGCGTCTGTGTGTCAGCTTTTATCCCTCCAGATCAGAGAATTTCCAGTTCCATTGTCTCTAAACACCACTCACATCTACAGTTATTCCCAGTTTCAGATAAAAAGTAACCGCGTCAGATCTGGTGCGGAGGGGGGTGTTAGTTGTATCATGATCGTGACTGGGAGAGTAAAGTGAAGAAAAAACGCTAACTTTTACAAGTACTATAAATTTACACTGGCTGTTACAGACACAAATCAAATGTATGTTTTTATTGTATAATATTAATAATAAGAGCAGCTCACTACTCAAAACGGTAAATTTGCCAGGCAGCCGGTTTCAAACTTACGACCTCCGGATTATAAGTCCACGGATCTTACCACAGCACCTGTCGTACTGTACTGGCACCTTTTGTGAAAGTGTTTATTTGATATTTGGACTTCAGCCTTCACACATTATACAGTTCATGTCTATATTTTGTTATTTATTGCTAAAACATAAAAAAATGTTTCTGTTTTATGATGTGTTTACACAGATTGTTGTAGACACAAAACACACATCAAATTATTTCCCCTTACAATTCTGGGTAGCTCACTCCCAGAAAATCAATCAAGGCAGGAACTGAGAGAACTTCTTGCCCATTCTGAGGCAGTGGGGGGGAAGGTATAGCAGGGTGCTTGCTGTTTGGACTTATCGACACATTTAGAAGACAAAAGATGCTGATGGAGAGGTGCGAAGGGATATTAAGGTGGGCCGGATTTACAAGTTTTTTCGTTGGCTCTGGTAATTCTAGTGTTAATTACCCAGACAGAAGATTTACTACTTTAGTGATTAGATCTTCTGATTAAATGCAATTGATGGAAACGGTTTACTCTTCTTATTAGACTGTGTAGCATGTAATTATGAAATTTAGGAATGCCAAAGACTGGGTAGGCATCCAGTTGGCCTGGATCACCAAAACTGGGCCTTTGAATGTTGAAACTAGCATGGGACCCACGAGATTTATTTTCTCCAAGAATGCTGTTACTTGAGTTTTTATCTTCTTCTCTAATTTCAACTGGCCCTACTTCACTGATACTGTTTAAAGACTTGTAATGTCATGACTTATTTACATTAATAAAATAGAATTTGTTCTCTTTTACTGTTTGTCTAGGCTAATAAGTGTGTTCAAGTGTGTAAGTACAACATTTTTTAACTATTTTTGTTACTGTATTTATAGCTCTACATTTGTATAAGCACTCTGAGCCTGTACTCTGTAAAAAAAAATATATATATATACAGAAATCATTTTAATTTAACTGATTATGAGCATATAAACCTTCTGTTCAGTAAGTACTCAGTATTTTGGTAGTAACTATTACTAACTCTTTTAGGCTGGATGTTGTCTTTTGTTGAAATTCAAGGGTAGAGGAAGGTAATCAGCTGTAAACAGTGACAAAGCTTGCTTATGTTTTAGTTTGACTCTCTTTACTAGAAGGAAAGTTAACTTTGTTGATTTGACTTTGATTCCCTTCCACATGTATGAGTAGCGAAGAGCAGATAACATATAAAATGGCATTGACATCTGGTGAGAGACCAAAGTGAATGTGCAAAGCAAAATATTCTGTGGATGGCGTTTTGCATATTATTGCTAAATCGGTTGATGCAAGTGATCTGGAGATGGAGATTAAAAACGAAAGTGACGTACCAGCATCAGCTGATCAGTCCCCAGCTGACTGTGGCACTGAATGTTCGTGTAGCTGATGCACCTATAGCAACGTTCGCCTGGGAGGACCACCACTTACAATAACAAGAGGTACAAACCATTTTCTGTTACATTGCAGATGCCACTGCTGCTGTATTCCTCCTAGCAGTTGAGAGACGAAGAATAGGCAGCAACAGCGGCCATAGCACACAGCAACAGACATTTTATGTTGATTTATGTGTGAAAACATTGCTTTGTGTGCTTTTCAGAAAAGCTTTTTTGGAAAAAATATTCAGCCTTCAAAGAGCTAACCAACTCCCTATTATTTGATAATAAAAATATTTACAAATAGTACATCTTTTTGACCACATATTCTTCAGAGAGGTAGTCCCAATAAAGCAAGTATATAGGTAGACTTTATTATCCCACAGGGAAATTTGTTTACAGCAGCAGGATTATACAAAAATTTAAGGTTTTGTTACATCGATAAGAGAATGAAAGCCAAACACAACAGCTGAGAACTAGTGTTATCATAAGTACACAAGATTAGTACAAGGATGAATAATTAAAGACATCTAACGGTACACAAAACAGTAATTTAGAATTTAGCATTTAGCAGCATCACTACAAGTAAAATAATTAAACATGCTTATAGATCTGGTTCTCTTTACCTTCAGAAACCTAAAACTGCAGCCTTATGGCAACATCAGAAATTTAGATTAACGACGATGGCCACTGTCTGACTGGACTCAGTTGGCTTTATCTCTAACTTGTTTGTAATCTAGCTTAGTTGACAAAGGTTAGTTTTTACAGTGCTGTTAAGGTGGTTTATATTCTTAATGATGAGGTTGCAAAATCAACAAATAAAAGAAAATGTGACAACAGATTCAAATAAGGACTTATAAAAAAAGTCCACTTTAAACAAAATTGAGTTTTCTAAAAATGAAAAGCCATGTCTGCACAATTTGTTCTGTGTTAAGATCAAAGTTTAGTCTGTTATCAATGATTGTCTTCAGATGTTTGAAGTGCTCCAACATCTCCACTGTCCTCCCTTTAATTAAAGTTGAGACAATGGAAGGAGGGGTGCACCTGAGATCTAATACCACATCCTTTGTCTTTGAAATGTTTAGCTGTTAAAAGGAAAGGTCACACCATTGAAACTACTCAACAATAGGTCCACAGCTGTCCTCCTTATCTTGTAGAAGACTCACATTGACGCTAAATTTCAGGATATGTCTATCCTTATGTGAAGTCAAGCAGTCATTTGTATATAAGATAAACAATGAGGTGATAGGCAGCAGCTTTGCTAGGTACTGATAGATACATAGTATTTAGGAAAGAAATTGTCTGTTTCCAAAGGCTGCTGTAAACCCAGACATTTCAGATATGGAGTGGAGTATTGGAGAGATCTGCTCTGCACAGGATTAAAGCTGGTACCCAAATATGCCATCTGTACCCAAGCTTTACTGAATACAGTTTATTTAAGGACCTTTCTGGCATCATTCTGATCAAAGAAAGGCTGGCTCTTATCATCATCATCTCCCATTCTGTCATGCTTTACTAAAGACTCAACACAGAATTAACTTATTTTTCTGTGGTTGAAGAGAATAAAAAACAGAAAAACTAAGTAATACATGTAGTCCCATGTGAAGAGTGGATCTAAGAAAGTGTGAACTGTATAAATTTAAGATACAGAGTATCTTTAATCCTGTCCTATTACATCATTTAGCTCTGAACGTTCCACATCAACATCTCAGATAACCACTGACTGATGTCTTCTGAGCCCTGACAATAGCTCCTTTACCTTATATTTCTTTACTTTTCTTAGGTTTACCATTAACTTAATATTTGCAGAAAACTGACTCAATTTTCTCATTGCCATTATCAGAGTTTATAATAAGCTAGTTATGAAATGATGTGAAATATTTGTAACTTTAGCATAATGAAAAAAAGTAACCAATACATTTGTAATTAAGCAATATATGACATTTCTTTACGTGGATAATGGTACTGCATTCTATGTTCAATAAAACAGAAAATAATAATGTTCAGGTATCATTAAACCTTAATATTCTTAGTATGATGTATTGCTAAATTTAAAATATGCAAGTGCATTATGATTGTACACAACACTTGCAAAATGCAAGAGTCTCTACTAGTTAATATCAAGTTAATTCAAGATGAAAAATGTAATCTACGCAAGGATAAAGTGAGCTCTGTAAAAAGTGGATAGGATCTACGCTGCAGGAATTAAGTTTTATATGTACTGTAGGCAGTGCCAGTGCAAGGTTATTTTGTCCTAGGCCAAGTTTATTAGGGTGCCAATTGATTGTTCAGTAGCTAACCTGTGCAGATTTGTCCCCCCCCCCCCCCCCCCCCTTTATAATATGTGCCCTAGGCGAATGCGTAATTCGGCTTAATGGTGCCGTCCTTGACTGTAGACTGAGCTGACTGACAGTGTTCATGCATGATTTTGTTGGTAGGCTATAAACCAACTTACTTAAAGATGTGAGCCTCTGACAAATGAACCGATTCTTGGTGTTGGTTAGACCCTCCACACTAACACACTTTATAACTGGTGAGCCAAAACCTGCAACATGCAGAATAACATGCATGAAGTTTGGAGAATAATGCAGATTGTCAAATAGGTAAGGCTGTACATGGCAAAAGGAAAACAAGAGTCAAAAGAAAAATCCAGTCATTTTAGTTACACAATTAGGTACAATTTCAGAAACAGGCAAAATAATAACAGTAGAAAGCAATTAAATCAGGTGGAGAACCAAGAACGAGCTGAAGCATTGACTGATAAATGCCAAAAAATCTGTCCGGCCTACCTTTCAAACCAGTACAAGTTAAAACTTAAAACCGGAAGCCTATGTCACATGTGCTTTTTAGGAGTATTATGTGAAGAAACAAACTGTGTCAGATATTCCTAAAGCAAAACACAAGTTACAAAAATGATTCTGATGTGTGATGCAGATGCTCCAAATAATCCAGGAAAGCATATAAAAATGGAATATGAGTCTTCACTGGAAAATGCTGTGTTTAAATATCATGTGCATTAACATTCTGGTGGTGTTAATTTATGAGAGATAGAGTTGAAATCTGCAGCAGACAAATTAGCAATTCACCTGAAAATTGGCTGACACCAAATATGGAAGAGGAGCAAAATGGTTTTCTCTTTCGAGTAGATTACATATTTGTCCTTAATAAAAGAAGGTGGATAATTTATTGTTTTTTACTGTAGTATTATTTTCTAATATGGGTCACGTAATATACAGTACAGTGAAATGTGTCATTTTTCATATAATTATGGGTGTCGTTCTGCTTCAAGTTATATCTTTGTTATTTAATGAAATTTGGCTTCATACACATATTGGTTTAAGACTATTTCGATATGGGAGACAGTCAGCAATATCAGATACCCCCTCCCTTACATAGTCAGTTAATTTGAATTTTTCAAAAATGTCACCTATTTATTAGTAGTTTTCTGCACCTTGTAATATAATGTTGTATTATGGACATGCAAACCACAGACCAGAAGTACTCATTTAGTGTTTCATGAGAGTAATACTATATTATCTTTCAAAAAAATGTGTGTTTTCAATATTGTTATTTACAAAATTTACCAGGAACAATTCAGCCTTTATTTAAAACAACACCTTTCACAGTTCATGCCTTGGGGAACTTAAATCTATCGATCAATTTTTTTAAATTTACTTTTTTCATTTGGGAAAGGCTAATAATAAAAATAACAACAGGTAAACCTCAATAATTTATTCTAAACAATACCACATATGCACATCTGAGGTTTGCCTTCCGGGCTCATCTGAGGTAAGCACTACTACTCCGGGACATGAGGCATATGATCGGTGATGGCAACTTCTCCCAAAGCCCTGCAAAACCGCACATGCAGGGAACCTGACTCAACCACCTAGGGTCCCCCGCTATAAAATCGAGACTCTCCCAGCATGGCACGTCTCACTCAGGAGAGAGCAGACTGATGACTACAACTCCTACCTGATATTAGATGCACCATCAAGCAACTTTTTGTGTTTAAGGACTGTGTAAATATTAAAAGGGGCAACTCAGTTAGGGCCCCAACACTTCCTCCGTGACCAGTGTATTTCCTGAGTTGACAATAAAGTTAAGATTATTTAGAAAAGAATATAATGTATCATGAAAAATAAACACAAGTATGTGTGGTGACTTAGACTTTTTTTACTTTTACTTTACTTTGTTATCTTAGTAAATATTAGAAGCCCAACACATTTTTATGTTTTTAAATATATACTTAGTGTGTTGGGTGATGTAACCTATAGGCAAATAGTTAAAAAAATATATACAGTACATTCGGAAAAATAAATTTAATCACAGACTGCCCCAAAGGGTTTGTCATGAATCTTTGTTCTGAATGTAAGGTCCTTTTATACTAAACGCAGCATGGCTCACATTTGCAATTTGATTCTGTTAATATTTCAAGTCTGTACTCACCTCCCTCCTACTCTCTGTTTTACAAGGCTCCTAAATTATAAGATTTAAAACATTAACTAGTTTCAACGAGCACATCAGTCAAACAGTAACTTAAGTCCCACGTCTGGTAGCAGAATACCATATCTGATTTACAGTATACTGCTTCCATCCAGCCCTCCAGTGAACTTTATTCATACAGTGTGAGAAACAGGCATGGCTTGCTTGACTACCTAGCCCTAATATAGTAACATTATGTCTAATTAAGCTGTGATATATGTCACATGACCTTATTGTCATCAGGTCTGAAATGGAATTCACACTATTAGGTGTGCTGGTTTGATTAAAAAGTATGGCCACCTATGATAAGTGTAGTGCACAGAATAGGTCACCTTATAATTTTCGTTTAAAGATATTTTCATTGCATGCAGCATCATTACATGATAGTTTCATGACAATATAATCAACAGCTCCTGAAATTAATACACAGATTGATGTGCCTGTAACAAGAATTAGCAGCCACACTAAGTGGTCTTATATAACTGGCAAGATAAAAAAAATAACTAGGTTTGGTAGTTACTAACCAAAATTTACTTGGAGAGAGAAAAAAGGTCCAATACTTCTAGTTGAATTTTTGTGAATCATGGGAAAGATGCTATATAAACACAATGTGTCATTGTTATTGTTGTTATTATTATTATTTATACACAGTCCATCCTAATTACAAATGGATAGCAATGTTCGTGAAAATAGCATTGACTTCTAGGCCTAGTTATTCAAAGTCACCAATATTTCATTGCAGGAGGGAGATGGAATCTTATGAATAAATTCATAAATTTTCACCCATACTATATTCTACACATGATAACAAATATTACCTTCCCTAAGCAAACACTAAAAGAAGCTAAAGACCACAACATGAGCTTCTCACCCAACCCTTAGACTTCTTCCAAAGTTGATTCAACTAATGCACCCTCATGCTAAACTGATTGTGCTATCTCATGAAATTCTACAGCTTACAAAGAACCAGAAAAACTGAATACATCATCAGAAAGAAATTTATGAACATTTTTCTGCTGTTTTTGTTGCCAGTTTATCAAACTGTGAAATATAAGCTCTGAATGTGTGCTTTGATTTATAGTGTGATTTTGTATAAATGACATTAAATATAGTAAATGGAGAAGTGCTGAAAAATTGTGTGGGGTTGCCACACCAGGACAGGTGGTGTAGAGTGAAGACATAGTTGATTCTCAATGATTCATGTAATCTCATCCTACAGGTTCAAGTCCAGAAGGAGTCAGTTCCTAAGGTTTGGAGGGGCAGAGGAGGGTAAGTAGAGACAAGAGAAACGCACCACAGTTAGGTTTAATAATATAAATTTTCATGGGGCAGCAGTCATTCAAGTTCGGTTCCTGGAACACTCTACCTTCTCTATTTTACACCTGCCACCATAATCTCCCTTTTTGAACCTCATTGAGGAGTTCTTTTTCTGATATCGTTGGAAGCTGTGTGATCAGAATCCACATCAGCAGGTGCCCCTTCTGCAAAGAATGGTGGAAACCTGTGAACACATGAGGGATGAAGATTGCTAGGATGGATAATTAATTCCAGGAAGTTTTTACAAATGTCATGTGGTAAGAAAAAAATCTGCTTTGTGATGTAAACGAAATTCTGTGTCCAAACAGACATAAAGAGCTGCATAACTTTTAACTTAGAACATGTTTCCTTTTTATGTAAACTATAAGTATATTTTGCTTTATTTGTTGTGTATGTCTGCATGGCTGTAGTTGTTTCCTCAACTGATTGTTTGGATGTTGCAGTTGTTGTCAATTGCCTACATACTGGTACTGCATACTGGCACACAATTCTTATTAATCAAAGGTCACTGGTCTGTTTCCTAAGCCAGTGGCACAAAGCCCTTAACATAAATCCAAGAGTTTGCTCTCATTACAAATCCCTGAAACACGTTTTGCACAATGCATTGCACAGTTTTCAATCTCTAAGTACAAATTTCATGATGAACTCTTACATCACCTTTTCTTAATGTTATGTTAGATAACACCTACATCTGGAAATTAGCAACATAACACAGAGCTCCACAGAACAAACACTGCAGAGCTTTTCTACACACTTCTCTACCAGTGCCATTCAAAGTGATAATGATATCATATTAAGAGTAACAGGCATTAGACTGAATTAAAAAAAAAAGTTGGGACATCTGTGCAAATTATTTGCTTCAATTTGAAAGGCTTAATTTACTTTGGTTGTAACCTATTAGTTGGTATCTGAAGGAGGCCCATTTGTAATATTCTAATCATTTCTTTTTTCAGTTTTTGCTAAGCTAAACTTAAAAGTAAACCTCTGGCAAAACTGAGGTGTTCTAAAACTTTTGAGTGGTAGTGTAAATATATAAATATATATATATATATATATATATATAGACAATACAATCCCCCCCCGTATCCATCGCCGAGGACGAGATCATGGTCTCGTTTGATGTTGTATTGCTATACACCATGATCCCGATCCAACTGGCCACAGAAAAACTATTAATGAAACTGGATAGTGACCCCACCATAGAGACAAGAACCAAACTGTCCATCAAAGACATAATGCACCTAATATCACTTTGCCAAAAACTTTGCCAAAGTATTACACACAGAAAGAAGGCATGCCAATGGGATCACCGTTATCTGGACTCCTAACTGAACTGGTAATGCAACGATTTGAAAACATAGCTTTATCCCAGATTACACCCAAAATTTGGATACGCTATGTAGACAACACATTCGTCATATTAAGAAAGAACCAGCTGAATGAGTTCTACAATCATATTAACACAGTATTCCCTGCAATCCAGTTCACAATGGAAAAAGAAATCCACCGACACATCAGCTTCCTGGACATTTACATCAAAAGAAATAGTGACGCCACCCTGACCACAAGTGTTTACCGCAAACAATGCTACGCAGACAAGATTCTACACTTCGCCAGCAACCACCCGGTATCTCATAAACGGAGCTGTGTGAAAACCCTATTTAAACGAGTCCACACTCATTGTAATACCTAGGAAGCAAAAATTAATGAGAGACGCTATCTCTTCCAACTTTTCACCTCAAACGGATACTCAAAAACATTCATTAATCGGAGTCTACACAGCAGACGCCAAAGGAATCAGCATACAATCGACTTAAATCAGAACCCCCACCCCACCTGGCATTCACTCCCGTATCACCATAATGTGTCAGAAGGCACTGCACGCACCCTGACCAAGTGGGACATCAGAATAGCACATAAACCCACGAACAATCTGCGCATGGTCCTGTTTAATGCTAAAAACAAGAAATCGACAGCCGAAACACGAAACGCAGTTTATAGTATTCCATGCAATTCTTGGTCAGTGGTATACATAGGACAAATGTCAAAAAGAATCTCAACACGTGTACAGGAACATCGCAACACCGTCAGAAGAAAGGACGCATTATCTTTGATATATGCACATACTAAATCGACAGGACACACATTCAACTGGGACAACGTAAAAGTAAAATTTAAGGCCAGTACTAAAAGTGCCAGAGAGTTGGCCGAGTCTTGGCTATCAGATGAAAACGCCATCAACAGACACTTGGACATAAATCCAGCATATGCCAACTTAAGAAGGACATGTACACAATAATTAAACTATACAACCCCCCCCCCCCCTTTGATCATACTGACTTAGTCACCTCCACCCACCCCCCACCCCCCACTGAATGTGTTGCTATATATTGCCTTTGATTCTTGTAAGTCTAAGCATTATCCTCTGATGAAGACCCCTGATAGGGGTTGAAAGCTCAGGAATAAAAAAAAAAAAAAAAAAAAAAACTATTTTATGATACGTGATTCGTTTTTTCTCCCTTCGTGGATCTCCAGCTGCAAATATATATATATATATATATATATATATATATATATATATATATATATATATATATATATATATATATATATTGTCACACATGTGCGAATAGGAGGACGTTGTGTGGACCAAGTAAAGGTAATTCCACGCCAGGCCAGGGGAGGGCAGGGTGCACTAAACCTTCTCCTGTTATCTTTGCAGACCAGCCTGGATCCAAAACCTGGATCAAGAACGTCACTTCCAGTTCCAGCGCCTAGAAGAACGTCACTTCCAGTTCCAGCGCCCAGGCTGATGCCAGAAAAACATCACTTCCGATCATTCTACATCACTTCCGGTTAACCTACATCACTTTGTGTCTGACCACTTACAGTAAAACCGCCATCTTTTCCAACCTTCATCAGTTCTTTCTTGGACTCTGTACTGTCAACAACTCTGTTGAAAAGCAAAGGAAAACCTTTGCAGCTAGGAATATTATACGGGTGGCTGCCCCAAACCTTTTTTACGTGTGTCGAGTCCATTTCTTTTTACTATATATATATTAGCCATGTGCGCCCAACTACGTTGCGCGTGTTAAAGTTGTCTGTGAAGGGCTCCCTGTTTAAACGCAGCTGCCAGTCATGAACTGGGCCCTTCATCACACAGCATTATGATTTTTTATAAGGGAAACAAAATTACAAAACTAAACCCTTGGACATTGATTCGATAGGAACGGCCTACTCAGAATCACTGTCCGAATAGTAATTTTATGGTGGTGGAGAGAGCATTTCTGCTTCTCTCCATTCACAGTCCGTCTCGTTTTCATGATGCTGTCGTTTCCTCTCATGATCTCTTCTCAACCTTTCTCCAATCTTGCAGGTTGCTTTGTGGCAATCCAAAGAGTAAGGAAGAACCAATGCTTCTTTCTTGAACTCCAAACGCCGACTGATGGAAAATCACAGAAGTGTGTCCGACTTATATGTTCCATTTAATAAGGCCACGCACAAAAAGGCGAGCTTCAAAAGGACGACCTCAATTGGGCGCGGCGAATAAAGGCGCACGTAAATAAAGGCGAGCTTCAAAACGGCGACCTCAATTGAGCGCGGCGAATAAACGTGTTCATAGATAATTTAGTTGAAATGGCTCTGGAATATGTGAAGAGCAACAAAGGTGCAGATCTACTCGTAGTCGAAGGCTACACATTCAGAAAGGAGAAAACTATCAACGGGAAACACATCTGGAAATGCACTGAATATAGGATTGGAAAATGTTCGTCTGGCCTCTGCATTGCAATACTTATAGTAACTGTTGATTTAGATACGGTACATTTCACAAATTTTACACTAAGATGAGTAAATGTGAGGGAGAGGCAGCCTGTAACAGACCACAGTGTTAAACATGGTACCAACAATTTCACTGCACACTGAAAATGCAAAATGGATTGCATTCTTTTACATTTTCCATTCAGTGTGTAGTTGGTGCTTAGAATTAGCTATTCATGTGATGGTTTTGATATAAAATTATCATTTTTAGAAGAGTTAATATGGTTTTGAATGAAGTGTGTGCTTTACATGAGATGTCTGACATGATTTGGGTTATGTGAGTGTTTATAGGTATTGTGTATAGAGTTTGGATAAAATGAGCCGTAGTTTCAGAAATTATGTGTAAGCAGTCAGAAAGAACTGTAAAAGAATGTGAATTGAGCAGCACTGCAGATTAATGCTTAGAGACACAGTACTCTAGGTGTTATCATACACATGTATTTAATTCTGGAAATGATATAATTTCAATTGTAAATCACAGCTTTTCAAATCTTAAGAAAATGTAATGACATGAATTTAATATGCCTGAGTGCAAGAGGTGTCCAACCTAAGGAACTCTTAGTGACTGCTGAATGGGTTGGGTAGTGTGGAGATAATGAAAGACCATGCCACGTTTGTAACTACTGGAAGCTGGAATCAGTTTAGTAGTGAGATCCAAGTAATGGTTGCACCTTTCGTGCAGCGAGCATGTTTTCCCTGTGTGGGTTTTCTCCAGGTGGTCTGGTTACAAAATCATGCAGAGGAGGATGGAATGAGGTTATAAGAATACTATTTATTGATCAACTGCTGAAATAGTGTCTTCTAATATATGACAATTAAGTAAAGCTGTAATGTTTTCCTAGTTGTACTGTAATACAACATGGATTCCACCAGCTTTGCACTTCAAGTCACAGCTGTTTATTCTGAACATAATGCACTTTCCTCTGCTTAAAAGCATAATCAAATGAGACACAGAAAAATGAAAAGGAGTGTCATGGAGGAATGACAAATATTGATGAGTTTTTTTTTTTTTATTTTGTTTAATTTTAGGAAAGAAATAGTAGTTGGTTATCTCTGGAAATTGAACTCAGAGGTGTTTGTTCATAGACTTGTATCCTATCCACTCTGCTACAATTAAAACTGGTCAGCACATCTTTCTCAGGTGATACTGTACATTATACTGTATAATTTGAAAAAAGATCATTAAGACTGAGATGGAAGGTAATTATGTAATACTACCTCATATATATAATAAGTCATAACACTCATGTTTAATTATTTTTTGGGAGCAGGTGGAAGCCACCATGTGATTGTCAAGAATTAGTAGTTTTATCTGCGCAAATAAGTCACCACCAATTTGTGATGTAGTGGTTAGCATATTCACCCTTAAATGAAAAGCTATGTGGTCAAATCCTGCCCATGAAGGATTGTTATTTCAAAATTTGTCATTGTGTGTTTTATATGTGGGTGGGGTTCATAATTTCTCAGGCATTACCTCTTGTTACTTGGGAAGCAGGTATAAGGTGGCAGTATGAAAAAAAAATATTTTTGTACTCTGGTGCTTTTTGAATTATTAGAGATGTTAGTTAAGAAAATGTTCATGTAGCTTCTCATTATCAGTATCATGAGTGTACACATGAATGTGGAACACTGATGATATTAGTGAGGTAATGAGAAACACTGTGTTTGTGGATCTGATTGAGCCTTGAGTAGAAAAAGAGGCTGATTCAAAGGAGGCGTATGCAGGTATGTGTGCATCATGAAAAAGTTTACAAGCAGTGGCAAGCAATAATGACAGGTAAATGGAAATTTTTGTGCATCATTAAAGGGAAAATTGTAGGTCACAAATAGGAATTGAACTCTAACTTACTGGTTTATAGGCAAGCATGCTATCCACTACACCAGGGGTGGCCAAAGTGTCAATCATGATTGACCGGTAGATCACAAAGGTAGTGCAGGTAGATCGCGTTGCATTCAAAAAAAATTTTTTTAAACGTTAGTCTATCATATATCCTCCCTATGGCATTTGCCACTTGATTGACATACAGGGCGGCCAGTCTGAGATTTCTTTTCTTCTAACACACTGGTCATCCTGCACACACGATCAAACGCGCGAACTACTGCAAAACCCCGGCTGTGATCTAGTTAGCCTTCCAATTTATATCGACTAAAGAAGGAATTAAAAAAAAAATTTGTTTGGGGAAGGTATGGGCTGGATGTGGAATTGGAAGAGGATTTTTTTTTCTCACAATGTCACAATCGAACTGCGTTTGTCTGATCTGTCAATCTATCATTGCTATTCCAAAGAAGGAAAATGTGAAAAGGCACTTTTGAACTGTTCATACAAACTATGAAACTGACTTCCTTCCGAAAAGCGATCTGAGAAAGAGAAAGGAGAAGGAACTAAAATCGCAGTTAATCGCACAGCCGTCATTTTTCACTTGGTTGAATTCAAAAGCAAAGGCAGACACACCGAAGCTATATATATATATATATATATATATATATATATATATATATATATATATATATATATATATATATATAGCATTTTTAATGTAGGTACATCATTTCGACCTGGTCATTTTAAAAGTAGCTTGCAAGCTGAAAAAGTGTGGGCACCCCTGCACTACACTATTACTAAAACTTTTCTACAGTACTTCCTCAGTTGATACTGTATAACAGGCTGTATTATTTGAACAAACAGCAAGAGGAAGAGGTGAAAGGAAATTATGGAACTGGACCTCATATGTAGATTGAGTTCTTAAACTCACTTTTACTCTGTTTTGGAGGCAGGTGGAGGATATTATGTGATCTAGAAGAATTAGAAAGGTGTGAAATGTTTCCAAAGAAATTGTGGTGTAGTGGTTAGCATATCTGCCACGAAAAGAAAAGGTTTGGATTCAATTCCTGGCCACAATGTATTCATTTTTATCATTATGAAACATTTCTCTTTCTCTGTATTGCATGTGCATAATTATATTTACTCAGGCATTGTTATTTGGGGAGCAGCTGCAAATTGTCAGCATGAAAACATTGCAATTTCCTTGTGACAAAATAATATAGAGTAATGTTTTGACATTTGGATTTTCAACAGATTTTATGTTGTGATTCTGGGTCTTATAAAAACAAAACTTTAAAAATATTTGTCCATTGATCTAAGGTGTATTTCTGTGAAAATAACAAGGAACTGTAGCTGTTGGAGAAATACTGAAATTTCAGGTGGGGTTGCAACACCAAGACAGATGGTGTAGAGGTAAGTGCAAGTTGACAGTCAGTAATTCATGTGATGTCTCCCTACAGGTTCAAATCCAGGAGGACTCAGTTCCTGAGGAATGGAGGACAGGTGAAGACAGTTTCTGAGGGGCAGGAGGAGGTGGACAGGAGTAAAACAACAAGAGGAGGAGGTGGACAGGAGGTGTAAAAATAAAAGTGGCAGGAAGTGATGTCATCATGGTTGGCCAGGAAGTAACATCATCGGGGGGACAGGAAGTGACATTTTTATGAGGAGCTGAAGAGATGGTAACAAATGGGACTGGGGAGGAAAAGAAGGATTCATCTTCTGTTGGTCTGTTAAAATAGGGAGAAAGGCATTAGCGCTCCATTCCAATCCATTGTCTTTTATTCTTTCATGCTCACTTGGACCCTTTGGTTGTCCCCTAAGTGCATGTGTGTGACACCACTCCCCCCTCAGTCCATAGCCATGAGGTCAGGCGGCACGAACCGTGAGGTTGTAAACATGAGAAAGATCATCAGCGTTAGCTTGGAGAGGACCACAATGATAAACAACATTGAATCTATAGGGCTGTAGGTCTAAAAATCACCTAGTGACCCGTGGGTTAGATTCCTTATGCAGGGCCATCCACTGGAGTGCAGTATGATCAGTCACATGGGTAAACTCACAACCCAAAAGGTAGTACCTCAGCTGAGTCACTGCCTAATTTAATCACCATTCTAACACCACATACCTGATTTCCAGGTCTAGCAGTTTCCAGCTGAGGTGCATCATGGGGTGTTCAGCACGACGCTTTGGCTCAACACGGCACCAAAACCTGTGTCTGAAGCGTCGGTCTGGAGAATAAAAGGGGAAGAAAAATTAGGAGTTTTTAATATACTGTAGGTGCTGAAGCAAATGCCTGTTTAAATCACAGAAATGCAACTTCACTTTTATCATTCCATACCACTTCTTGCCCATTCTGAGGCGGTGGGGAGATGGTATAGCAGGCTGCTTGCTGCTTGGGCTTATTGACACATTTAGAAGACAAAAGACGCTGACTTAAAGGTGCGAAGGGATTTAAGGTGGGCCAGATTTGCGAGTTTTTTTGTTGGCTCTGGTAATTCTAGTGTTAAAGGGTGCCCTCTTCTTTGTTAAATCTGTCAAGGGTGCAGCTCTTTCTAAAAATGAGGTACAAACCAGCGGTAGTAGCTTGCTAATCCAAGAAAAGCCTGTACCTGCTGCTTGGTAATCAGACGGGGCCTATTTATAATGGCATCAATCTTAGAACACTGGTCACACTGTTCCCCTACCCACCAGATAACCTAAATGTTTGGCTTCTTTCAATCCAAAATAGCACTTTTTTGGATTGATTCATAGCGCGGCTTTTGCTAGTGTTTGTAAAAAAGCTTTGACCTGTATGTGCCGGAATAGACGACTACGACTACGTCATCCAAATAGGCGACTCTATATGAACTGTGAGACCATAGCTGTCTGTCTACCAGACGTTGGAAGGCCGCTGGGAGAACCTTGTACTGTCAGTGTTTGCTAGAGGTGCTAAATCCCATTTTTTCTTTAGCAGAGTTCATTAAGGGAATTTGCAAGTATCCCTTTGTCATGTCAAAAGTAGTTAGATATAGTGCATTTCCCAGCCGCTCTGTATACACACCAAATTTGGAAACCTGATTGAGACAACAGAAGTCATTGCAGAACCTCCATGACCCATCAGGTTTTTGGCACCAATAAGATTGAACTGGACCAGGCACTGTGGCTTTCTTAAATTACACCTAGATCCAGCATACATTTGATCTTCAACTCCACTTCCATTTTCCTTGCCTCAGGAAGGCAATAGGGTCTTTCCCTGACAATCACCCCGGATCAGTAATTACTATCATGTTCAATTAGTGAGGTGCGATCAGGTTGCTCACTGACTACTTCCGGGACGGACAGGATAACTGTTTCTAGCTCCTGCTATTGAAGGGGAGTCAAATCTGGTCTGAGATTAAGGGCATGATTTTTAATGAAAAGGGAGCAGTGTTGGCTGGAGGTTGAGTTCTGGCTCCCTTTCCTTCCACAGCTTCAACAAAATAAACAGGTTGAGTAGACCTGCTCACTCGGCCAACAATTAAGTTGTTTTACCAAATAGAGGATTGGGGCATTTCTCTATAGGCAAATAATACGAGGGGAAACAACTGTTCCCAGTTTCTCCCATCCTGTGACGGTGTGAGTCCTGCTCCATACTCCCTCTTCTCATTTGGAAGCCTCTCAAATCCAACACTGTCGGTAATGTAACTGGATGAGCTGTGCAAATGGGGACAAAACACTCTTGGAGCAAGGGGAAGGTGCAAATTGCAAAAGTGGTTTTATTAAAACAAAAATCTAACAAAACCAAAACAGTGTTTATAGTGCAGTGCTTCATAAAAATACATAAATAAATAAACCATAAAAATAAGGTGAAAAAAGTGGAGGTTAAAAATCCAAAAAAAACAAAGCCTTTAAAACAAAGTTAAAACAATGGCAGGAAGTTGTCCTTTTTAAACACCCAGTGCCTTCTTCATTCTAACTGGTGCTCATGCTATTAATTTAATTTAATATTTAAATTAAGTTGGTATTTGTTGTCTTATGTGTTCCAAGGTGTTTTGTCGTGTGGTGAATGTGGCAACACACTGTAGCAGTGCATGCTCCCCAACCTGTGTCGCTGCTGTAACTATTATTTCATTTTTACAGAACACCACCAAGATTTGTAATAATTTACCAATCTGTAATATCATGTTTACAAAACACTATTATTTTCATTCTGAACAATTCACCTACTGCTACAGTATAAGAAACTATAAACGTTTGATGTAATAACAGCCAGGCAATCTACAGACAATCCTTAAACAGCATTTTCAGGATTCTCAATTACTGTTTCTAGTAGTCTTAATCACATAATATGATGCTAGGCATTACAGTTTTCTCATGAATAATGCCAAAGAAAGGAAAACAGAAATCTGTAAGTTGTATTGACATGGGTGAAATCTTCTAAATACATGTTGTGAATTAGACGCTGTATAGCGCCCGACCCGGCACAGACTCAGACAAAGGCATGTGTAAAAAACAAGAAGACTTTTATTTTTCTTTGTCTAAGGCTACGCATTCCCTATACCCACAGACACAACACAGTCCCAAAAGCACTTAAATCACACTTCCTTCTCGAACCACCTCTCCTCCCTGGCAACCTCATCCTCTTGCTCCCAATTCTTGATCCTGAGTGGTGGTTGCTGGCCCTTTTTATAGCCCACCTGGAAGTGTTCCAGGTGCTTGATCACCTGTTTCTGATTGCACTTCTGGGCGGGGCTGTAGAGCTGTCCAGGCCGGCTTAGGGACCCATGCAGCCACCCCAGATCCCAACAGGGCTGTGGAGAACTCCATCTCTCATGGAGCCCTGCGGGAAACTGAGGCACCATCATCAGCCAGGGAGGCTGCCACCAAGCGTCCCTGGGGAGGTACAGAGACACCCATGGTTGCTCCCCCGGAACATATGTAGATGGGGCATCCCGGCTGGGCATGGGACCCAGCCGGCCGCCACAATGTATGCTTGCTTTTGAAGTATTTTTATAATTAGAACGCTGGTAGCTGTTTGAGAATGAATGATTTACAATACAATGTGGCTGTTCTCCCCTGATATAAATATTTCAATTCAGTTCAATGGTCGTTTTTTATATAAGTTGTATTGACTGGTGTAAGTGAAACTAATATTGTTCTACATTTTTTGTTAATCTTAATGTAATTGTACTATTATGATTAAATTGCTGGTCCACCTTATAATTAAAAGACAGAAGGTGACAAGAAAAGAAGCGTTGCAAACAGATCCAGTCAGTTAATACCAATTGCTTGATTGCTTTCTATAATAACTAAGCTGTGCAGATACTTCATCTCGTTGATGTTGGCTGGATAGATTGCTTTACATTCTGATTATCTTTTGTTTGAAGAAGTGAATCATGCTGCCTGTCTTTATTATTTTTCATGATGTCCTTAAGTTTAAGTTTCTTAGTTTAGCTGAAACATCATTGCAGAATTGTCTGTTTGAAATCTGAAAACCCAGATTATGTCTCCATAGTTTTTTCCTGCTCTAGGCAGTAATAGATTAGGCTTTGTTAATTTTTTACAGAATAAAAACTAATTATTTTATCATTATTTCTCTAACGCTTAGTTTTTTTATATTATTAGACTTTGTGCACCCATATTGCCTATCTTGGTGTCATGCATTTGTCTGTTTGTTGCCAATAACTTCCTACAATCTGCCAATTTACTATAGTGACTATTGTGTAACAAGCACTGTCAAAAGTGTGTTTTACACCTATAGATGGCAAACCAGATGATATATGAGTTTACTTACAGTAGGGATTGCATAATGGACTAAAACTTCTTCTGATAAGTACAGTATAACAGTAATGTCACTATATACCTTCTGATGATATTAGTTTTATTATAGTTCCTCAACATTTTGTAAAAGGATTATATGACACAAGACTTCAGATTTAAATTGATACATTTACTTTTTCATTATTATTAATTAGGTTCATAAATCTGTGTGCAGTGAAAATTGTCAGCCAGGAACATGTAAAGCAGCCAGAAAGGGTCAGCCCCTGTGTTGTTTTGACTGCATATAGCATGCGCTGATGGTGAAATCAGTAATTCAACAAGTAAGTACAAGCTAGTAAAAAAAAAAAAAGTATTATTATTTATTAAATATTTTTTAAAGACTGAGAGGTTTTCAAGGATTGAAAAAATGACATTATGGTATATTATAAACTATGTTGAGAGCGTATTTATTAAGATTTTCAAATATATCATAAAAATGTAGAAACATGTGCATGTTATATGTTTTTCCTCCGTGTTATATTATTGAAGCTGCCAGTAACAGGATAGATATGTAACTGACTTATTACATTACACAGTTTATTATGATACACACGCACACAGAAATATAAGGTGCCATTCTGGAAAAAAATATTAGTTTGTAAATATAAAAATATATATCGGTTCAGACACATACACATTGGTTGAGATACATCTGTTTGGTATATAGGTCATTTCAGATATACAGTATACAGTCTGAATAGAATGGTTTGGATTTACAGGAAGGCACAGCACAGCCCCCTGAGTTTAGCATCGCAGTTTCCCTTCATCATTGTTTCAACATCATTCTCATTATTGTACAATTTTTATACATAAAGCATATCAAGCACATTTTATTTCTCAAGCCATCTTGTTGGGGGTAATTAATTCCAAAGCACTTTTCTTTTCTTTGATTATTTAAAACAATTGCACCACGTCCTACCTCCTCTCCCCGCTTCATTTTGACCAGGCTCATTTTGCATGCCTCTCTCAGTCTCTCTGTCTGTCCCTTAATATCTCCTTCTCAAAAGTGAACTTGTCAGAACATGTGGATTGGAGCCACTGAATGTCCATTTTTTCACCCCATGAAATGTTAGTTTATCATTGACCGAAGGCCACATGGTGATTTCTGCTTTTCTTCTTTGGTGATGTTTCATTTAAGGGTGATCTAGATCAGGAAGGAATAAGAGTCCCTTTTGCTGAAAGCACAATCCTCTTTGTCAAGGTAAAACTGGAGCTGCACTTTTATCTTCTGCTGATCAGAGGTCTGGGATAAAGAATGATTAGAATATTTCTGTTTCACAAGTAACTGAGTTTTAACTCTGTTTAGAGTTAAACTGCCCCACATCCCACCCTGGCCAAACCACACACACACACATTTGGTGCACACACTAATGATTGAGAGTGCAATCTCTGGTGTTAGCGTGAGAAAGAATGAATAAGTACCAAGAGCATTTACTGTCCTTCTTTACCTGTAAGGCAGGAGATAATGATAGAATTCTGTCTCTGGAGAACATCAATTTTAGTTAGTGGGTTATACATACACAAAAATATTTTAAGTGAATATCAAGGTTATTATAGTTTTGCCTTTTTATATTAGTTTTTATTTCTATATTATTTCTGATCATACTTGGAAATTCAGTTTAGATTTAGTTTTCCTTCTTCATGTATTTTTAGTTTTAATATTTGTTTTTTTATTTCACAAAGACATTGCAATTATATTTTTATATATATTAGTTTCAGTTTTAGTTTTAGTAATTATGATATGGTTAAAGAGCTACTATGGAATATAGTTTTGTCACAATCAGACAGAACTGTACACTTAATGGGTTTGGATATACTGTATATACTCACGTTTAAGTTCTCCTGCAGGTAAGTCGGGGCTTGATTTTACCGTATAATTTCTAGGATTTTATAATGTCGGTCGTATAAGTCGAATGTTGAAAACTCACGCTATTGATCCAGGAGATTACGAAATGTTACAATATGAGAGAGTAACCACAGAGCACACTGCCTTTTTTTTAATGTATTGTGCCTATGTGACCACACGGTAATACCCAAACTATTCCAAAGCAACGTTTGCACTGTTTTGTGTTTTTTGTATCTGAAACCCTCATACACCTTTATCGTAAGAGCATCCCTTATCTACGATGGAGTGTTCGATCAGAAGAAAATATGAAGCTGGATTTAAATTAAAAGTCATTGAAGTGGCGAAAGAAATTGGTAAATGTGCTGCTGAAACAAAATTTGATGTGTCTGAGAAACTGGTGCGAGATTGGAGGAACTGAGAAGATGTAAAAAAAAAAAATTGCCATATTTTTGAATGGGCGTATTTTCGGGTTTCTACTATCTGGTCTTGTTTTGTTCTGATAAAAACAAGCATGATCAAAATCAGATACTGAATATGAACAATTTTATAATTTTAAAAATATTTTCTATGTCGCTGAACAAGTGTGCACTGGCTGTTGGCACTTTTCATCTTTTCCTTTTCTTGCCCAGAATGGGCCAATTTGTGGTAAAATTTAGGTGAATATTAACGTTTGAGGGTTTTATGCTCTAAATGTTTAGAGCACACAGCATATCCTGTTTCAAGACAATGTGCTTACAATTAATGCCTGCAATATTGTATTCAAAAGTCTCTCACACTGGGCTTTATTATTTTCTATTTCATCACAGGCATATACAATTTATAGACAGAATTCTGCCACCTACATGCCTGAAAAGATATAAAAAATCAGAAAATAAATTCTACTGCGTTCTGTCAGGTGATCATGAAAATCATGGAGGCTTAGGAAGAACAGGACTCGTAGGCCTGAATCAGTGTGCAAACCCCACCTAGCTGTATTAAGGGAAACAAAGAAAATATACATTTTTGCTAAGCTCACATATCCAGAGCAGGATCGCAGGAAACCTGGAGCCTATCAAAGCAGCTTTGGATGGAAAGCAGGAAAAATCCCTGGACAGGGTGCCAGCCTATCACAATAACACTATATACATATCCAATATGTATGACACGGTTAATGTTAAGAGCAAAATGAGAATGATATTTCAATTATCTATTTTGATAGTGAGAGAAAGATTGAAAACAGGTACACAAATATTTTAAATCATAATTCTCCCACCAGATTATTTTCACAAAATCATTTATTTTGAGCTGTGAATGTAAAACTAAAAAAGATAAATGAATAAATACAGAATAAATACAAAAACACATAAGCAGGTTTAGTTTTTCACCAGTTGGCAGACGCTCTTCACCTACCTACTTGTAGTTCTGTAGAGACATTGCCAACTCAAGAATTTTACAAGGTTTGTATGACTTCATTGTTAAATGACCTCTTTAAAGCAAATGTGACTGGTCAGCAACAATGTGCTGATTTTGTATGTTAACTTAGTCAGTCTCTCAAGCACTGCCGTTTTATTCTCAAAAAGGATTTGTCCTGTGTGAAGTGGCAGGTGAATTATTGTCAACAAAACACAGACACTAGAGAAATAAACTGAAGCATTACTCACCTCGTGATTTATCTGTCCATATGGTAAAGGTTTTGTTGACGAGCACATTCCGACTTCAGGTGTTTGAATTACATCTTGATACACAAGAAGCACAAAGAAATGTAGCAGCTCATCATAATGTACGTCAGACTCATGCAGCCTGGAATTTACAGTAGCGTGTGCTGCTTTATTAATTGCTGTGTACATACTGGGGCTCAGGCAGAATTAGATCTAACATGGTGTCATTTGTGAATAGACATGAAATTCTGTAAGGGATTATTAGTATCTAATACTTCTCTAGTGAGCGCCGGAGATCCAGTGAACGAAAGCTACCGTGCACATACAAAGCAAAATCATCACCTTGGTATTCTTCACTAACACTTGAACCAAAATCGATAATGCTGTCCCTATCAGCTCCTGAAGAACTGTCACTATTATCACACAGTAAATTGCTTTCTATTTCACATGCTTTATGCACCCGTATACCGCTTGCACTGTCACCACAAATGCTGTTTGAACACCCGTCCTGCGTTACCAGCCGCCAATCACTGGATGAATATATACTGGCGACTTGTGATGGATGACTATCTGGCTTGCCACAGTGGATCATCTTCTTCCATATCTTTCTGTCCTCTGCATCTTGTTCTGTTACACCCATCACCTGCATGTCCTCTCTCACCACATCCATAAACCTTCTCTTAGGCCTTCCTCTTTTCCTCTTACCTGGCAGCTCTATCCTTAACATCCTTCTCCCAAGATACCCAACATCTCTCCTCTGCACATGTCCAAACCAACAGAATCTCGCATCTCTGACTTTGTCTCCCAACCGTCCAATCCAAGCTGACCCTCTAATGTACTCATTTCTAATCCTGTCCATCCTCATCATACCCAATGCAAATCTTAGCATAGGAAAAATTGGGTGATCAAGGCAGACACAATTTTGGTGGGGGATTCTAGTGTTAACACTCAACATGCATGCTCTCATTATTATTTTTGAGCAATTCTGCAGCAATATATTTTTGAGTGTTTTGGAAGAATTTATTAAAGTTTGCATAAGCTGGTAAGCTGCATTGCATAAGAAAGGTATTTGTCTCCAGGGTATATATCAAAAATGGTTGTTTAATTTGAAAATTAAAAGGCATTAAAGTTAAATGAAATAATTTATGAATTAATATTCTGACTGTATTGTAATGATCTGGGAAAGAAATTGCCACTAGGCAGTGTGTTCTAAAAAGAGGGGCGTAGCAGAGACAAAACTGCCACTCTTAATAAAACAACCTCTGGGGTGCTGGGGAGGAGGGACTTTTGGAAAAAGGAGGTTCAGGTAAAAGAAGAGTTTTGTTGGGATGGTTTTTGGAGTTGAGTGTTAGCTTTTTGTCCTGACTACATTGTTTTTTTCGACTTGTGAAGTCAGAAGAAAAATAAATAAAAACCATTGATTAGTTTTTTTTTGGACAATTACCACCACTTGCCTGTGAGATTCATTTGCCCGTCTGGGAAAGGATATTACACTGGTGTCAGAAGTGGGACAAGGCATCCCATTGAGACGGCTGTTGCAAGAAAACAGAGGATGTGAAAATGGCTGACAAAGAATTTCCCCCTCCACCCTGGTGGTTACTGCAGTGCAAAGAAGAACCCGAGGACAAATATGAAGAACCGAGAGGTGCGAGGGAAAGGCACGATTTACCAAGGTTGAAACTTGGACGCTAAGACGGGATGGGCAGCTGGGAAGCCTTTTGGAACAGGTTTGAAGTTGTTGCAGAGGCGAATATGTGGGGAGTCAAGGATAGAGCAGTGCAGTTGGTGGCGGCGTTGGAAGGGGAAGCTTTGAAAACCCTTGAAGATGTTCCACAGGAGGATTTTACAGACTTAGGACTGCTTTTGAAGGCCATTGAGCGTCGTAACAAGTTGGCACGTGATGCATTTCTCCGTGGACTTGAACCTAAAGCGCTGCGCCACCATGTTCAACTTGCCCAACCAGCAACTCTAGAAGAGGTGCTCGTGCATGTTGTAGAGTTCGAATTGGTATGTGAGGGGGAATCGGCCTATACGGAGGGTCGCGCGAGGGAGTGGGAAAGGATGTGCCGCCAGCCACCGCGCAACCATGTGTTGCGTCTGGGAGAGGGAGAGAAGCCCTCAGGAGGAACTCCCCCAGTGGGACTAAACCTTATGAGAACATCAGCTTCGGCCGCTACACCACCTACTTGCTGGTGCTGTGGCCAACCTGGGCATCTTCATCGATTTTGTCCTTTCCATCCAGCAACTATTCTGGGCTCCAGAGGAATGCCAGGAAACGGCCAGGGTTTGGAGTAAGCGGGACATTTCTGGACCCTTTAGTAGTCCCGCTGCAACCAACAACAAGTGCGGGCCGGGACTAGTCGGTGATCCCTGTGGGACAGCTAGGCTGTGGAGATTATTGTCATTTGCCTATTCGAATTTGGGACACTGATGTGAAGGCTTTGATAGATACCAGGGCTACGTCTACTGTAGTGTGACGTGATCTGTTACCTGAAAACTGCTCCCTACAAGCCATTCCTGGCCAATTCCTTACCGCCACGGGTGAACATGCTACGATGGAGGGCCGGATCACCGCTCTTCTAAGAATTGGAGGACATGTTTGGACATTCCCTGTTTGGATAGCAAAAATTAGAGACACTTGCATCTTGGGTGTAGACTTTTTGACTAAAACCCAGGCTCAGATTGACTTTGGCCACGGTACCCTGTTGATACCTGGCACTGCACCCTGTCAATTGATGGGCTGTTAGTTTCAGTCGGGACCGCCTCCCCACTCTGTCAATCAACTGGGAGCTTCCCCCACCCCTGTGAGCAATAACGGTGGGCAATGGAACGATACTTTGAAAGGCCTCTGGGAAAGAAGTTGCCAGGGATTAGAGGAACCTCAGCAACAACGACTTAAAGATGTATTGGAGGAATTTGAAGACTGTTTTGCCACCTCTTCTAAGGACATTGACCAAACTCACCTCGTCCACCATCACTTCGACACAGGAGATGCACGCCCAATCAAACAACATCTGCAGCGCATTCCCCTGGCACGACAGATCGAGGCAGATCAGTCGGTACTCGAGATGTTGAATTCTGGAATTATTGAGCCATCAGATTCTCCTTGGTGCTCCCCTGTTCTTTTGGTTAAAAAGAAATCAGGAGAATGGCATTTTTGTGTTGATTACCATCGGTTGAATGCAGTTACACGAAAAAATTCATATCCGCTTCCTAGAATCGATGAAACCCTTGATCTGGTGTCTGGGTCGCGTTGGTTCTCCACGCTAGATTTAAGAAGTGGCTACTGGCAGGTGGAGTTGGCCCCGGAAGCCAAGGAAAAAACTGCATTTTCGACCGGGAGTGAGTTTTGGCAATTCCGAGTGCTCCCATTCAGATTGTGCAATGCGCCGGCAACTTTTGAATGGCTAATGGACCGTGTCCTCTCGGGCATCCCTTGTTCCAGATGCCTGGTATATTTGGACAATGTGATGGCACATGGACCCACATTTGAAGCTGCTTTGCACTCCCTTAGAACCATACTAGTGAAGCATATATGCAGGAAGCAGGACCCTGATAAGTGCCAATTGCTGCGCCAAGAAGTCACCTACTTGGGGCACCGAGTAAGTGAAAGAGGGGTGGCCAAAGAAGACAGCAAGACTCAAGCGATCCGTGACTGGCCGACTCCAGTTAACGTACGGAAAATCCGTGGGTTCCTCGGATTGGCATTCTACTACCAGCGTTTTGTTCTCAGGTTCGCTACGGTGGCTGCACCCCTTCACTGGCTAACAAAAAAAGGTCAGTATTTCCGCTGGGGAACAGAAGAACAGTCCGCTTTCCAAGCCCTGAAAGATACTTTATGCCAGGCTCCCATCTTGGCCCCACCTGACCCTGCCCTGCCTTTTGTTTTAGACATGGATGCCAGCAATGTAGGCCTAGGGGCCGTCCTGTCACAACCATACTCCCAGGGAGAACGAGTAGTTGCTTATTTCAGCAGAGCCCTAAGCAGAGAAGAAAGAAACTACTGCGTCACGCGGAGAGAGCTCCTGGCAGTAGTGGAAGCGATCCGGCATTTTCGACACTACTTACAAGGGACTGCATTTACACTGCACAGCGACCACGCATCCTTACAATGACTGATGTCTTTTAGGGAGCCAGAGGGGCAAGTGGCAAGGTGGTTGGTATGGCTACAGTCGTTTCAGTTTGAAATCCAACATTGCCTGGGGGGTCAACATCGCAACGCAGATGCACTATCCCACAGGCCATGTGCTCAGACGAACTGTGACTACTGCCGCCGTCATGAGCGAACAAGGGAGGTGAGACACAATTGCTCCATGTTAGCGCTGTCTAAGGGGCAATGCGATTGGGGGTTTTGGCAGAACCAGGATCCAGAGATAAAGAAAGTTAGAGCCTGGGTGACAGACAATTACCAACCTAGTTGGGAGGAGATAGCCCCAGAGGGTATGACTGTTAAGGGTCTCTGGGCCCAGTGGGACAATTTGGCCATTCGGGATGAGAATGGCGAGCCCCTGCCACTGGAGAGGTCACTTGGCAAGTGATAGTGCCAAAGGGGAAACAGGATAATGTTCTTAAGTTGGTGCATGGGGGTGTGGGGACTGGGGGCGGTGCCAACGAGATGTTGAAGATCACTGCCGCCGTTGCGATGTGTGCACCGCGCGAAAAGGACCCTCCAAACAATCAGTGGCCCCCTTTCAACAATATCAAGTTGGTCTGCCTATGGAGCGGGTTGGGATAGACATATTGGGGCCTTTTGCTTGTTTTCGTCAGGGGAATAGGTACATCCTTGTCGGGGTAGACTATTTCTCCAAGTAGCCAGAGGCGTACCCTATTCCTAGCCAAGATACGGAAACCATGGCTACTGCCCTGTTTGAAGGCATGTTTAGTAGGTTTGGCATGCCGCTAGAACTCCATTCAGACCAGGGGTGTAATTTTGAAAGTAAAGTTTTTCATCATGTGTGCGATCTCCTACACAATCGAAAAACGTGCACCACTCCGCTTCACCCCCAGAGCGACGGTTTGGCCAAGCGATTCATCCGTATCTTATCAGCACAGTTAGCTATGGTGGTAAACAAGGACCAACGCAACTGGGATCAGCAACTGCCTTTGGTTCTCCTGGCATGCTGGACAGCGGTGCAGGAGTCTATGCAATGCACCCCTGCCATGTTGATGCTGGGCCGGGAATTGAGAACCCCGGTCTCTCTTGAATATGGTTTGCCACCGGAAAGGGAAGAACAGCAGTCTGGACAAGAGTATGCCCGCTGTCTTCAGAACCGAATCGACAGGGCTCACGCGTTTGCACAGGAGCATCTGCACAAGGCTGGGCTTACCCAAAAGCGGCATTATGACATCAGAGCCAGAGAACACCCGTACTCCTCCGGTGACCAAGTGTGGGTTTATAGTCCCCGATGGAAGAAAGGTTGATCCCCCAAACTTGATAGTGCGTGGGTGGGTCCTTGCCAAGTGCTCGAGCGCGTGGGTGAAGTGGTGTACTGGGTGCAGATGTCACCAAGGGGACATCGGGTGTTTCTGCATCAGGATCGGTTGGCGCCTTACTGGTGAAGGTTTGGTGTTGATGAAAGGATTGAAGCGCCAGCCGACCGGGATGTAAATCAAGAACAACCTGATTTGGCGCTGGAGACAGTAGGAAGAGAAACACCTTCTACAGACGACGTCACGGTTCCTGAGCGGTCCAGACGAGTCATCTGATTACCAGCTCGTTATCAACATTTTGAAGTGTCCTCGGGGGCGAGGAGCTAGTGGGGAGGGGGCAGTGTAACAATCTGGGAAAGAAATTGCCACTAGGCAGTGTGTTCTAAAAAGAGGGGTGGGCAGAGACAAAACTGCTACTCTTAATAAAACAGCCTCTGGGGTGCTGGGGAGGAGGGACTTTTGGTTCAGGTAAAAGAAGAGTTTTGTTCTCAGTGTGGGATGGTTTTTGGAGTAGAGTGTTTGCTGTTTGTCCTGACTACATTGTTTTTTTCGGCTTGAGAAGTCAGAAGAAAAATAAATAAAAACCATTGATTAGTTTTTTTTTTTGGACAATTACCACCACTTGCCTGTGAGATTCATTTGCCCGTCTGAGAAGGGATATTGCAGTATATAATATAGCAATTTAGTTTTTTTTCACTGTAGACTACAGTATGTCTCCATCTAATTAAAGTAATCTTTTCCCAAGTAAAGAAATTATTTCTAAAAGTAATTGCATCCAATTCTATATTTTGTAGATGAATTTAGGCTGTAGAATTTGAAATCCCTAGGTTTATAATAGAAAAGAAAATATTTCACTATTTACCATCTCAATGCATTGAGTAAAATTAATGGAAATTCATTTTACATTAAAGGTGTGTTTGTAAAGTGCTGTTATATAATGTAGTGTTTAGATGCTGTTAATATGGAACACAGTAAAAGATAAATATACATCAAACACCCACACGTACACTGGCATGTTTTTTGAAGTGTATCCCAAATGGGCATATTATCTAATAAGTGTTCACATTTGTTTAAGCCAGAAAAAGAAAAAAAAAACATATTTCAGACTCATTAAACTCTGGGAAATGTAACTAGGTTGAGCTCATCTCTTAAAATGGGACATTTGAATCCTGTAAAAAAAGTTAGCAGCCAAAACAGAAATGGAAAAGAGACTCGAAAACTCTAAAGTGATTTTCTGTGTCTCAGATATTAGTTCTGTCTATCTGCACAAAACATTTCCAAAATGTAATCACAAAAAATAAAACATTCAAAACACAAGCTGTGCACAAGCAATATGATGGATGTCACACTAGCTCAGACAGGAAAGGCAGAAATTATTTAAAGGAAAAAAATGAAAGTCATGAAAACTATACCTCAGTCTTTTAACACTTTTGCTTCAATTGCTTTAATATATTGAGGCTCATCAGGGCACATTTCCTAAACTGATGACTGATAAAACTAATAAATTTAAGTTTGCTTTACAACTTGCTTACTGGATAGATGCATCATCTCTCATTACTTTATTAACATTGTGTTTCATTTTAAAAATCCTATTATTTACAGTGACTTTCACAGCAATAAACCATCACAAGGTGCTCTGGTCTACAGAGAACTGTTTCAAAATCAAAATTCTTTTGTGACCAGCTGGTGTTTAACTCCTCATGCTACCTTAAGTGAATTTATACATTATAAATAAAACTATAAACTGAATGCCAAAGAAAGTTATATGAAATCACTGCATTCCAACTAAATGTTTAAGATGAGCTTTCTTCCGAAATATTATGTGGCATATAACAAGACAAGAAATGAAACAAAACAACTTTCTCAAGGTAAATACCAATTTCATTTTAGCATATGCAGATTTTATTGGTAACTGTTCCCTAGTGAGTAGCTGCTGAAGAAATTACTAATTCATTTTACAGGAAATGACATGACATCTATGGTTAGAAATTTGTGCATCAAAGTATGCTGATGATAGCATTAGGCTCTCATCACTGGAAACAGAACCTGGTTTAATATGACCATTAAGTAATGCGTTGTGATTTATATATAAACATGTTTAGTTACACATGTAAATGATACACATGACACAGTTGACTTTAAAAGTATATGTAAGGGTATTTTTACTTCTTTTTTATCAGGTTCTGCCATGATTCTTTCAACCCTAGTTGTTAGGGCCATAGATGATGCCTCTGGTCGATAATTCGATTTTCAACATCTCTCTCTCTTTCTTCTTCCACCTCCAATCAGTTTTGGTCTTTGGGTCTTTCTGTTCTTGATTTATGCACAGATGGATTAATGGTGACAGGACATTCAACAAGGAATATCATACACCAGTAACGGCATACTGCACGATAACGTGCGTGAATACACTTGACTTATAGTTTTCACACTCTTTCTCTGTACATTTAGCATTCGTTTGCTCAGAGGTTGATGCGCTTGCTGTATCCTGAGCAGCTCTTGTGTTCTCCGCTCTACCGGCCCGCTTCTTCTTTTCTTCTTCCATCTGCATCTTTTCATGTTAAAACTGATTAAGTCAGTTTTTGTGTTGCAATTACTTAGTATGTTTCTCTTAATTTTTCACTTACGCTGGCACTTAAGTCTTCAATCTGCCTCAAGAATGATTTAAGATATGAAGAGGTAGGGGAAGTGACGGCGATGGTGGTAGGGATGAGAACGGCGCCCTGATGGCCACTGCCAAGAGTTGATTCTACAATAAAATAAAATAAAAATAAAAAGAGGAATAACCTTGGAGGTCAATCACCCCGAAAGCGGATAGTAGACATCACGTAGTATATGTGTACCAAATTTCAGGTCAATAGGTCAAACGGTTTGCAAGCTACAGGTGATTTAAAATCCTGGACAGACAAATGGACAGCCACTGTAGCGAATTATATAATAAGATAAACTACAAGACATAATTGACACTTTCTGAACATTCTCTAAAAAAAATATATGTTGGACCATAAAGTAAAGTAAAAAAAACACTGATTCCTTTCTAAAACTCTCAAAAAATAAGCAGATGCACTTGGTACATTATTAGCACTTGGTTAACCAAGCTATAAAATGGAGTTTGAGAACTTGATTTTTTTACTGCTGAATTGTACTATTACATCTAGCAATCACCTTTGTTTATCAGGATAAAACATAACTTTCACATATTGCAGCCATAAACTGGGTCTTCCAGGACCTAAACAAAGATCCAAACCTGCTTTCCAACAATTACTATCTTTCACTTGGAACATGGTAAACCTCTTTCCATCCCCAAGGGGTTGCCAAGGAGTGATAAGAGAAATATGATATTTGAGAAAAAAATCATGCCTGTTCTTCGGGGATTAGAAAGGCAATCATTCATGCTTAACACACCATAGAAGCTCCAATTGAAAATGCCAAGAAACAGCTATCTATCAAGCTATCTATCAATTTTCAGTTTATTAATCCAGTTCAGGGTCACAGGGTCTCCTCGAACTGAAAGTTTAAATATACATTTACAATTGCCTATTGCTTATATGTTCTCTTAAACCTCATCATAATGATCAACCACCATATATTTTTTAAACAGCAACATGCATGCACATGCATAAATACATATTAACAGACATATAATGTACATAAACAGTCTGTATAAGCACCCAACAGCCACATTTGAGTAAAAGTACAGAAACCTAACTGGAAAGTGGAGCTCCTTTTCTGGAAAATGAACGTAAAATTTAAATGTGAAAACTGCTGAAGAGGAAGTTTTAAATTATGTGACATTAAGTATAGTTTAATGTCAAAAGTACAAATAAATGTAGGATCTCGCTCTGTTTTCCATATAGTCAAAACAGTTTTTAAATGTTGAAATAATTCAAGTCATCTTTTTTTTTGCGTGTAATTCATATTACAATCACTAAAGTATGTGCCAATTAACTGCAACGTGAAGCAGTGACATTCAGTGCGAGTGGACATTTTAATATTTGCAACCTAATTCAGTCATTTAAGCACTAATAAGAGAGGCATACAGGCTTCCCCCACTTTAAGAAGAAGCTGATTCGTTCCAGAAAACCCCTTTGCAAAGTGAATTTTCATAACACTAACACCTAATTAAAATCAATTTAAATGGAAAACATTTTAAGCTTTCCCTGGTCCCCAAAATGACCTACATTGCTGTTCAAGTAACACTAAACTAAATTAAAAATGGACAGAATTTGTTTATTAATAACATAAGAACACACCATAATAAGTCATTACCCTTCACTTAATATTTATTAAAGCGGTTTACCTATACTTTATCACTTCTAGTTTCAGATTCAAATGAATGGCCTTTTGTGTTTTCTTAGGGTTTGAACATGAGTTGTCATTTGAACATGTTTTTTTCTTTGATCTTGCCTGTACTCCATGACATAGTGTTTTGAAATAGTGACGTTTTCATGTATGAATGTGTGTGTGCGTGAGAGAGGCAGAGACAGATTTGATCTCATTCAAGTGGACTAATTTTATACTGGAATATAAAATAAATACTTTTGCAAAGATATAACGAAACAAGTGTGCTTTTATTTAAGAATGATATCTTTTACAAGTAGTAAAATTTTACACCCGCTTTAACAGACTGAAATCAAAGGCTTTTTCTTTTTGGTTGCATACACTGTCATCCTGACACTGCCAGATCTAAACACTAGCGTGGCGAATTGCTCGCATACTAAAGTGACTTTAGCTCAGCATTTCTCATCCTTTACGTATTTGCGACCTGAGTTTTCATAACAGTTTTAATCGCGCCCCCCTAACTTTTTTGAAAGGAGCCCACTAATACCAATTTGTTCTTTTTTAATTAATGATATATCATAGAATCATATTTTATTGACTTTTATTGACATTTATCTAACTCTATTTTTCTAGTATCAGAATGTAGTTTAAGTTAATTTGTTTTGGTTTCAATAGATGTATTTTTCATATTTTTGATTTTTGTTTTCTTTTTTTCACATCTTCGCGCCCCCCTAGGGGGGGCACGCCCCACAGTTTGAGAACCACTGCTTTAGCTGCAGGTGGAAGTCCCATTTTACTTTTGTATGATGCCAAGCAGAGTTGCGTTGTGGTGCAGATCAGTCTATTAGCCAGCAAAAGCACTGTTAACAAGCTGTCTATTGTTATGGTCCTGCCTTTGTCCAGTCTGATAGCGGTCACAGGACATCGCATCTTTGATTGCCAGTACAACAAATAGTTCTGAGCAGGTATCAGCCACAGTACTGCTCTTGTGAAAAGAATGGAGATAAATGCCATCAACTCAGAGAGGGAAAGGCAAATTCATTGTAACATGTGAATGTCAGTGACAGAATAAAACTGAATAATAATAAAAAAAAAAACAAGCGCTAACTTTTACAATCAACCGAAAATTTACACCGGCTGTTACAGACTCAAATCAAATGTATGTTTTTATTATACGAACTTGCCTCTCCCTCTCTTGAGTTGATGCCGTTTATCTCCATTCATTTCACAACAGCAGCACTGTGCAAATAATGTTTAATAAGTAATTATCAGATTATACTTATTCCTAAATTTAGACTCAGTGTGCAGTTCAGATTTCTTATGGTCAAGCACATAAAGTGTCTAATTTATCAGTATTTGGATACTTAGATAACTTTCAAGGTGTCTGAAAACATGTGTTTGGTACAGATTAAAGATGCTAGATACTGTTTTTGTGAAATTTCTTCTGCTTTCCTTTGTTGGATGTAATGTGATAATATCAACATGTTGGAAGTCAATGTACAATATTCATAACATACAGTATATGGCAACAGGCATATCAATACTGTAGAAATAAAAAATGATCCCTAATGTAAACTATTCGTTTGGTAAAGGCAAAACCTCATATTGTGACCTGAACAAAAGAATTTTACATTTGAAAGTATAACATACATGTTTCACATCAAAATGGAAAAGTAAGCATTAATGGACTATTCAATCTCCAAATTCTTGTACCTATAAAACTTGAAAGCTAAATGGAGATTAAGGAAAGCATTTTGGTGCAAATTCCTTAATAAAAAAGGGACAATTTAAAAGTAAGTATGCATAATGTGTGCTCAGCAATGAGCTGGCCCTGTCTAACTTTGGTTTCTTTGTTGAGATCAGTGCTTCTACAACTGAGATCATTAGTTAAGGATATGGACGAATGGATGGTTAAATAAAGCCATTTGACAGCGGAATGATAATTTTTGTTACAAAAATGGCAAATGTGAGAAAAGCTAAGACTACACATAGTGTTAACCTTTTGGAACCTGCAAGCAAAACTCATACTTTGGCACCAAATTCATCTGGTTATCAGACAATTCAGTTTAGATAATATTTTGTACTGGCGAGCTGTAGTCAAATGGTGCTACCTAGAGCTGGGTTAACCATCTGTCTTTCCCAGGCTAAGGAGTGAAACGTCTGGAGGTAATGCTATGTAGACCCTTATTCCAGATAGAGAAACTGGGTATTTAGTTTTTGAGAAATCAGATTAACACACATAGATTCCTTTATGAGTAATTTATAGAATGAGTTATTTCGCCATGTAAGCCCATAACTGGGTTACAGTTAAGGACTTAGTAGCATGTGCATGCCTGTTGCATTCTGTTAGCCTGTGCATGTGTTTGCTTCACACATGCTTCCAGCAGACAAAAGGAACATTGAAGAAGAGCAATGAGATGCCCCTGATCAGGCTGCATCCCTGTGCTGTTACTCTATGACCTAGAAAATACAGCATGGATTGACTGAAATGGCATTTTGATGTGCTTAAGTGTAATCCTGTATCTTTTATGTGTTTTAGGTGTATGATCATGGCCAGCTTAAGTTCATCCCCACAAAATTATATCTTCCATACAGTAAGCAACATTTGGCAACCCTGGTAGGACTGTAGCAAGCATCTTTTGAAAAGCAGACACAGCAGATAATAAAATATAATGTGTCATATGTCATCTGTAATAAAGGCTTTCAGAACATGGCTATCTTCATGCTGTTAAAACTGAAAGTATGCACTTTCTAAATCCGGCTAGTCACACAAAAGACAACAAAGAATCCTTATTTTAGTAAAATGTTGTTTTTAAATAAAAAAGCTCACATTTAACTGCTAAGTATAAGTCGGCAACATATGGTGAAATAATTTCATGAGCAGCCCAAGCTCATTGGCTAAAAGCATGCCGCTCAACAAAAAGACTTTTCCATGAAGCAAAATGAGCTCATAAGGCTGTAATGGTATCTTCCATTGATATACCTGTTCCCAGACAATGAAGGAGAAGTGTTTTTTTTCATATTTCTATCCAATCATCTTCTGATGTGCCAACAACCAGCACATAATTATTGAACTTCTTCAACCACATGTTAAATTATATGGCATGTTGCCCTAGATAAGGTAAAATGGAGAAGGAATAGAAGTAGTCACAAAAGCAATTGCAGTCCAGGAAACAAGTAAGTCTGCAATTTGCCAGTTTGATAAGTAGCCTGATGGTAAAATGAAAAGACTCAAGATGTAATCCAAAGATAGTAAGGAAACAGTTGTCAACATAAACTCTTCCAGTGCCACATTTTTTCTTCTCTTCCTCTCTCTCTCTCTCTCTCTCCTACAACTAGCATAGCCATTCTCAATTCCTATCTAGTGATGAAAGTAAGAACACCTCAGTCTGTATATTTCAATTCACGTTTAGTTTTCCTGTTACATGTACTGTAACTTTGTCTGTGACCATTCTTTATCTACTGAAATAGTCAAAGAATTCCTTTGGATAATCTGTTGCCTTTTCTTCAATACATAACCATAAAAACTATGAAATACTGTACTGTATTGCTGATTTATTAAAAAAACCTTTAAATTATCACAGTTAAAGGAGAAAACATTAATTATAGAAATGCTGTCCCAGAAGTACAGCTTTAGTGCACTAATCAAATATAACATAATGCACATAAATTATTATGATACTGCAAAAGGTTAACTGTGGACTGTGAGAAAAAAATTGCAGACTATGCAGTTTGCCCCTTTATTTCATGGTTCAGGTGTAAGAAATCTCACGCAAAACAAAATACCCTTTGCATCGTGCGTCTCATGGTATTTGACTCATAGTGTAGTTTCCTGGAATCCACCATTTTCACATCACAAGCATTACCATACCCATCAGGATATGAAGTCATTCTGGACATTTTGTCTAATAAAAACAGGCTGGTGGCATGAGAAAGTTTTTTAGTTTTTCTTGTTTTTGTTGTAACTGCTGGAAGTCTATATGTGATTGTTCATTGACAGACCATATTGTAATAATATGCTCCTATTTTTTTTGCAATGTACTTTGCCGCCTAAACAACTCTGCTTTCGTACCTTTTATTTTTTACAGCATTAATAAGTTTATTTAGCACTTTATGCAGATTCTGAAATCTACTCACATGCAACCTGGTAAACAAAAAAAGTCTTGTAAGCTCAAAAATAAGGCCTTTCTTTTTCAAACTAGTATTTGAACTTGTCAAGATTTTTCACCTGTTTCCTATGGTTATTCTCCTTCTTGACAACTAGTGCCACCAGAAAAAATGGTTTGTAAAATTTGCTCTAGCTTAGTTGAAACACTATGGGTGGATTTATCTAGTTAAGCAAACGTTAAATAAAAGAACATGTGAATGTGAAGAGTAAGCACATTAGTTGACATATACAGTATTGGTTAGGTGCGGAAGCCTTTGTTCCAGTCACTAATTTTTACTAAGCCCAAGATGCCAACAAGTACCTATTTTGTTTTTTTTTTTGGTGTAAGCATTACCTGCAACTCTCATTCTGAAATTATTTTCACCTTTTTTGTATTGACTCAGTGTCAAAGCATAAAGCAAACATGAATGTTGCCTTAATATGCATAAAACTATAATGATGGCGGTTGCTGACCTAAATTTTAATACCAAAAAAGTTAAAACCTCAGTAGTTTGATGTGCATAGCACTAGACAAATTCCTGCAGAAATATCTAAACACACTCATTTTTATACAGTCACGATTTTCTGATCATGAACATTTATATATCATAGATGTCAGTAAATGTACCTTAATAAAAATGTGAAATAGAAAAACACTTACATTGTTAACAATTTTCAGGTTGGCTCATTGATGTGCATGCAAAAACGTGCACTCTTGCAGAAAAGGTAATTGGTAATTATTAAAATAGGAACCTTGCCCTTATTAGTCACACTCCTTTTATCGACTACAAAAGAAAGGCATTTAGATCACTAAGCTCTCCATATGGAGACATCTTCTTAAGTGCACAAACCCAGGTTAACTGCATTATGATTCTATCTGCTCAAGTGAACATGTTTATTGGCTGCTGATTCAATTCCTTGGAATTAAATTGATGCTGTATTATCTGAGCTGAGAACGTAATGACTTTTTTAAGCCCTGAATAGGAAAATGGGTTTCATTAATTTCAGTAATACCATTAAAGTGAAGCTTGCAATGCATGACAGTTAGCCTGTCTTTCCTATAGTTTCTAATGGATTCGTATGCATCTATTTAAATATATTTCTGCTGTTTTGGAGTTTTTACAGAGGAGTTTAAATGTAAAAAGATTTATCTTTCTGCCAGAAAACAATGAAAAATACATTATGTGCAAAAATATCATTTTGAAAACACACAGATAATCATATAAATTATCATTATGTGCATTTGTTATGTGCGCATAATAGATCTTTTGATTTATGTTGTATCATATCACAGTTTTAGAAATATATATTTGACCCCATACACATTTCACTATTAATTATAGCAGCATTAAGGAATTCTGCATTAGTCTGCACTAATTATTCAAATCTCGTGTAATGTTTAAAAAGCTATAGATGACATAAAACTGACCCTACTCATAAATATAATGATAAATATATTAATTTTACTAAATAAATACATAATTATAATGAAGAATCTTGTAACCTTCAGGTTACAGGGCTATGATGAGATAGTTTCTGTGTTTAGTCTGGTGTTTGTTTTATTATTATGTCTTAAAAGGACATTGCTGGTAAGAGCACCATTATATTAGCCATTATTGTGAGTAATAGTGCATCAAAGTGCAACAGGAGTCCAGTTTTAAAACTTGACATAAAATTCTGTTGGGCATGCTGGTATCTATCAGGTGTTCATATTTTACACATATTTGTGGTGGTGACTTTACTGTACTAATCATTATCATATATTTGATACTGAATTGCAAGCTGTTTTACTCTGACAAATGCCATGAGGTGGTACACAGTGTTAATGGTGCTAAATAAAGTGAAGAATGATTGAGTGACTTATATGACAGTATTCTTTGTTACGGGCTTGATAAAGATATATTTATAGTTTAGCTGACCTCAGACAAACAACCATGTAAATAAAAAGAAAAAATATAACCAAAGAAAAAAAAAGTCATTCAACTTACATGTTGCTGTCAATGAGTTAATAATCCAAGCTCAATTGTCAATCAACAGAAAGTTGATATGTATTCTTGGATGGTGCAGAGGTAAGAACTGCTGCCTTATAACCAAAAGGCTTCAGGTTTGAGTTCGGGTGCTCCGAGTTTTGAGTAATGTGCTGCTATTATTATTACTATAATATAATAAAAGCATACATTTGATTTGTGTCTGTAACACCAGGGGCCTCATGCATAACGCCGTGCATAGAATTCGCACTATAACATGATGTAAGCACAAAAGCCAAAATGTGCTTACGCACAGAAAAATCCAGATGCAGGAATCTGTGCGTTCGCAAACTTCCGCGTTATTCTGCTAAATAAATCCCGCTCAGCGTGGAAATAAATGCAAGTGCACGCGCTTGCTGTCCCGCCCCAACTCCTCCCAGAATTATGCCTCTTTGAATATGCAAATCAATATAAATAGCCCTTAAGCCCAGCATTCTGTGAAAAGGCAATGGCAAAAGTATGAGGAAAAATAGAAGAATTTCAGCGAATACCAAATGGAGGCAAACAAAAACATACTATTTGTTGGTTTAAACAGTTATATAAGCAACAAAAGGAAGTTGATCAAGTGACATAGCGTGTCGGAGAAACTCGAAAGCTCAAGTTCACAAAGTCGCACAGTGCCCGAATAAAAAAGTTGTCACATATCAAAGTCGGCGTGATAAGGCGACTCATAGCCCACCGTCTGTGTGTCATATGAAAGCTTATTAGGGTACAGTGAAAAAAAAGGCACACAGTGTGAAAAAAGCATGAAATGTCAACTTTAATCTCGAAATTTCCACTTTAATCACGTAGTTTATTTTGTCATTAAAGTAGAACATCATAAACTTCATCTTAAAATCGTTTAATTTACTAGTTTCTCAAATCCCATCGTAACTAAAGTGGCACGTTAAATGCTTTGTTTTGTATTTGATCTTATATGTGCTCTATGTGCCTGAATCACTACGTGCTCTTCCTCCGACAGGACACAGAATCCATTACGTTCGTAATATTACAGCTCTCTGAGTAATTAAAATACTGAGAAGTATACGTGATATCATTTTCATGATGATATGAGTTAAAGCATGTTATTAAACATGGGAACATGGTGGCGCAGTGATTGTTCATGTCTTACAGCAAGATGCTTGCTGCGCCATGCGCGACCTTCAATGAAATGCTTTATTACAGAAGTACTGTCTTTTTCAAATGTACCAACCCCCTATTCCTGTCCTTACTTTTCTTTCTCCAAATACCCAATCGCCACACAATCAGCTCTGTATAGACGTTAAGCCATCTGTAAGCTTAGAACGCCGATTCTTCTAAACTTTTAAGGCACATTGAAATATCTTCGAAATGTTTAATTATTCTATCCACCTATCCTTCCAGTGTTGCGCCACCCACAGCATGAATACAGCGCGAGGCAGGAACAAACCGTGAACGAAGCTCAAGCTCGCTAGCATTGCGGCACGGTGTTTGTAAAGTTAAAGTTTTATCTGTATAATATAATCAACATATTTTGCTGCATTTCATCTTAAAAATGATATCGTCATCATACGTTAATACGCGCTTTATAAAGTGGCTCAGGATGTGCAATATTATAACTGTATCATAAGTACAATTACCTCACGGTAACTTGCAAGTACAAACAGTTCTACAAGGAGCACTTGTGCCGCCATCGTGGATGTGGATCTAAGAAAGGGTAACCACACAGGAACAGTAGCACTGCATTGACGCTGGGTGCTGCCAGTCTGCAAAACCTAACAGAGAACTTGCGTACGACAGGGTATGAGGTACCGTGGAAAAGTGCATGGCTTTACGTCAAGTGTAGGTTTTATACATCGCGATTTGAACGTTGAAATGTTCTTACGCAACATTTCTGTGCATACGCATCATTTATACATGAGGCCCCAGGTGTAAATTTTGGCTACTTGTAAAAGTTAGCGCTTTTTTATTATTCAGTTTTATTCTGTCAGTGAAGTTCATGTCATACAACAAATTTGCCTCTCCCTCCCTTAGTTGATGGCGTTTATCTCCATTCTTTTCACAAGACCAGTGATTACCACAGTTGGTGCTGTGGTTGATGCCTGCTAAGAATTATTTGTTGTACGGGCAATCAAAGATACAATGTCCCGTAACCGCTATCAGACTATCATGTGGCATTTGCACTTTTGACAACAGAGACACCGATGCAGAACGTGTGAAAAACGACAGAGTTGCTACGATTTCGGACATCTGGCATTGTTTTGTTGAGAACTGTGTTTTGAGTTACAACCCAAGGCAGACTTTGCGAGTCTGTGGTAATAAAACTTATGGAGCCATTTCCGGACAACTGTAGCAACAGACAGCTTCTTCACAGCACTTTTGCTGGCTAATAGACTGCTGCACCACAACACAACTCTGCTTGGCACCATAAGTAAATTGAGACGGGAACTTCCATCTGCACCTAAAGTCACTTTACTACACGAGCAATTCGCCATGCTAGTGTTTAGATCTGGCAGTAAAATGCTGACAGTGTATGCGCCTAAAAAGAAGAAGTCTGTCTGCATCCTTAGTACCATGCCCCATAACGCGGAGTACGGGCAAGATCGAAAAAAATACATATTCAAATGACAAGTCAAATACAATTAATTCAAAAGAAGTTAATTAGGAGCAAAAGCAGATCACTAATTAAGAAAAGCATTAGAATGAAATCCTGCAGCCACTGTGGCCCTCCAGGACCAGAGTTGGGGACCCCTGCCCTAATGGCAGCAGCTGAAATAAGAAGAAGAAGAAGCTTCCTTTTTAAACATTATACACTATCCCATCATTTTCTTCTTGAAAAGGGAAGCATGAAACCTCCAACCCAGCAAAAACATTTCCACGAATGGGGCCTGTGTGGTCTATAAAAGTCTGTGCGATTGTGCTGGATGTCCTCTTTGTGAGAACATAACTAAATAAGTCAGCAGAAATAAATCAGCAGATGTTTAGGTAGGCAGTTAGACTGCAACAAAAAAGAAAAAAAGCCACCTGTCATTCAAAAGTGGGTCTTGCAGCTAGTCAGAAACCTAAATCATAACAGCCTTGGCACTTAGACAGCTAAACAGAAAAACAAGACCACTGTCACTTCACATGCTGAGCAACTAAAAAGAGGCAAAACAACCTGATTGTCAAAATAACAGGATCAAAACACAGGCACTTCTCAGCATGACAAAGAAAGCATAACTGGACTGGACAATGGCATCTATTTGAGTTGTAGATTCCAGAAAAAAATGAACACAGACACTGTTTAGTGTGAGACAGCCAACTAGTCAGAAATAAAATAAATAAAAACAAATGCCCTAGGCTAGATTTTTCCTGGTGCTTCAACTCAATCAAGGGCACAGTGTCCCTGATTTTGCAACCCTAAGCAAAATTAGATTCTTTAGAAAAAACACCTTCTACAATAGAACAATTTTCTTCAAAATAAAAATAAAAAGTCTTTCTGAGTTTTTCAAATAATACATCAGCAAGAATCCATTTGTGCATGAGCATTGCAAAACAAAGCTCCAGTGCATACCAAGGACAACCTCAGCATGTGTTGATGGAAAGAACAAAACCATAAAAAATATACCATAACAATAGTAGATATTTCAGATTTACTTCTTGTAGTATTGTGCATTCAACTTTTTCACGTGGAAGAAGGTTTTAGGAGCATCAGACTTGCCTTAACCCCCCTCTACTTGTTACTCTAGAGATAATGTGTTAACCCTGAACTATGTAATGACCTTTTGTCAGGATTTTGGGTGTTTTGAGTTATTTTCATTCATTTTATTTTATTTGTTTTAAACATACCAATACCATTATGTGGTGCCCTGTGAGTATACATTGGCAGGCTGTGGATGTCACTGCAATATACATGCATAGTGACATTATACCAGTAATCACTTTCTAATTAATACAACTACATTTGGATGCTCCAGTTTATGCAAATTTGCAACAATTCTATATTCATATTCTTTTTTTGCCATGTAAACCTGTTGTGAGGATGGTGGGAAATCCAGATCATACCCTGCTTCCCAACTTGCACCAACGTAGCCAACAATGCCAGTTTGTTGCTCAAAATAACTAAAAGCAATTGTTTCAGCATGTGACATTGCTACCAGTATTCCCTAGTCTTCTGCTCTTTCAATATTTCTAGATAAAAAAGATTACAATTATTAACATTTACTAAATGTACAATTGAACTGAACTGAAAGACGGAGATAAACAAAAACACCAGATGGTGTTAAATAGCCTCGGCAAGCACCAAGTTTGCAAGAGCTTGCTTTAAACCCTAGATCTATTTTAAGTAAATCTTAAATTGTGTTGTTATGATCTCTAATTTTCAAAATTGCATTGTGCAAATTCTAGCAGAGTTTCTAGCTAATTATATCTTGATTATATGGTATTAACACACACATAATTCCACAACTGAGGTTTGTTTATTTGTGTCTTTTGCATCTTATCAAAGTTTAAAATTTATTTATGTTTTAGTGCAACACCATGTGTATCGACATTTATTTATTTTACTTTGTTTTATGAAGGTTACGTAGCATACAATCAAGCAAAACATATATAAAAAAATAACTTCAAAATCAGTCTTGAGAAAGAAAAAAAACTCCACAACATTAAAAAATTGAAGAAAACATACAAAAAAACAAAACATAAAGGAATAAGAGTTAAACCTCTACCTGAGAAAAAGAGATGAGAGGCAAGAGCATAGATATAAAGGAATACAAAAAGAATCTTTTTTCCCCACACTTATTCTAAAATTTTATCATGTTTAAAAAACAATTTTGGACAGATCCTATATGCGAAAATTTGACTTTTTCTAATTTCAAATAATATAGAACATCAGTTACTCACCGAGTTATAAGAGGTGGGTTGGGATTTCTTCAGTTAAGCAAGACAATTAGGAGTGATTTTTGACACCAAGGCTGTCTGATAAGTAATTAATGATTTTTTTCCAAAATTATATTAATTTGCTGCATTCCCAAAACATGTGGCTGAGTTATGCAGGAGCTACATGGCAATGTTCACAAGTCGGATCTTACCCTGGATATATTTTAGACAATTTTAAACAAGATAAGTGTGACCGATGAAAGATTTCAGTTGAATTATTGAGTGCATGGCGCATATAGAGCTAGAGAGAATTCTATGTATGGCTGATGTCCACTCTTTTACTGAACCATTAATTGAAAGGTCCTTTTCCCACCATACCCTAGGATCGTGAAGATGGAAGATTATTTTAGAGGTTTTTATATATTGTTAAAATGCTATATAAATCTTCAAGACTAAACAATATAGACTTTAGAAGAGAAATGGATGACTATGTAGAGTTCCTTTAATAAAATTTCTTACTTGAAAACATTTGAAAAATTGTATTGCTGGTAAGTTAAATCTCAAGCATTATTGTTCCTAAGATGCAAATATGTTATCTATATAAAGTTCTATTGGTGTTATAATTTCAGGCATTTTCCAAAGATTAAATGCTGAGTAGATTTGAGAAGGTTGAAAAAGATTCTCTGCTCTGAAATGCAATCTGCATTGGTTACATATTCTGTGTGATTAGTGGATGACTGGATTACTGACGATAGTATTTACAGGGGCACAAAACAATGTATGTAAAGAAGTACAGCAAAATTTAATTTTGAGTCCAGGGGCATCATGTATAAATGGTGCGTGTGCACAAAAATGTTGTGTACGCCCGTTTCCATGCTCACATCGCAATGCATAAAAACTAAACTTGGTGTAAAGCCATGCACATTTTCATGCTAACTCAATCCCTGCCTTACGCAAGTTCTCTGCTCAGTTTTGCAAACTGGCGGCACCCAGCATCAAAGCAGTGCTTTTGTTCCAGTGTGGTTTCCCTTTCTTTTTTAGATCCACATCCCTGACGCGGCTTTATCAAATACACTGAAATTAACCACATATCGTTTATTAGTTTAAGGCATCTGATTGTAATCAACCTGTAACCATATAATGGTGCACAGAATGGCCAAACTATTCAAAATACCATAGCTGCTTTAGCGTTGTCACTGTCAGTGCACCACACAGTATTTATCCCACTGTATCTGAGTGTGGAATCACAGCTGTACAACAGCTGATCGGATTATCGGGATACAGCATCTAGCACATGCTGTGTCAGCCATGCGCACTGTCTATTTGAACTTCTTTCATACAGTACGGCAAACACTTTAGAGCCTTTCATGTAGGGACCTCATGCTTCAGAAACAGTTTCAACCCAAGTGCTCTGAACACACTCAATCAGTCCATCAAGTTTTCCTCACTGTAAACTTGCACTACAGTTATAATATTGCACAACCTGAGGCACTTTATAAAGCACGTATTTACATATGAAGACAACTGGCTTCTAAGTCGATTTAGATTTCTAAGCGCTATCTTCTTGGAGCTCTTGATATCATTTTTAAGATGAAACGCAGTAAAGTATGTTTATTACATTATACAGATAAGTTTTAAACTTCATTAAAATAATGTATATTGTTAATAATTAAACATGTGAGGAAACAGTGGACAGCGGCAGCAACGAGCTGGCACCCATTCAGGGATTGTTCCTGTCTGTATGCTTGTTGGGATTGGCGCGACCTTGGATAGATAGATGGATGGAATAATTAAACATGTACTATGAAGATATTTCATTGTTTCATAAAAGTTTTGAATAATCAACATTTTAAGCTTACAGATGGCTTGGCATCTATTACAGAGCTGATCTTGTGGCAATTGGTTACTTGGAGAAAGAAAAGGAACGGCAGGAATTGAAGGTTAGTACATTTGAGAGAGACAGTACTGCTGCAATAAATTGTTTCATCGAAGGTCGCGCATGGTGCAGCAAGCAAGCATCTTGCGGGAGGCAGGAACAATCTCTGGACAGGGCACCAGCTCATCACTAATACTGCACCACCGTGTCCCCATGTTTAATACATGCTATAATTCCTATTATTATGAAAATGATATCAAGTTTAAATCTTAATATTTAAATTGTTCAGAGATGTGTAATATCATGAATGTAATGTATTCTGTGTCCACTCGGCGGAACAGAAAACCCGTTTAAGAAGCATGTAGTGATTCACACACATAGAGCACATAAAAGAACACATAGAAAGGAGCATTTAACATGCGACTTTAATTACGATGGGATCGGAGAAACTAGTAAATTAAATGAATTTAAGATGAAGTTTATGACGTTCTACTTTAATGACAAAATAAACTACGTGATTAAAGTGGAAATTTCGGATTAAAGTTGACATTTGGACATTTTTTCAACTGTGTCCCTATTTTGTTTTCTTTTCTCTGTACCCTAATGCACTTCCTTATAACACTCAGATGGTGGGCTACGACTCGCCTTTTCACAGCAACTTTGATATCTGACCACTTCTTATTTATTTCGGGCACTTTGAGACTTTCTTAACTTGAGCTTTCGAGTTTCTCCGCCAATCTTTTACTCAGTCAACCTCCTTTTGTTTTTTATATCACTGTTTCACTGAAATTCTTCTTTTTCCCCTGTACGGTTGCCATTTTCTTTTCACAGAACGCAAAACATAAGGGGCTATTTATATTAATTTGATATTCAAAGAAGAGTAACTCTGGGAGGAGTCTAGGAGGGGCGACAGGCAAGTGCACAAGCATTACATTTCATGCAGACCAGGATTTATGTAGTGGAAGAACATGTAAGTTGGCATATGCACAGATTTATACATCTGGATTTTTTGTGCGTATGCACTTTTCCACTTTTGTCCGTATGCCATATTTTAGTGTGAATTCTACGCACGTCATTATGCATGAAGCCCCAGATATCTTTCTAAATTATGCTAATTTGTTAAGGCCTTCTAAGCTTCTGGATAAACCTAAAATTTAAATTGCTGTTTGTTTACCTAAGGCCTTTTTTCTGTTTGGGATCTTTGACTAGTTTGACTATAGACCTTCTTATTTTGACCATGAATATTGCCTAGCATTTCTGTTTGGTACCAGTTAGATTTGCGGTTCTGACCTTTAGCAAGCCCTTTGATTATGATTTTGCCAAGTCCTATTAAGCTACCTTTCATCTCATGATCCTTCCTTTATTCTGAGTACATTTCATCACAATAAACAGGATCAAAATATATTGTAAATGAGATCAGAAATGTGGATGATCTTAAAATGCTTACCTGCCTCCTTTTATAAAGAAGAAAGTGGCCATCATAAAGTTACACACCAAGTCACCCAACCATACTCATCACATCACATACAGCTGTCCAGTGTGTTATCTGTAGTGTCCAGTTTAATGTTATTTTCACTTTGCATTATATCTTTGTCTTTAATTTCTTGTCTGCTTCGTTTTCTCTGTCTGTGTTCAGTATGTAGTTCTGTGCATACTGTCTGCTTCAAAGACACTAAAACATTCTACTTTATTATTTTTGCTTTCTGACCTCTAGCTAGCAATATGGCCTCATCTTCAACTACTGTCCCTGTAACCCCCCTAAATCTAACAAAAATGTATTGGAATGATGGTTTTCTGACATAACCATGTCATTTTATACAGCTAAAGAAAGTCTTAAAACAGGAAGATCATATAACTATTGTGATATTTGATTTTTAATATAATTTATTTTTGAAATGTAAGTAATTATATACTACATGCATTTTCTAGGTTTGGTAGATTCAAACCTATTTAACTTTTAGAAAAGACATTTTATTTGTAGGAAATATAAATGCCACATCCATCCATCCAACCCGCTATATCCTAACTACAGGGTCATGGGGGGCTGCTGGAGCCAATCCCAGCCAACACAGGGCGCAAGGCAGGAAACAAACCTCAGGCAGGGCACCAGCCCACCTCAGGGCACACACACAATAGGGACAATTTAGGATCACCAATGCACCTTACCTGCATGTCTTTGGACTGTGGGAGGAAACCGGAGCACCCAGAGGAAACACACACAGACACGGAGAGAACATGCAAACTCCACGCAGGGAGGGATCGGGAAGTGAACCCAGGTCTCCTAACTGCGAGGCAGCAGCGCTACCCACTGCGCCACCGTGCCGCCCTAAAGGCCACATTCCATTTAAATAAGTCTGACAAATGCCATTTTAACGCAGAGAAATGCCATTTGATTTCCCTTCTTTACGTCCAGTTTTCCTTTATAAGAGACCAGTCTAAAGGCATTCAGAGAACATTAAACATGACAGAGCATGCTGAGCTTAATTTTATATACTACAAATAACATAATAAAAAGTATGCAATGTCTCTGAAACAATGGCAATTTTCAAATACACCCTGAGCATGTTAAAAAGTCTGTAGTTGTAGATACTTGTGAAACAACAGTATACACTTTAAGTATGTAGTGTCAAAGGTAGTATGACTTACAGTATATATTTTATTTCCAGTTCATTACTTACCTTGCATAACATCACTTTCAAATAAATAAAATTTTTTAACACAGCAACATATCCTATACTGGGTGGTTTCTGGTCAACTGATTACTTATTTCAAGAGAAATCATTAAAAAAGAAACACTTGATTAGATAGAAAATTATTTAAACATTATTAACCATGGATAATAATTGAAAATTAAAAATTATATTAAAATAAAAGTATTTTTTATGAAAAGAATTTAAAAGTTAAAAAATAGACTGACATGGCATCATTTTCTAAACACAAAAATATGGTTGTAAGGGATATGGATTTAAAAGCTTAATAATTAGAATTAGCTCTCTAAAATTGACCAAAGTATATATAAAAAGAATGTATTAAAAGAAAATCTAAGATGTAACAAGAACAGAACTCAGTCCCTTTATTGAATGAGGAAAGACATAACAAGGTCTGCAACTATTCAAGTTCCTGTAATGCAAGCTAAATGAATTCTGCCAGCTATCAAAAGCTTTTAAGAAGAAATAATGCTACCATCTGCCTCTTGTCATATAAAGAAATGTCATACTTTCATAACAAAATGACATTTTGATATTTTCAGTGTCATTTTTGTAGTAGAAGCACAGTACCTTTTCAGACCTTCTACTATTTCATTATAATTCATGGGTGGCTTCTGTCAGGAGTAGCTTTGGCTTCTGTAATGGGAAAAGTGGGCTCAGAAAATGGATTAATGCATTATAAAAATGTAATATTCTTTAAACAGCAACAGAAATCAGGATTTTGCCTCCCTATGTAATTTACTTTTTAAAAACATTTGAGCCCTAAGTTTTTTTTTCTCTCCCGCTTTGAATGGGATAAGCCGATGTAGAAAAACAGCTGGACAATGTAATGTCTCTAAACTGTTTTCTTCTCCAGTTTAACAATTTAGTAGGACTTTTTTTTTCAAAAACCGGCTCAACAAAAGGAACCATTAACAAATAATTAAGTCTTACCTATTTAAACTCCTAACATCGGCAAAATTATCAGAAAATCACACCATGATGTTGTACGTTTAATGATCAGCCTCTGTGGCTGCTGCTGTTCCAGAGTGAAAACTTATTCTTACTCTTTTGTTTTGATTGGCTTGATCGGTCTAATAAATCAAGTATTTCTTGGCTGCCACTGTTATTCTGCTTATACTGCAAATTTTGCAGTTTCTCCACAGTTGACTTTTTAAACTCTACCCATGCCATTTTATTTCCAGACATCACTGGATCTGGCACCATTAGATCTGCTTCCATTATTGCAGAATTTTTGGATTTTGGCCTCTGCTGGGATTACACCTTTCAATCTCACATTTGCCCCATCATCCAAGCAGCACTCATTGCCTCTGGTATCTTCTCTTGTCAGCAACTGGGTTTCAATCAATCGTCCCTCAAGGTCTTGCTTATCTACCCATGCTACTACACAATAGTATTCATGAAATTTCATTAATGTGGCACAGTGATGCTTCTTTCACACTGATAGGCTTTATTCTTAGACATTTTCTTACAGTAGACATCATATGGTATGATAGATCTTTCAGTCTGCCTTGCTTTCTTCGCAAGACTGTTCTCATTCTTATGTATTAAGCGAAACAATCCATTTTTGTAATCTTCTAACTCCTAAAACCCTTTGATTATAACCTCATATTTCTTGCTGTGTTTTCACTTATATATATTTTTTTCTGTAGTTAACTAATTCTTCATTTTGCAACAACTTCTGTATTAACAGCACAGCTTCTGCCCTTTAGGTCTGTTATTTCTATCCCAACAGTTGCCAGGAGAGCTTACATGAGTTTTTCTAATATTGTTCTTAGAGCTAGGAATTTCCTAAATGTTTTGTTTCCTCCCACTGCCTCAGTTCCACCCACCAACAGGGCTTTTCTTCTACTGCCTCTTCTTCTTGCCATCTGTTCCTTCCTTCTGTGTGCTTCTATTTATATTCATTGTTATTCTGCCAAAGCCATGGAACTTCTTTAGTACCAGATCCTGCATGTATACTCTTTGTGCAGATACTGGACCTTTTTGTTTATTTAATGCTTAGCTCCGCTGCTTGTTCAGTTTAGTTTAGCAACAATCCTCCCTTACTAGTCCTGGATAGTTAGCCTATTGGCTCTGCTCATTTGTCCAGTCTCTCCACTTCAGAAGCTTGTTAATTTTGATTGAATGATTAGGACAGATCACAGATCAATCTAAGATCATGACCACCAGTCATTGAGTATTTGAACTTTTGCCTATGTAGCTCTGACTCTTTCTCATACTTTTGGTTACCAGTTTCAGACATTTTCTTTTCTGCAGGCCGTGTGTCCTTAGCTAGTCTTTTCTCCTTTTTCTTTATTTAAATAATAGCCTGCTACCTTTCTTTAGCTGGTCGGTACACTGAATTCATCTTATTTTATTTTGCCTGCTTCTAGTTAGCTCCTTTGGCTACTAAAACAAGCAGTTTCCCTCCATTTGTGTCACCCTTACCTCTGTCACTGGCATTATCTTCCACTTGAGGTGATCCATGTGAACTGCTATTAGCACTGTTATTAGCATTAAAAACATTATGCTTTATTTAGGTAATGTTTTACTTTCAACAGTGTGTAGCATATTTTTTTTATTGCTTAGAATTTTACTTTACAATTATCAGCTCGTTATTTTCTGCTTTATACTATTTTACTTACATTTCAATAGCAGAGTGTATGTTTATTGCTGCAGAAAATGTTGTTGGATTGTGCCTTCATTGTTAGGATACGGTTCAATTTCCCTTCAGGTAATTTTTTATCAGTTTTGAACGATATTTTTTAAGGTAAGTTGAGTATGTCTGTAATAAAGTCATTTTTGTTTTAATTAAATGTAATATTTGCCAAGACCCCATGTTGTTTTCTTCTGGGTGCCACTATTCTGTGTAGCCATTGTCATGATGTATTTCTTGATTGCTGTGGATGTTTTCTAGATATTGTCATGCATGTGATGGTATTTAAACCTGTTTGCATTCATAAAGCTAAAATGTATAAATGAATGAGTGAATTGTTCAGTTAAACACTGTGAGATTGTTGAGACCCCCCTCCCAACTGTACTGCACACTGAAGCGCAGTTGATGCTTCTATTGAGAGTTGCTTGTCCAATGCCGAGGCAAACACAGATTTACCACCAAGGCAACTGCAAGTTCACAGCCTCACTACTTAACCCATCTGTCACCCAATGGTTGATACGGGAAACATTCTAACCCGGCCATTAACTTGGCCCCTTTACTCCGTGTTTGCTGTGTCTGTGTGTATTGAAGTGGTACCTCCCATTTGAATAAATACCCTGACTTTTCCTGTTTTGATTGGAATAAAGTTGGTTATCTTGAAATCCTTGGACTCATCTCTCGGGTGCAGTGATTCAAATGTCACAACACACATAGGGTTGTACCATTTGGGAAGGGGTCATGTCCTTTTTCTGAATACCTCTCAAAGAAGGGTTATACCACTTTTGTAGGGGTCATTTTTGTATGGATTTAATATATGTGCATTTATTTATGAGAGTTTGAAAGCAGGTGACCATGGGGATTAGAAGAGATTGTTAGTTCTTCTGATTTTTTGTTGAAATTGCTAGTCAAATTATTTAGTAGCAATCTGTTTTTTTATTTGTGCATATACTTGTATTTTGGAACAACTAAAATGCTTTCTTGCATTTTTATTTCCTTTTTTGGCCTTATCTTGTTTATGTTTTTAGCAGATACGTGACCCTGTAGTTAGGATATAGCAGGTTGGATAATGGATGGATGGATATAGAAAATTGTACTCTTAAAATTGGTAATTTACACGTACTAGAAAAGTATTATAAGCACATGAGAAAGTAAGCATTGTTTTATACTAAGCAATAAGATGTACGAGTTAGGATTAAAAAATACTTATGCCTACATATTCTTTATTATTTTGTTTGACCCAGAAAACACTAGCTTTTCATAAACCAAAAGTCAGACGTGCTAGAGAGCTGAAGAGCAGGGTTTGACACCCCCTTAACTAAGAATTATTAACTAATTAATTATAGGTGGCGGCACGGTGGTACAGTGGTAGCGCTGCTGCCTCGCAATAAGGAGACCCGGTTTGCTTCCCAGGTCCTCCCTGAGTGGAGTTTGCATGTTCTTCCCGTGTCTGCGTGGGTATCCTCCAGGTGCTCTGGTTTCCTCCTACAGTCCAAAGACATGCAGGTTAGGTGGATTGGTGATCCTAAATTGGCCCTTGTGTGTGCTTGGTGTGCATGTGTGTATCCTGTGGTGGGTTGGCGCCTTGCCCAGAATTGGTTCCTGCCTTGCGCCCTGTGTTGGCTGGGATTGGCTCCAGCAGACCCCCGTTACCCTGTAGTTAGGATTCAGCGGGTTGGAAAAAGGATGGATGGATTAATTATAGGTAAGACTAGAGCAATGGAATGCTAGAAGTCAGAAGAAGAAGAATAATGGGTTAAAATGATAATTGTAATAAAAGTAAAAGCTGGCCATTGCTGGGGGCTCATTGTTCCATCTCAATCGAGTCTGTATGCACGTCATACAATAAAGCCTGATTTGCTGTCTGTCCTGAGTCTCTGAGTGCCTTCATTGGGGCTAAGGGTGCCTGCACCAGTCTGCTTCAACAGTACTTGCTTAAGGAAACATTAACACCATACCAAGGAGAAATGTGTGATTGAAGTAAGGCATTGCAGGTTTAGAATGTAAGGCTTTTAACTCTGTTTTTTACTTATTTTTATTTTATTTTTCAGACTTGCTTTAGGACCCAACAATCGTTTTTCGCCATGTGATATATTCTTGGTTTACTTACTTTGTTGCTAATTTCACCAGAATTAAGATTTTGTTAGGGCCTCTCAAATGTCCAGATATTATTTGGAATACTGTATAAACATTTAGACAAATACAATGTTCCAGAATTCTGTAACAGTGAAACAGTAGTGCTCAGCATGGTGCTGCAATGTCACCCTGATTCCCATTACACTAAAACATTGATATAAAATACTACTTAATTATACCATTAATCCATAATAGTTCGTTTTAGCAGTCCTTTGGACACAGTATTTTAGCCCAATGGGTTTTATTTTACAAGTTTCGTACAATCTAAGGCTCCAGATTTACAAAAGATTTCTAATAATAAACTTAACATCCTAGAAGAAGCTTGATAAAGACACACACAAACAAGGTAACACATGAAATTTATTCTGTGACTAAAATTCTAAGCATTTATGTTAAAACCTGAAATGACTTTGATGGCAGGTACAACAACCCAAGCTTAATTTAGTAACTGTTATTCCTCTTAATCTATTTATAATTTTAAATAGATTTTAAATAAGGCTGAAAGCATAGTACCGCCTAACAAACTTAACAAATAAACAGTACATGGTGAAAAGTTATCTAGGAATTAATGAAACCTTGAAAAAAATGAAAGAGTTTACCTCTCTCACATGACCCTACTTGGTCTGTATTGAGTACTGAGCACAAACAAATTGTAAAATGATGGAAAAAGGAGCACAAAACAGAGAATACTCATGGACAAAAGTGCTAGAAAACAATTACTCAAAGAAAAGAAATTAATTGCTAGAAACAGCAAAATAGTAGAAAAATAATGCTGATGGCTTTTGCCCCCCTTACACATACCATAAATGCTGTTGATTTCTTATCAATAATTTCCCTGAAACCCCTAGTTGGTAATGGCTGTGGTGCTGTTCACAAACAAGCATCATGCCTTTATTACTTCTCGCTTAGATTACTTTAATTCCTTAAATGTGACTGGTTCAGAACGCGGCAGCTAGATTTTCGATTGGGTCGAGAAAACGTGATCACATCACCCTCATTTTAGCCTCTTTCTACTGGCTACCGGTGAGGTGTCGCATTGATTTTAAAATCTTCTTGTTTGTTTTTAAAGCCTTGCATGGTCTCGTTCCAAAATATATCTGTGAACTCCTTCCCCTCTATGTGCCACCAAGAGCACTAAGGTCATCTGGATAACTGCTCCTTGTAGTGCCAAGATCTCGGCTGAAGTCTAGGGGAGACAGAGCTTTTTCAGTTATTGCTCCTAGGCTTTGGAATGACTTGCCTCTGCATATCAGATCTTCATCCTTGATCAAGGTTTTTAAAAGTTATCTTAAGACCTACTTGTTTTCTTCTGTCTTTCATTGTGTATGATGGGATTGTGGTGGATGTTACAATTGGTTGTTTTATTAATCTGCTTTTGCATGATTGTTTGTATTGTGTTTATTTTAATGCTTTTTTGTACAGCACTTTGGCGCAACTTCTGTTGTTTTAAATGTTTTTTTAAATAAATAATCTAATCTAATCTAATCTAATCAGCATTCACATCTCAGAAAGCAGGTATGAATTATGTAGCCTTGACAACAATGGAAATTTGCAAATGATAAAATTACACAAACTGAGTCAAAACATATATGTTTTTTGTTTGTAATTTATGACATCAACATTATGGAGGTATATTCTCTCAATATACAGTAAGAGAGATTTTCTTTTGCAATTTCAAATGTAAGCTTTCACTTTGTACTATTAGGACTTCTGGTGTTCTGGTGTTGTTTTCTCTTGATTTCCAACTCTTTTTTAAAATATACTTTTTCTTTGTTTCTGCCTTTTATTTAGTTCCTGTTAGAAAAATTTAAAAAAGGTGTGACAAGAACAGACCGTTCAACCCAATGAGCTCATCCATACTCCTTATCTATATTGCCCAAAATAACATCAAGTTAAGGACTGAAGATGAATAAACTCCTTCTCTCCATCCCACTACTTTATTCCATGAAGAAATACTTTGTAACATTTGTGCGAAATCTGCCCTGAACATGTTTCCAACTATGTCCCTGTGTTTTTGATGCAGAGTTTATTTTAAAGTTACAACTGGGATCTACTCTACTAAATCCATTTGTAATTTTGAACACTTCATCCATGTACCCTTTTAGTCTCCTTATGCTTAAATGGAAAAGGTACAACACCTTCAAACTCTCCTCATAGGTGATACCACTTAGTCCCAGAATCAAACTAGTTGCTGTTCTCTGACTTTTCTCTAGAACTGCTGTCTTTTTTCTAATAGGGAGACCAAAACTGAACACATTACTGCAGGTTAGGCCTGACTAATGCGTTATACAGCTTAAGCATAACCTCTCTTGAGGTTTCTCACTCTATACATCTTATATATCAACGTCGATGTGTGGAAGTGTGTGTGTCTGTCTGTCCGGCCTGGAAGTGTGAGGTAACCCAGAAGTGCGAGTCTACAGCATGAAGCTCAAAGAAGGGCCTGGAAGTATGAGGCTACAGCATAAAGCTCAAAGAAAGCGACTCTATCGCTAAAGTGAAACCACAGAGAAAAGACAGAAACTCGCTTAGCCACTAATACACAAGCGAGATGAGCACATTGGCAAAACAAAACCTCTGAAGATAAAGACACTCGCTTATCTGCTAATACACAAGCGAGGCAAGCACATCAGCAAAACGAATCCTCCTAGGACAGAGATGTCCAGAGTAGTTCCTTTCAATTACCTGACATCTCTACATTTCAATTTTTTTATCTGACGATTTCAATAGTTTCTAGGACCCCTGGCTTTTTACAGCACGGGCTTACTCAGCTAGTGTAATATAACATCCTGTTATCGTTTTTGGAACACGATTTCTAGGAATCTATTGGTTATATTCATTTTTTATTGCAACAAATTTTAATGATATTGAAAATGAATTATGCTCTATCGTGGTGCTGTATTGTTTCATTGTGGGTGCCAACAATTTTTGTTGATGGTTGCTATGCCATTGCCAGAAAAAAGAACTGGAAATGTGACGCATTGTATTATTACTGCGACAGTGTAAGGACAGTGTAGTACACTTCCTGGTCATGTAAAAATTGCAAACCTTTATAATTCATTCTTATTAATGTATTCTGGTTGCAAAATCTCCTCCTGCTCCCTTACTATAATGAACATCTTGTGGATTTGGCTCTGGTTATGTGTTCCCTATTTTGTTACATTTTTTCACACTGCTTCTCAATAAAGATTCTTAGTTCATGTCCTGAGTTTTGTTTACTTTATTCATATCTTTATATGTATGGCCTTAAGCTTATTGTTTTAATTTCACAACTTCTGCACTCACTACACTTGTGCTTTGCTTCTTGTTTTTTTGTATTTTTGTATTATGACATATTGCCTGTAATTATGACAAATGTACTTGGATCAGGCTACCTATCTTTTCTGCTATCCTGGGTTTTTCCTGTCATTTTTTTATATTTTTCATTTATGGGCCATCGACTTGTGAAAATTAAACAACCTATTTTAACCCCAATCTGTATTATTATTATAGAGCCAGCTTGGGAAGAAATTATTGTGTGTGTACTCTCATCCCCTTCAATGCAGCAAGCTGGAGCACACATAGGAACTCTGGACTGAATCAGAAAATCATGCCTTGGTGTGGAGAAATTGTTCTCTCCGGTGACACTGAACATATCACTGGCAAGAAAATTAGGTTTTGGAAGTCTATGCTGTACTTCATACATATGAAAAATATGACATAAGAAATTAGGGAAAATATGAGAACATTGACTCTACCATTATATAGACCCAAAAAGAGATCCCAAAATATTGCTAGGGCATTTGCCAACTCATACATCATAAGCAGAAATTAATAGTGTTTGGTGACAATATTGAATTCAGTCTTCTATCTATCTTTTCTTGGATCCTGATCAGGATGTAGTCACTTCATTAATCATCCTTAGATTAAAAGACAGACTTATGGCCCTGACTGGATAGTGGCAAAATTGAGTTTCCTAAATTCAATACATGGCTAATGCGTCCTGTTATTTATTTTCTATTGGAAAAAGCTTACACCTGTAAAAAATAGCTAGGTGAAAAAAGTAAGAAATAAATAAACTGTGTTTCCAGTTCCCAACTGCCATTCCTGACTTTATTTTAATAGCTGCTGGGCCCTAGAGTTATATGTGCAAGTTTTCAAATATTTGTATTGTTTTTTTTTTTGTTTTTTTTTGTTTTCTTTGTATTTGAATTCTGTTTTGCTCAACTGACCACCTCTCACAAGATCTTCATCTCTACTGATATATTCAGAAAAGGAGTTTGTCAGCTGTGGTGGGCTGGTGCCCTGCCCAGGGTTTGTTTCCTGCCTTGCGCCCTGTGTTGGCTGGGATTGGCTCCAGCAGACCCTGTGACCCTGTAGTTAGGATATAGTGGGTTGGATAATGGATGGATGGATGGATGGAGTTTGTCAGTTTTATGCTAAAATAATTTTTAGTGCTTTGCATCAATTTGTTATAATACTTTTTGCTGTTTTTACCTTCTTCAGCTTCTTCCCATTGCTTACCTTTTTACAGCACTGTGTTGCTATTTTGTTAATGTTATTATAATGTTATTTTAGGGAATATGAACTTTCAGCTGAGCATGTCGGGTCATGTGAGCAAAGTAAATCCTTTCATGCTTTACAAAAATGTTTTCATTTTAACTCCAATGGAAGCATTAGGACATGTTAAAAAATGTAAGACTTTATGTCATTTCCTATGTTTTTTCGCCCATGAACTTTTTATCATTCATAAAGTTCAGGCAACTCGTGGCATGTAAATTCCTTTCAAAATAAGTTTTTTTTATCCTTTTCATTTTTTTTAGAACCTAATTGCTCTTTCTCTTTGTAATACGCACTTGACATATTCCACATGTGAATATTGCAGACAAAGAAAATGAGTATGTCATTACTGAATATTGGCAAAAAAACATATGCAACATCTCTGAAAATGGGACAAGATTTATAACCTAAACAATCAAGCATCAGTAAATAGTCATAATATGCTGTGACTGTAGTAAAGGCTGTTTATCACCTTTTCTTATATAATTTAATGTATGGGCACTTCTGTTTTTGCGTAAAGAATATGCATTCCTAAAGTTAACTAATTTAGGGAACAATTAAAGATAGTCTAATCTTCTTGTTTAATTTTTATTAAACTTATACTTAAAAATGCATTGGACCAACATTCTGTGAATAGCTATTTCTTGCCTTACTCCAGGATAGGTGCTAGTCCCACACAACTTGATATTTTAATTTGAAGTCGGAATCATAGTGAAAAGGATTTAAGGCCTCCAAATAAGCCACAAGAGTAGGCTGGGAACCTCACTTCACTCCAGTCAAGCTAGTCTCACAACTACTACCTGCTTCCTTAATAATAATAATAATAATAATACATTTTATTTATATAGCGCCTTTCCCATGCTCAAGGCACTTACAGAATATAAGAAAGAACAGCAGGATATACAGTATATAGCATTGTACAAACTAGATAAATAAATAAAGAAGATTACGACAGTGAATTCAGAGAAAGAAAGCCTATCAGACAACATAATTGATGGTCTAGCTTCCAGGCTAGCAAAGCTCAGAATCGGGGAAAGTAGCCTTTAAAGTTCAAAAATATCTCAAAGCAGCTCTAAAAGGAAAGCAAAAAGAAACCTTTGGCTTCAGAAACAGTATTTTTAATTTCTTTTTCCTTATTTATTAAAACAAGAAAATGTAACAAAAGGGCTCAAAAAAAGGGCTTGGCAATCCAAGATAGACCAGTCCCAAAACACAATCTGGAAGAAGACTCCAATAAACAATATAATCAGTAAATCCAATAAGAAAGACATTTTTCCTGAGCCTAAATAGACATTGGGAAGTCTTGGAAGTAATGCTGTCAGGGTGGCCCTGCCTCTTTGGGTACAACCCACAAAACACAAGGGACATACTGTAGGAAATCATTACTTTACACTTAGAAACACTATTTACAAATTAATTAAAGTAAACATGAAAAGACAAAACAATATTATGGACATAATTAATAACACAAAAAGACAAATAACATTTTAAAAATAACAAAACTATTAAACAGATAAAAAATATACTTAATCTGGGGTACAACATTGGATATCCCATAACACATAAATTGGCTTGAAAGAGTTGAGGATGTTATGTAATGCTTTGTTACAGGATGGTTAGATTAATGTATGACCAAGAACAAATAATACTTTAAACAAAAGAAATATTATATATCCATTAGTGATTAGCGAACCTCACAGAGTTCGATTGCTGTGGGTTTGACAAAATTACGTAAATGTTTGTCAAACTTCGCAAAATGCATTCAAGTAAAAGGGGAAGGAGAAACTGAATTAGTCTTGAGTGGATTATAATGATATAATGGCCTTTTAAGTGTTCCTGTGCTATAAGGTAATAGTGCTAACCACTGTGCCTCAATCAACGAAAAACTGAGACAAAATGATAGCCATATATATTTATGATTGTGCTCACAGAGTTCCAATCTTGGGGCACACAAATTTTGCTGTTCCATGAAGCAGCAGCGTAGGGCTGGCTTGTTCAGTTGTATGAAGTCACAGCTGAGAGTGCAGCTGGAACATTTTTTTTTGCTTCCCAGGTATTTGTGCAGGTGCTTCACACTGTTTTGTTACATCCAGAAAAAAGAAATGTGCTGTAAATAATAGGAAATGTTTCAACAATATTTTATTTCACTGGGTCTCCTGTGTTTTCTGAGGACTGCTCCTTTAATGCTCGTTTCAACTTATAGTTGTAGCACATGGCTAATTATGCATGTAGATGAGCCGCACAGCACCGCTCTGTCAGGGAACAGAGATTATTAGTATATATTCAGCAGTATTATTCATAATATTTTCATTATGGTCAGCTACTGTACCATAAATGTAAAAGTACTGCATTTGTTTTGTTGTAAACATATGTGGGGTGGAAGGCAGGAGTAATGATCAGGTTGTAATATCACGCATGAGCATATGGTGATTGGGAACAATCTTATAGAATGCATGCGTGAAAGTTCTACATATGGCTGCTACAGCTCTGTGATGCCATGCTGGCTTGCAGAAAATCATGGGGTGCTGGCAAAAAAATGTTTGTCTAACTAGTTGCACGGCGAATTTCCTGGATAAGGTCACCAACGAACACAGCATATTCGCTGCAAAACAAATATCCAAACAAATAAAACCAGTTCTCATTTGTTCTCATTTAATAGATAATAAGTAAGGTTTTCCTAGTTGTTTAATCAAAAGTGTAGTCCAGCAAAGATGCCAAATTAGCACTAATAGAATACACGACTGAGTCAGAGTCAATAAAAAGCAAGGAAATAAATTGTATTATCTCTGACAATTAATGAAGCAGGTATAAGAAGCATAGGTGTATTGTGTGAGATCCCAACCTCCCACCTAGTGAGTCGTTATCAGTATTAATTACTTTACCATGCAGAAAAGGACAAGTGTCATGATTATGTTCAGAGCTGCCACAATTAAAGCAAATGCAAAATTTAAATGACAAGTTAAGTGTATTAGCCCTAATCATAGATTTTCTGAGTCGTAAGGGTGTTCATACTTCAGTCCAAGATCAATTTCTTAGTGGTCTTTTTAACACCCTGACTTTTAGAAATATGGATTTGTACTTTGAAGGCCAGATGAATGACCACATTAATTGTACACACCATGTCAAGCTTTTTGTGTCTTTTATAGCCTCTGTGAGTGTGGGTGTAGTGGAAATAAAGGAATAAGGATGGCCTCTTTTAGAGTTTTAGCTGGCGAGGTTTTAGTATCTACTATTATAATACCCCACTGAGTAACTACATTAGTAAATTCTTATGTCCAGTTTAGAGTTATATAGCACAATGTGTAGACTGCATTTATAGAAAGAATGTTTTTATCTCTAGAAAATAAAGAACATGACCTTTTTCATAAAAATGCAGTGAATGAACAGCAAAAAATGTGCAAATAAGAAAGTATATCATTAATAACAATAACACATAATTCTATTGACATTGATCAATAAAACAGCTCTGAATATTTTCATAGTATTTCTAGTTCTTCTGAAACAATGAAAACAAATCCCTAGTATAAATGTACCTTGCTTTTGACCTGTAGATTTCTGTCATAAGCAGATGAGTGAATTTTAAGTAATGACATTGCACATGCAGCTTTAACAAGATAGCATGTTACTAACTTAGTTAATTGGTTTCCTATTTCTACATATAATTGTTTTAAGGGCACAACATTGGTGGTGGCATGAACTTTCTCCTGCCTTCTCCATAAAGCTATATTAAGAACATAGTCTTAATTGGGCCATATGCTGGCTTACATAAAGAAGCATGTTAATGCACTTGAGCTAAACAAGTAAAGACCACTTTCAGTATACAGCTGACATTTTAAAGTAGAGAAACAACTTCCAATCCCCTCACTTCTTTGCTCTTCTTTATAATTAACTGTTGTTTTTTTCCAGGTGTATTTTAATGAGTCTACAACACTTTTCAGCTGAGTCAGGTAAACCCGTAGCATGATGCAGAAGGGAACAAGTGGGACTGATACATTAAGATTTCCATAGGTATATTGTTTGCACATTATAAGGTGATATAGGGATTGGACCCTGGCTTGCATTTTGATTAGATTAGCATTGCATTTTTTTCAGAATTTTGTATCTGTTTGGTTATTTCTATTCTTTAAATGGAAGCAAATAAAATAGAATGAATTTTCGGAATGCAGCTTCTGTGCCTTATAATAGAAAATGATCAATCAAAAGTCAAGTGACATCCTATAGATGTCTTCTTGTGGTACCATCTATATACACAAACTCATACAAAGACACATAACTCAGCAGCCTTGCTGGGAAAAACTTGCTTCAATAGCCAACCAAATACGATGAGCCATTGTGCACCCCAGAAAACAAACCGTTCCTTCCTTTACAAAGCCTTGCACACCCCCAATTATTTTTTTTTCACATCAGGCTCTCTGCACTCAACCTGGTCGTAAATTCTGCTCTTTGTAGAGAAGACCCTTTAGCTGTAGGTTAAGACTGTAACAATGGTTGGAGTAATCACTTTTACTCCAAAGGGTGGAAGATTTGTCTATACTAGAGTTGGACAAGCATACCATTAATCCAAAACTTGCTGGATAGGTGAGCAAGTGCACATGCAGAGAGAGATTGTACATAAAAAAGCCTTGCTAATATGAGACGACGGCTAATCACCAGCTGTTCAGCAGGTGTAACTTTGCTAGTAACCCAAGGACAATATATGCAAAAACCTCGAAGAGAAAGCTGCAGTAATGCCTGCAACCAGCAACAAGGGAAAAGCTCTCCTGAACAAAAAAACAAAGCACATTGAAAATTCTTCCTCGTGTGTGGAGAAAGCCAGTCAGGAAAAGAAGAAAGCATTGCCTATACCAAAATCATAAGCGCACCTACTTTGATTCAGAGAACTATTAATTATAAATTAGCAGTTTGGATAAAGCCAGCTAAAGCATTATAGTACAGTCACATAGAGTGAACTTTATTTGTCCCCTGGGAGAAATATGTTTTTTTTTCAGAAGATCTCTAAATAGATAGATAGATACACAGATAAATATTTATAATCTCACACACACAAACACACTATACTCTGTACACATACCAGAATGAGTAAAAAGGAAGAAACCTTAAAAATAAGTAAAACATCTGGTTTGACACTTACAGTCACAGTGAGGCATTATGCAAGTATATTACTGTTGGTATGAAGGAGCAACAATAGTGTTTCTTGACACACTTCTGCTGAATAATTTGTTGGCTTTAAGTACTCAGTGGTAATGCATCAGAGAGAGGATGTGCAGAATTGTTCATAATGACACTCAGTTTTTTTTTAATTATCTCTTTTGCTTCATTACATGAAGAGGCACCTGCCTTTTTTGGAACAGGAGCAATGCAGGATATTTTCCACAGCAGGGGCACTTTCTGGAGCCTTAAGAGACCAACTGAACAGCACAGGCTGGATGATTAGTAACTTTCTCAAACTAAATAAAGAGAAAATAGAAATCTTACTGATTGTCAGACATTGATATAATGAGGGTATTAGAAAAAAACTTGATCCTTTAGGCTTAAAAGTCAAAATGAAGTTAAAGAATTTAGGGGTTGTCATTGACTCTGACCTAAATATTAATATTAACCAGATTACTAGGACTGCATTTTTTCACTTAAGGGATATAGCAGAAGTTAACTTTACAACACACTGAAATATTAGTTCAGGCTTTTACTTTTAGTCAACCAGATTATTGTAATGCATTTCAAACAGGACTAAAAAAGACATCAATCATCTGCAATTAGTGCAGAATGCAGTAGCCAAAATCTTAACTAGGAAAAGAAAATTTGAGTACATCACACCAGTTTTGGCATCATTACATTTGTTACCCGTGTCATTCAGAATTAACTTTAAAATACTACTAAAGGTCATAAACCTTTAAATCAGGGGTCCTCAATCATGGTCCTGGAGGGCCAGAGTGGCTGCAGGTTTTTGCTCCAACCCAATTGCTTAATAAGAAGCACTTGTTGCACAAGTAACACTTCTGTTTCACTTTAGTTGTCTCGCTCGTTAAGATTTTGAACCCTTATTGCGTATTTTAAACAGCTGTATTCTTGATTTTTAATGGCTCCTAATTAGCAATAACATGCAAATGACAAAAGAGACCAGCCTTTCTCCATTTAGCTTGTTACCATTTACACCTGTTTGTATTTATCATGCACTATTGGGTTTAATTAAATACTCAGAAGGAAAGTGAAGAGAAAAAAGTGAAGGACTGAGAATTACTCATCCATTTTTGCCTTCAAATCATTTGGATGATATCCTTAGAAAGGGGAAGAAAATCTAGGATATGGGAATTACCTGACATAATAGAGTTAAAACACTAACAAGCCATGAAATTAAATTATTGGCAAGAATTGCTTTCTAATTAAGTAACCGGGTTAGAACAAAAACCTGCAACCACTGCGGCCCTCCAGGACTGTGATTGAGGACCCCTGCCTTAAATAATCTCGGTTTATCCTATATTTTGGGATGCCTATCCCCTGTGATGGATGGCTGGCAGCTCAACATGGCCGGGATACCCCTGAAGTGGAAAGATTGGGAAGGTAGCTTTTTCAGGACACTACCTCCCCCAAAACGCTAGATGGCAGTTCCCCTGGAGTGCACCGGTGCCCCAGATTCCCGCAGGGCATTCTGGGACTTGGAGTCCGGTTTCTCAGCCCTGTTGGGTACCGTGGGTGCTGCCAGGGTGAGCTATGAAAGGACCTGGGGAGTCATGTTTCCCTTGCAGCCCAGAAGTGCTTGGAAGTCATGAGGATGTAAGCCCCATAGTACTTCCGGGCTGATTAAAGACTTGGGATTCTCCATCTGACCCGGAAGTGCTGGAAGGTCACGTGGGAGGAAGAGTAGGAACACCTTTGGATCAAGAACTATATAAAAGACTGGTGGAGACCCAGCAAGGGAGCCAGAGTTGGGAGGAGTGTGACGGAGCTTGCTGGGAGGTGTAGTGGAGAGAAGAATTGTGTTTTTGTTTTGATTTAATTGTGTTTATTGTGGCTGTGGTGCTTTGAAGGCACATTACAAGGAGGTAAAAGAAATTCAAATACTTCTTGGTGATTTTACTCCGTGTCCTGCATACTGTCTGTTGGGAGAAAGGTGGGCAACAGTGCTACCTACACTCCAAGTCATAACCTTAGACCTTTGAATGGAGGTCTGCTTATAATTCCAAGAGCCAAACTTAAAAGAAGTGGTGAGGCGGCGTTATGCTGTTATCCAAATAAAATTTGGAATACCTTACTGACAGAAATTCACCACTATGGAACATTTTAAAAAACTGCTAAAAACCCATTATTTTATTATGGCTGTTTTGTAGTTATATTTTAGTTGTATTCCTGATAGATTATATGGGCATAAATGATCATATTCTTCAGCCATCAATTTGTACTAATCTCTACTATTCTCTGTTGACTTTTTCAGTTCTTCTGCGGTATTCTTCACCACCTGATCAAAGCACCTCGTAGCCCCATGCTTTGATGAAATGAAGGTGGGTGTCTCAGCTGTCCACAAGACCAAAATCATCAAATACTACCATGTGAAGCATGAAAACGAAGAAGACGGATTTAAGAACATTTATGTGAGGTAGAATGTCCACTGAGGACTGGGCAGTCTTTTTGGCCTTGGAACCCCTGACAATTTTGTTTTTTCTCCAGCCTAACTGGAGTTTTTTTTGTCTTTCATGTCCTCCCAGCCATCTGGCCTTACCTTTTTTGTTACTTATTCTTTAATATTATTGCTTAATCTTATTTGTATTTCTTTTCTTGCAACTTTCTTTTTGTCATCTTGTAAAGCATTTTAAGCTACACTGTTTGTGCTATATAAATAAATGTTGTTGCTGTTGATGTTCTGTTGTGGTAGCTTCTTAAGAAAACTGCTTTGTGAGTTCCAACCATGCAACTGGTAGCAGAATACTCAGTGATTATGTAGAAAGAAGGCACACTGAATTTCCCTGCAGGCAGGACAGAACTAGGATAATATATTTCTTTCAAATCTATAGTCAATTGATTCATCCACCTTCATTGCATACATATATAATGAGTGAATATTCTATTATTCACACTTACCTAATAAATCAGTTGCCTATTTTTACTCCACCAAAATCAATCTCTTTTTCAACCTGTTTCTGTCTGTCTTTTGCTGTTTTCTCCAAGGACATGTCTATTGTAAATATATGTAAAGTATTCATAAGCTAATAGTTAAGAAAAATCATAACATACTGACAGAAAATGCAGCATTTTGTGGAATTAGACACCTATAGTTATAATCTTGTGCTCTCTGAAATCTTTAAAATTACCCTCCTTTATTCTTAATTTCAATACAAATTTCTGGAGTGCTTAAAGAGCAAAAGCAAATTTAGACTAGAGGGAGAGAGATTAATAAACACCTTGACTGCTGGGCCATTTATTACCAGAACACAGCAGTGTAGGTCTATGCATATATGATAAATGTTGAGGAAATGTTTTAGAAAGCTTTGTTATCAACAGTAACTCAGCTAAAACTCTAAAAATGTAAATAAATCCAATGAAAAATGTAAAGTAACAGTAAATTACTTTAATATTAGCAGTAAAATGACTAAAAGTCTGTATTTGAATGCGAGTCCTTGAAGTATGGCACCAAGCAAAATCACATGTACCGCAAATATGTTTCACTGCGGTGTCCACACTTGTTGCACACAACACATTTGGTGGTTGGTGTCTGTTTGCACTCAGCGGGTGGCAGAATGACCATGTAGTGCTGTCCTAACAGTTGTGATAAGTTGGATGAAGAAGCAAATTGGGTGCATCTATTGAAATCGGTACCAGAACCTATAGGTTCCATATCATACAAATGATTGTCACTATCTCGATCAATGTCATTATCATTGAAATATTCATTTTACAGCAAACTAGTTGTTTCAAAACATCAGCACCTTGATACCTTTTTTGTGATGGGATAACAATGGACTGATTTATAACACTATTTTCTGCAAGCTGTTGCCATTGAAAAATGATCATCTACTACATGGCAGCAGTGTAGTAGGTAACTGAGACATGGCAGCAGAGGTTGCCAGCATACTGACTTCGTCTGTAGTGGCTGAATACTGACGTACAAACTATCTTGTATGTTGTGCCTTGACTGGCATACAAGTTAACTTGTACCTCAGGTTCAAAGTGTTAGACCATGACATCCTACACTGGTCAACATGTACTAGTCAACTCCTTATCCCCTAGTTTACTTATCTTCTCCTCAACCTACTGTTGTTTTTGTCTTTTATCCCAGGCTGCACCATTTACTCCATATATTATGATTAAAAGGTATCATCAAATTTGGATGGCCCATTTTGCAGTTTAATCTGGGCAAGGATTAAAAAGCAGAAAAAGAAAAACCTTATTTTTCTTATTGCACTTTTTTACTAAACATTTTCTGATTCTTCCTACTTAACTCATGAAAACCTCTTTTAAAATCCTGTACCATTGTCATGTTGTTTAAGTGGCTTAGACTGTTGTTTAATTGCTTGGGCCAGACATTCTTCGACATCTCAGCATGCTCTCTGGAGATTTCCACACTAAAATCTTTAGAGTTTACAGAAAATGGTGAAATAAACAAGAAAACCTCCAGTGTGAAGCACGTCTGCGGGCAAAACAGTTTGTTAATGAGAAAGGTTAAATGAGTGGCAGACTTTTTTAAGCTATCAGAAAAGCCACAAAAACTCAAATAAAAGCTCTTTACTGAAGTGGTGTGCCGAATGTGTCAAAACCTGACGCATATGAGCTACAGCAGCCGACCACATTGAGACCCACTTTTGTCAGCTAAGGTAATCATTGATGAGACTACAGTGGGGTGCATGATCACCAAAACATGATGACTGTAGATTGAAATGTTTGTTGCTTATCTGACAAATTTCAAGTTCTGCTGCAGCATGCAGATAGTACAGTTAGATGTTTGCATAAACAGCATGAATCCATGCCTCTCTCCTGCCTTCTGTCAACAGTACAGCAGTACAGGCGGGTGGTAGTAGTGTAATGTTGTTGGGAACGTTTTCTTGGCACACATTAGGCATTTTAACACCGACTGAGCATCATCTGAAAGTCAGAGGGTACGTAAACATTAATCTTTACCATATGTATCTGTTTATGGTGACATTCTTCTTCTTATTAAATGAACACTTTTAGCAACAACAGGTGACGTGCCACAAAAATGACATCATCTCAAGTTAATTTCTCTAACGTGACAGGGGCTTGACTTTAGCCCAGGGCTTTGCACCTGCACTGGTCGCCAGCTTTGAATTCAATAGAGCATCTTTGTGATAAAATGGAGAAGGAGGTCTGCAGGATGAATGTGTAGGTGAAAATGTGTAGGAACCTCATGATGCACTTCAGTAAGCATGTATGAAAATCTTTAAGGAGAACCTAGGTATGTAGATAAATAAATACATACATACATACATGCATATGTAGATAAGTGAATAAATAAATAAATATACACACACTGGTCTGAACACATGCCAGTGTTGATGATTAATCCATGCCTCAAACAGTTCTGCCTCCTAACCCTATACTATGTGTAGATATATAAATACTAGAATATATATTTGCATGCATTACAAACAAATTTCATGGTTAGTTTCTGGAACAATAAAAACATTATTTCTCTAGCACATTTTCATACAAAGGATGTAGCTTAAGGTGATGTCAAAGAAGTAGTTACATACAAAGAAAAACAAATTAAAATGAGCTGAGACTAATAATACATTATACTATATTATATTATACTATATAATATACTATTAATAATATATATTATTAATATATATTAATATTTATTATTATTATAATATCATATTATACTATATAATAAAGAGCTAACATCTGTGTGTCTGGTCCCTTTGAGCAATCTAATTGGTCAGTTTGGCTTTGGTGTGATTGGTTAGTTTGATTTTGGTGATGGGCCGAAAGAGGAAATGCAAGTGTGAGACTCACGAGGAGTAATAACCACATATGAAGCTTGCTTCAAAGACAGCGAGTATAAAACTAGACAGGAAGTGAGAAAGGTGTCTCGAAAAATAATGATGACAGAGGCTGAGAAGCAGGCTTTATGGTAACAAGCTTGAGAAAGGGAGTGCCGGTTAAGAGGTGTTCACACACGGAAAAAACACAACAATGGCACTGAAGGTACATGTTGGGCAAGAGATAGCAAATTATTCTATCACTTGTTCTCAGGTAGTGTAGCTTAAAAAAATAAAAATAGCACACTTGCATAAAATAGTTATAATATTAAGAAAAATTCAGCCCATAAATATAGAATTTTATTGAAGTGGGAGCCCAATGATAAGGCCAGATGACTAGGGTGGACAGAAAAAAATAAAAAGACAAAAAAATCTACTTGAGCTGGAGAAAGAAAATAAAAAAAAAATCTGTAGTGGTTCCAAGTACAAAGACCACCCAGCCACAATGGGACATTCTACTTAACATAAATATTCTTAAGTAATTCTTTATTGGGTTTTTGTAAGGTTTCATCTTAGGGGATTTAATGCAGTAGGTCTCATGGCAGGGTTGGGGTATCCACTTTCACTCAAACATCACTGGTGGCAAAGTGATGTGTAGTACTGTATCTGAAAATCATGGTGGGCGGTGTACTGTGGTGATTAAGGTATTGCACAGTAAGCCACAGAGTTAATGTACAACTTTGTGCAAGTCATTTAACTTGCTGGTTCTTTAGTTATAAGTAAATATGTAAACACTTGTGATATATACTGTATCTGTACTTCAAAAGCCAGATGTTGCATGTATTTTAGAAATCTGGCATAGGAAATGTAGTTGGTCAGCACTTAAAAAATAAGCCTCTCCTAGAGCACCACATAGCAATAAGAGGACAAATGGAGTGTACTTGTCAGCAGATTCAGGGATGGTATCAGTTCATTTTCCAGTTCAGTCATTTTTGTAACTTTCACATAAAAACACATTACAGTTCAGTTTAGTTTATTCTTATAAGGCGCATCTCCACTTATTAGTTCAGTGTGTCATCCACTGCTATAAATATAGTAGAATTAAATAATTCAAAAAGAAAATTGACATAATTTTGAACATTGAAACACTACACTAATACAAGTATTGTGTTCAGTATTTGAGAAGGCATATCAATTTCTCACCCACCTTTGTTCAAATTATCTAATTTGTTTCCAGTGATAACATGTAATTTTATTTTCCTTGATTTATATGCATTTCCTTCTAGTTATCAAATGACACATATTTAAATGGCACCTAGTGTAATACAGAAACTGTTACAATTAACTATTCATAAAGAAGCTATTTGTTTTAGTTTATTTATGAAAAGTGAAAGACCACTTTTTATAATTACCACAACAATAAGTGCAATTTGATCTGAGGCCCAGTTTGTGTACCATTTCTTAGCTTAATTAGCTCTCAGTTGTTTAGTCTTGAAATACCATCCATTAATCACCAGAGGTCTAATGCTGTGATACTCCATTTCATCCATTAAACTGTAGATGTCATTAATAGTGCTTCAGTACAACTGGAAGCCAATAAAAGCTTGGAATTGTTCCAAACAGCACTGAAGCTGGGTATATCTGGTATTGTACATGTGTATTTTATAAGGTATTAAGATAGCACACTTACTAATGACTATGCCGCAATGCCTCTTCCTAAAAATCATTGATTTTAACAAAACATTTTAAATTTCATACCTGTTATTACTTTTATGTAGAGCACTGCAGTAGTTTGTTTGCACAATGGAATGATTTTGATAGGACTCTAGTTTTGCTTCTACATTTAAATAAAAAGTGAAAACAGAAAAAATTTACCATGAGGAAAATGTAATTAAGCAATAATATGCTTTTTTTTATACAAAAAAGACCATTTTGGGGGATCTACCATTAAACACCCTTTAGAGAAATTAAGCTTGTATTCATATTCTATCCAGATAAAGGAATCAGGAGCTCAGCTGGTAGTGTTGCCACAGATGTAAATCTTTGCCCGTTAGCTAATAGCAGTATCTGGTAATATCAACGACATTTCATATGCCAGATTTCTAAGAGCTAATGAAGGCCCTTCCAGATGCTTACTCACAAGCTGCAAGTGACAACAGGTGAAAACACAGGAAATGCATTTATTTATAGAAATCAGACATTCACAGTTAAATGCTGAAAAGTGTGAACTAGCAGATTTTTGAAAACCCGAAAATAATAAAATACTTATCTCTCTTTATAGTGTATGTAATAGTACTTGCCCTTTGAGCATGCACTCTGGATGTCCAGGTTTCAAATCAGGGCTTTCATTCTTACAAGAGTTATGAACTCAGAAAAATGCCTTGAAGTCTCAATGGGGAAGGAGAAATTGAGGTAGATTTGAGTGGATTATAATGGTGCAATGGTCTTTTAAGTGTCCCTGAGGGGTAGGTAAATGACTGCCAGATATGGTGGACTGATTACTCTGGCCAAAAATATGACCTGAGTAGTTAGACAGCAGAGCTAACCATTGTACCACTGTGATAAAACTAATATGGGATCCACACGAAGTTGCCGGATATAATGGCCGGCCTGTACATTGGTACTGTGAGTGGTATGCAGAACTGGAGGCAGAACCTCTACATTTTTCACACTTGATTCTGGGGTTCATCAGGAGTGTGTTCTTGCTCCTAATCTGTTCGATGCTTGCATGGAATGGGTGTTGGGCAGAATTGTGGGATCCAGCAGCTGAGAGGCATCTATTGGTGAAGAATGATTCACTGATCTTGACTTTGCCGACGATGCTGTGATCTTTGCAGAGTCAGTGGAAGCTCTGATCGGGGCTCTCAAGAGACTGGGTAAGGAATTTGAGTGTCTGGACTTCCGAGTGTCCTGGATGAAAACCAAGATCCAGGCCTTTAATGACCTCTTGGGCATAAACATCAGCAGTGTGTTTGTTTGTTCAGAGAGTGTTGATCTTGTTAAGAGGTTTACTTACCTCAGCAGCAACATTTATGTTTCTGGTGACTCTTCCCATGAAGTCAATAGATGGATTAGGAGAGCATAGGATGGGGAGTCATGAGGTTGCTGGAAAGGGGCATGTGGTGCTCTTGATTACTTTGCAAAGGGATGAAGGTCCAAGTCTTTAGAGTCCTGGTGCTTCCTTTTTTGCTATATGGTTGCACTATCCTGTGTCCTGAGACAAAAACTGGACTCCTTTGGTACTGTGTTTCCCCAAATAATCCTTGGGAACTGATGGCTTGACTTTGAGTAGAATGAGCGTTTGCTCACAGAGTCCCGAATGAGAAACATTACTTGCAGGAGTGTCAGTTACGGCAATACAGTCATGTGATGCAATTTCTCAATAGTGATCCAGCTCACGGGACACGAGTGGCTGGACAGAAGGGATGCGCACATAACAACTAGATGCGGCAGATAGATGGTCATTTCCAAAGGGATGGACCTGGACCGTGTGTCTCCCTGAGGGGTTGCCAATCAGGATCCAGAGCTGTTTTGTCATGTGGTGGTTGTGGCAATGTGCTGTACCAGAGCATGCTCCCCAAGCTCACCTGACCACACTACTGTTATGGTTCCATCCCACCACCTGTGGAATTATAGTATTTATTTAAATTTAGGGTTCTTTGAATCAGAAAAAAAACAATATAAAGGCACTTTCCAGTTCTGAATGCAGGAAGTTTTAAGGTGATAGCGTTTCGTAATGTCATTTGTAATGTAATCCTACCTTTCTACCTTTCTGCTTTCTCAACTGTGCAGCTCAGCAAGTTTTCAAATAAATCATACCACCGTTTTTGGGTGTAATTATTTTTTCTCAAAGAAATACTGAATTTTCAATTGCTGAATGCATATTCCTCTGAGAAACAAAAACCTGTTATTTGGACTGCATTTACAGCTTGTGACATTAAACTATTGTTCACATAATATAATTTCTTCATTCTTTTCTTTGAGAGAAAAAAAAAATCAAAAAATGCATGGCAAGGGAAAAGGTACAGGGCATATAGAGGTTATAAAATACATAAAAAATATACATTTCCAATCCTGTATTTAAAAAAATAGATTTTGAAGGTCTGACTTTTTTCTGAAATGAGGCCTTTAATGGTCAGTTGAAAATAAAAGACAGAGTAAAGAAAGGTCTTAAACAAGCATGGCCTTGTGTCAACTTATTTTGAAAGGTTCTAAAACCCAATGCATTTTCTAAAGCTCATTAATGCCCTTTTACTTCATTTTGACCTTCCTCTTAGTCCATCTTTCTCCTAGCTTTGTGTCAGGTTCATCAATTTTAGTTCTTGACAAGCTTGCTAAATCCACCATCCTTCCCAACATGCCAAAGTTCAAGTACTGCAAACTACCACCTACAGTGGAAAAAAACACCACTAACTTCAAGATATTTAATGTACAGTATATGCTTTATTCTAGGATAGCTTTATGCTGAGAGTAAATGCTACAAATTAAGCATTGCCAGTTCACTACAAATGAATGCTTGTTATAGCGTGTTTAAAATAAGATTATAAGTGACAAATTTGAATAAATACATATTTTTAAAAGTATATGCATAAAAGGAATAACAAAGCATCCATATTTTATTTCATCACCGCATTAAAAAAGTTTAGCAAAAACACATTTGTAAAATTGAAAATAGTGTTTAGTTTTTCATTATACCGTATATGCATACACATATGCAGCTATATCTTTAATTCTGTTCTTTATTGCATTTAGTGTCATAACAAAAGTAAATGAATGGGGTCGTAAAACATGTTTTTATTGTCTTTTTATAGTGATAACTATCCCAAGGTGGTTTAAATGCTGATTAGATTATAACAAGTTATACTGTACACTGTATATACTATGAGTAACTGTTCAAGAAAAAAGATTGGTTCATAAATATTTAAATTGGTTCGGATATAATTATCTCTATATATTGGTTTGGTTTGAATATATCTATCCAGATACCAACATCTGTTCAGATATATACATGTTTGTTTTGTTCTGGAGGCAGTTTAACCATAAACAGAGCCAAACAAAACATCAACTATTTGTGAAGCAGTAATATTCTTATTATTCTGTATCCATGATTACTAACCAGCGTTCAGAAGATATCGCATACCTCCAGTGTTTCCCTCCACAAAGACGATCGTCCTTTCAGCAAAAGAAATTCTTACCATTCCTGATGTAGATTGCCCTTCAATGAAACATTGCCAATAAGGAATAACAGAAATTACCACACACCTTTCGTTTAATGATAAACTATTCATGGGGTGAAAAAAGGGAGGTCCCACGGCTACAATGGATGCTTTCAGATAACTCATATTTTGAGAAGGATTTGTCATGGGATGGACAGAGGAAGTGAGAGAGGTGTGTAGAATGTGTCAGGGCAAGATGGAGTGGGGCAAGGAGGTGGGGATCTGTGCAAGTGGTTTAAATAATGAAAGAATACTGCCTTGAAGTCGAGGACCCCAACCAAGATGGCTTGTGAAATTAAACACATCCAATAAGTTTATGATTCTTAGATAAAATATGAACCATGAGGACAATGCTGAAGTGAAACTAGTATGCTAAACTTAGGTGGCCGTACTGTGTCTGCCCGTAAACCCAAAAATTTACATTTTTATATTTTGCCTGATGCTTTTACCCAAAGCAACTTAGAATATTTGAGATACAATTGGTTACATATCTTTTTTGTTTTTCCAATTGGAGCACAGGTGGGTGCAGTGACATGCTCAGGGTCACACAGTGTCAGTGGAGGGATATCAACCCACAACCTCATGGTTTGAAGTCCAAAGTCTTAACCACTATGGCACACTGCCTGCCATCAAATCAGACTGATATTAATATCTGAACCGACCTACAGTATATACCCAATTAGCTGTATCTCAACCTATGTATATATCTGAAGAGATTTGATTAAACCAGTATATATCTAAACCAATATATATCAACTAATGCATATACTGTATATATATTTGAATAGATGTATCCAAACCAATGTATCTCAACCAATGTTTAAATATCAGAACAGACCTCTATAAACCAATGCATATATATGTACCAATGTACCTCAACAAATGTATATATCTGAACAGATGTACTGTATATTCTGTATCTGAATGTATGTATTCAAACAAAAGCATATATTCAAGCCAATGCATCTGAACCAATATATAATACTAGGGGGTTCGGCCCCTGCTCGCTTCATTCGCCAGCCTCCCCCCGGCCTGCGCTACGCACCAGTCACTTGCCACTTGCGTTGTGAAGAGGGGGGCCAAACGCACCCCAAGGAGACGCGGTTGCTCCTCTGAAATCCCCTCTTAAACAGAGATACAATGGGAAACAAATACATTTTTTTTTACCTCCTCTTTGCTCGATCAGCTGCTGGCTCGCTGCTGCTGCTGCCATGCCATGCCACATGATCAGCATCTCGTGCAGCGCTTTGAACATTTAAAAGCCTTTACAGCAGCTGTCCTCCTCTTTGTCTGTTATTTCCAGCTCTGGGCATGGTTAAATCTCTTGGTACAAAGTCTCGTCTCGTGGGACGTGAATTCCTATTTTTTAGTTTAAAATTTGAAAACGGAATAAAAATTTGAAAAGTTCAATAAATTCTGAAAAGAATGATGCCAAACATATAAATGTAGGTTTTAATATAAGCCCGATTTAAAGAGTGACAAAAAAGAGACATAAAAACGTCACATAAAATTTTTGCACTTTTAGGCTTAGGATTTTATATACTGTATATAGAATAGATAGATATATGAAAAAAATGTATATATTTATGAACCATTTTTTTCCTGAATGGTGCCTATACTGAGTGGGTAACACACACACATGCACAGAGTATATAAATATTACATTTATTCATATATAATAATTCATTGTGACAATATAAAATCTTATCCACATTCTTATTCTTTTCCAGCTCTCATGAAAAACATGTATCCGTACAACAACATGCTCTTTTCTTATTGAAAATACCAGATCTACTTTTAGCTGGCATTAAGGCTCAACAAAAACTGTTATTTTCTGAAATATACATATCTGTGTATTGTGGCATCCTTATTTTTACATTATTTAAATATAGGATATTCATCTGACTAGCTTCATAGGCAGTCCAGTGGTCATTGCTTAAACCACTTCACTTCCTATATGTACTACATTGAGAATACCTGGAACTGATTCTGATTTACCCATGGCAGATAGATAGATAGATAGATAGATAGATAGATAGATAGATAGATAGATAGATAGATAGATAGATAGATAGATAGATAGATAGATAGATAGATAGATAGATAGATAGATAGATAGATACTTTATTAAGCAGTACTGCCAAATATAATTTTCTCCATCCCACATTCAAGTTTTTTCTCTCTCTCTGTCTCCCTTTTTATCAATTTCAAAATAGAAATAGGTTTATTTGTATAGTTAACAGTTATGGCAGACAGCTGGGGCTCCTGCCCAGTCAGGATGCCTGGAAGGTCCAGGAAAAGGACAATACCTTCTCTGGGCCACGAGAGAGCAGCTGCCCTGGTCTGCATTGGGGCCACAGGATCAGAGCTTAGAAGCTCAACCCTGTTGGGGCCCGTGGTCACACCCGGAATTGCTGCTGGAAGAGAATCCAGGCACATCCGGAGTGCTTCCGGGTGCTCATGCAGCACTTCCACCACACCAGGAAGTGCTGCCAGAAGATTATTACGGAGCACCTGGAGCACATCACTCCATTAGATGAGCCAGAGTTAGGAGAAAGAGGATGGAACTTGTGAAGAGAGGAGTAGAGGCGGCAGAAGAATTGAGAGAAACAAAAGGAAGAAGGGACTGTGAGCAGTTTGTGGCTATTTAAGGCATTGTGTGGTGGTGTAAAGGCAAGAAGGAAAATAAACGTGTGTGTTTTTTGGACATCTGGTGTTTGTCTGTCTTTGTTCGGAGGCTGAACTTCCACACAGTATAGTAACTGAAAACGTTTATAAATATGCATAAATATGTGCAACTAAGAAGGCAATGATGAGGTTTTCTAGGCATTTTCACACTTTGAATTAAGGAGCCTCTACTAACTGATCTTTGGCTCATAGTAGTATAGCCATATATTACTACTAGCTCAATACACTTTGTTTTAATTTTTTTAATACTACAGTACATTTAATGTATCCATATTACTTAGATTCAAGAATTCGTGCATATACACATTTTTTCTGTCACACATCTGGCATTACACATGACCTTCACTCTTCATATAGGGATGTGTTCACATGGGGACTCCACATTTTTGGTTTGAGCTGAGCCTGATCAGACCTGCTTGGGCCACCTTATCATCAGGTGTATGCCAGCTAATATCGCCCTACACCTAATGCCTTGCAGTGGGCGCTGCTATTTAAGCTCCCTGTTGGAAACATTTTAAGTGTTTAAATTCTATTGATAAAAAGGATTTAAACTTGTAATAAACATGTCTCCTGGTCCTCATACAAGGTAGAAGGCCCAAAAACAGACCTTGAAAATGCAGGGGCAATTATTTCTATCTTGACCTGGGAGTGACTTGGAATTTACCAACAGTACATGAAGAACATTACTACCACAACCCTAGCCACAACAAGTGGATGAAGTGTATGTTAGAATTCTTGAGCAAAATTTATGTATCTGAGAATCTACTGAATCTACTGAGAATCTACTTGTTGTTTCTTCATATCTGGGCTCTGTTGCACACTTTCTTTTTCATTTTTGGACTATTTTATTACTTGTGCATGACACACCACAGAAAGTATAATGTGTAGTTGCTTGACTATATCAAAAATGTAAGATTTTTATTAAAAATACAATGCAATGTAATCAGTTAATTTCAGAGTTATTATGTGTATATTGTTTTACTTATCCTTTAAACACTGCTTGACTGTTTGGTGGTTTCCTCATAATCAGAGAAGCAATTTTAAATTATTTTTGTTAAAAAGAGCCAGGGTTCCAAGCTATAATTTGCTGCTTTGATTACCACATCTTGCTCCAATAATATTATATAGGTGTGACATACTGTGCTTTCATTATAAGTTACCTTTTGGCTTCAGTTCTGTTTAGATTCTGAATAATTTTTCTGCAAGGAATGAGAACCATTTTAACTGTAATGTATTATCCACAAAGTTAAAACTATTTAACCATGTTTTTTTTATTATTTAATGACACAGCAGCCTGTTCTGACAATTTCAGATGGATATGATTTACTTACAAATACTGTAATACTACATCATACTCATTGTTGATTGATTATCCATCCATCCATTATCCAACCCGCTATATCCTAACACAGGGTCACGGGGGTCTGCTGGAGTCAATCCCAGCCAACACAGGGTACAAGGCAGGAACAAAGGGCAGGGCGCATACATACACACACACACCCACACACCAAGCACACACTAGGGACAATTTAGAATTGCCAATGCACCTAACCTGCATGTCTTTGAACTGTGGGATGAAACTGGAGCACTCGGAAGAAACCCACGCAGACATGGGGAGAACATGCAAATTCCACACAAATTGGGAATGAAACTCACACTTATTTGGAGACTGGTAATGCTGATAAAGAATTAAAGATTAGAAAGTCAGTTGGCAGGTATTTTAGTATTCTGTGTGATCTGTCATTATTTTATGTGCCATCCTTCTCATTGAGCTCCATCATGGAAAGTTTCACAAACCAAACAAATCAATTTGATGAGCATACTAATGCAATGTTATTTAGTTAGAATTAGAATGTCATGAATTGCTGTAAAAAGGAAAACAGCATAGAGCAGGTTCCCCATTCAAACCCTTTTCTCGATTCCGGACCTGTTTTTGCTGCTAATTAACTTCTTTTCGATTAATTTTAATTGACTTGCTCTTGAAGACTCATGCCCTTTGTTTCATTAGCAGCCAAATAAAAATTAGATACAAATGAACCAAAACATGCCCCGCAAAACTGTGTCCATCAAACAATATCTGAAAATAAAGAAAGGTGAAGGTCTCAGGTATGCTGATCTGCGCAGGTCCCCAAAATATTTTAATAGCGCTCTTAGAAAAGAGAAAATCAACAATTTTGGAAATGTTATTGCACAATGAAAGCAGCAACAAGCCATGGAATTAAAGAACGAGTTTAATTAACAACAAGAATCAGAGCCTAATTAAGCAACTGGTTGGAGTGAAATTGGTTGGAGTTTGATGCCCTGACTTACTTAGTCTTCTGTTGTTTCACTCACTTCACATTTCATTTCTGTTTGGGTGCCATTTAAGGAAAGAAATGAAGAAATTCAGAAGAACAATGAAGAAATTCAGGGGAACAAATCTTAAAAATACAAGTCATTTAAAATTAATTTAAAAGAAGATGATTAGCAGCAAAAACAGGTCACTAATTATGAAAAGGGTTAGAATAAAAACCTGCAGCCACTGGGGCCCTCCAGGACCAGAGTTGGGGACCCCTGACATAGAGTATACATTGTCAAACACATGAGTGTTCGGGACAGCTTAAAGGTTCTGGTGGTGGTAATTCCTCGACGGTCGGTAGAGTAGCGTTGTATTCTAATGCCTCTTCTCTTCCTCCCTCTGCATACCAGATGATTCACAACATTACCACCTCTGAAGTCACTTCCGCTGTCCGTCCACCTGGTCCCTAGCCTGTATTTATGTGGAAGTGTCACCAACTTGGGCTGTCTACGTTCAGAGATTTTTTTTTTCTTTAGCTGAAAAGCACTTTAGTAGTTTGTATTTGCAATATATGGGGCTGCAGTGTCATCCTAAACCTTTAAATATCATTGTTCTCTTTTACAACGTTTTAAGTGTTTTAACTCTGTGGCAAAAAAATATAGTTTGTTGTTTAGTGACCTTGCCAGACCCTTTAAAATGCATTAGCTCTGATACCAGTGTGCGTTGCTTTGGTTAACTGAGGCCATTGTCTTGTTTAAATACGGATCTTCCCTCAACCAGATTCATAGGAATCCAACTGCATTTTTTCTCCATTCATTGTCTCTTCCGGCTTCAAGATTATACTATAGATACTCATATCATGGAAGGATGATGATCATCTAAAAACCTATAAAAGTGTCAGCTATGGTATGGCATTGTTGGCTAAAATATACATATATCATTAGAGATATTTAAAAAATAATCCATTTGAAGGAAATAATGCTGAAATAATTAGTCAGTGTCCTTAAATTAACAAATTATATTTAGAATGGCCTTTAATTTCAAACTGAGGTCTTACAACCATTTATATAGACTGAACAAAATTATAAAAAACAGTAGGGAAAAATTTAAAAGGCACCTAAATCTGGTGATTTTGACAGAAAAAAAAAATTTACTTTAAATGAGTCAATCCTCTAAAGAATCTTGTCTTTAAGGCCCAATGTACTGAGAGGTAGCAACCTGCAGACTTGTTAGAGGCTGAAATTTAGTAGCATTTATGACTCCGACATGCAGCTATGCAGATTATTTTGATGTTTCCTTGAGGATGAGAGGTGTTAACTTTGTTTTTGTGTGTGCCATTTTCAAATAGGGCAGACAGAGAAAAACAGTATAAAAGGTACATGCTGCAAATTCATGTCAAAAGAAAAACGTATAGAAATAGATGTCAAGTACTAAATTAAATACAAGAACAAGGACAATGCTTTTGAAGGTACTGAAATTCACTGCACAAAGGCAAAGCCCAGAGCAGGGGAGTTTGGGTTACAAAAGAAAAAGAAATTAGCTGAAGAAAAACATGTAAGGTAAATTCAGTTTGACATAATATTTCAGAAAAGCAAATGCCATAATTGTTGTACACCTCAGTGGTATGTGATATCTCTGAAAGGTTAATACAGTACCCCATCTAAATATGAAGCTCAATTTACAAGACAGAGATAGAAAAAAGGAACCATAACAGACAGCGTGGGTAGTTATCTATGTGCTTCAGGGAATAGGTGACACAGAAGACATTATTATATAAAACCAGAATAACTATAAATCAAACAGTAATTTATTTGTAAATTTACTGTATACATCTGCCAAAGTCACATGCAGTTTTAAAAACAACATGAAATGTCTAAAAATAAAATAAAGCAAGACAAGGGGTTACTTATACACAAAAGTTCACCAATGAGTTTCTGAACTTTATTTTTCATACAGTATATTGTTCATTTATATTACAGATATTTGAAATTCATCAATATGGAACTGAATATTGAGAATTAAAGTCTGGACACTCTAGATGTCAACAAAATATGTAATTAGGCTCTAAGAAAAAAAAAAAATAGCAAATACAACTTTGAAAACAAACAAATGAATACAATGGTATTTTTATGAAAATACATTTAGTTATTTGATGAATGTAAAATATGAACAAAATATAAAATCAAAAAACGTAGCATTTGCAAAGGTTTGGGCACCCCATTCAGATTAAAGGTCTCAGAACCTGTTAGGTTGTTAGTCTGGTCTGGTTAAACTCATTAAGTCTTAGATGGGTAAGTAATTGTCATTATGAATTCTCAGCTAATTCCATAACTTAATACATTTTTTGACTCTTCATGTATTGTGCAACACTCAATAATCACAAGCTGTTCAGAGGATCTGAAAATTAAACTGATTGATGCCTACAGTGATTGAACGCAGTAAAAATGTATCAAAGCACTTCCAGCTAGCAATTTCCTCAGGCCAAAATGTAATTAAGAAATGTCAATTATAGGGATCTATGGAGGCTGTGACCACACAGGGGTGCCACCAAGCCCCAAAACAAATAAAGTTTTTTTTATTATTTGCAGTACCCTAAACAAGTGGACAATAGCCAAAACAGCACAACTAATGATTCTGCCAGTTCCTTTCCTCTCTCCTTTAGCTTCCCTAAGTAAGTTTAGCCCTCTGCCTCCTGACTCTGACTTGCCTGGGCAAGGCAGAGCTGGCTTCTTTTTTACAAGACCCGTGACTACTTCTGGTGCCAGGCTTAGCTTGTAGGAAGCACATACAGCTCAGGCAGACACTCTCCAACAGTGCGCTTTGGCTGCACCCAGGGACCCCAACATGGTTGCCCATCAAGACCACAGACTCTCAGGATACCCTGCCGGGTTGCTTTGTCTAATATGTTTTCCATTCATTATGTCCTCCCAGCTGGATAAGGCATCTCTCCCATTCCAATCGGGATGCCAGCCCATCCACTCTGGCATTTACAAGATCAAGAAAAGATCTGGGGGACCAAAAAAAAACTGACAGCATAGCTCATATATTGTGCAGGAAGGCATTGCAAAACCCCTGCAGGCAGGTTTAGCTGGGAAAGGAGTGGTGGTGTTACCTACACAAACATGGCCTTCATGGAAGTGCCATCCGGAGAAAACCTCATCTGTGATTTTGTTATAAAAATCAATGTCTTAAGTATGCAAACAACATCTGCATAGCGCTATTAACACATGAAATTAAAATCAAAGTCTTCAGCCAATATCACAAAAGATTTGTTTGGAGAAAAAAAGGGAGCAGCATTTGAAGACAAGAACATCATTCCATCTGTATGGGGTTAATCTATTATGTTTTGGATTTAGTTAGCAGTTAGTAGCACAAGAAATGGGAAAGAACAGATTCCACTATATTTCAACAAATCCTCATGGAGAATGTCAGACAGTCAGTCAGAATGCTGAAGCTAAACAAGGCTGACTTGCAGTACCTCAGAAAACACAGGGTGAAGGTTTTGCAATGACTTTCGCAGTCCCCAGAAATTAACATTTTTGAGAATCTGTGGGTAGATTTTAAACCTGCTGTGCACACAAGACAGCCCAATAACAGTATGAAAGAAAGCATGGGGAAAATTCTCCAAAACAAAACTTACAGCTGGTTCTAAAATGTTTGCAAACTGTGATTTTTGTTAAAGGGTGTGTTACTAAGAACTGATTTAGCAGGATGTCCAAAACTTTGGTAGATGACACATTGACATATTTTTAGATTGTAAAATCAGTCTTAAATGCAGGCGGCATGGAGGCGCAGCTCCTCCCTGTGTGGAGTTTGCATGTTCTCCCTGTGTCTGCGTGGGTTTCCTCTGGGTCCTCCAGTTTCCTCCCACAGTCCCTAGTGTGTGTGCTTGGTGTGTGGGTGTGTGTCCTGCGGTGGGCAGGATGTGTTCCTGCCTTGTGCCCTGTGTTGGCTGGAATTGGATCCAGCACACCCCCGTGATCCTGTGTTCGGATTCAGTGGGTTGGAAAATGGATGGATGGAATCTAAAACGCACATTAACATTTTCATGAAAAGCCATTGTTTTAGTTTCTTTGATCTTGAGGTTTTATATACTTTTGATGTCAACAAAATAAAAAATGTAGGGGTGTCCAAACTTATGTATGGAACTGTAGTCTCCGTCTTCACAACAAACCTATAACCATGAGTCCTACAAGTTCCTGAATGTTTTTTGATAAAAAGAGTTAAGTGAACATGAAGTCAGTTTTGCATCGCTTCTCTCACCTTGTTATTAACTGCAAATGAACAACTTCTTCTAATTGTAATGCAGTTTTTCATTGATTAGTATCATGAGCTTGCATTTGTATTGCTTACTGATCAGTTCCTACTCTTACTTATAATTACTCTTACCTATAGTTGTCATTAAATAAACATGATTTAAATATATAATATATTAAAAGATATCTGTAATTTATTTCAAGATACCCTGATGGTTAATTTAAAGATATCTGTAAATCAATTCAAGGTATGGATAAACCATTTCAAGATATTTTTAAATGTGCAGGAGGTATTTAAATATATACTTTAAACATGTGTAATTCATTTAAACATACCTTTAAATAGCTTTCAGTAACAAATTAGAATAAAATTTACTAAGATAAATTATCACTTAAAAATCAGGTGATTTTAAGGATTTAAAATATAAATGCTACAATGATATCTGCAAATGATTTAAAGGTATATAAATTATATATTAATTTAAATATATCTTAAATTCACTTTACAAAGAAAGCTTAAAGTGATCTGTAGACATTGTTATTGCATTGAATTTGTGTCAAATATCTTGATGTTTAGTTCTTATTCTTTGCAATTCTTTTATAGTTTTTTTGTGCCTGTATTTTTAATGTTGCTCATTTTTATTGTTATATATTAGCAGCCATTTTATTTCTTATTGTAATACAGTGGCCACCTCCTGTCTTCATCTTTTGCATTACCAGAGTCATAATGTTTACAGCTTGCTATACTCCTATTGTCTGTTAAATGACCCAAAGTCGCATCACATCCTTTCTTGTATAAAATGGCAGCTATCAGCTTGTAAAGTACCCTTTCATGGTGCCAGTTCCCATCCTCTCTATAAACAAAACTGCACGAGTTGCATAGAGCCTTTTTCTGATAATTTTGAAATGACATTGTTATTTATTATTTATCTAAATTTGTTTATTGGCTTATTAAATTTCTAACTGGCTTGACATTGAGGGTCCCCTCCTGAATCAAAATTGTGATTTGTTGTGTCAAAAGATGACAACAGTAATTTTTCCCATTGTCTATACGGAACTCAATACACAGTACAGAACAGCATGATACCCAAACAGCAGTTTCTTTCTGGATACAAGAAACGAAAAAAAAAAAAACTGTCTTGAGACTAAAAAGAGAGAACAAGTTGCATTTAAATGTTATGTCTCATAAGCCTCAGGTGTGTGATATATTGTCAGACATACTTAGTTTGATATGAAGCCTCACTGTGACATAAAAAATTGTTTTTGGTAAATAAGCAACGGCAAAGTTTCGCTTAGCCTATGGCTCTGTTTGATTAAAAAATATTCTGCATTGAACAAGCCTTCCAGTTTGCAGCCTAACTGTGATTTTCTCACTTGTTTTCCAAAATTTTTCTTCATATATATGCAACCCTGTAATTTATGAGGTGACGCTTTGGCCAGATTTAAAAAGGGCTGTGGGATTCTTACCTTGTAAGAATGTAGTGCCAATACTAGTATACAAAATGTTTCTTTTTATACTGGTATTAATACTCAGCTTTGAGTGGTGGTTGTTCAGCAGTCTGCATCGACCTCCTTCTTTCCTTGAGCTTCCTGCTCCTCACTCCCAGTGTTAGTATGGGATAAAAGTCAGACTAAAAGATCAGTATACTGTAGCACTTAATTGTTATCATTATTCCTGTATCTTCTCACAGAGGCAATTTTTAGATTTGATAGTAGAGCCAGTTCTTGCAGAAAACACAACACTTTACAAAAAACATCAGCCGGGACCAGCAGAGAGAAAGGTGTCTATTCATCCAGTTGGCTTATGCTTCATTATATTTAATTGTGCTATTTATTTTTTTAATATTGTCACACATGCAAGCTTAGGGGGTAGCCAAAGGGCCCAAACCAGTGTGAAAATATGAAAGACAGGGAAGTGGAACAGAGTACTAATGCCTTTTCTTTTCTTCCAATAGAAAAACAAAAGAACAGCAGCCATAAAATACCTCATATCCATACAACAACAATACTTCCGGATCTCCACAATCACTCCACGTCTGGGTCCCTCTGCAAAAGTCTGTCTGATACCGATGTCCTCACTTCTGGTCCCACACCAATAACTTCCTATAATGACGGCATCCCTGTCTACTAAAGAAGACGTCATTTCCACATCGCACTACCTGCCAACTCAGTTCCGTTCCTTCCTCATCTAATTTCCTGTTTATTCTCTATAAAACACCTCGAAGAAACCAATTCCTTTGCCAAATGTATTTTTGTACTCATAAGACCGTGTTTCAGTCTCAAAAGCATTATATGGGTAATTCCCCCAATTCTTGATATATTTTCTTTTCAGAATATTTATTTTGTATAGTTGTAAATGGTCTTAATGTTTTCATTTTATATGTATTTGTGTCAATAATACACTTGAAAGTACTCAAGTGTGCTTTAACTGCAACTCAAATTTTGTGTTCATTCGCAGTCAAATGGCTGCAGTGGCAAGCAGATTCCAATAATGAAAGTCATCATCAAGGTGTTTTGCTTCAACCTTTTGGATTGTTTTGCCTTGATGCTCGGCGCTCACTGTCAGTCTGCAATGTCCTTTTTCATCACTTGGTAATCATATAAAAAAGCCTCACACATTTGGACTCACATAATAATCTAAAAGTTTTTTAGAGATATAGTAAGAGCTCTGACAAGTTGTATCAGCCAGGAATGAGTCACCCATATTATGAGCTGGCATTCCATCATGCAAAAAGTCAGGGGCAGGGGTGCCTATAAAACCAGCAACCCTACAATGTTGCACACAGAATTCCATCTAGTGTGGCAAAGGTGAGCAGACCTTTTAAAGTTAACAAGCCACCTAAAAGAGCCACATAAAGAGTAAAATGATCCATTCTGGCACTTGGTGCAAGCACTACATTGAATTTGAACTTAAATTTTATTGTCAGGCTATGTCGTTGCTAGGAAATTCTCTTGGTGTTACATAATACACATTTCAAGATACATAGAATTAAAGAACACTATATACAATATGTAATACCATATAAAATACAGTATACAGTAAGCACAGATATATAAAACAATATGGTAAAGCAGAATTGCACTCCTGCTCAGATAATATATTAAAGTCCTATATAAAATAAACATAATTTAAATTGAATGCAGGAGAATAGAAATCAGGAATCAACAACTAGACACTGTGTTTAAACATAGTGACTGCAGTAGGAAAGAAACAGTTTCTCTGACTAGCAGTTATATCCTTTAGTGACCAATAATATTTCTTCAATGGTAACGCCTAAAAGAGAAGGTTACCCAGGTGAGTGTATTGTTTGCTTATATTTCCAGCTCGTTTCCTGACCTGTGATGTATACAGGACCTCAGTGGATTCCAGTTTTAGCTCAACAACATTTTCTGCTGTCTGAATAATGAGCTACAGTTTATGTTTCGAGTGAGCTAATGTTTTGCCATACCAGACTGATATTCGACAGATCACCATACAGAAGTGGAGTGTTTAACATCTCTTCTGCACTGCATGATAGGGTAACACTCAACATCCCTGTTCCGCCATCTGACAATGCAGCATGTAACACTCCACCTAACAGCAAATTGCTCAAGACTCCTGCTAATGTGTTTTTTTCACCAATTGTATGACTTCAGGAGAAACAAAGGCCATCTAAACACTAGCGTGGTGAATTGCTTGCATACTAAAGTGACTTTAGCTGCAGGTGGAAGTTCCATTTTACTTTTGGTGCCAAACAGAGTTGCGTTGCAGTGCAGCAGTATATTAGCCAGCAAAAGTGCAGTGAAGAACGTGTCCATTGTTACGGTTCTGCCTTTGGTCAGTCTGATAGCGGTCACAGGACATTGTATTTTTGATTGCTGTTACAACAAATAGTTCTGAGCAGGCATCAACCACAGCACCAACTATGGTCATCACTGCTCTTGTGAAAAGAATGGAGATAAACACCATAAGCACAGAGAGGGAGAGGCAAGTTCGTTGTACCACGTGAACATCACTGACAGAATAAAACTGAATAACAAAAAAAATCGGTAACTTTTACAAGTAGCCAAAACCTTTGGATTATAAAGCAGCAGTTCTTCTGCACCATCCAAGAATACATATCAACTTTCTGTCGATTGACTTTTGAGCTTGGGTTTTTAACTCATTGACAGCAATATGAAAGTTGAATGATTTTTTTTTCTTTGGTTATATTCTTGAATATAAACACATGTGTTTATTTGATATGTGGACTAAAGTCTTCACATATTATACACTTCACATCATTATTAGTATAACATGGAAAAACTTTCTGTTTTAGGTAATGTGTAATGCAACTCTTGCCTCACATTTCATGTCATCCTACACTTACACAGCTCTTTGTATATATGGAACACACATGAAATGTATTAATTCCAAATAATGATATATTATTTACTCTATCAAACTCCAGGGACCTCACACCATAATAAAGAGACTTAACCTTGGAGAAGTTTGCGACTGACTTCAGCTATGTCATTTGTGGTCATACATTAATAGCAGGCTAATGTAGAAGTGCGAAGGAATTTAAGGTGGCCCGGAATTACACGTTTTTTCGTAGGCTTCAGGGATTCTAGTGTTAAATTACGGCTGAGTAACAATACTGACAAGTTGCATAAGCCAAGGATGACACAACTTTAGTATGACCTGGCACTTCGTCATGCAAATTAACATCTTCAGATCCAGTGGCAGGTGCACCCATAAAAACAGCAAGGCTGTAATGGCTCAAACAGAATTCCATCTAGTGCAGCAACTGGCAAGCAGTCCTTTTAAGGATAGGAAGCCACCTAAAAGAGCCATGTAAAGAGCAATATCTTTAAATATATCAAGATATCTTTTAATCCATTTAGAGATGTCTAAATGATAATTTGGTTTGCCATACCTTTGGACCTCATTAATTAAAATCGGTAAATTAAGGAAACTATATCAGCAAAGCATGGTGGTGAGAATGCTCCTCAATTATCCTGATTAATCCTGTGCATGCCCTTTCAGACAATGTTGATGAAACACACGACACAAATATGTCACATACCCTTCACCTGACTATCACAAACTAAAATATTACTTTATTTCTGCAGTGTTAATTTAATGCTAAAAAGTATGCACTTTGGTACCTTGTTTGTGTAATTATTTTTCATTGTTGAAATATGCAATAAAGTTAATTTAAAGATTAATTAAATGTGGACTCTGGACATCTATTTTTACTATTTTATCACTGGACTTTTGCAAATTGATTGACTGCGTTCATGGTACTGTCCTCTTTGGAGTTATTGCTGATGAAACTTCACTCTTAAATGATTATTTAAATATATGTATTTTTAAAAATCCTAGCAGTCTGCCTAATTTTACTGAACTGGAACTTTTTTGTATCATACACTACTTTGAAATGGCTTAGGGGTGTAGTATATCTTCTTGGACATTTATTCAAACTAGATTAAACTTGGTTTATTTTAAACTGCTTATTTTGACGCATCTCTGCTTTTTCAACCCACATAATACTAACATATTATAGACCTTTCCAACAGCTCTTCTCCAAATTTTTTAAATAGTGGAAATATCAGAAAGGTGAAAGGCATTTAATGAGTAATATTCCATTAAAAAGCTCAAAAAAGTCAGATTATAATGTTAATTGTAAACAGGCCTATAGCTGGAACAGGAAGATGTAAAGGATCTTAAAGAAACATTTTTGGCAGCTAGAAAGTTCAACTGGTTACGTTGTAAAGAAAAAGTTATGGATGTGATCATTTAAGAATCTGGCATGTGACAGGCCTGTAGTATAGGACAAACAACTAGACAAATTTAAGAACTATACTGAAAATTGATAGGTGATATTGGTGATCACCTGGTTTACCATGCAATATTATACATATTTACTGTCCCTATTAAGAAATTTAGGGAAAAGATATTAACAAATGTCACATGTTGTGTACTAAATGTAAACTAAATCAAATTAAGCTACATACCACATGTGCTGGGCACCAGTGAGGTCTCATTTGTAAATTTTTGTGCGGCCGTCTGAAAATCTGTTCTAAACACTACAAAAATAAGTTGCAGTGGTGAAATATATCCAAAAATTACCATTCTTACTACTCCGGTGGGTTATTTCTTCCTTTACACTAAATAAATGTATTTATTAGGGCTGGGAATAGATAAAAAAAATCTAATAAATCACATAAATGAATGTAATTAATCACAATTAACCACACCTAACATTAAAACATGTAATTATAAAATGAATGAATAAATCATGAATTAAATACACACGGAATCACAAAATGAATGTAGAATTAACACAAAGGAACTTTAAAAAGTTAATGACACAGTTTAAACTTAAACAATGACCTTAAACATGAACTTTTAACAAAATATTACTTGAGCAAGCGCAACCTGAATTTGAATGCCTTCCTAAAAGGCAAGTTGAAAAGAAGTCAATAAGAAAATCAGGCCAAATTGGCATAGCATATGAGACACAGATGTGTCGAAGTTAGAAACGATCAAAATGACTGTTGACTTTGCACTACTAAAGACTGATTTAATTGAAAGAATATGCATCTCTTAAATGGGTATACATTAAATAATAGTTCATCACCATCAACAACTTGATAATTATACTGTACGTAAGTTTTTTCAATTGGTGTGCCGTGGAAATAACAGTATAGTGCCCCTGGGTCCATACCTGAGAGAAACACACTCCTCAAGTGTCCATGGACTACCTGGAGAAGCCAACATAAAGCAGCTCAGTGATTGCCGTTTTCCAGACACAGCACATAGAGCAATGTTGCAGCCAGGAGACAACTCAGGGGTCCATTTGTCTGAGTGCGTCTTCACCAGCGACTTTCGCAGAGCAAACTGCAATCTCCGAGCTGCTTTTTTTTGCCACCCCCGTCTTGCTCTTTCGGACAGTTCAGCACGTCTAACGTTTATTGCTTTTTAATTGGTAGAATCATGGTGTGCCTTGGGATTTTTTTGGATTACAAAAGTTGGAAAACACTGCTATACCAACACCTTTGCTCCTGAAACACTAAAAAAGATTTCCATAGCTGCTGTCCCACTTAAAAACTGATGCTGTGCATTACTTGGATGGTTATGTTAAGTTCTTTGCATAAATTAGTGAAGATACTGCAAACTGGAATAATGGGTAGAGATAATTATTACACTTCTATTTCTCAGAATGTTGTCATTATATGAGGACAGACAGCACTGTAAGCTACCTTGCAGACCAGTGACTTAAATACAGAAGTACTAGAGACTTATTATGGTTTTAATACCACTCAAAGATAAACATATTTAGTACTTCTGTGATATGACTTTGATTTGATCTTCTTACTGAAATATGAAATGAAAATAAAAGAGCATAATTTTTACCTCACCTCAGGTACCTCACTAGCTTTGCAATAAGACTGCCATTTCCTTGCACTCCCCTGCATCTATGTCAGTATTTATAAATCAAGAAAATGAACATCAGTGGTACATATTGACATGTGGCATATTGCTGTGAATGGTGCAATACAAAATTTTAATCCTTTAAATGAAAATTTTATTCATTTCATAAAATTTTCAAAGCTAGTATATACATACAGTACTGGATATGTATCTAATTCTTTAGGTACAAACTTAACTTTTTTGTATTATTGTTTCATAATGTTAAAAAAATGATATGAAAATGCCACCTTGACCAAAGCAGTTCCTAAGGCATTTGCCTCATTTTCGGTCCTAGATGCGACAATATTTTTAATGCGTTAAGCAGGCCACATTAATCGCAAAAATTAACGTGTTAACTTTCCCAGGCCTAGTATTTGTTCTATTCCATGACACAGCCAAATACACAGAACATATGTTTACATTGCTAAATGCTCCATCTGCAAGAAGCAGATTAACAAATTTTTAATTTTGCTAGTTAGTTCCATGCAATGTGTGGAATATTTAAGGATAATAAAAAAATAATAGAACATCATTCATAAAATTCTCAGATTAGTGCATAGCACTGCAGATAAACCTCAACACTTTTCCATTTTAGAAATAGCATTTAGCAGCTATCACTGTCCATGGTTTACTATGCTTCTGTGTAACTTACTATTAGATCTGCTTAAACTGGATCAAAATCAGAAAAATGTTTCAATATAAGATGTCAAAGATGCAGAATATAAAATACAATTATTTCTTACTTTAGAAGTGAGTGATTTCCAAGTTTATTAATGACCTTATTTTGAACTATAACTTGAACAGCTTCAATCAACTGTTGATTACTAGCAGATATACTATAAACTACAGACCCTGAAGCATCACAGGGCTTTGATCTCTGTGCGATTCTTTCTGTTTATTATAGTAAATTCCATTGGAATAGATTTATAATTCTTGAATATAAATGGCAGCTTGAGTTACCTCATAGGATCAGACTCTAGTGAGTGTCACACTTTGATACACAATTAATATTGTGTAAAGCCTATTTTCACCTGATGTAGTTTTATGGTATCTGTTAGTGCTGTAAAATTTAAAACAGACTCTTTCTTACAGTCTTTCTTTTATTATTCTCTCCTTTGATCTGTACCATGCATTGTGCATGCCCATTTTTTTAACAATGACAAAGACATATTTTCTCATGGAATGCCTCAGCCCTTCAGCAAACATCACTTATTAAAGTATTCTCTTTTAGAGCAGGTAGCGGTCAGAATGAATTTGGTACAATGGCAGTTTTCAACTTCATGATGGTTCTGGAGCCAGACTGAATATAGGCTCTCCTGACAAGATAAAAGAAGTTCAGAGAACTCTATCTGTTTATTCTTGATTAAAGAAAAGTTTTCGGAGACCTCATGCAGGTGTTCAGTATCCTCAAAGTCATAGATAAGGTCAGTCCAGTACACTGCAGAGAATATTGTGTTCAAAGGCAGTGGTGGATGCTGCACTAAAACAAGATACTGGAAGAAACTCTCTATTACCTACTGTATGTGGAGAAACCAGTTATTCTGTAAAAAGTGGACAAAATGCTAAGGTACTTTGATGTAGCTAAATGAGTGTCTTCCTTGGGTAGTCCATTCTAGACTAATTTTACATTTTTGTTTAATGGAACATAATGACATTAAGATTTTTACCAATTCATTGTATCCTCTATATGCACCCTTTCCACGCTTTGAAAGATTTTGGTCATTCAAAAAAAGGGCTACCAGGTTTCATAATTGTACTTTATCTATAAGCAGTAAGAAACATGAACTTAACATTTGGGAGTCTTCTGCAAAAGGAATTTTGTAACAAGCTCTGGGTCCAGAACTTAGAGGGACATGCTCCTCTGGTGGCAATGAGGGAGTAGGAATACCCATAATCAGCAGGTAAAGTGGCCACAGAAGAAGAAGAAGAAAAGAGTAGAAAAAAAAAGAAAAAAAGAAAGTAGAAGAGTACTTTCATCAGACTTTCATGTCCTGTGGCTGCTGAAGCCCATTGGCTCAGATGTGTCGCTGCCGGCGAGCTTTGGTATGGTCCCTTAAATTCAGTCGGATAGCAGAAAGCCAGGAGAATAGTGTGGCAAATAGCTTGCCTCTGACCTCAAATGAGGAGCAGCTGGGTGGCATGAAGTATGTGGCTTATTGTTCTTTTTCGGGCTACTCACCAGCAATCAGAATCAGGAGGCTAATGCCATTCCTCCATTTCTCACATCCCTGAGTTGTTACAATACAATGAACACATTTGTATGTATTTCTCTTAATTTGGCTGTTTGTTGACTGTTGGAGAAAGATGTTTCTATTGTTATGTTTTGTCTCTATTATTGTTTAATTTGCGTAAGTCTATTTGTTTGCAACTAAGAAAGTATATACTACTTAATTAAGATTTTTTATTCTCTTTCTTATTTCTATTTCTTAGTCAACAAGATGATGCAAAGGTTAGCAAGTTCTCTACCAAGATAGTCTCCAGTTTTCTGGAGCATTTATTTTAATATTGGCCTCTTAAATCATGTTCTATAACATCCCATTATGTATAAAATACAGTAAAGGGTGTTTATACTATATATATTGGTTTTTACTCTAAACAATATCAGGATTAATATGATGTTTGACATGATTCAATACTCAGAATGCCTCATTTTAAACAATTGAGAAATCTCTCATTCCAAGAATCCAGTCTTTTTTCAAAGAAGATTTGAAGCAATTTTTGAAGTTTTTTTCAACACTATGGGATCAGAGCAGTTTGTGTAAGAGTGGAAATCCTGAGAGCAAAGATAATAGGAACTCCATTCAAGAGTTACCCCTGTGACACAACCTCAAAATTAGATCTGTTACATTCTCCTACTTGCTCTAATGATATTGATCTTGCTATTGCCATTATAAAATCTGATCTAAATGTTCTTTTACATCAGTGCACATAATTCCTCCTCCCTAGTGCCAGGAAGAAATGTTATTTGTCTGATTGCAAACCTTGTTACGGTTTATCCCTGAAATTGTGTTATAATGAAACTCACACTGTAATATATATTTAAAATTAAATGTTTGCCAAGAAGCCCACTGCTGCTTTAATGATTCACTGAACAAGAACTAACAGTCATTACTTTAGAAAGCCCACTGCAGAGATTAGAAAGACATTTTTTATTATTATTAAAGCTAATATTATATTACATTTTCTGTTTTAATAAATAGTTTTCACAATTCTATATATTTACGCGTTTTGCTTGTTCATCCTTAACATAATCTCTGATTACAGGAAAGTGGAATGGAATTAAACATCTTAAGTGATGAGTGAAACGATAACCACTTTCAGTTAAAGTAAAAACAAATCCCAGGACTGCTTCAAACAATTTCTAATTGGTTATTTTAATTAAATATCTATATTTAGTTTGTTTATTATTTTGTTAGCATTGCTTAATCCTGTTTATGAAAAGGAAGGATTTGTGTTTCAAACAAATTTTATTTCCAGTTTCTCTGTAAGGCTTACTTGAAAAAAGCAACAAAAACAAAAAGAGAAGGTTCTACTTTAAAGGGGTCATCATATTAAATAAGTAAAATGTGTCCTTTCATTTTTAAAACATTCTGCTCTGAGACAATACTATCTATGTTGTTCAGCTGTTTGTAGCCAATTTTGTCAACGAAGACTGTAATTCTTGTCAACATTATTAAACAAATTAAATTAAAAGTCACTTTTGAAGCCGTTGCTTTCAATAATACCTAAAGCTACATTTTTAAGATGTTGAAATTTTCAGTCATGGTCATAATTATCTCAGTTTTTTTTGTAAGCAAATTAACAATCAAAAATGTAATGGCAATTCCATGTAATTCTTTGCAATTGATTTTCATGCAACATAGAGGTGCAGTGGTTAGTGCTGCTGCCTCACACCTCCAGAGGCCTTAGTTTAATGCTAATCTGTTCACTGTCAAAGTTAGGTTTGCATCGTCCACCTGTATTCAAATGGTTTTCCTCCTAAATCCCAAAGTCATGCATGCTAGTTTGAGTAAAGACTCTAATTTGGTCCTATGTGAATATTCAGGCAAAGTCCAAAGTTGTTGGGGCAGCATAATGAATTAACATTTTGACTTCCCTGCAACTTTCACATTTCATTTTTGGATATTTTGAATTGTAATTCTGGTTATTTATTATAACATTATAATGGTGATGTCACCATATTTCCACTTTAACCATCATAAGCAGCGCCATGTTGTGACATTTTATTGTTAGTAACAATGCTCATTGCTAACCACATGGTGAGGTGTTACATGCATGACATCAACAGACTCCTGTTTAAGACAGAGATGTGCAATGGCAAAAACACAAAAAAAAACTTCCTGTCTGCTCATTCAGTTTAGAAGAGCCACCTTTTGCTTTAAACCAGTTGCTTTTTCCTTTAAACAAGGGCTAGAGTGATGCAATGATTGAAAGGAACATTCTTCTCAACTCGTAACCTCTGTACAAAAAAAGCCAGTTGCAGGTACTCCTCAGTATTTACAACCCATAAAAACATCGCAAAGATCTTCTTTTTGGTGTAGGAATGAGTTTAGCAAACTTCCCCAATTTTACAAAAAGCAAAAAAAGTTTTTAAATGTGACATTTTTGTACAGCTGCTGCAAATTCTGAACAGTGCAATGTCTTTTAGGTCAATTCTGACCCACCATTGACATTGCTGTATTTTACTCTTCATTTAGGGTGGTTTGTTTGTTCACCAACTGAAAAAAAAAATCCTTAAAGTAATCTTTTTAGTTCAGAAAAGCCAAGCAAAATGACACCTTTTATTGGCTAACTAGAAAGATTACAATATGCAAGCTTTCGAGGCAACTCAGGCCCCTTCTTCAGGCATCTTTCCTGAAGAAGGGGCCTGAGTTGCCTCGAAAGCTTGCATATTGTAATCTTTCTAGTTAGCCAATAAAAGGTGTCATTTTGCTTGGCTTTTCTCTACATTCATAATGGCTAACACGGTACAACACCCTAGTACTACTTTTTAGTTCAGAAATGTAAAAGCATTTAGTAAAGTGCCCTTTACTCTATAACAGCAGAAACTTTTCCAAATGTTGTATTTTAGTACAACCAATGCACATTTTGAACACTGCCATGCCATACTTTGGCTAATTTTGACCCACCATTTTCTTTAGCATATTTTACTCCTCGTACACAGCAGGGTTCTCAAACTCTGGTCCTGGAGGGCCACAGTGGCTGCAGGTTTTCATTCTAACACCCTTTTCCTAATTAGTGACCTATTTTTGCTGCTAATTAACCTCTTTTGAATTAATTGTAATTAACTTGCTCTTGAAGACTCAGACCCCTTAATTGTTTCTTTTTACTTAATTAGCTGCCAAACAATAGTGAGCTACAAAATGAGCCAAAACATGACCAGTATCTGAAAATAAAGAAAGGTGGAGGTCTCAGAAATGCTGATCTGCTCAGGTCCCCAAAATATTTTAACAGTGCTCTAGGAAAAGAAAAAATCAACAATTTCAGAAATGTATGTTATTGCACTATGAAAGCAGCAACAAGCCATGGAATTAAAGAACGGATTTAATTAAGAACAAGAATTAGCACCTAATTAAGCAACTGATTGGACAGAAATTGGTTGGAGTTTGAGGCTCTGACTTAATTGGTCTTCTGTTGGCTCACTCACTTCACATTTCATTTCTGTTTGGGTGCCATTTAAGAATAGAAATGAAGCAATTCAGAGGAATGATGAAAAAATTTAGGGAAACAAACCTTAAAAAACAAGTCAATCACAGTTCAAAAGATGTTAATTAAGCAGCAAAAACAGGTCACTAATTTGGAAAACGGTTAGAATGAAAACCTGCAGCCCTGCAGGGCTGGAGTTTGAGAACCCTGATATAGAGTTTGTTTTTTGTTCACAACCCTTAAGAAACATCCTAAACGTCTTCTGCTGTAAAGTTTAGGATCATCTGTACTACAAGTTTGGATATTTAATACAATAGGTTCGGGGTAAAAACTTTGATATTTTGGGTATCTAAAGTGGGTGTCAAAATCAGGTCAAAAAAGACCCATAAGGGACAACATTGAGTTGGCACTCAACTATGTTGTGAGATTTAATCATACTTTACTGTAATTGCATTGCTTTTGAAGGGCTGTCTGATTATTTTTTTTATTTAATTTAAAATGTTATGCTGATGTCTGTTTAATAAATGCCTCATTTTGCCTTTTAATGAACCCATTTAATTTTGAATGCATTGTTTACATTGTGGTCATCTAACAAAATGACAGTCTCAAACAAAAAATAATATTGGGGTGCCAACCCGGTCATCCCTATTTACATAATGGTGTGAACAAAAACAATGCTTGATGGTGTAAAAAGGAAACAAACTGTGGCCACCCCAATAATGTGGCTAGTACAACAATGGCTGTTGCATCTGCCATTAAATGATTGAGGAGCTCCTTTTCTCTGGTTGCTTGGGAAAGAAGTGATGCCTCCTTCCAGGATGTCTTGTTTGTATGGCTCAGGGACTGGAAGGGAGTGTGTGGGGGGGCTGAGTTGCAGTCATTGACCATATCTACACTATATAGGATTTTTAAAGACAGGACAGTAATCAGCAGTTACCCCTTTTTGCTTAGGGTGGTACCACATGGAAGATCTTGTAGGGTGATCCTCTGACACGCATGTGTGATAACGTTGTCTGTCCCACCTTTCCACCTATTTTAGTCATCTGTTTGCCTTACCTGTACAATTTTGCTTGAAGAATTGTTCTAATGACTGCTTTTGCACTCCCTTATTTTGCAATATGAAATCACTGTCTTTTTTATTCTCTTATGTCTCTTTATATTACTGGTGGTTATGTAGCCTACACAAGAAGCCCTGCTAGTTCTCATCATTTGCAAGTACACCATATTATTTTGGACCTTCCTGTTTAATTATTTTTGTTCCATTATTTTTAAAGCCCACTTATTCCATTAAAGGATTTTAGAGAACAGCAGCTCTTTCTTGTAACATTAGTTGCAAAGCAAACACTATCTAGAAAAGTCTTGCAAAGGGAGTTTTGGTTCTATTTAAGACTGGGTTGATGCTGCTACAACACTTAGATAGATAGATAGATAGATAGATAGATAGATAGATAGATAGATAGATAGATAGATAGATAGATAGATAGATAGATAGATAGATAGATAGATAGATAGATAGATAGATAGATAGATAGATAGATAGATACTTTATTAATCCCAGGGGGAAATTCACATACTCCAGCAGCAAAAAATATTAAATTAAAGAGTAATAAAAAATGCAGGTAAAAAACAGACAATAACTTGAATAATGTTCAACGTTTACCCCCTCTGGTGGAATTGAAGAGACACATAGTTTGGGGGAGGAATGATCTTCTCAGTCTGTCAGTGGAGCAGGACAGTGACAGCAGTCTGTCGCTGAAACTGCTCCTCTGTCTGGAGATGACACTGTTTAATGGATGTAGTGGATTTTCCATAATTGATAGGAGCCTGCTGAGTGCCCTTTGCTCTGCTACGGATGTCAAACCGTCCAGCTCTATGCCAACAATAGATTGTCAGATTTCCCACTTTTTAGTATCTTTCTTATAGCTTACCTGCCCAGCCATTCCCATGGCATCAGTAAATTTTTCAGTGTTTGCCAGAAAAGTTAAAAGCTAACAAATATTCAAGAATGAAGTTTAGTGATGCATTTAGCATGAATGTAAAACATAATGTGTTTCACACTGCCTATCCAAGTAACCTGGTTTTACTTGAGTTAGTGCAGCATCATGTCTAAGGCATTGAAAATGAAAGTGAAAGGTTGTTAGTCAACCCCACCTTGGATACATTGTGTGGCCCCAAGTAATATTCTTTGTGTGTCTGTTCTCAAATTGTCACGATAACAAAGAAAAGTAAGCATTATTAATGTATCCTGATCATATAAGTCACCTTGGGCAAAGCAGGCTATCAAAAACTGTAACAGAACTGATTATAAAAGACCATTGTGTTGCTGACACCTTTTGATAAATTGTTATATTTTCAAGCTTTGTTTCTTGACTTTTTTTGTATGTGAAATGAGTTGAACCTCATAAAGACATGATTGACTTATACACAGGAGTCTGAGCACACACAATTTTCAGCCACTATACCTGTCAGCCTGCACTAACTTCATGAATCAGGCAGTAGAAGGTAAATGCAACACCCTATGGAATCCACATGAATACAGAGATGTTATCCTTCACTGTTTTCCCTAATAATGTGAAAATACTTTTTTTTTAAAAAAAACTATTAAATCCAATAAAAATGCAATGAATATCTGTATATTATAAATATGTATTACAAGTTAAGTATGGATTGCCATACTCTTGCACGCCCTAAGCTTAATACACACACAGAACTAACACATACCTGCACTTAAACACTAATTATGTGTGATGTCTGCACAGCCTATCACTCCTCAGTACTCTACATAGGGACTCATTATTTTTGGCTTGTGCTCACCAGGCAGCTGTAATGTGTCACTCCTTCCCATGCTGCTCACTATTGGAGGCATCCCTCCTGAGCTGCTAACCCTGTAGATTAGAAATGGCAATCTACTCACAGCAACTGCCCAGTATTTACCACAGTGATCCAAGATGTAGAGATAAAGTATGGAAATTTAAGCCAAAGCAATATTTACTAAAATAAAATAATAGATGGGTGGCACGGTGGTGCAGTGGTAGTGCTGCTGCCTCGCAGTTAGGAGACCCGGGTTCACTTCCCGGGTCCTCCCTGCGTGGAGTTTGCATGTTCTCCTCGTGTCTGCGTGGGTTTCCTCCGGGCACTCCGGTTTCCTCCCACAGTCCAAAGACATGCAGGTTAGGTGGATTGGCGACTCTAAATTGGCCCTAGTGTGTGCTTGGTGTATGGGTGTGTTTGTGTGTGTCCTGCGGTGGGTTGGCACCCTGCCCAGGATTGGTTCCTGCCTTGTGCCCTGTGTTGGCTAGGATTGGCTCCGGCAATCCGTGACCCTGTGTTCGGATTCAGCGGGTTGGAAAATGGATGGATGGATAAAATAATAGATGGGTGGTATGGTGGTGCAGTGGTAGTGCTGCTGCCTTGCAGTTAGGAGACCCGGGTTCACTTCCCGGGTCCTCCCTGCGTGGAGTTTGCATATTCTCCCCGTGTCTGCGTGGGTTTCCTCCAGGTTCTCCGGTTTCCTCCCACAGTCCAAAGACATGCAGGTTAGGTGCATTGGCGATTCTAAATTGTCCCCAGTGTTTGCTTGGTGTGTGTGTGTGTGTGTGTGTGTCCTGCGGTGGGTTGGCATCTGCCCGGGATTGGTTCCTGCCTTGCGCCCTGTGTTGGCTGGGATTGGCTCCAGCAGACCCCCGTGACCCTGTGTTCGGATTCAGTGGGTTGGACAATGGATGGATGGAAAAAATAATAGCAGCAGAAAATATGAATGAAACTAATGATAGAAAATATAAATAGATAAGAAATACTGTAATAGCAAATTCTGGATGTGACGCCTTTAATATACTCAAGTTTTATAGTTAAAATTGTTAAAAGCAATACTTTTCATAAGTATATTGAATCAGAAGAATAGCACCAAAGAAAATATCTGTGTGGGAGAGCAAGACAAGTGAGCTTGTCTTCTCGGTGTATAATGCATGGACAGCATCTTTGATGTCCCGCTAGATAAAGTCTCCCTCATTTTTGATGTTACACATAGATAATTGGCAAGAGAGCTTGTCTCAGAAGCTTTGATCATAAAAGTATGAGCAAAACTCTTCATCTTATCCTTGGGACAGATGCACACAATCTGGTATTTCAGTTATAGATAGATAGAATTTTATTTGATTTTTTCATTTGCTCAATAATAAATAAATATTATTATAACCAACTAGACCCAGTTTTTAATTATATATTTTTATTACTGACTGAGTAGTCATACTAACCTAAGATAAATGTGAGTAATACAGTGAGATAAAATAAAACTATGTATAGACATAGAGCAGACACATAGAATTATAAACAAAAAGCATGAAAGAAAGGTTCATGGTGCTGCTCTATATGAAATATCAGTGAGTAAAATTATAGATTTAGGAGAGAAAAAGTTCAATTACAGTTCACAATAGCCAGTCTGAGTAAAATTTGTAGCAAAAAGTAGTTGTTTTTTTAACTAAAATACCTGCAGTCACAAAATTGCTTTTTTATATCTTCAGGACAACTATTAATGCTAGCAGATCAATGCATGCTCTTCCCTGCCTATATATTAAATCAGTATAAGTAGGTGTACTGCAACAGTCTTTTCAGAAAACAAATTGATAAGGCTCAGATGGTCTCTATTTAGCAAGTCTTTTATAATTGTTGCATCTAAAACCTGTACAGCATACCTTCTGCTGTGAAACATGAGCCAGTAAAGCTCAACATGTAATGATCTGAATCTATAAACGATGACAGCATATGTGAGGATGTTGTTTACATGAAAAAATACTTGTACTTTTACAGAAAAGGTAGATTCTATACAAGGGTAAAATGCAAACTAAAAACATTTCTATTTTTTTTGGATGTTTGCCCACATGCACTAGAAAGAAGAAGTTACTGTTTGCTGTTTTAATAAAATATCTACAATGAACAATTCAAAAACTTAAGTCAAGCAAGGAACTTTTTTCGGGTTATGCCTGAAATGTCAAAAAAAAGTCAAACCATACTTACTGTATATGTTGAAAAACAATACAGCAAATCTTTAAAAAAAAGAAATCAACTTTCTGCTTACTAACAGATTTTTTATTTTTTACATCTGAAATTGTGTTTTTCCTCATAGATGTGTAGTGGTAGCGCTGCTGCCTCGCAGTAAGGTGACCAGGGTTCACCTCTCAGGTCCTCCCTGGGTGGTTTCCAGTGCTCTGGTTTCTTCCCACAGTCCACAGATGTGCAGGTTAGGTGGATTGGGAATATTACATTTCCCCTGGTGTGTGTGTGTGTGTGTATTCATCCTAATGAACTGCCGCCTTGTCCAGGGGATTGTCCCTGCCATTCACCTCATGCTTGGTGGGACAGGCTCCAGCCCCTTGTTGACCCTGCTCAGGATAAAACGGGCTTAGAAACTGGTATTGTATGGTATTAGTTTAACCTTTTAAGTACATGTCTAAGCCTTGCACATTATTATATAGGGTATCCTCATATTAAATTATAACGAAAATTAACAATACTGTGTTCATTTCTTATACGTGATTAATCTAATTCAAAGTCATGGTGAAGTGGTGTGCACCTATACTGGCAGCACTGGGTGCATGACAGAAACCAATACTGGACAAGGCACCAGTCAATCATACTGGGGCAGCCTCCTTTGAACTCACTCTTTTCCAAACAAACCTGTCTGCTTCTTCTTTAAGCAGTTAAGCTTTTTGCTCTATTTGTCTGCATGCAGAGCTGCCTAGTGTGATTAGATTACCTGGATTTGATGGGCATGGGTTCTGATCTAAAAGAAGCTAGTTTGGATTTGGGAGAAGAGGTAGAGGAGAGAGCTTGTGTCACTTGTGTCACATCAAGGTATGGAGAGTTGGGGAGGGGAAGATAGAATCAGACACACATGTTGTGACCACATTCCCCCTACCTTTGAAAGTGATTGTCTCCTGATAGTATGATAAACTTTAATTGTTAGTTTTTAATCACTTGCAAAGGAGACTACAGGGCAGTAAGGCAATTTAAGACAAGTTTAAATTTATTATCAACAGGACCTTCCCAAAGTAACTGAACAAATAATGGTTAGACAGTTTGTGACAGTCTGGGTTGGTTCCACGTTTCACTGCAGCTTGAACCTGGAACCGACAATAGTCATATACCGAAGATGAGCCAGGCAAATGAGGACACACACAGTCAAAAAGAGGTAGGGGCAAGTGCTTAGTGCTTTTATTTAAAACAATCAGTGCTTCAAAAAATAAATCTATAAAATCAAAATAATCCGTGCAGAGGATAAAATCCAATAAACAATAAATTACTCCTTTAAAATGAAGTTTGCACACAGACAGGACTTCTTCATAAAAACATGAGTCCCATTGCCTCTTTCTAAAATGACATTCCCCTAACTCCCCACATAATGGCCTTGCAGCATGAAGAGATTCCCGCCAATAGTTACAGTCATCCATCAAAATCTGGGTCATGTCCCTCACTGCCATTCCCCAGCCTTACACAGAGGACCCCGCAAGCCCTGTTCCTACTTCTGCCGTCATTTTCTTGACGTCCTCAGAAGTCTACTCCGACTCTGAGGTGCTTAACAGAAGTGACCCACTTCTGCTGGCCATACATTCTCCTCACTAGGGTAGCCTGCTTCTGTCCCAAACAGTTCAGCTCCCGATCCTTACTCTCACTCTCTTTTTCCTTAAGTCTCCATACTTCTCATTTTCCCCTTGTCTCTATTGTTCCCCGCCTTTCTCCATGCAGACTCCCTTTTATGCACCACTTGGATGCAGGTGCTACAAACACCTGCTCCGAGGTGTACATGAAGCACTTGATTGATCCGCACACGTTTGCACATTAATGTGGGATCTGCCAAGCACCCCAATCAACCTTGAAAAGCACATGCACATTCCCAGATGTAACTGTACCTTCACCTGCCTGCCCCAGGAATCCCAATAATTTATTTAAAATGTGCAGCGCCACAAACCTCTCTCATCACAGAGTCTAGCAGAAGGCCAAATATGCACAGTCGTTCATTTTCTTAATCTAAGATGGGATCCCAGTCCATCACGGGAGACAGTCAAGCATAAACCCTTACTCACTGGTAAAAGGACAAATTAACATTTTCATCCCCGGACAAAACCCATGAATATTTAATAATAATTCTTATATTGCTGAAGCTCAGATTCTGTACATCTGCTTTGAATTACTATTTTCACTTAGTCATTGATAAATAAAATGTTAGGTGCCACACATATTGATCCCTAATTTATTTCAAACACAACAAGTAAGCAGCATTTCCTTAGCCTGGAGGTAGAGGTCACCTGATGCATGTGCCAGCAAACTGCTTCTAAGATGAACAGCTATTCTGAAGTAACTCTTAAAAACAAGTCTGTGTTACAAGTAATGCAAGTAATCAGAGCTGGAATGATACTGCTTTTTCTCTATGTCATACACTGGAGATAGTCAGAAATCTAATTCTTAAGTTTATTTGTTTTATTTTTTTAGTAAAGTGGATAGGGAAATCGTGCTTAAAATAAGAGGAGTTTAAAGAAAATCGCATTGATCTTTGTAATTAACCATCATTTGATATCTGAGTAACTAACTTCACAGTCCGAGCCAGTTTGCAGTGAGCTAAATGTAAGGCACGGGCATTGGTGGCTATGCAAGTGTTTATACTGTATATTTAAAAAAAATATCAAAGATTTGCAGCAACTGTACTATATTATACATTCAGTAGTAGCAAGATGAATATTTCTTCTGTCTTAGAAAACCATTACATTTACCAGTTATTTAATAATTTTATTTCAGGCACTAAATGTCTAAATGTTATTTTTTTAAAAGTTGTATATCTGGCCAGACAGATGTAATCGTGCAAAACAGGTTCCTGATATTCTGGGTGCTGATATACATTATTCTTATGTCTACCACCACCTTTGCCATACACTTCCCTTTTAGCTTCCTTCATGGCCTCATTCCTTCCACCTTTGTTCCCTGTGCCATGCCAACTGCTCTTGAATTCATATGTATGAATCAACTACCTTAACTTGCTAACCTGTTACTTATAACCTTATGAGTTTTTGGCTGCAACACAGCCATTTCCCATTTTTACTTTCTCGTATACAAAGTTATAGGGAAAGCATTGTAATCGTCCAAAGATTTGATGTCAAGATTTTGATGAATCTCAACGTCTTAGACCTCCCTGTGTCAATTTTTGGAATTATCTGTGTATGTGTGTGTGTGTAAACATGATAACTTGAGTACGCTTTCACTTAGGTCAACCAAATTTTGCATACAAGTATTAGGTACAAAATGTAGATTTCTATCAACTTTTGGGCTATTTATGCTAACTGAAAGTGGTACTTTACCTTTTATTCATGCAGCTGCAGAGTCAGATTTATTCAACTTTACTTTTGTAATAATTGTTCAATATATTATTGATTTGTTGTTGATGGTTCTTTAATGTACATAATATGAAAATGTAATCATTGTCTTGTGGTTTACTCCTCAAATATCCATCCCCATATCTGAGCATATGAGGAAGTCTAGGGGAGACCACTCCCGATTTTTGTTTTTTCATAACAAACAGCAGAGTAATAGTTTGATTCAGCATTTTGTATTAGTTTTTAGCAGGTGTGGATTGTGAGCAACATTTATCTTTAAACCAGAATGCAATACTAGTGTTGACATTCAAGCTGTCAGAGTGGTTATTAGTAGCAACAATGCAGCGAAGCATTCTGTACAAGTGTGAAACTTTAAAGATAATCATGGAGAACTCAAATTATACCAAAATAGCACTGCAAGCAAGTAATGATTCAATGTCAAAAAAAGAAAGTCAGAAATCAAATTTTCTCTTATATTGAGTGCAGGTGAAAATCAACTAAGCATTGCATGGTGTGAAAAATGCATAAAAGCTTTATGTTGCAGAAGGCACAACTTACTTATTTCAAGACTGCTACCTTTCCTCCTGGTCAAAGTAAATTACATTTAAAAAATCATCCAAACAGTTGTCATTACCTGACATAAAAAGTATTCAATCCCTTGGAGGTGTTCACATTTCTTTGTTAAACAACATTAAATAACCATAGATTTATTTTGGCTTTTTCACACTGACTAACAGAAAAAGACCCCTTAATGTCAAAGTAAAACCAGACATCTGCAAAGTGAACTACTGTAAATGAATTACAAATATAAAACGCAAAATCATTAGTTGTAATTATTCAGCACCTTCAAGTCATTATTTAGTACCTTAGGGTGCCATGACAGTTGTGAGTATGTGTTAGCTTTCAGCTTCTGGACACTGCTATTTTTCCCCATTTTTCTTTGTTATATTAAAGGGGGAGAATATTTATTTAATCAATTATTTTGTCTTTTATATTTGTAATGAATTTTAAATCACTTTGCAGAGATCTGTTTTCATTTTCACTAAAATAAATCCACTGTGATTCAATGTTATATAATGATGCCATACCATTTTCTAAGCCTGCATAATTCTGAGCAGGGTTGCGAGATGTTATATAATGTGAAAACTTCCAAGGGTTTGCATACTTATTATAGGCACTGCATATAGACATTTGCCCATATGATTAGTTTTTTATTAACCCTTAACCCGGCTTTCAGCTAAGCCACCCATATTCTTGTTAAAGATCCAATTTTAAAGTCCCACCCATTTACAGCTTTCATAAATTTAAACATGTCTCCTTTTAATGTATGCATATTGAAGCTGAAAAGATTTGTCTCTTTAGTCGTCCTTTTAGCTTAGTCCCAGTGGTCCTCAACATGTCTTGCAGCATTTCTCCTTCTTTCTGTTTCCTTTTCTAAATTCCTTTTTAGTAATACAGAGACCAAAGCTGCTCACAGTATTTTAGCTATTATCACAAGTACATTATAAACATATTTTTTTGCTTGTACTCAACAAAGTGAGTTAAATAACCCACTATTGGGCAAAGTGAATTAATGGCTTCTGTACTCTGTATAGGGAAAATGATGAGTCCCTTACGACTCCTAAATCTTTTCCTTAAGTTGTATTTTCTTGCTGCTATCCTCTGATTTATTCTTTTTTTTTTTGTTTTGATTTTGTTTTATATGTCTTACTAATTTTCATTTGCCATGTATGCACTGAAATTTCACCCAGCTCCTTGTGTAAAGAGTACCAGCTAATCTAATGTAGTATTATCTATAAACTTTAACAAAGCTTTTATGGTATATATTTTTTTTTAAATCTTGCATATAAATTAAACCGCGGTGGGTTGGCACCCTGCCCGGGATTGGTTCCTGCCTTGTGCCCTGTGTTGGCTGGGATTGGCTCCAGCAGACCCCCGTGACCCTGTGTTTGGATTCAGCGGGTTGGAAAATGGATGGATATAAATTAAAGACAACAGAGGTCTTATTCCTAACTTGTGATTGCACATTTGACATTACTTAATTCAGAAAAAGTTCCTAGGGCCATTATCTGTTTGGTTTTTTTTCTGTGTAGAAGTCTGCACACATCAGCACACCATGCCCTGAATTCCTCTTTCTTGTACTTTGATGATTAGCTTCTCGTGGGAGACCTTATCAAAATCTTGCAAATAATATCATATACTTCCCTGCTATCAGATGTTTTAGATGCTTTCTAATAAACCTCAAGTCTATTAGTAAAACATGATCTTCTCATCTAATCCCTTGTTAACTGTGTGCTAGCACATCTGTACTGCTCTGCTGTCTCCTATCTTTACCTGTGATAAAACGTAAAATAAATTTAGTTAAAAGGTTCAGCTCAGTCAATACTTTTTATCTAAAATACAATGGGACATCTTGGGTGAAACAGTAGTTAGTGCTGTGGCCTCATGAAGCCAGTGTCCTCGGCCCAATTCTCATACCTGACTTTTGTAGATTTTGCACATTCTTGTCAACTCTGCATGATTTTCTCTAAGTACCCTGGGCTTCTTCCCACATTCCCAAAGATGTGCATGTTAGGTTAATTGCCAATTCAAAGGCTGATTCCTGCCTTGCACATAACATGGCCTAGAAAGGTCATGCGAATTTAAACAGTTATAAAGAATGTTTATGAAAGTCCTGATTTATTATAATGGGACATCTTTGCCAGTTTCCAGTCTTCATGAATTAGCCTAATAATCATGTCTTGTTCAAGGGAATTATTGCTTTTCTATTTAAATGCAATGTTTAGAAAACTGGTGTAAATATTCACAACATTTGGTCCAAAAACCACAGTACAAACTCTCAGAACTGACATATATCTATTCATTAGAAAGTCTATGTTAAATACTCAACAATTCGCCGAGCACATATTAAGCTTTACTTCAACATACTGATTAACTTGCTGAAAATTTCTGAGAGAAGTAGAATAACCATTACAATATTTTAAGAATGGCACTAGAGCTGTCGATCAAGTTACCCTCTAACTGAATTTTGATTTCCTGCATTCAACAAACTGGCTCTGTGGAGGGGAACATTTTTTGTATTATGGGTGTTGTTTTTTTCTAGACTAAAAACATGTAAATAATAAATGTAGGCACCCTTTTTGAGACCTGGGTGATAAGTGAAAAGGAAAAATTCCTGAATAATTCTGTTACAGGTTATTGTGGATGACTGTCTACAGGACATTAATATTTACCTATATTGCAAAAGAGTCACCTGCTTTGAAGATTAAACTGCTTTGTATCTCATCAACATACAATATTGTGATACAGAACTGCCTGCAACTGTATATGTACTTCTTGGTAGCTAACAAAACACACTTTTATAACCAATGAAAATGTCTTAACACTATTGATAAGCAAAGGAATTTGGTATGTACTATTGTTGAATGAATCGTCATGTTGATCTAGGCAGGGCATGAAGCAGTTACATACTTCTGGGCAGTGGATTGTGTAAATAGAGATTGTGTAAATAGTCCACTGAGAACATTGTCAAGATCACTTGCACTAAGCAAAGGAACTCGCAGGCCGATGACAGTACTTAGCTGACAAGATTCATGGTACATTGATGTTGGCACCTACATCCAGGGAGGAAGAGTTTTACTAGAAAGATCCCGGATCCAGCAAGAGAGGAGAAGAAGAAAGATCTCTGTTGGAAAACAAGCATTCGGTGAACAGAGTGTTTCAGTGGGACGGATTAGAAGATCAATGGTTGTGGTAACAGCGCCCAACTTGGGCTTCGCACCACCAAAAGTTTTATATTGTCTTGTGCAATACAAGTTACTGTTGTTTCTCTTGTAGTGAGAAGTCAAGCAAAATGACACCTTTTATTGGCTAACTAAAAAGATTACAATATGCAAGATTTCAAGTCAACTCAGGCGCCCTTCTTCAGGCAAAATGTAATCTAATGTTGTTTCTCTTGAAATTGATGCCGTGTCTTTCATTGTGAGTTTACTCACCACCCAATTTAAAGAAACCTGTGTAGTATAATTTTTAAAGTTCAAGAGTTCCCAGACTCTTAGTAAAACTGGGTGGCGTAGTCAGATATTTTAACTGTGTTTAAGTTAGATTATCTGTAAGAGGGATCTAGACACCCGTTACATCTACATATTTCATTCATGCCCACATTACCTGACGTGCCTCAATAATAATAGCCGTTTTTTCTGTGTTGTTTAGAAATACATTTTATAAATTCCAAAAAAGCCATAGTAAAACATTGTGTGATCCTTTCAATTTGTTTGTTTTTAGTTCCCATTTAACTGGAGGTAACTTCCTTGAGCAATGTATGGTGTTTTAGTCATTGTTAAATGCACAACTTAATTGAGCAGCATCAGTATATTCCTCTTACAGAATTAATTATTATAATCAATCTTTAATATTTCTCCTTTTGCAGTAAATTGTTTGCACTATTCTGCTCCAACATGCCTCAATACTTAGTTTTGTTATTAGCAAGTTAAGTAGTGAACCTATAGCCATATCTTATTCATTTTATTCTTATTCAGACCATGATCACAGGATGCGCCTGAACTGTGATATATTATGGTGTCTTTCAATGGTGACCTATCATTCTGAGGAGTATCTTATTTAAGGGCATTTCATCCATGGATACCCATGTTCACTCCCAACCATTTTTCTCTTTCTGGAGACCTGTTTGATTTCGAACCACTGTTAATTTCTTCCAATCCTTGGTTCTGATCTTCATTCTTCTCATCACTATTTAGCTATCTGATGTACCAAAACACTCATGTGCCTAATTCAATTTGAATCCTAATAACTTATTATTATTTTCATATGTTTATTTAGGGTCTGATTTCAATGTTTCCAGCAGTAAATAAGGAGACAAGACGTCTTTCTTTTTGCTGTCAGATTTTAATTCATGCTTTTGTATCACCATAAATCTTTTTTCATACCTCTAGCTCTTGTTGCAATTATTAACTAAATCAAACTCAGCCAAATTATACTCTCCCGTTACTAATGCCATTCTTCCTGAACATATTACACCATCATTAATATGTTCATTCTTTGGCTATCCCACCTTAAGTATTCATTACGTGATATATACTGTAAATACCTAATCTGTCAGTAGGCAACATTGCTGATTTAATAAGAGATGCTAAAATATATGTATGAGATTACACCACAATTTCACAAGTGTTATAAATTCTACAGATATCATGGGGGTTTACAGAGCCAGTAGTGTGTATACTGTACACAGTACAATGAAATTGTTACTGTGACAGTCAATATGCAACACTTTGCTCTCTACAGCACAATGATCACTGAGTATGACTATTTTTCACTTTGAAACATCTGTCATTCTTACCTTAAATAACTACTCTACCTTAACATTAGCAGCCTGACTGGTTTTTCTAAAAGCAAGGTTTTCAGAAATAACATTCTTCTAAAGGTATATATTCATAAAATCATTTTAAAAAGGCCAGATGCTTTCAACTGTCTCTTACTAACACTGCTGATGTATTGGTTAATGCATGTGTGTCTGACAACTTCTATAAGCACCATATATTTCTACAGAAAGACATTATATTGACCATAATAGCATTACTTCAAATGGCAGCTAGTTGAAAGCAGCTTATACTCATATTGATATGTTACTCTGAGGTGTATCTGTTGGTACTTCATCATGACTGTGCAGTGGCTGCAGTCCCCAGTAGGTGAGCTGTCAAGGTTAAGCTGCCCAAGACCTGATGCCAGCTACACTGAATAGTTGTGGGATCTGGGCACCACTGTGTTTTCTGATTTTGCCATCCCTGCATTTGCATTTAAATTTGCACATTTGATCAAATTTTATCTTTGTGATGGCAGATGTTAAACACCATATTTGGCCAATAACTAGCTGTGCTTGACATTGTCTCTCTATTATAAAAAAAAAAATCCTGGAAAGCAAAAGCAAGGCTACGATATGTGATCTTCTCAGAAGTTCTCGGAAGACATTTAAAAGACCCGCGAGACAAAAGAGTCTTGCCACGGTGCGTCTCGCGGGGTCCATAAACATGAGACTTGGTGCCAAAAGATTGTCCCAGGGCCGTCTCGCAGGGACGTGGAACATGAGATTCTTGCAAGACACGCCTTACTTACAAAAGATATCATATATGAGCACACCCATCAAAAAACTCCAAGTAGTGTAAAAGCACGTAGTACACACAGATCATGTGCTCTCAGCACATATAAAGCATATAAGGACAATACGGAGAATAGAGACCCAAAGGCATTGGAGAGAAAAAAAGGCAGATAAGAGATTATGAAAGCAGTGGAATTCGAAAGGCTCAAACAAACGATGGTGCGATACACATGCAGAGAAAGGTACAGAATATGAAAGCAGTAAAATTCGAAAGTATTGTAGCATCCCAGCCAGGTTGAGGGATTTTTGGTTTGAAGTGACTGTTAGGTCCGATTGAGGGAGGGCGGAGTACAGCACAGAAGACTGATAGCGGGGTATTGATTGATGCGGTAAGGGGGGGCATTGGAGAGGGTGCTAGAAAGTTATGTTTGGGGTTAGGAAGTTGGCGATTGTTCAAGTAAAACTTTTGTAACACTTTTTCATGTCAGTCGCTACAGTATCAAAGAAAAGATCGCATTACCGCAAACAAAAGGTGATTAATCATCAGAACCAGGTGTAATTGAAAAAATTGTACAAATCGAGGTCAGAAATAAAAGGCAAAGAGTAGACAAAAAAAGTCTTTTCGCATTCGCATCATTCAATGCACAAAACGTGGATTTACACAATAATGGATAATATGCTATGAGAATCTGTGGTCCCTGAACAGTTTAAGCAACGACAAGTTAAATTTCAAAGAATACACAATTCGGTCGGGTGTATATTGCTGATCACGGAGAAGCGATGCAAATTTTAACAGGCAAAAAGAAAGGTAATGTATATATTCCGCGAATAACATTACACACCAAAGGAGATCGTGATATGCCATTTGTATTAAAATGTTTACAGTTTACCATGAGAATAGCTTTTGCTATGACAATCAATAAATCACAGGGACAAACATTAGAAAAACTCGGATTATGTATTACAAAAACAGAAACAATATTCACTCACGGGCAGTTATACATTGCGTTGTCACAATGTGTCTCCAAAAAATACTGTTTTTAATGAAGCTTAAAATAAAAGTGTAAATAATGAAATTGAAACAATTCCAAAGAAAAAAAAAATTTTAATTGTATATCCGATTAACCAAACACAGGGATTGGCGAGCGAAGCGAGCAGGGGGCGAAGCCCCCTAGTGCTTTTAAACTTTTAAGCACTACTTCAGGTCTACTCACCCCTCCGGCAACCAAATCCTCTTTGCAGAAAATATTGCAGTCTGGTTCATAACAGTGAAGTAAGTATGGGATAAAGGTTTATCAGTTAGCATTGAGGGGCTGAATTTACCCCCAATATTTTGTGTATCTTACACAATGTAACATTTAGAACAAAGTTACAACAGATAGTATAAACTTCAGATATCTAGTACATACTGTAAGAATTTAAAAGAAAATTATATATGTACCTGGCAATGGACTGATATTTTTTCCTGTGTTTAACAAAATAAACCTTAAAAAAAAACAGGCACAAACCTGTACAAATGTGTGCTATTTATATCTTTAAAATTTTGGGGATTAATATTAAACAATCTCATAGTAGTTTACTTGTTTGTTTATATGTTTGTGCACTTATCTGTCTATGTATGTAATCTGAGAATATTAAGAAAAAGCTAACTGACAAAAATATGAAGCTAATAAGTTGTCACATTGCTATTTTCTTCAAAGTAGAGCACACCTTTTTGATTAAAAGACAATTAAACAGGCATCATTATTAACAAAAGCCATCATATCACATGTTGGTTTCTTAGATGAGTCTATCCGGTTAGAACATCTCTAACACACAATGATCCTGTAGTGTACTACGTAAGATTAGAAAATAAACAATGAAAGGGTTATTATGTCAAGAGTATCTCCTTGAATAATATATTTTTCTTCTCAAACATTTTTGGAAGATATACCATTCAATTGTTCATATAAAAGAACATTTCATTGTATGTTTAATTTTATTTTTAGAAATGACAGGAATAGCTTTATGGCCTCTCATTCCATCTTCTATCTGCTTCAGACCCCTTCCATCTGGGACTGTTGGGATTATTATACTTTGCTGAGTTGCTGGGTCATAAATTTAGATTTTGCCTAGCTTGGAATCCTATTCTGACCTTTTGACCATGTTGTCATGTTCTGGGGACTTTAAAGTGCAAAAAAAAGGCTTCTCAAAGCCACAGCATAGGAGGTGTTACTGTCTACCTTTGGCTTGTATAACCAAAAGGGTAAACGAAAAACCATTATTAAATAAAAGATTTATTTCAAAAAAATGCTCTGTAGCAAAAAAAGCTCAGAGGAGCACAAAAGGCAGAGAAGGAGTTGCCTTCAAAAATAAGCAATTGAGAAGAAAATAAGTCCCAATACCCAAATCCAGAAAATCAACGAAAAGCACAGAAATAATTAAAGAGACCTCACCAACACCCAGTGTTCACAATTTAACACAAGAAACTGTGTGTTCCCTCAGCCTTTATATGGCTGAGGTCAGACCATTGACAAACATTGAGAGGTGGCCTTGGCTCTTGGGGGAACCTTCCACAAAATACAAGGAACAGAACAAGCACAGACACACATAAAGTAAATAACACACAAAACATAATAAAAGCACATAATACAAATAATAAACATAAATAACAATATTAACTTACACAAATGAATCAAACTTGAGCAAAAACACATAAAAAGGCATTTGAACACAAGCCAGAGGAGAAATCCTGGGTCGAACATAGATCATGTTGAATTCTACATTTTGCTTTGTGACTTTGGAAATCATTTCCTTTTTTCTTTGCCATTGTCTCTGAATTTGGAAATTTTATTTTTAAATTATAGCTTTATAAAATATTTTGGTATTTTTCTATTATCATAACGCAAATCGTATTATTGTGACGCAAATCAGTGGGGACCCCACCCCCACTGTCTTCCACTGTGAGTCACGCACCATGTTAACAATTAATTCCTTGCTACTAATCTTTTTGCATTCTCTTTGATAGTGCAGGGTACCCCAAAACAATGAAAATTTGGGAACTACCAACCAGCAAGGAGACATCTGTGTCCTTTCTTCAGGATACAGGTATTCTTCCTATAGAAAGGCAGTGTCCCCAAAAGCACCCTATGAAAATATATTTCTCTGACCGAGTAAAATGGAGGTGCTCCAGGAAAACTTGCCGCACAAGTGTCACCATCTGACAAGGGAACTGGCTGGAGAATTCCTGATTACCATTCACGACTGTGGTTCGGTACATTTATTTGTGGTGTGAGGAGCTAACATCAGTGAAATGGTGCAAAAACCAATTAGACATGGCGAAGGGAACAACAGTTGTCTGGAATAACTATATGCGGTACGATTGGTTGTGGGACATCAGTCGTCACAAGAGGACACAAATTGGAGGCGAGAGACTGTGTTGAAATCGACGAAAATTTGTTCACATGGAGGAATACCGATTTGCATCATGATAATAGAAAAGTACCAATATTTTTTTTATCTTAATATGTTTGCTTCTTCAAAAGCATACTGTCACACATGTGTGAATAGAAGGCAGCTGAACGGCCTGGAGAACAATGGTAATATATCTGCCCAGGGGGTGGCGGGGTGCACTAACATTCTTTCTGAGTTCCCTGCAGACCTTTCCCGGGAAATCCCACTAGAAGACACTGCCTCGACTCAAGATACGCCACTTCCGGCCCCGCGGACGATATCACTTCCGGCCCCGGGCCCGAGGACGACATCACTTCCGGTCCCAGCCCCGAAGGACAGCATCACTTCCCCCAGACTTCCTATAAAGCCTCACTCCTTTACCCCTGGAATTCAGTCCTGTTTTGGACTCTGTCTTGTAAACTTGACTCAACCTCAACATTTACTTTTTGCAGCCAGGATACAGAATCATACGGGTGGCTGCCCCAAACCTTTGCCATGTCTCATGTCTCTTATCACAATACATACTTGTAATCTGCATTCTTATTTCTTCAGCTACATGCCTACACACTACAGGCAGTGCATTGCATGTGCTCTCCCTTCTAAATGTGGAAAGCTGACATATAATTAACAATTAATAAAATACAATATATATGTTATAGACTGCAATCAGTAGACTTCATTGCAGTAGACTCTGAATCACTTGCTGATATGCCCTTAAAATTATAACTGATCATTTGCTTTGCTTTGGGGGAGGATGCCGGTCAGGCCTGGTAGGCCCAAACGTATTGTTAGGGTCTGCTGGGAACGTCTGGCAGAGTCACCTGTCAGAAGTAGCTTTAACTCCCACCTCCGGCAGAACTTTGACCACGTCCCGAGGGAGGTGGGGGACATTGAGTCCGAATGGGCCATGTTCTGTACCTCTATTGTTGAGGCGGCTGACTGGAGCTGTGGCCGTAAGGTAGTCGGTGCCTGTCGTGGCGGCAATCCCCGAACCTGTTGGTGGACACCAGCAGTGAGGGATGCCGTCAAGCTGAAGAAGGAGTTCTACAGGACTTTTTTGTCCTGTGGGACTCTGGAGGCAGCTAATAGGTACCGGCAGGCCAAGAGGAATGTAGCTTTGGTGGTTGCTGAGGCAAAAACTCGGGCGTGGGAGGAGTTTGGGGAGGCCATGGAGAACGATTTCCGGACAGCTTCGAGGAGATTCTGGTCCACCATCTGGCGTCTTAGGAGGGGGAAGCAGTGCAGTGTCAACACTGTTTATAGTGGGGATAGTGCGGTGCTGACCTCGACTCGGGACATTGTGGGTTGGTGTGGGGAAGTACTTTGAAAACATTTTCAATCCCACTAACATGGATAGGGACTCGGAGGTGGGCTCTCTCATCTCTGGGACTGAGGTCACCGAAGTGGTCAAAAAACTCCTTGGTGGTAGGGCCGCAGGGGTGGATGAGATACGGCCGGAGTTCCTCAAGACTCTGGATATTGTAGGACTGTCTTGGTTGACACGCCTCTGCAACATTGCATGGACATCAGGGACAGTGCCTCTGGATTGGCAGACCAGGGTGGTGGTCCCCCTGTTTAAGAAAGGGGTGTATTCCAACTACAGAGGGATCACACTCCTCAGCCTCCCTGGAAAAGTTTATTCAGGGTCCTAGACAGGAAGGTCCGTCAAATAGTTGAACCTCGGATTCAGGAGGAACAGTGTGGTTTTTGTCCTAGTCGCGGAACAGTGGACCAGCTCTACACCCTTGGCAGGGTCCTGGAGGGTGCATGGGAGTTTGCCCAACCAGTCTACATGTGTTTTGTGGACTTGGAAAAGACATTCGACTGTGTCCCTTGGGGAATCCTGTGGGGGTGCTCAGGGAGTATGGGGTACTGGACCCCATGATAAGGGCTGTTCGGTCCCTGTACAATCAGTGTCAGAGCTTGGTCCACAAGCCAAACCTGTTTCCGGTGAGAGTTGGACTCCACCAGGGCTGCCCTTTGTCACCGATTCTGTTCATATCTTTTACGGACAGAATTTCTAGGTGCAGCCAGGGCTTTGAAGGGGTCCGGTTTGGTGGGCTCAGGATTGGGTCACTGCTTTTTGCAGATTATGTTGTCCTGTTTGCTTCATCAGGCCGTGATCTTCAGCTCTCTCTGGATCAGTTCGCAGCCGAGTCTGAAGCTGCTGGGTTGGAAATCAGCACCTCCAAATCCGAGACCATGGTTCTCATCCGAAAAGGGTGGAGTGCCCTCTCAGGGTTGGGAGAGAGATCCTGGAGTTCAAGTATCTTTGGGTCTTGTTCAAGAGTGAGGGAAGAATGGAGCAGGAGATCGACAGGCGGATCAGTGCGGCATCCGCAGTGATGCAGGCTCTGCATCAGTCTGTCGTGGTGAAAAGGGAGCTGAGCCGTAAGGCAAAGCTCTCGATTTACCGGTCGATCTATGTTCCCGCCCTCATCTATGGTCATGAGCTGTGGGTAGTGACCGAAAGAACGAGATCGCGAATACAAGCGGCTGAAATGAGTTTCCTCCGCAGGGTGTCTGGGCTTTCCCTTAAAGATAGGGTGAGAAGCTCAGTCATCTGGGAGGAGTTCAGAGTAGAGCCACTGCTCCTCCGCATTGATGAGGTGGCTTGAACATCTGATCAGGATGCCTCCTGGATGCCTCCCTGGTGAGGTGTTCCGGGCACGTCTAACCAGGAGGAGGCCCTTGGGAAGACCCAGGACATGCTGGAGGGACTATGTCTCTCGGCTGGCCTGGGAACACTTCAGGATTCCCCCAGAAGAGCTAATAGAAGTGGCCAGGGAGAGGGAAGTCTGGGCATCTCTGCTCAAGCTGCTGCCCCCGCAACCCGATCTTGGATAAGCGTAAGAGGATGGAGGATGGATATTTGCTTTGCTAGATACATATGTAGGAAGTAAATTAAACAAAGAGACAAAAGTTCAAAAAGATAGATATTCAAAACAAAATGGGTTAAACAACTGAAACCAAAGAAAAAGAGGAGCAAAAGATCGCTACTGAATCTCATACCAGTGCATATTTGCAGTGGCTGAAAAGAGGCTTCCGTTCACCTCAAGTGCTATTAAAGCACCTGGAGTTTCTTTCATAAATGTGGGCATCACCTCTCAACCATCAAATACAATACACAAATTACCAAATTCATTATTAAGAGACTGAGGATATAATGGTTCTCCAACTGACTGGAATTGGCAAAGAGAATTGAACTGGAATTGACCAGGAGATGAAAGATATGAGTAATGTGGTCAAAAGAACAAGGCAAGGGACAGAAAATCCAGGAAGTCAAAATGTACCAAAACGACAAGCCAGAAATTTAACTCAGTATCAAAATGTATATGCAGAAACTCTAATAGTTCTAAGAGAAATTTAAATCTAATTCTCTAATCTAACTCTAATACTGTAACTCTAAATGCAGAATCTTTGATAACCTGCTGTCCATGATGTCAACCTTTATAAAGTTACACCAATGAATGTCATATGATGTGAATTCTTATTCACTGAAATGTCCATAGAAAAACAAAATTCTGTCATGGTAAAAAAAAAAAAGTAAACTAAAGATGAATTTCTATCCGCAAAAATAAGAAGTTATCTTAGAAGTCCAAAAACTACTATTCCTAAAAAAACTGGAGAAAATGAATACAAAAAAATAATGTAACACAGCACACTAGAAGAAAATAATTAACAATAATGGAACAACAATACAAATGCAAAAAAAGATAATTTCAGAACAAAAATAAAATAAAAAGGAAACAAGAAACATAACCTCAGGGTGAGAGCCACAGTGGAACGTGACGGAACTCATTTATTAGGTTAACTTACAGCAGTCTGAATCCCCATCACAGCCAAGCAAATGACATGGTCAGTAACTGTGATGGTCACTTAATTTGAAACACTTTTACAGGTCTTATTCATTATGGCCTACTCCAATAACAACACAAACAAGCCATCTTAATTGCATATTTAGAAATTCTTGGGTTTCTGCCTACACCACTCAGTGGTTAACATTTGCTCAGAATGGCTGTCTGTTATTCCCAGGTGATGAATCTCAAATGAGAACTGCTGATTGGGTTGAAGTATTTTTGTTTAAATAAATTACTATTGATTGTTGTCAACTGTAAGCAAATAAATACACTATGCAGACAAAGCACACAAATTTCAGATTGTAATGTAGATGTGTTGAAAGGGCAGCAGGGTTTTTGGATTTTGCTTTGTCTGCAGTTCGTACAATGCACTGTTCAGATAAACTGATGGCAGAGGTTAGTTACTTTGCTGACAGAGGCATCATGATGATTAAAAAAAAATACAACCTTCACAACCTTTGTAATGAGTATGTAATAAAAGAAATAAAAAAACAGCAATTTGTCTGATGGCTGTTGAGCCTTTTGATCAAAGTGTCCCTAAGTAATATTGTAAAGTAAGTTTTCCTTATTACTTGGTTAAAATATATCTTTCTATAAGGACTGCCATGTCAAAGTGTGCAGTTCTACAAGATTTCAAAAGGGGCAGTGAAGTTTTCTTCTACTGAACAAATGAAATGAGTCACATCAAACTGATGAGGATCTGTCATATTGTACATCTCCATGATGGTTAGAATCCCTAATCACTCTGCAGCCCTATGGATAAGCAGGACATGTTTGTCACATTAACATGTGCTTAATTGACTGATATCCAATTAGCATTTAAACAGTTTCTTCATGGTGAATACTGTGTATAAGCATCTGGGGGCTAAGATGTTGGACTATACACCACGACTGTTCAGGTACCACCACTAAATCATTTATGGTACATAAGCAAGTCACTATTTCAGTTGTAAAAAAAATGAGTAAGTGACAAAAAAAACTTTAACCTTAAAAGAAACACATTTAATACTGAAGTCTCACCTTAATCTAGGAGTACATTAATAGTTACTGTGTTTTGTTTAAATATATCACTCTTATTGTTTGTTTGCCTTTTTCGCTACATATTTTTAATACATTATCAAAGAACTTTTGCTAGACCTAGGATTATCCAAGGATTAAAGTTTTCAATAGCACAGAAATCAGGTTTCTCTTTGGTGGCAGGAGAATGGAAGAAGCCAGAATAAGAAATATAAGGCAGAGGGGAAGTGACCTTGCTTTGTAAAGGCTGCAGAACCAGGACAGGCATAATCTTTGAGAACAACAGGATGTTTAAGGCTATAGTTGGGGGCACATTATGTCGGGAAGCAGAAGGAGTTATTCTGGTCATGAGAAGCTTTATGAGGAAGGCACTGCTTATGGTCTATTAATGGTTGAAAACTGTCAGAAGGCAGGGCCACACAACACAAAAAGATTACTTCAACCACTCCAAGTATCATTAATGTGACTTGGACATTATTCTATATATGGATATACATCAGAGCCCACAAGAGTGTTAGGTATCTCACTATTAAATCTGCAAGCCAATCCCAGTTTACTCAAGATTTAAGTATTTATTGTTAGATGGGACTGGTGATAAAGAAGCTCTTTTCAACTATTCTGTAGTGATTCCAGGAGCAGTGAAGGATATTTCTCCATTCATCTATATATTGTGAGGATTACACAGAGCTGGAGGCCATCCCATCTGCTACAAAGCAGGACTTGACTTTAAGTGGGATGCCAGTCCAGTGCAAAGCACACACACACACACACACACACACACACACACGCATACACACGTACACACACACACACACACACACACACACACACACACATATCAACATGCACTCACACTAAACACATTATAAAAATAAAAGTAACAGATATATTTTATATCAGAGACTCCAAATTACCTGGGGGAAAACTTAAGCAAAGTAGAACATGCACACTCCACAAAGACACTGATCAGCTTTAAGTAGCAGTGATATTTGTCAGAAATATTAAATAAAACTTAAAAAGGGAGTACAAGAAAAGAAATGGTGGGGTCCAGTTTAGAACATTTATAAGAAACTGTGAAGGAAAAATCTTTTGTTAAGGTAGACAATATAGGGCACAAATCATTTTCTTTCTTTTATTTGCATCTTCTTACTAAGAAAAATAATTTATTTTCATCTTGTTATCTGGACGTGCATTATTATGTAGTAAGCATTATTATGCTTGCAAGTAGGATATATTTTTCCAAGGCTGAGTCAAATACAATACATTTTTCTGTATACAACCACATGTCCATTTTGTTTGATGATATTGTATAACTAAAAAGCTTATGCATGCATATATAATCAATTAGTCAGGATTAAAATAAGTCCTAAACAAATTCCCATCTGGAAAAGTGTAAATTTCTAAATAGTCATTAAATTTTTATGCATCTTTATAAAAATAAGTTACCATGAGCTTCATTACTATTCTTGAATTCTTGTGACCTAATTAATCATGCAATATTTATATGAATAAAACACTGCACTCTAAATTTGCTGTTAATATTGTATTGAGTTGAATTGCTGTGAAATATTAAAAACAACTTGCATTAGCCCTGCAATCTGGGTTTTGTTCAACAGATAGATCGGATACAAGCCATTCATCACTCTAACAATAATGTCATTTACTGATAAAGTATGAATGAAATATACAAAATGGAACAATAGAAGTCCAATAAGCAAAGCCCGCTGCATAGAATCTAAACATACAGCTCCGGTTAGATGAGAGCTTATGTTATGAGTCCGCATCCTACAGCATACCATGAAAGCAGTATTTATTTTCATTACTTGAATTACAATTTTTGAAATGTATTTTTTTTCCACAAATGGAATAGAGAGCTATAAGACAAATTAAGAATATTCATGCTTGTACTTACATCACATGCACATGAAAGTGTCCATAATAACAATACATTTTCAATGATATTTTCGTGAATAAAAAAAAAATTTGTTTATGTGGAAGTAGTCTACTTTTTTTCTAAGCAGAGTTATAATGAATAGGAAGTTAAAAATAGCCGGCATGTTAGGGAAAAAGCCAACGTGGAATGAACATTACATTGACTGTATGCGCTAAGCTGCTTTCTGGATGTTGACTGTTTACTTTGTCTATTGCATTGTAATATTTTGCATAACATATCACATACATTTTTATTATCCCAGAGGTATATTTGTTCATCATATGAAGTCGATATGTACGCTATAAACATTTTCCATGTTAAACTATTGATTTTAAAAGGTTGCACTAGCAATAGATACACTTTCTTGGCATGCACAACTCATAATTCAAGTTTAGTACAGAAAGCTTTAATTATGTTGTACATTTGAAAGAAAAATGTTGCAGTGGTAAAAATGTACGGTGGCCGACAAGAGCAAAACACATTTACATTTCACAAAACAAATCTATAACCATTAAGACAAATTTACAAAGGAAATTCAAATTAACATTTCAGAAAACAAATTTACAATAGTGAAAGCAATTTACAACTCCCGAGACAAATTTACAAGCGGTAAAACAAATTAACAGTTCAGAAAACAACTTTACAAGTGTCCCGAAACAAATTTATAAGCGTCAAATCAAACGGAAAGGGTAGGTACAATACACAGGAAGTGCTTGTTGCTGACCTTTTGTGTCATTCAAACTGTTTTGCGAGGGAACATTGAACGGAGTTTGTGACGGTAAATCAAGCGACAATGTTTTGTCCATTTGGTGGAAACCATTTTAGCCAGTTAGCCCGCTTTAGTTATTCTTGTGGGTAATGTTTAGACTTTCTAAAAGATGCTCCCTGCACGGAAGAACCAGATGCAAAGCCGACGTCTAAACAACCTGGAAATGTTAATCAAAGTACCGGTAAGTGGACTCTTAACGCTATCTAGAGCCAGCTATCCTAGGCTTTTATTATTATTATTATTATTATTATTATTACTATTATTGCTCAGTTGACGTAGTACGAGTCATTCAGAATTCCGTTCAAATAAACAACTTCTGTGCAAGTTGGAATATACAGTATATATGTGTCTTATACTTAATGCAGTCATTTAAGTTTTTTAATTACTACCGCAACATACAATGGGACTGTTGTAACCTAATAAAATAAAACATGATTAGGTCTCATATTATTTTTAACATTAAGCAATTGCCAGCACATTTCAAAGTACAGATATAGCTACATCTTTTCAGTTAAAAAATTTGAGCAGCAGTTGGCAAGGTAGGATCCAGCATGAGTCAAACACGTATAAAAAGAAATTTCTCCGTCCAATAAAGTTCATTTCAAAAAAGTTTACTGAAAATTTGAAAAAGAAAAAAATCACAAAAATTTAGAAAAAAGTTATTACACATGCAGAATAAAAGGCAAAAACAGAAAAAAGGTGTCTTCTGCTTTCTCTGGTTAAAAATCAGTTACTTTCTATACTTGTTACGTTTCTATGGCAAACTTACATAGACTTCACTTTAGTATGTCAGTACGGTTTGAAGCTGTTTGCCCTCCATGCCTTAACAACTGCAAGACAGATCAAAAACTGAACTAGTGTGTAGTCAGAATGACAAGAAATAATTAGAATATTCCATTTACAATTTAGCTTGTAGGGCTTATAATAGAACCTCCCAATGACTATGCACTAATATATACACAAACATTTTAACATAACTAACAAAATACTAATATCAACTTATTATAATCTAACTAACAAATGGCTTTTACAACAGATAATGGAATGAATTTCCTAGTGTACTGTATATTTATGTTGTTTAGGAGTATTGTGAAAAAAATGTAAAGAGATTCATGATGTATGTGTTTGGTTTTTTTTGTTAAAAAAACTTATAGAAGCACACCCTTTGTATCTCATCTTTTAACAAGCAGTGTTACCTGTAGTGGTCATAAACTAAAGGTCACATATTACGAGTAATTATACTAAATAATATTGTGGAAGTAGTTGAACTAAAATACACATCAATACATTTTATGGTTCATAAATGATTACAATTATTCTGTCCATAATGTGTTGATATTCAATTCTGTTCATTCCAGAAGAACAACCATGCCCATCATATAAACAGTTCATGGACTACAGAAACTTCAAATCAAAAGAAAGACAGTCCTTTAGCTGTGGGTCAAAGAGACGACTAAAACAAGAACAGAGACAAGTTCAGGTTACATGGCTTAACTGTTTGTGTCATATATACAAGACAATGGTTGCAGGGACAGTTATTGTTTAACACTAGAATTACCAGAGTCTACGAAAAAACTCGTAGATCCGGCCCACCTTAAATCGCTTCTTAAATCCGTTCACACCTCTCCGCCAGCGTCTTTTGTCCTCTAAATGTGCTGATAAAAGACAAGCTGCCAGCAGCCTGCTATTCCATCCCCCCTCCGACTTAGAACGTGAACGCACTATTCCCAGCTCATGCCTTGATTGTTTGTCTGGGAGTGAACTGGAGTTTTAGACTTGAAATAATACATTGTTATTTGGAACACACGCATTCCATGTGTGTACCGTTTCTACAGTAATCTGTGTAAACACATTGTTGAAACAGAAACTTTTTCATATTTTAGTAATAAATGTTACAAAATGTAGGCATAAACTATAGAATGCGTAAAGCCCGAGTTCCTAAGATCAAATAAACACTTCCACAAAAGCTTCACACACCATACAACAGCTTCTGTGGTGTAGCGCGCTAAGATTTTCCTCTCAGAGCGAGTAGCTTTTCTCTGCCTCACAAACATGAGTTCAATTCCCCGCTGGGGATAAAGTGTTACTTCTTTTTTTTCTTTTTAACCTCAAACGGACATAAAATTTGTAAATTGGTATGCACTGTCAGTTAATGAGATCGTTATATTTTCATGTGGGATGCTCCTTTTAAAATATTTTTTTAACAATTGAGACTGCAATTAACATGAACAACTGTCCTTATAACTTATTTTTTTCAAGATCCATAACACACAGACAGACAGAGCACTGCGTAATACAGAGACAGACAGGCAGAGATATACAAACAAACCAGGGAAGGCACATGTACTGAAAGAAAAAAAATCAACATGTGCATTGTTCCTGCAGAACTGAATAAGCTCACCCGCTCTAACATCACCCCTCCCCCGATCTGACTCTCTAAGTAACAGCACAAGTACAGACGCAAACCAAGTGTAATCAAGAGTTCTGGCTCGATCCCCACTCACTCCTATATTTGCCATTTTCAGTAGTTAATATTATACAGTACACACATGCACTTGATTTGTGTCTGTACTTGCGCTGTTACTTAGAGAGTCAGATCGGGGGAGGGGTGATGTTAGATAGATAGATAGATAGATACTTTATTAATCCCAATGGGAAATTCACAGCGGGTGAGCTTATTCAGTGCTGCAGGAACAACGCACATGTTGATTTTTTTTTCTTTCAGTACATGTGCCTTCCCTGTTTATTTATATATCTCTGCCTGTCTGTCTCTGTATTACGCATTGCTCTGTCTGTCTGTGTGTTATGGATCTTGAAAAAAATAAGTTATAAGGACAGTTGTTCATGTTAATTGCAGTCTCAATTGTTAAAAAAATATTTTAAAAGGAGCATCCCACATGAAAATACAACGATCTCATTAACTGACAGTGCATACCAATTTACAAATTTTATGTCCGTTTGAGGTTAAAAAGAAAAAAAAGAAGTAACACTTTATCCCCAGCGGGGAATTGAACTCATGTTTGTGAGGCAGAGAAAAGCTACTCGCTCTAAGAGGCAAATCTTAGCACGCTGCGCCACGGAAGCTGTTGTATGGCGTGTGAAGTTTTTGTGGAAGTGTTTATTTGATCTTAGGAACTCGGGCTTTATGCATTCTATAGTTTATGCCTACATTTTGTAACATTTATTACTAAAATATGAAAAAGTTTCTGTTTTAACAATGTGTTTACACAGATTACTGTAGAAACGGTACACACATGGAATGCGTGTGTTCCAAATAACGATGTATTATTTCAAGTCTAAAACTCCAGTTCACTCCCAGACAATCAATCAAGGCATGAGCTGGGAAAAGTGCGTTCACGTTCTAAGTCGGAGGGGGGATGGAATAGCCGGCTGCTGGCAGCTTGTCTTTTATCAGCACATTTAGAGGACAAAAGACGCTGGCGGAGAGGTGTGAACGGATTTAAGAAGCGATTTAAGGTGGGCCGGGTCTACGAGTTTTTTCGTAGACTCTGGTAATTCTAGTTTTAATCAGTGGACCCATTTAGTATTTAACTTCCTGTGCAACAAACTTATAAGTATATAATTTACAGAAAACTCATTCTGTTTATTTTTATTTATTCTAGATAAACATAGGATTGATGGTGCCAAATGGAAGTGATTTAAAACCTGTAAGAGGGAAAACACTCCCTTTATTTACAGACCCTCTGGTAGCAGTGCCTGATCTGCTGAAACTAGCTGTCCAGAAAATGAGAACATTTAACAAGGACATGGATGAAGGACCATATATACTTCTGTATCCAGATTGCTCAGAGGTGGTCAATGTGCCTGGGACAGAAAGGCCATTCGTATTGGCTGAATATAAAAAGGAAATAGGAAAGGCATATTGCAGGATCTCTTTTTTTATATGCCTAGAAAAAGACTTTAGAAGAGGTTAATAGGATCTGATGATTTATCACTTTTACATACTGTATTTCACAGTGCTGTGACATACTGTACATAATAATGCATAATAATGTGTTGATTTTGTTTCCTTAAACTGCAGTGGATGTTATCTCTGAATCAGACTCAGATTCTGAAATTCTTGTTACAAGTAGGAGCACAATTGAATTCAATCAGGCTGACACTGTGATGAGTTAACATGAAACAAATAATTTAGGAAAGCAATACACTGAATGGCCGTATTAATTATTGTAACCAGAGCTGTTCTGTGCATAATGCTTGCCAATATTTTGGTTGAACAGAGGCTAGCTACTTAGTAATGTCTGTAGTTGAGTTTGAAAATATGTTCCTGCATTGTACTTGGACAAACAGTAGGATTTACATTTTAAATGGCATTTGGTGTAACATATGTGAATCATTTTGATTATTGTTCAGCCGGTTTATCTGTCAGAAATACTAACAACTTGCCACGTTTCAGCAGGCAACATTTCATTAATAAGTATTTATGTAGAAAGAGAAGAATAATATAGGCTGTATAAAATTGTTCAGAATTTTATGCTTTTTTCCCTCAGGTTTTTGAAGCCTATAACCAAAGTACACCCAAACACAAACTAGAAGATGTAGTGTAAGTACTAATTTGCAAATGTAAGTAATCTGTAAGCTGGTAATGTGATCAAATCACATGTTTGGAACAGACCTTTGAGTTTATGTTGAGAGCAGAGTTTTTGCTCTAAATATATGAAGTTGTAAATAATATAAGAATATTGTGAAATATTGCAAAATTATCTAGATTATTATAATTTACCATAATTTTAAATTTCCTTTTTAACTCCATGATACTTTGTTGCACTAAAGTAGTCATTTTCACATGTTTCAGAGATGCGTCCAGACATTCATCAACAATTCAAGCTGGACAGGTAGGTATTGAACCAAATGTTACCTCATAATATTTTTTTCTTTCAGTGTTGTTTTGTGTTGTGTTGGACATTTAAGTTCCCCATGTCACTTTATTTTTCAGATAGTAATATCTGATACTGAGGATACTCTGGATCTACCTGAATACAATGTGACTAAGTCCACCTATTACAGGTAAGCAAAAAAAATTGGCAAAATGTGACTATTCCCTCGGTAGACGTTTTTAGATTAGTTTAAAAATAAACTGGCAAGTTGTTTCTAAAATATCTGTAGAATGGTTAACTTACAAAAAATTCTTCAGGGATTTACTTAGGTTGGAAATTACTTAAGGAGAATGTTTTAGTGTAAAATGGGTGGAGTTGTCTTTTAACATAGGAATGGTAATTTCTTTACAGTAAATATACAAACCTTTATGCATCATGTGTTGAAGAAGAGGATGAAGAGCCAGTTCCTGTAAATTTGGGGAATTTATCAGACACAACCATGTACACTGGCAGTTATTGATCATAGCAATAGGTTTTCTCTGTGCACTTAATGGTAAAAGATTGAATTACTTCTGTGATAATATGTGAAAGAAGCCCTTTACTGCACATCAGTGTTGTGCAAAAAATAGAAAACTGTGTACTGTCTGGCATTTCACAAATGTAACTCAGTCTTGTGTAATTCTAGAGAAGAGGTAAACATTACACTACCTGATATCATTGCAAACCTGTCACATCATATTGATCATGGAAGAGTTAGCCGGTTCAGCATTGCAAGGTCAAATGTCTGGGATGGTGCAGTCCGAGGTTTCAAGCGTACAACATATTCAGAAACCTGTGATATGCTGGTCAGATTTACTGATGATGCTGGTATTTTTGAGGATGGAATTGATACAGGTGGACCAAGACGAGAGTTTCTAACTCTACTGATGAACCATCTTAAAGACCGACCAATTTTTGATGGACCAACAGGACAACGTTACTTATTCTACAATGCAAATGGTATTTATACATCGTGTTAAGAGTGTGACTTGTAATTTATAACACATCACTGATACGCTTTGTTACTTGAACTGTTCCAGAGATATTTAGCAACAACATGCTTAGGTTTGTCTTGATTTTAATGCATCATGAAGCATATTTGAATGTTTCCAAAAGTAGTTGCTAAATATGTGTGGAACAGTAGAAATAACATTAAAAGCAATTTGGAATTGTGGTTTGAATTGTAAATCACCCAAAATTCTAAAATGTGAATGATTTTCATTCATAGCTCTCAGGGAGGATGAGTACTTCTTGGCAGGAAAGATGATTGCGGTATCAGTTGTGCATGGAGGCCCAGGTCCGCATTTCCTCTCGGAAGATCTTGTACTGTATCTTGCAGGCCAGCCTTCATTCAAAGCAACAGTGAATGATGTAACTGAAGAAGAAATAAAGAAAGCTATGCAAGAGGTAGGAAAAGCATAATGCTATAGTAGGGCAGGGTTTATTTATTAGTTTCTGCAATGCTTTGAGAAAATCATTACTTCCTTGATAACATACACAAAGTAATGCATTTACTGTTCTGTGATTGTACAAGATATACAGTAATCCCTCCTCGATCGCGGGGGTTGCGTTCCAGAACCCCCCGCGAAATAAGAAAATCCGCGAAGTAGAAACCATATGTTTATATGGTTATTTTTATATTGTCATGCTTCGGTCACAGATTTGCACAGAAACACAGGAGGTTGTAGAGAGACAGGAACTTTATTCAAACACTGCAAACATTTGTCTCTTTTTCAAAAGTTTAAACTGTGCTCCATAACAAGACAGAGATGACAGTTTCGTCTCACAATTAAAAGAATGCAAACATATCTTCCTCTTCAAAGGAGTGCGCGTCAGGAGCAGAGAATGTCAGAGAGAGAGAGATAAAAGCAAACAATCAGAAATCAATAGGGCTGTTTGGGCTTTTAAGTATGCGAAGCACTGCCGGACAACGCAGCTGCTAGGAAGGGAGCAATGAAAAGGTAGCCTTTCAGCATTTTTTTAGAGGAGCGTCCTATCGTCTAGTGGTGCGAACAGCCCCCCTGCTCACACCCCCTACATCAGGAGCAGAGAATGTCAGAGAGAGTGAGAGAGAGAGACAGAGAAAAACAAACAATTAAAAATCAATACGTGTCGTTCAAGCTTTTAAGTATGCGAAACACCATGCAGGAAGCATATCGCTTGACAAACCAGCTGCAAGAAAGGGAGCAACGTGAAGATAATCTTTCAGCATTTTTAGATGAGCGTCCGTATCGTCTAGGGGTGCGAACAGCCCCCCCTACTCACACCCCCTCCGTCAGGAGCAGAGAATGTCAGAGCGAGAGAGAGAAAGTATGCGAAGCACCATGCAGGAAGCATATCGCTTGACAAAGCAGCCACATTTAAGCCCAGCAAGGAAGAGAGCAATGTGAATGTAATCTTTCAGTGTTTTTTGAGGAGCGGCCGTATCTTCTAGGGGTGCGAACAGCCCCCGTGCTCACAATATATTTGAGGAGTTTTATTTAATAGGTAATACGCGCTCTGGTTGGGTAGCTTCTGAGCCATCTGCCAATAGCGTCCCTTGTATGAAATCAACTGGGCAAACCAACTGAGGAAGCATGTACCAGAAATTAAAAGACCCATTGTCCGCAGAAATCCGCGAAACCAGCAAAAAATGCTTACATATGAAATCTGCGATAGAGTGAAGCCGCGAAAGTCGAAGCGCGATATAGCGAGGGATTACTGTAGTGTTAAACTAGATAAGTAATGGAACAAAAATTTATGAGATAACTGTGTATACTGTATATGCCCCCTTTTTGTGTTTTAGATTGACCGTGCTGCTTCTGTCGAAGCTTTGCGAGAATGTACTTTAAAACATAGCACAATGTTACAGACAGCTGGTTGTCTGAGATATGTGACTACTCTTGAAGAAAAGAACAATTGTGTCAGACTACCTCCAATGGTATATTGCCATGTTCAAAGCAAACATGATGCCAGTCTGCAATTCAGTTGTTAACAAGCAACTTACAACTACTGCATTATTAGTGAAGGACAGTTCCAATAATTTTCAACATATGCAGTATTATTTCAAAAAGGGTTTCTGGTGATGAGTCAGGGTCAAAAATGTTTTAGTCGATAGTGATTTTAGGGAAACGTTCTGGGGCCTCATGTATAACGCCGTGCGTAAAACTCACACTATAACATGGCGTAAGCACAAAAGCGGGAATGTGCATACGCACAGAAAAATCCAGATGCAGGAATCTGTGCGCATGCAAACTTTCACGTTCTTCCACTACATAAATCCCGATCAGCATGAAAAGTAACGCACGTGCACGCGCCTTCTGTCCCGCCCCAACTCCTCCCAGAATTATGCCTCTTTGAATATGCAAATCTATATAAATAGCCTTCTGTGAAAAGACAATGGGAAAAGCACGGGGGAAAATATAAGAATTTCAGCGAATACCAAGTGGAGGCAAAGGAAAAACATACTATTTGTTGGTTTAAACAGTGGTATAATCAACAAAAGAAAGTTGATCGAGTGACAAAGTGTCGGAGAAACTCAAAAGCTCAAGTTCACAAAGTCGCACAGTGCCCGAAATAAAAAAGAAGTTGTCACATATCAAAGTCAGTGTGAAAAGGCGACTCGTAGCGGACCGTCTGAGTGTCATATGAAAGCTTATTAGGGTACAGAGAAAAAAAAATAGGCACACAGTGGGAAAAAAGCACGAAATGTCAATTTTAATCTCGAAATTTCCACTTTAATCACATAGTTTATTTTGTCATTAAAGCAGAACATCATAAACTTCATCTTAAAATCGTTTATTTTACTAGTTTCTCAAGTAGCACATTAAATGCTTTGTTCTGTATTTGATCTTCTATGTGCTCTGTGTGTGTGAATCACTACGTGCTTCCGTTCTTTCTCTTTCTCCGACAGGACACAGAGTCCATTGCATTCGTGATACAGTGATCCCTCGCTATATCGCGCTTCGCCTTTCGCGGCTTCACTCCATCGTGGACTTTATATGTAAGCATATTTAAATATATATCGCGGATTTTTTGCTGGTTCGCGGATTTCTGCGGACAATGGGTCTTTTAATTTCTGGTACATGCTTCCTCAGTTGGTTTGCCCAGTTGATTTCATACAAGGGACGCTATTGGCAGATGGCTGAGAAGCTAGATTGCTTACTTTTCTCTTTCTCTTGCGCTGACTTTCTCTGATCCTGACGTATGGGGATTGAGCAGGGGGGCTGTTCGCACACCTAGACGATACGGACGCTCGTCTAAAAATGCTGAAAGATTATCTTCACGTTGCTATCTTTTGTGCAGCTGCTTTCTGAAACGACATGCTGCACAAAAGCTCGAAGGGCACGTATTGATTTTTGACTGAAAAACAAACTCTGTCTCTCTCTATCTCTCTCTTTCTCTCTCTCCCCCTGCTCCTGACGGAGGGGGTGTGAGCTGCCGCCTTCAACAGCTTTGTGCCGCGGTGCTTCGCATACTTAAGCCAAACAGCCTTATTAATTTGTTTGCTAGACATTGTTTTCTCTATCTATGTGACATTCTGTGCTCCTGGCACGCACTCCTTTGAAGAGGAAGATATGTTTGCATTCTTTTAATTGTGAGACAGAACTGTCATCTCTGTCTTGTCATGGAGCACAGTTTAAACTTTTGAAAAAGAGACAAATGTTTGTTTGCAGTGTTTGAATAACGTTCCTGTCTCTCTACAACCTCCTGTGTTTCTGCACAAATCTGTGACCCAAGCATGACAATATAAAAATAACCATATAAACATATGGTTTCTACTTCGCGGATTTTCTTATTTCGCGGGTGGCTCTGGAACACAACCCCCGCGATGGAGGAGGGATTACTGTATTACAGCTCTCTGAATAATTAAAATACTGAGATGTATACGTGATATCTTTTTCATGATGATAGGAATGAAAGCATGTTATTAAACATGGGAACACGGTGGCGCAGTGATTGTTCATATCTCATGCAAGAGGCTTGCTGCGCCATGTGCGACCTTCGATGAAATAATTTATTACAGAAGTACTGTCTCTTTCAAACGTACTAACCTCCAATTCCTGTCCTTACTTTTTTTTCTCCAAATACCCAATCGCCACACAATCAGCTCTGTAATAGATGTGAAGCCATTTGTAAGTTTAGAACGCTGATTCTTCAAAACTTTTAAGGAACATTGAAATATCTTCGTAGTACATGTTTAATTATTCTATCCGTCTATCCTTCCAGTGTCGCATCAGCACCAGCAATAATACAGCGCAAGGCAGGAGCTATCCATGAACTAGCTAGCGCTGCGGCACCGTGTCCTCACATGTTTAATTATTAACAATATAGATTATTTAAATAAAGTTAAAGTTTTATCTGTATACTATAAGCAACATATTTTGCTGCATTTCATCTTAAAAATGATATCATCATCATACGCGCTTTATAAAGTGCCGCAGGTTGTGCAATATTATAACTGTAGTGCAAGTTTACAGTGGGGTAATTGTACTTATAAGTACAAACAGTGCTACAAGGAGCACTTGATGGACTGATTGAATGCGTTTATAGTTCTTGGGATGAAACTGTTTCTGAAACGCAAGGTCCGTACAGGAAAGGCTTTGACGCGTTTTGCCGTGGTTGAGGTAGTGTGTGCTTGAAACTGTATACCGATAATTCTCTTTCCGATCAGCTGCTGCTGTGATTCCCCACTCAGATACAGTGATATAAATACTCCGAGTGGTGCAGTGAGAGTAATATGGAAAAAGATGATCCGCTGTGGCAACCCTTAACGGGAGAAGCTGAAAGAAGAAGAAGATGCAGTGAGCATAACAACGCTAAAGCAGTTATGGTATTTGGAATACTATGGCTATTCCCTGGACCATTATATTGCCACAGGTTAATTACAATCAGATGCATTACACTAATAAACAATATGCAGTTAATTTCAGTGTATTTATAAAGCCGCGTCAGGAATGTGGGTCTAAGAAAGAAAGGGTGACCACACAGGAACAGTAGCACTGCTTTGACGCTGGGTGCCGCCAGTCTTCAAAACTGAGCGGAGAAATTGCGTACGCCAGGGTATGAGGTACCGTGGAAATGTGCGTGGCGTCACGTATGCCCGCATAGGGAGCCGCGGAAGGACCCAAAACGTAGCGTGAAATCTCATGCCAAAAGGGAATGGTGGGGCACTAACCTCTCTCTCTTTGTTCCTGCAGAAAGAAGGAAGCACCACCGCCATGAATCTGCTCAGAGTCTCTGATCCCGCATAGCCACTTCCGCATTCTTTCCCTTCCCTCTGATGATGTCCTGACTCCCAGCTTCCATTTCGGTCCTTTCCCAGCATTCCTCTGATCAATTCCAGTCCCTCTCTATAAATGTTCCCCACCACGTCATCTTGTTGTCTGATGAGAATTGTATAATTTCTTTGGACTGTTTATTTGCAAACTGTACAGTATACGGGGCCAGAAACCCCAAACCTTTATGCTGAGTTTGTCTTTCTTTACAGTGGCTTTACGGCAAGTTTAGGTTTTATACATCGCGATTTGAACGTGGAAACGTTCATACGCAACATTTCTGTGCGTACGCACCGTTTATACATGAGGCCCCTGGTCTTTTTGCAGTTTCCTGTCTCATTTCAACAGTAGTACATGGGGGCAGGCATGCTGTTCAGGCCTTCAAACCATCTAAAATAAGTGATCTAAAACCAGAAACTCAGAAAGGCATTAAGAGCATACCCCATTGACTCATATTTAAAGGGAAAATGTAAAAGCAACACTAAGTTTCTCTAATATGACTCGATACACTAAAACACATTTTTCACTCTGTCAGCAGCAGAAAAATGTTAAAACCTTAGATGCTGAAAATTACTGGAGTAATCATGTTTTAAATATACTGTCCATACACATACACTATGTGATTAGCACTTTATTGCAGTGTAACAATGTATTTTGTACTTTTTAGATTTAAAAATTGTCTTTCAGCTCTTCAGTTTTTGACTGCACTGCAGCAACATCCTTCTTTTATGATCCCTGTGCTGTGCCACTCAGAAAAAAAATGTCACTGCTCTTGAACTTGAGGGACTTTTCAAACCTGACCTCAGTCCAACAGGAGGCTCACAGAAGGACAAACATTAGGCTACTGGGCTGACTATCTCCTTGATTATGAAGGTTTACAAAATAGATTGCATAATTATTTATTTTACAAGTAGTTAAAAATAATACCAAGATGTGCATGAACAATTCTATTTCCTTACAGAAGGTCAGGCTGCTGTTCGCATGGAAGATGTTTTCATGTTTGCAACTGGGCTAACTTCACTTCCCCCATTTGGATTGAAACAGCTGCCAAGGATTGAGTTCCTGGAAGATTCACCGTTCCCAATGGCAAACACGTGTTCAAACACAATGAAATTACCACTGCTGGATTCATACAATGTGTTTAAATCACATATGGATTTTGGAATTCAGAATTCTCCAGGATTTGGCTGTTTTTAAATCAGGTGTGATTGGGTCCACTAGATGTGGGTAGGTGTGTGCCTTAAATCACTGCAGCTAGAGAACTTGCATCCATCTGCACTGGTGGACACACTTTTTTGCACTATTATTATTTAATTTTGTAATATAACTGCTGCATTTGTATATTTGAGATTTTGAAGAAACCACATGTTTGATTACTGTTTATTTAAGCTACAACTGAAGATGTTTTAATATGTTCTTGTTTATAGTATGTTACATTTGGACAGTTTCATCAAATCCATCCATCCATCCATCCATTGTCTCCCGCTTATCCGAGGTCGGGTCGCGGGGGCAGCAGCTTGAGCAGAGATGCCCAGACTTCCCTCTCCCCGGCCACTTCTTCTAGCTCTTCCGGGAGAATCCCAAGGCGTTCCCAGGCCAGTCGAGAGACATAGTCCCTCCAGTGTGTCCTGGGTCTTCCCCGGGGCCTCCTCCCGGTTGGACGTGCCCGGAACACCTCACCAGGGAGGCGTCCAGGAGGCATCCTGATCAGATGCCCGAGCCACCTCATCTGACTCCTCTCGATGCGGAGGAGCAGCGGCTCTACTCTGAGCCCCTCCCGGATGACTGAGCTTCTCACCCTATCTTTAAGGGAAAGCCCAGACACCCTGCGGAGGAAACTCATTTCAGCCGCTTGTATTCGCGATCTCGTTCTTTCGGTCACTACCCATAGCTCATGACCATAGGTGAGGGTAGGAACATAGATCGACTGGTAAATTGAGAGCTTCGCCTTGCGGCTCAGCTCCTTTTTCACCACGACAGACCGATGCAATGCCCGCATTACTGCGGATGCCGCACCGATCCGCCTGTCGATCTCACGCTCCATTCTTCCCTCACTCGTGAACAAGACCCCGAGATACTTGAACTCCTCCACTTGGGGGCAGGATCTCGCTACCAACCCTGAGAGGGCACTCCACCCTTTTCCGGCTGAGGACCATGGTCTCGGATTTGGAGGTGCTGATTCTCATCCCAGCCGCTTCACACTCGGCTGCGAACCGATCCAGAGAGAGCTGAAGATCACGGCCTGATGAAGCAAACAGGACAACATCATCTGCAAAAAGCAGTGACCCAATCCTGAGCCCACCAAACTGGACCCTCTCAACACCCTGGCTGCGCCTAGAAATTCTGTCCATAAAAGATATGAACAGAATCGGTGACAAAGGGCAGCCCCTGGCGGAGTCCAACTCTCACTGGAAACGGGTTCGACTTACTGCCGGCAATGCGGACCAAGCTCTGGCACCGATCGTACAGGGGCCGAACAGCCCTTATCAGGGGGGGCCGGTACCCCCATACTCTCGGAGTACCCCCCCACAGGATTCCCCGAGGGACACGGTCGAATGCCTTTTCTAAGTCCACAAAACACATGTAGACTGGTTGGGCAAACTCCCATGCACCCTCCAGGACCCTGCTAAGGGTATAGAGCTGGTCCACTGTTCCGCGACCAGGACGAAAACCACACTGTTCCTCCTGAATCCGAGGCTCGACTATCCGACGGACCCTCCTCTCCAGGACCCCTGAATAGACTTTTCCAGGGAGGCTGAGGAGTGTGATCCCTCTGTAGTTGGAACACACCCTCCGATCCCCCTTCTTAAAGAGGGGGACCACCACCCCGGTCTGCCAATCCAGAGGCACTGTCCCTGATGTCCATGCGATGTTGCAGAGGCGTGTCAGCCAAGACAGTCCTACAACATCCAGAGCCTTGAGGAACTCCGGGCGTATCTCATCCACCCCCGGGGCCCTACCACCAAGGAGTTTTTTGACCACCTCGGTGACCTCAGTCCCAGAGATGGGGGAGCCCACCTCTGAGTCCCCAGGCTCTGCTTCCTCATTGGAAGGCATGTTAATGGGATTGAGGAGGTCTTCGAAGTATTCCCCCCACCGACCCACAACATCCCGAGTCGAGGTCAGCAGCGCACCATCCCCACCATATACAGTGTTGACACTGCACTGCTTCCCCTTCCTGAGACGCCGGATGGTGGACCAGAATCTCCTCGAAGCCGTCCGAAAGTCATTCTCCATGGCCTCCCCAAACTCCTCCCACGCCCGAGTTTTTTGCCTCAGCAACCACCAAAGCCGCATTCCGCTTGGCCTGCCGGTACCTATCAGCTGCCTCCGGGGTCCCACAGGACAAAAGGGTCCTGTAGGACTCCTTCTTCAGCTTGACGGCATCCTTCACCGCCGGTGTCCACCAGCGGGTTCGGGGATTGCCGCCACGACAGGCACCGACCACCTTACGGCCACAGCTCCGGTCAGCTGCCTCAACAATAGAGGCACGGAACATGGCCCATTCGGACTCAATGTCCCCCCACCTCCCTCAGGATGTGGTCGAAGTTCTGCCGGAGGTGGGAGTTGAAGCTACTTCTGACAGGGGGGCTCTGCCAGACGTTCCCAGCAGACCCTCACAACACGTTTGGGCCTACCACGCCTGACCGGCATCCTCCCCCACCATCGAAGCCAACTCACCACCAGGTGGTGATCAGTTGACAGCTCCGCCCCTCTCTTCACCCGAGTGTCCAAGACATGTGGCCGCAAGTCCGACGACACGACCACAAAGTCGATCATCGAACTGAGGCCTAGGGTGTCCTGGTGCCAAGTGCACATATGAACACCCCTATGCTTGAACATGGTGTTCGTTATGGACAATCCGTGACGAGCACAGAAGTCCAATAACAAAACACCGCTCGGGTTCAGATCAGGGGGGCCATTCCTCCCAATCACGCCCTTCCAGGTCTCACTGTCATTGCCCACGTGAGCATTGAAGTCTCCCAGCAGAACGAGGGAGTCCCCAGAAGGTATGCCCTCTAGCACCCCCTCCAGGGACTCCAAAAAGGGTGGGTACTCCGAACTGCTGTTCGGTGCATACGCACAAACAACAGTTAGGACCTGTCCCCCCACCCGAAGGCGAAGGGAGGCTACCCTCTCGTCCACCGGGGTAAACCCCAATGTACAGGCTCCAAGTTGGGGGGCAATAAGTATACCCACACCTGCTCAGCGCCTCTCACCGGGGGCAACTCCAGAGTGGTAGAGAGTCCAGCCCCTCTCAAGGAGATTGGTTCCAGAGTCCAAGCTGTGCGTCGAGGTGAGTCCAACTATATCTAGCCGGAACCTCTCAACTTCACGCACTAGCTCAGGCTCCTTCCCCTTCAGAGAGGTGACATTCCACGTCCCAAGAGCCAGTTTCTGTAGCCGAGGATCGGACCGCCAAGGTCCCCCGCCTTTGGCCACCACCCAACTCACACTGCACCCGACCTCCTTGGCCCCTCCCATAGGTGGTGAGCCCATGGGAAGGGGGACCCACGTTGCCTCTTCGGGCTGTGCCCGGCCGAGCCCCATGGGTGCAGGCCCGGCCACCAGGCGCTCGCCATCGAGCCCCACCTCCAGGCCTGGCTCCAGAGTGGGGGCCCCGGTGACCCGCGTCCGGGCAAGTGAAAACGCCGTCCAAAATTGTTTTTCTTCATAGGAGGTTTGTTTAACCGCTCTTTGTCTCATCCCTCACCTAGGACCAGTTTGCCTTGGGTGGCCCTACCAGGGGCATAAAGCCCCGGACAACAGAGCTCCTAGGATCACTGGGACACGCAAACCCCTCCACCACGATAAGGTGACGGTTAAAGGAGGGGTTCATCAAATCCTGAGATCTGAAAGAGAGATTTCCTGGTAATAAAGCCAAATCAAGAGTACTTGAAATTAAACATTTATTTTTGAAACTTAAAAAATACTGTAATAAAAATTTTATACTTTTGCCTTACTTTGACTCCAGTTTATTTCATTTCACTCTTTATTTACAATAATTTAGGGCAGATGTGGAAGTTTTTCCAGTAAAATTTTAAATTCATGGACAGCACAAGTTACTCTTCACACGCTTGAGACGCTATTTCATTAATGTGTACATTATTAGATCTGTAGTACACAGAACAAATTATAATTGAGCAATTTCTTTAAGACGTATGTACAGTTCTGATGCAGACTCCCAGTTCTCTGGCTTCTGTAGGTGACTGTGCTCCATAACAAAGTCCAAGTACTCCTGCATGTTCAGGTCACCACATTAATGCGTTTGCTGACTTGATTCAGGGAAAGTATCCAGTTCTGTACATTCAATCCTAAATCCACAGTCTCTGGAGCCAAACCTAGATTGAGAAATGGATCTGAGTACAGTGATCCCTCGCTATATCGCGCTTCGCCTTTCGCGGCTTCACTCCATCGCGGATTTTATTTGTAAGCATATTTAAATATATATAGCGGATTTTTCGCTGCTTCGCGGGTTTCTGCGGACAATGGGACTTTTAATTTCTGGTACATGCTTCCTCAGTTGGTTTGCCCAGTTGATTTCATACAAGGGACGCTATTGGCAGATGGCTGAGAAGCTACCCAGCTTACTTTCTCTCTCTCTCTCTCTCTCTTGCGCTGACGTAGGGGGGTGTGAGCAGAGGGGCTGTTCGCACACCTAGACGATACGGACGTTTCTACCTTCTGTGTGCAGCTGCTTCCTGAAGGACATGCTGCACGGTGCTTCGCATACTTAAAAGCTCAAAGGGCACGTATTGATTTTTGACTTTGTTTTACTCTGGCTCTCTCTCTCTCTCTCTCTCTATTTCTCTGCTCCTGACGGAGGGGGTGTGAGCTGCCGCCTTCAACAGCTTTGTGCCGCGGTGCTTCGCATACTTAAAAGCAAACAGCCCTATTGATTTGTTTGCTTTAGTCTCTGTCTTTCTGACAGACTCTGCTCCTGACGGGCACTCCTTTGAAGAGGAAAATATGTTTGCATTCTTTTAATTGTGAGACGGAACTGTCATCTCTGTCTTGTCATGGAGCACAGTTTAAACTTTTGAAAAAGAGACAAATGTTTGTTTGCAGTGTTTGAATAACGTTCCTGTCTCTCTACAACCTCCTGTGTTTCTGCGCAAATCTGTGACCCAAGCATGACAATATAAAAATAACCATATAAACATATGGTTTCTACTTCGCGGATTTTCTTATTTCGCGGGTGGCTCTGGAACGCAACCCCCGCGATGGAGGAGGGATTACTGTAATAGCATTTACAGTATTTACATTTAAGCTACAAAGAAAACAAAAAGTTACTGGGAAATGATAATCTATTACCTGTGTGGTAAGTAGTACAGCTCATTGGGCACTCCTCCAGGACATCACACGGTTGTAGAAGGGTGAATCTGGTGACTGTTCCACAGAGTCCTGCATTCATCCAGGTCCTTCTGTATGACATCACTGAAGCAAAATCTTAGCAAGCACTGATGTTCACGACTTCCATTAAAGTGTCCTGCATCTCTGAGGTCTGCAAATAACTCCATCCAGAATTGAGACCTATATAAATAACTGGGTTAAACTTCATATTAATTCTGCCATTAGCTTAAGCATGCCAATTTATATACACTTGTGGATCATGAGATGATATCAAGATAAAGAAACAAATGTTTACAAGGGACCAGTGTTTGGGGCATGTTACTTTTAAAATTAACTTAGTCACATTCCTCATTACTTACAAAAAAAGTAACCATATATGTTATATAGTTATAGTTTTATAGTTTAATGCATTACAAACCATGCTTTTCTTTGCACTTTTTTCCTTAAAAAGTAAGAGATACAAAGAACATACTTATAATAAAAATAAATTATTTTCATGAACTCCTTTATTCCTGATCAAGATGTTAACAAACAAAATTCCACTTATTTATAATGCCGCTTTTAGAACTCCTTATTTTAAGTCTTTGTTATTTCTTAGGATGTCAGTTCTAGTATTGGGTATAGTAGAACATAAACTCCACGAATGCTTATTTTAAATTCAATTGTAGTGGTCAACTACATCTAAATTAAGAAAATACGTTGTAATATATGTTGTGAAGAAAATAACATCCATCCCCTTTTTATATCCCCGACCTGAGCCCCCTAAGATGCATTTGCTTCCTGTCTTTCACCTAGTCCTGCTGCAACAATCACTGGCTCCCTGTGACCTTAAACTGGGCTGATTAAATTTACCCCACAGCACATGCAGGATGTCACCAAACGACCTGAAGAACCGTGGGCACTATGTGACAGCCTCAGAAGGCAACGACTTTGAGAAGACGGCAATACTTATAGGAAATAAAGCAGTACTACTCCTAATAATAATAGTAATTATTATTATCATTTTTGAGCGACTTAAGTAACATTAATATTTTCCTTCCACAAAATAAGTATCGCATTAAGTTACTCGCTACTTTAAAAATTAATTTGACTATGCAACATAACTTTTAACGTTGCTCCAACACTACAGAGAACAGTAAGTGGCCAGGGATCCTAAATACAGTAATCCCTCCTCCATCGCGGGGGTTGCGTTCCAGAGCCACCCGCAAAATAAGAAAATCTGCGAAGTAGAAACCATATGTTTATATGGTTATTTTTATATTGTCATGCTTGGGTCACAGATTTGCGCAGAAACACAGGAGGTTGTAGAGAGACAGGAACGTTATTCAAACACTGCAAACAAACATTTGTCTCTTTTTCAAAAGTTTAAACTGTGCTCCATGACAAGACAGAGATGACAGTTCCGTCTCACAATTAAAAGAATGCAAACATATCTTCCTCTTCAAGTCAGGAGCAGATGTCAGAGAGATAGAGAAAAAAAGCAAACAAATCAATAGGGCTGTTTGCTTTTAAGTATGAGAAGCACCGCGGCACAAAGCTGTTGAAGGCGGCAGCTCACACCCCCTCCGTCAGGAGCAGGAAGAGAGAGAGAGAGACAGAGTTTGTTTTTCAGTCAAAAATCAATACGTGCCCTTCGAGCTTTTAAGTATGCGAAGCACCGTTCAGCATGTCGTTTCAGGAAGCAGCTGCACAAAAAATAGCAACGTGAAGATAATCTTTCAGCATTTTTAGATGAGCGTCCGTATCGTCTAGGTGTGCGAACAGCCCCCCTGCTCAATCCCCCTACGTCAGGATCAGAGAAAGTCAGCGCAAGAGAGACAGAAAAGTAAGCCGGGTAGCTTCTCAGCCATCTGCCAATAGCGTCCCTTGTATGAAATCAACTGGGCAAACCAACTGAGGAAGCATGTACCAGATATTAAAAGACCCATTGTCCGCAGAAATCCGCGAACCAGCAAAAAATCTGCGATATACATTTAAATATGCTTACATATAAAATCCGCGATGGAGTGAAGCCGCGAAAGACGAAGCGCGATATAGCGAGGGATTACTGTAACGCATTTAGGGGTTGTGTTTGAAAAGTTAATCCCATAAATGTTTAACGCGTTTATGGCGATTAATTATCAGCCTTAACGTAACTTAATACATTTTGTTTTTCCTCAACATGCATCACAGCTGTAAAATGTGTAGGCTAACAGTAATGATGAAGAGCGATACTTCATTTAGGTCACGTACCTTCCCTTTCTGAATATGGACCACCACGACTCAATACGTTGATTGTTCGTGGATGAGCCATGCATGTGGCTAGACATTCCCAAGTAGTAGTCGGCATGCTGGTGACGTAGGGTACATTGAATTGCAGCCATAATGCCATTCTCCATGCCGCAATCGGTCCTCAGTCTCATGGGCACAACACCAAGGTGTTGCACACAAGTTAGGAAATTGTGAGCGATCACTGATGGATTGTTATTTGTTGGTCCACTTACAAGCCACAGTACTTTACGTGAAAACCCTTCAATGCATCCAGAAATAGCAAATCCGAATGGCTTTAGTTTGTCGTAACCATCAGCATGCCACATATAATTTGGCCCCATCGAGTGATAGGTTCTTCTTATAAACCTTCTGCATGCTCTCCTCTCGCATCCTCGGGGATTTAGCTCCCAGAGTAAAGCCATAACATCATCTCTCTTTACTCGCAAATTGTACTTTTGCTGGAGTACTTGCCACATCGTTCGGTAGCCAAAAAGTTGTCCAAATCCACGAAGCTCCAACCTGATGCCATTCCTGCCAGCGTTTGTGGAAGAATACTCCTTTCTATGATATAGCCCGGCTTCTCTAAGTTTAGTTTTAAGACACCACAAGCTAATGTTTACACCGTGTAAAAAGGACATCATGTCAACGATTACATTGTAGGAGTGGCTTTCGTTGAAATAGCAACGTAACAACGTATCACATCTTTCATCTGGGGATCCTCTTTTAGAAAGTGTAAACATTTCCCATAAGAATAACAAAAGTGAGCCAGCTGGCTAAAATGGTTACCACAAAATGGACAAAACATCGTTGCCTGGCAGTGCTTAATCGCTACAAACTCTATTCATTTTCCCCTCACAAAACAGTTTGAATGACATAAAAGGTCAGCAACTAGCACTTCCTGTGTATTGTACCTACCCTTTCTGTTTGATTTGCTGCTTGTAAATTTGTTTCAGGACACTTGTAAAATTGTTTTCTGAACTGTTAATTTGTTTTACTGCTTGTAAATTTGTCTCAGGAGTTGTAAATTGCTCTCACTATTGTAAATTTGTTTTCTAAAATGTTAATTTGAATTTCCTTTGAAAATTTGTCTTAATAGTTATAGATTTGTTTTGTGAAATGTAAATTTGTTTTGCCCTTCTCGGCCACTGTAAAAATGAGTTAAAATGTTGGACAAATTTGACTGGGCTGTATTGGTAGACATTCTTTCAATTTAATTACATTTTTTTTTTGGCATTTTACATTTCTCTAAAAAGACTGAATCTGTGAGAAATACATGAAAGTTACATACATTCATGCCGCAACAAGTGCTAGTTGCACGTGCGATTTCAGCTCTGCAGATTGTGCTATTGAATCAATAAACACCCGACTGAATCCAAGTACAGAATCAATTTTATTTTTTCACTTTGCTGCCAAAATGTACACATCTGTCATATCAATACTAAAATGAAAGTCAATGCAAACCATATAATTTTTTCAAGTGATGTTGTCAAATTTAACTCAAAACATTTGTATTTAAAAAGCACCAAAGACGAGTGCTAGTTATCCTTTTTTCCTTTCTTTGTTTCATTGACTGTATGGTAAAGACAGACCATTACAGCAGGAATATTGGGCTAAATGACCCTCTTTCGGATTGTCTGCCTGGTTCTTCTTTCCTGTCCAAATCTGTGGCCTATAACAACTTAAAGAAATTGTAGCCTTACATCCAAACACAGTCAAATATCCCTTCTTTCCCTTTGAACTATCAGTTTCAGGCATGCAAGATTAAGTAGTATTGCATTGTGAGGCCCAAATTGAACACAGCCATGGCATCTCCTTGAAACTGGGTCAGACTAGAGTAATAAGGACACAAAAGCAACCAAAAGTTGGTACATCAAAGTGCATAATGCAGTTTTACTTTACACAACAAATAACGAAACTGTGGTTCTGGTTCCTCTCCTCATTTGCTTTATGACCTGACTCAAACTCCTTTATACTCAGTGAGTGCAGGTGCTTTGCCTGATGGCCCCAGGAGCATCAATGGAAAACAGCTGAACCAATCACATCTGTATGTTAAGAAGCAATCGGCTAGCTTCCCCATTTGTACACTTCACAGCTGCATATCCTCTCAGCCTGAAGCACACTGTTTTTATATCTAAAACTCTGCACTGCCATGGACCCCAGACTCACCTCACAACATGCAAGTGTAATTTTGTTCATGTTCCCTTAGATAAAGACTTTTGCTGCATTGTACCCAGTGCCAGTCCTCCTGCAAATCCAAATTCCTTTAAGCATGTTGTAAACTGTATATGTGTGTAATGTGTGCTATAACAATGTGTAAAAATGTTATGGATATCAAGTGATATGTTGAGTCTGGAAGTTTTCGATTTTGGTCCAATCCTTCATTCGATCTTCCGGGGGTAGACATTATATTTATTAAATGATAAATTAACACTAGAATCCCTGATGCCAACGAAAAAAACATGAAATCTCAGGCCACCTTAAATTCCTTCGCACCTCTCCATTAGCATCTTTTGTGTTACAAATGTGTTAATCAGCACAAGCAGCAAGCAGCTTGCTATCCCATCCCCCCACCGACGCAGCTCAAGTCTCAAAGAAGATTCTCAGAGCTCAAGTGTGTTTATCTGGGTGTGAGGTGCCTGGAATTGTAGAGGGAAAATAATATATCATCATTTGAATACATACATTTCATGTGTGTTCCATGTCTGCAATGATCTGTGAAAATGTAGGATGACAGGAAATACCAGGCAGGAATTGTTGAACACGTAGCTAAAACAGAAACGTTTTTCATGTTTTGTAATAATTCATAAAATGTAGACATGAAGTGTATAATGTGTGAAGAATGAAGTCCAAATATCAAAAACCCTTTCACAAGTATAACACATGCTGGTAATTCATATTGTATAAAATTAACCTATTTGAAAGCATGAAGCATGACAATATAGTGAAAATGCATGATTAAAATAAGACACTAAGTTTTAAAATCATAAGTGAACAAAAATTCTGCAACTAATTCTCAGATATTTCAGTTTTGCTTTAAATGAAACCTTTTTCAGATCATGCGCTATCTCCTACTGGCCCTGACACACGTCTGTTGACAGCGTGAAATAGTAGTCCTCTTGGTATTAGTGCTGTAAGATCACTTTCCAGTTTTTATGGATGGTGGAATGATTTGGTACTCAAACCAGCAAGGTATAAGGAACCAATGAAGACTGAAAAGAGCATACATTATATACTCACTGTTGGGAGTCTGAATGTCAACTCTAGCAACAAAATGTTGAACCATTTGAATTTGGGTTAAAACATCAGATGGTGTATCTGCCAATACAAAAATCAAAGAGCAAGGTTGAAAAAAGAAAAAGCTTCTCATTCTCAGAAGAGGATAGGAACAAGTAGGGTTCAGTGACTTTAAGAAGGTGTAAGAAATAAACTTTATGTGATTCATGTAAATTGATTAAAATATAGACAGACTAGTGATGACTGTGTCATCACCTACTGTAGAATGACTGAATTTTTTTTTTTTTTGCTTTTGTGCTAATGAAAAAGCTTTGAGTGGACTGTTTGAAGGAAAATGTATTCATTTATTTTCATAAATTTTTTGTACTTGCTTTAGTGTGACAACCAAAGTCTCCCCTGACAGCAGTCAATACATGATAGGGAATGCCTAGTTGGTGTAAGCTCAACTCATCCCACATTGTGTTTTTTATCTTCTCTAGTGTACTTTTGTGGCTAAATATTCCTTGAGTGACTGACCTTTCATGTATTTGAAGGATACTACCTGTTGTGGGAGGAAGCATGCTGCTGCTAAAATTGCTTATGGATGATTAATTGATGTGAAAGGAAATGCAGAGGATTTATAAAAAGTATATTTTAAAACAAAATTTACAAATTACTGCTGTTCCTGCCAAAAGCTTCAGCAGATTGTTAATCCATGGTCCTCATCAGACTCAAGCTAAATAATTTAGAAACCTGTAGACAATTTTATACCACCACTTCATAAGGTTCATGTCACAGGTGATGTGCTAGCAGTACTGGAACTCTACGGATAGCATACTAGTCTACTAATCTACTACTAATTACTTGGGCAACCATGTCCCATAACAGGGGCGTAAATGGTTTTCAGCTGAATCAAAAAGACAGTTTGCCACCTGGAGATATCCACTTAAGCTTTCTGTCTCACAAAGAAGCCCATACATTTCCATTGATTCACTTAAGTGGTGAAACATATGAAGCTTGGGTTCAAAAGCCTGCATACTCATTATTGACAGGAAAAGTAATACTCTGAGATGTTCTCTAGCTCTTGGGGACCATGCTTCATATGTTTGTTTCATTATTAACTTTATAATAAATGTAAATGTAGCAAAATTGGCACAGCAATTAGCACTGCTGTGTAACTAGCATACGTATTATCTTAGTGTCTTACCTGGGTTTTCATACGAAATTCCAGCTTCTTCTTACATATCAAAGATTTATGTTAGGTTGTTTAGAGAGCCTAGATTGACAGTATATGAGTGAGCACAGATATATCAATGAGTGTGCCCCAGCCAGGTAAGATTCCTGAAATGTGCCTTGTGCTTCCAAGTGAGATCCGACTCTCCTGCAACCACATACTTTAATATGTAGGTCCAGAAAAGTAATAATTAAATGTTAATTTCTGCCATGAAGTTATATGAAAATCTTTGCAATGCCTTATGTGAGTTTGTTGAGTTCACCTCATGAGTTGAACTGTGTGTATGAATTAAATTTTAAATATTTAAAACATTTTAGTGACTCTGAAGCTGTCAGTAGACAGGTTTAAATGCCATAAAGATATCTACAAATTAATACAAGGTTCTATAAACCAATTCAAGATATTTTATTTTGAATTGTAAGTAAAGATTAGTGATGAGCTAACTTCATTGTGAGTTGGGATGAGCACACACTGCTGTCATCACTTTGTTGTGAGTTTGGTGAAATCATGGAAATGTTTGTGAACTTCACTTAACTCTGTAAAATGCATTGAAGTCAAAAGGAAAAATTTAACTAATTTTGAGTTTAATATAATGGTGCAATTGTCTAGAGGGATAGGGACACATCTTCTAACTATGCTGGACTGATTATTGTGGACAAAAATGGGATCTGAGCTGTGATGCAGCAATGCCACCAATTGAGACAAACGGCCACAAATAAGCAATACATAAAATATAGATTTTTAATTTTAGGGCAGTGTAGGACTGGCTTGTTCCATTGCTCTGGACACAACTGTAATGTCTTTTTTGTTTCCAATGTATCTGTGCAGACGCTGCACAGTTTTTACTTTCATCAAGAAGAAAGAAATACCTTGAAAATATTAATAAATATTTCATTATTATTATTATTATTTCATATGGTTTCACATGTCTTCTGACTCAGAAAGGAGGAGAAGAGTTGCTTTATGGTTTGTTTTGACTTGTTGCTGCACCATGTGGCTAATTGTGCCTGCATTCGGCATTGCAAGATTAGGCATACGTGTCGGCGAGTGAGTGACCACACAGGGATCAGTGTTATATATTCAGTGGCAGTACTCATTAAATTCAGATTGTAATCAGCTAATATACAGTATATCTCAAATGAAAACGATTTTTTTTTAATGGAAGCAGGGTGCAAATCTGGCCCAAGTTCTGAGCAGGTAGTGAAATCACACATAAGTGGAGCAGATTGGTCACCAGAGTGATTTATTTTGGAGCACATTTACAGTATGCATGCGTAAAAGTTCTACACACAGCTCTGATATCATGCTGGCTTTAATCATTGTTCGTATAAGCAGCCACACAATGAATTTCCCAGAACATCCTGTATAACACTTTGGCAAGTCTCACCAATAAGCACAAGTAAATATAATGCTAAAAAGATTTTGAAGTATTTTAAAACAATGTATAAAATAATATTTATAAATATTAAAATAAACTTTTTAAAGTTTGAAGATATCTATGTACATTTATCTTTAATTGGTAATATGAATTAACATAAAATGTGTTAAAATGTTGCTAATTGACATTCAAAACATTATTATTCTACATAAAGCCATTTGTGTGTTTTTATATGCTTGATATGCAAATCCACACTGTTCAATCTCCACTAAAGTTTGCACAGATTCCCCATTTGTACAGGGAAATATCATTAGCTACATTTTATTCTAAAAAGTGATTTGTTCCTCCCACCTTAGGCAATGCTAGGAATGCCGGCTAATACTAAATATTTTTGATATGGGACTTGAAAGTGACTTTGTTTGGTCAGCAGAAACAATTAAAATTTGGAAAGCTCTTGTGCCAGTTAGTTTTGAGTGTTATCTTGGCTAGTTGTCAAATTCGGAACCTCCTACATTTAAGTAAAAAGTCTATTTAGTTTCTTATTCCGAAGATAGATTCACAGGGTTTACACAGATGAACAAATAACAAAATTTAAAAATACAATACAATAACAATACAATAAAACTTTATAACCATACAACATTTACACGTGTAATCATATATATATATATATATATATATATATATATATATATAGTTAAATATATACAGTATATATATATTGTTAAATAAAGTGTAATACACTCTTATGTAATCTCTTCACTTCCACTTTTCCTCACTGCTTCCACATTATGACAGACTGGACAGGCCAGGTCTACCTATATCCAGATTCTTCTGGAATTCCCAGGCCAGCTGGTCTGTCCTTGGGTTATGCCTCTATTAAGATGCACCCAGGAGGCATGTTTACATACATAAACCATTTCTATTGCCTCCCCTCAATCCACAAAAAAACAACAGATTGACTCTGAAATGCTCCCATATGCTTGAGCCTCACACTCTTTTCTGGAGAGTAAGCCTAGCAGTCCTATGCAGAGAGAACATTTCAGCCATTTATATTCACTCTTTTGATTACTACCCAAAACCTGTAACCAAAAGTGGCAAAAAAGATATAGATTGACCAATGCAAAGATTTGATTGTGAACTTACTTGGCAACACTATGTTTTCTGCACTGGTTGGTTAATTTAAAGACCATCTATTCCTTCACTTATGAACAAGCTCCTGACACACTTGATCTCCTTGACAAAGGGCCGCTCTCCCCATTAACCCAATGAGAGCTCAGACTTGAAGGGACAAATTTTGCTTCCCACCATATGATACTCTACTGGCAACAGCTTCATTGTGAGATTAATATTTGATGAACCCAATGGCATATCTTCATCCCAATGCAGCAGAGATGCAAACATCAGGTCCCCTACTCAGGTAATCTCCAAGCTTTAACTTACTATCCTACTTCTGATTTCAATGCATGATGCATCCGTTATGTCAGCAAAGTTTAACCAGATCAAAAATATTAGATTGTTAATCTTTTCTGTTCTACACCTTCTAATGTTGTGTATTGTCATGTGGTTATAATCAGTTGTTAGTGCTTAAAATAATTTTGTCATTTATATTTGGGCACCAGTCCATTGTAGAGTTCAATAAACTTCAATTTACTTTTATACAGTACACTTTAATTTCCAAATATATGATTCTGTACAAAAAATGTAATATTTATATAGAAATATACAGTATACACACACACACACACATATACACAGAGCAGATGTCAAGAGTATACACATCCTTATCTAAAGTTTGAGTTTTGACATCTGAATCACTTTTACAAAGCCCTTTTTAATATATAAAGTAGGATCTTACTTTCATACATATTAATAATATAAACAACTGGTAATGTATGAAATATTAAGGCCAACATGGAACTGAGGAAGGAAAAAAAAGAGATTTTATTGAAAATACACTTTAGAGGTGCTCACTAAGCAGATGAATGCATATATAGTGACACTGTGTACAGCTTGCATAGGGGGGAGCCAGGGAAAAATGGGACACAGAGGAAAATGAAACAGGAGTACCACCATGCCAGGAAGAACACATACTGCTGACAGAGTGTTGGTGCTGGTGTAGATAAAGAGCTGACAGAGGCCTGTTCACCCTACTGTGTTATGATGAGGACCTGCAGTAAAGGTACTCTGGTAGCAGGATGCTACAATGTACACAGGCAGCCACTAAATGGATGTGCCCCAGAAGTATATACTATAATGTTTGAAAGGAAGTATTGGTAGTTTAATTGAAAGGTCAAGGGATGCAAGTACAAAGCTAGCAAAGTTACATTTCATTTTGAAGGCAGCAAAGGACTCCACTATTAAGTAGATGGCTCCTTTTGCATTTTTTGAATGACTGGCATTTTCTTATTCCACCAGATCTGCCTGGTGCTTGGAATATGTGTGGGTCCTCAGGAGTGCAGGGAAACCTGGGACTATTAAAAGAAGTTCTAGAGGAAAATCCTGATTCTGGTTTTATGGATTACCACAGCAATGGCTCCTGGGTGGGATATAAGGCCACCTCATCTGCAATAGCCCTTTGAGCTTAGAGCTGGGTTGGGCCATGGGCTTATCTGTCAGGGAACAGAGTTTTTAGGACAGGAAAAGAGGCTTGTGGGAAATTGATGTTAGTGTGTGTTGCTCAATATTCAGAGCGTGGGAAAGTTAATTATCCACCATCATCTCATAAACAGGGTCTAAAACCTGTACAGCTAAGTAGGAGGGCAGCTAGAGTTTTCTTCATTTTCATTGTTTTGTTACTCTGTATGTTATGTATCCTTCTATTGTGTCTTTTTTTTAATTCATTATATATATTTTGTTACAGAACTAATTTTTTTCTTACAGGTTAGGAATATATAAGATGAAATGTTACATTCATTTCCTACCAACATCTACGAAACTGCCAGTAACAGCAATATCAAACACATGTTGTGAGAATATACACACATTCCCATACCATTTAATCTACAGTACCTTCAAGCATAAGCATATTTCATGCCCACAATCTGCAGGGCATTGCTATTTGAGGAAGAGCACATAATCTAGTGAAATGTCATTAATAAATCCATGACCCATTTTCTTAGGTCACCATCATTCATGTACCCAGCAAATTATTCATTGTGCAGTGATCAGGATCTGTGTTGAGAATTAGCTGAGGCGCCTAGAGGCCATGTAAGCCTTAAGTTAAGCACACATTTATCTTCTGAGAATAAATCCTTCCATCCGTCATCGTTGATAATGCAAAACATGACTCCACAACATAGCAGATCTTAGTTGCTTATATCTCTGCTCTGCTTTTAGAGATTTTCACTTTGTTAAATCACAGTGTTGTCTTCCTGGCACCTAAATGATGCCATGGATTTAAATCTACAAGCTGACTTACCTCAAATGATGTCTGCCCAAGGTTTACTGTGAAAAATGTCCTTATTTTTCACGTGACAACCAGTACTGGGGCTTTTCAATGTCTACTAATTAATATATTCGGTTCTAATTAATTATCATGGCATAGTTTATTACTGGGAGAAATGCTGTGAACAACATATACTTTATTATATTTTTAAAATGTCCAAAACAATTCACATTATTTTTACTTCTGATATTCTTAATATTTCATGTTTCTATTTTTAGCAGCACGACAAAAACCTTTATATAGTGTTAACCAGGTTTTTGTGAAACCTACAGTAAAAAGCAGATCAGATTTTTTTTGCTTTATGTAATCAATTTTTAATGCATTTAAATCTGACAATGAATTTTAATAAGTAATTATATTCACAAAAAAATTGATTAAAAATCATCTAAAAGAAATAATTGGTTGCGTGCCTGTTTTGAAAATTGTTTAACTTCTTCTCCACATTCAATATTTATTGAATTCTGCAACCTTATGGAAAACATTAAGGTGCTGATGTGCACAAGCAGTTAAACATTAAATTGTATCATTGTGTTTATGATGCTCTTTACCAGTCTAACACTTTTTCACTGCAATGTATAGTCATTTTGAACATCTCTGTTACAAGCCATCTACTAAAGCAGATGGCCTGCTAGTAGTTCGGGACCTACCAGCACTGACAGGATAACAAGAGAGGCACAAGAGAGGCAGATGCACAAAATAAGGTAATTTTATTATTCCACGATAGAGAAAACAAAAACAGTTGCTGATGTACATGGTTGCAGAAAAAAATATATAATCCCATGACAAAACAAATCTAATTATGAAAATGCAAAAAAGAAAAATAGAATATGTAAAACACAAAGGCTCTTACCCTGATATATATGTAGTCATTTTTAGTTCATGTAAGGGTATCAGTAGTGTTGAAATAAAACAAAACTGGACTCTATTTCAGCCCATGTCATAAATGCAACTCCTCAAAAAAAAAATTGGTTCTCAGGAGTCTAAATTGCTCCTTGACATCAACCAACAGCTCAGCCACCAGGCGCCTCTTAGCCTGGCGTACCTGGCACATTGTAACCCTTCTCAATTCCCCTGGTCAGCTTGCCTAAATATTGGGAGATACCATTTTGGGCCTGCCAGGGGAATCATACACCTTGAGCAAAAATCAAAGTATCCGACAGACCAAATACATATAGTTAGATACTAAATAACAAAAGTTAAAAAACAAACATTTAGACCTAACCTCGAGGTTACTAAGACACAAACGGAAACATTACAGTACACCTACACTATTAATCGAAAACAGTGTCCCCTATTGCTGTCTTTCGACTTTCCCAGGTAACTGTGACTGCACTTAGCTTCGGCACCACCTTTAAAACAACGGCCAGTAAATGGGGAATATTATGCGCGAGGCTTGTACCTGTGACAAATGGTGGAACACCTCAAAAAAAAAAACAACAACAAAAGAAGCAACCTGCTGGTAAGTCCAAAAATCTTGCTAAGTATTTTTAATTTTTTTTTCTTGTTGTAAACTCACTAACATATTGCTCATTGTGGTTCATGTATAATGCTTATTGAGAATCTTGCTGTCCAGTATCTGTCTGCACTATACTGCGTTAGCGTCAAAGCTATCACATAATTATGGATTACAGCTGAAAGTACTGTTGCCTATATAAGTAGGACTATGTGTTAGTCCAACATGCATATCTTTGGATTGTGGGCTAATTATTAGCATGCACAGAAAAAAACCATGTGCACATGAAGAAAACATATAAAGTCTAAATAGTCAGTGACTAGACCAAACATATTTTCTATATCTGTGAAGCAGCAGCATTAATCACTGTGCCAACATGCCACACAAAGAATGTTTTTATTACTACCATAAATATATCTACATGCTTCTGTTAGGCCATATTATCTCAATAGAAAGTGAATTACCACAGTTATACAGCTGACACACAGCTTTATTTATCTATAGTATCTGATGACCTTGACTCAGGACTCTATGATCCAATGTCTTACTTGTATCACTGAATGGATGAATAGTATTTTCTCAAGCTTAATATGTGAAAAAATGAAATATTAGTTGCTGGCAAAAATGAAAATAGAGAAGGTCTTATAAATAAAGCCTCATCCCGTAGCATTCAAAATCATGGTGAAAGTAAAGAACCTGTGACCTTAGAGAGCTATACAATAATTGCAAATATAATACAAAGCAAACAACTATTTAACTTGAATAGAAGAAGTCTGAAAGAAGACCCATCTTACATCAACTCCAAGTCAGACTAATTTACATCAAGAAAAAAAGGAAGATAAAAAAAACTTATAATGGCAAAACTAAGACAATTATTATAGATAATTTAAAAAAGTGAGAAAATATTGTAAAACAAAAAAAGTCCAGCTCTAATAAGATAATGCTATGCTAAAATAATGAGTATTCAGCTCAGTTTCAAATGCTGAAATCGATAGAGCTTCTCTGATATTGGTACTGTAAATACTGTATGTCATTCCAGAGTTTGGGTGCACTATAGCTTTACACATCCAGACCTAAAAAGTGGAAAGAAGTAGTATGATTTTACAAATTCAAAATCAAGAAAGAGGCTATAATCTAGAAAGTAAAGACATCTGAGACACTGTGAGAATATACTTACTTATGCAAGACAAGTGCAAGAAAAACAATTAACTGTTTTGTGCTTCTTTTGATAAGTGAAGTATGGGAATGAAGTTTAGCTGAATGAATTAGTGATAGTTTACCCCTGGCCTAGGTTGAAATTAGATACTTAGGCTGTTGAGATTTCATAGAATAACAACACATAGGCAGATATCATTCATATTGGCAAAAAAAGTTTATTGAATTATTACAAATATCAATATGTTTGAAAATGCATTGTCAAGAACAAAGTTAAGTAGATACCAGAGAGGTCTGTAATTATGAGAAAAGATTATTAAATAGATTGACTGTTATGCTACTTTACTGTCTGTTATCTGGGCCCTGGATGGTCTGACATCTTTGTGTTTCTCTAGTACTGTTATTACTAGAACAATGTTAGAGGTTTTGTTCCAGTATAATCACGGACCTTCACCAAATCAACTTAAACTTAGTTTTTGATATCATAATAAATATACTATATACTTCAAGGCACATGAGTTTACTTTTTATAAAACCAAAGTAAATTAACTTCGTTACTAACGTTGATCACTGAAATTCTCCAAACAATAATAGCAACAAATATGCTAAAAACATTTTCTTTGGAAAGTCACTCTCATTTTTTTTCCCCAGTGACCCACAATTTGCAAGGCCAGTGTGACAGCACAATGCAAAATGGGGCAATCCCTTGAGTATATAACACTAAAGCTTGTAGTGGGCTAAAAATTAAAATAACACTTACAAATACATCTAAAAGCAAACAGGCACACGGAAGGAAACTGGTAATTTGTTTATGTCTAAAAGGTAATGTCTTTTTGTATGGACTTATATGTGATGTGAGTGTAATGCCTGCTCCTACTCCTTTAATAGTATTACCCAGGGTGCTGTGCCATTGATGCAAACAGGAAGGAGTGAAGAATCCACATACTTTAGTGTTGCACTTATTTGGTAGCAGTGGCAGTGAGCAAGCAAAACCATCTAGGGAAAAAGAAAAAAAGAAACACTTTTTAGTTAAAGAGAGGTGATTACTTTATATCAAATCAGCGGGGGACAAACCTTAGTGAATTCATGCTTCCTGTCTGTCATTCTCTGCTGATATTTTACTGTTCTGATACTTAACTCTATTAATTTGATCTCATTTAGGCATGGTAGCAGAGTGACAAACACTGCTGCCTCACACCTGAGGTCACAATTTTGGCCACAGTAATCAGTCCATCATTGGTTTCAGATGTTACACCAGCTGCCAAGGAACATTTGAAAGACCACTGCATTATTATAATTCACTCAAAACCCCTTCATTGATTTCAGTTCATTTTTCTGAGCTCAGTGAAGTTACCAAAAATTTCTGTGATTTCACTGAACACGAGGCAAAGCTGGGTTTGCTCATCACTTCTTTTTACCTTAAAAAAATTAAATGATGGCATATTGTTTGAGTGCAGCTTAAATGACTTTGTATGCATTTTTATGAATGAGAAAGAAAAGGTAAAGGGAAAGAAATTGACAATTGTGTATGCGTTTTTCAAGGACTTGCTATTTTATTATGTCAGAGGTTAAGTTTAAATTTGCTTGATGAAAGTGAATGACAGTCATGGAATAACAACACAGATATGCTCCAGGAACAACAAAAATTTGATGATATCAAATCAATTATATGTGCACCATGTTTCATGTGCATACAATTAATTGACCAAGACAAAGCTTGCATGATTTTGAGAATGTAGTGAAGTACAAGTAATTGAGACTCAATTAGTAAATAAGAGGAAGAAAGTATGTACAGACCTGGGGCCTCATGTATAAACGGTGCATACGCACAAAAATGTTGCGTACGCCTGTTTCCACGCTCACATCAAGATGTATAAAAACTAGGCGTAAAGCCAAGCACATTTTCACACCAGCTCAATCCCTGGCGTATGCACGTTTTTTGCTCAGTGTTGCAAACTGGAAGCACCCATGTGTCAAAGCAGTGCTATTATTCCTGTGTGGTTTCCCTTTATTTTTTAGATTCACATCCCTAACATGGCTTTATCAAATACACTGAAATTAAATAAATTTAAGGCATTTGATTGTAATCAACCTGTAATAATATAATGGTCCACGGAATGGCCAAATACCATAGCTGCTTTAGCATTGTTACTCTCAGTGCACCACTTAGAGAATTTTAACCCACTGTATCTGAGTGTGAAATTACAGCTCTACAGCAGCTGATCGGAAGGAGAATTATTAAGATACAGTATCCAGCACACGCTGCCTCGGCCATGGGCACAGTCTATTTGAACTGCTCCCATCTGGCAAACGCTTCACAGCCTTTCCTTCACGAACCTTGAGGTTCAGAAACAGTTTCATTCCAAGAGCTACAAATGTACTCAATCAGTCCATCAAGTGATCCCAGAAGAACTGTTTGTTCTTAGAACTACAATTACCTCACTTTAAATTTGCATTACAGTTGTGATATATGCACTATATGTACATGTATATTGTGCTTATGCTTTCATATTGTATAATTTCCATTGTTTATTGTATTATTATTATTAATTATATTATTTTATAGGAAAATAGGTTTATGGAAGATTTGCATATTGCATCTCATTGTATTATACAATAACAATAAAGGAATTCAGTTCATTTCAATAGAAACGAGGGCATATTTACAGATGATGACGACTGGCTTCTAAGTCGATTTAGATTTTACAAGCGCTATCTTCTTAGAGCTCTTGATATCATTTTTAAGATGAAATGCAGTAAAGTATGTATATTACATTATACAGATAAATTTTTAACTTCATCTAAATAATATATAATTAAAGGTGCGGGCACGGTGGACAGCGGTAGTGATGAGCTGGTGCCCCATTGAGGGATCATTCCTGTCTCACGCTGCATGCTTGCTGGAACCTGCACGACCCTGGATGCAATAGATGGATGGAATAATTACACATGTAATACAGTATGAAGATATTTCAATGTTCTTTAAAAATTTTGAAGAATCGGCATTCTAAGCTTGCAGATGACATGACATTAATTACAGAGCAGATTGTGTGGTGATTGGATTACTTGGAGAAAGAAAAGGAAGGACAGGAACTGGGGGTTAATAGGTTTGAAAGAGACAGTACTGCTGCAATAAATTATTTCATCAAGGGTCATGTATGGCACAGCAAGCATCTTGCGGGATGCAGGACCAATCTCTGGATGGGGCGCCAGCTCAACACTACAAGGTGCCCTCATGTTTGATACATGCTTTAACACTAGAATTACCAAAGCCTATGAAAAAAACTCATAAACCTGGCCCACCTTAAATTCGTTCGCACCTTTCCATTCAGCGTCTTTTGTTTTGTAAATTTGTCAATAAGCCCAAGCAGCCTGCTATCCCATCCTCCCACAAGCACAGAAACGGCAAAAACCTCTATCAGCTTGTTTATCAGGGAGTGAGGTACCTAGAGCTGTATAGGCTAAAAAATATATTGTTATTTGGAACACATGTATTTCACATGTATTCCGTGTCTACAAAGATCTATGTAAGTGTAGGATGACAGGAAATGCAAGAAATGTTGATCACATACCTAAAAGACAAACTTTTTCCATGTTATAGTACTAACGACAAAATTTTGACATAAAGTATAATGTGTGAAGACTGAAGTCCAAATGTCAAATAAGCACTTTCACAAAAGGTACAAATATAACAGAACAAGCGCGCTTTTATTCAAGACTATAACTGAAGCAAAAGAAATCAGGTTAGTGTGGTTCATTGTCGCGACTTCTTTGGTAGCACAGCAGTAAGAACTGCAGACTCCTATTCAAAATGTCGTGGGTTTGAGCCTTTCCGCATCCCAAAATTTGTGTTTTGAGTAGTGAGCTGCTCTTATTGTTACTATTATACAATAAAAACATACATTTGATTTGAGACTTTAACAGCCAGTGTAAATCTATGGTACTTGTAAAGGTTAGCTTTTTTTTTTATTCAGTTTTATTCTCTCAGTCGCTTTCTGACACTGATGTTTTCAAATAAAGACGTGCTATAACAGAGGCGAACTCAGATGAGGACAAGGGTTCTACATCAGAGAAAGGGAACAGAAGCCCTTCCCACAAGAAACTTCCACTCAGATATAAGAACAACACAGCTGCATCAGGCGTAAAGGCGAAAGATGGCACCGTTTGGATGCAGGACGAGGTCTGGCGTAATCCTGCTAGTCAGTCTGCCCCACACCTGGCCTTCAACAAAATAGCACGGCTTATAGAGCTCGCCAACATATTGTGCAAAGTCCTGCTTGTGATTATGTTTTGTGATGGTCTTTACATGAGAAGCATTTGTGGAATAGGGCGACCCGGACACAGGCAGGCAGACACATCTAAGTCCATCACCACACGTTTATTATACATACTATTATTTACAATGTCAATAAGTACACCAACACTACTCCCCACAGTCCCACAGTCCTGGTTCTCATTAGCCAACTCTCTTCTTCCCAAACTTTTCTCACACACAGGGCCTCTCTTCACCCCCATCTCTCACCGACCTCACCCAGCTCCTCACCCGACTCCAGCCTTGATTGTCAGGAGGCAGACCTTTAAATAGGCAGCTGATTGCCGACCACACCCAGCCACCTATGACACATTTATATGTTACTTATATAAAAGCCAGATCGAATGTTATTTACTCTCGTTTATTTACTTATCTTCCTACAGTGTAAAGTCACAAGTAAACTGCAGAACTTCCTGTGTTTGATCGACATGGAGATGCTGACACAGTACATGAGTACTGAAGTGACTTCAGCTGCAGGTGGAAGCTTATGACGCACCCTACGCAACTGTGTTTGATTTTATTCAGAAAAAGATCCCAGTCACCCCACGGGAGAAAGACTTTCCGAGACTCTTTGACGTTTTATCTTTGGATAAAAATTTAAAAGTTCACGTCTGTAAACAAAACAGTTTTTTACAAGTATTGTTTACATTTCTTTTTTTAAATACTCATGAGTACATTTTAATGTCCTGTATATATTTATGAATTTAAAAGAGTCACTGGCTTAAAAACTAGGTTCAAGAAAAAATAATGTCATATAAATATTAGAGAAAGAAGTGTGGTCTAAATTTTCTAACAATTGACAATATTTTCTTTATTTGTTCATGCATTAAAAAATTTACATTTATTTATTTGGCTGACGCTTTGATCCAAACAACATTTAAGATACAATTGTTTACATTCCTTTTGTTTCTGCAATTGAAGCACAGGCCACGTCACATAGTTATAATTTCAGATTCTTGTCATGAATGGGTGTACACATTCATGGGTGAAAAGTTGCTAAGACCTAAAACTGAAGAAAAATATGTGTTTGCTTAGAGGCCAGTGCTTGAGCAATTGGTTTGCTTTGGGCAGTCTGCTGAAATTATTTTTAATGCATTGAAAGATATAATTGGAAAACTCGAACCTTCCTGCCGGAAGCTATTATTTGTACAAGGTTATGAAATGGCAGCTGAAACATCCTTTTACATTCATTCAAACACTATTGTGCTTGTGTGGCCTTTCTGATTTCTGCTTTTGCTGTTGAAATTCTGTAAAGTGTCCTCTGAAATCTTAGCATATAAGGAAAAATAAAACTGCAACTAAATTTTTTATAATGCTATGTGTTAAATTATCCACATTATGTATACATAAAGTGGGGAAGCATAATGATTATAAATAAATACTGCCATTTTTTCTTTACTTGATTTTCTTTAAAAACAGACAAGGTAGGTGGAATGTCAGTTTTGGATCAACCAAACAAATCTAATAAAAATTTCTTCAATTTTCAATGGAATTATATATCTGTTTTAAATAAAGTACATTTTTACTGTTCTGAATTTCAATAGTCTATGCAATACCATCAGTCTTTTTTGCAAATTAAAAACTTAAAGGCAGAATTTGAATATTATCCATATGGGCACAAAAGATTTTTACTAAGTAGGTAAGTGCGTATTAATCCATGCGAGAGTTTTATTGGGTATGTAAGTAAGCATTTCCAGTTCCTTCATACTTACCAAAGCATTTTTTGTATATGCAGCATTTGCTGGTGAACTTGTTCACCAAATATTTTTCTTAAAATTTGCATTTCAGATAGTTTATACAAACTTTTTCACAGCATGCTATCATATTTCATGAGGCTAGTGTGACTTTACAGAGCTGTAGCAGAACCTTGACACAAGTACACTGTGAAATCCTTACCAATCTGCATTACGAATGTGTGATATAATGACTCTGTCAGTACTCTGGATTTTCCACACTGCATGCATTAAAAAAAAAAATTTTGCAGCATTTTCATTCGAGGAGTACATTAGCTGACCATAATGAGAATATTGAGAGTACATATATTTTATCTCATGGAGGCATAGAGGCATAGTGGTTAGCATTGCTACCTCACATCTCAGGTCACACTTTTGGCCACAATAATGAGTCCAGCATAGTTGTCCATCACGGACACTTAAAAGACCATTGCACCATCATAATCCACTCAAAATGGGTTCAGTTCCTCCTTCCCCTTTGTTTTCAATGCATTTCAAGGAGTTTGGAGAAGTTTCCCAACATTTCCTTGACTTCACTGTACTCTGCAGCGTTCGCCCATCTTTATCAATCACATTCAACTTAAATTCTACATGCTAGATAAGTACTGCACATTGCGCATTATTCACGTTGCATATTGTATCATGCCTCAAATCATATATTTATGTAGAGTGAGCTCTGTATGAGTGAATGCATTATATACAGTATGTGCATGCATTGAAATGAACGTCAGAATGGAGAAATTCATTTACAAGTCAACTTGGCTGCTGCCAGCAGTGAGAGTAGCTCACAATAGTTAGTTAGCATCCACAGTAATCACACCATAACAAGATATTCTGGAAGAAGTCATCAAATTTCAAATTAACACCTCTACTATTTCTCATCTGGAAATAAGCCAAATGATTGAATATTGTTTTTTCCAATTCCATTTCTTTCTCTACTTTGGTTTACTTAAATGTAACACATATGTTATGGTAAGGCTTACTTCAATGTTATCATTTTCACAATTTCATTTATTGTAGTTGGGTGGTAGTATATAGCATTATTTTGCATAAAATGTTGCGCAATATTCATTCATTTAGACATTGTTGCAAGGAAAATTAGTAAAAAAAAAAAAAGTCAGTAAAAGTGTTTAGTTAAAACATTCTTTATTGGGTGATATTTAGTTTATCCCGAAACTAAAAGCCAGCGGTGACTTACATTAAATGTACCACCAATACCCTTAAAATAGGAGGCCCGTGGGGCAGCAGGAAAAGGTAGGTCTGCATACCATGTTCTCAGTAATCCTTTGCAGTAGGCTGACACTCTGCAATACATGGCTCTAGAATCAAAACACTTTATGCATGGTGTGGGCTTAACTAGTTTGATTAGTAAAATAAAAAATAAAGAAGTTAATTTGGGTTAGTTATAAAGCAGCAGGGCAGTAATCATCTTTTCTTAAAACTACTGTGGAACTGTCAGGGAAATCAAAGTACTGTACCTCAATTTAATGCAATAGAGATCCAGATTTTTTCTTATTCTCTTATTATTTCTTCTTTTGAAACAAAGACTCATGTAGAAGACAATAGAAATAATGTTTATTTTCTTTACTACTTTTCTTTGGAGCTGAAAAACACAGAACTCTTCGTGAACTGAACAACACTGCACTCATGTTTCCTCTCTTTTGCCCATCGACAGACTGCACCAAAGTTAAACTGCTACCACAAAATATTTTCAGTATAATAATAAGCAAACATTCTGTATTTGAACATTTAAACTTACACTGCTGAACTAAACATTAAAAGTAAAACAGTAAGGAGTTAAGAGATACTAGAGTAACAGAAAGGTAGAGCTCTTTTTAATTTTTGTACCTGTTTGCTTGCCTTATTTCACTAGCCAATTTTTGAAGAAACAAATTACCAATTCATTAAAACAGTAGACAACTTTCTTTATGCTTAATAATTAATTGAAGACGATTTGAAAGAAACAACTATAAATACCAAACTATGTCTGGATTAAATAAAACACATTTTCAAAGCTGTTTTCTGACTATGAGACATCAGAAAAGTTTTAATTTCTAATAAGAAAACAATTTTAAATACATAGCTGAATCATCCAGATCTAGTTATACTGTCATGCATGGGCATCTGAGGATCACCTTTTAGGCTCTGTTAAAGTATGCTATAATTTGCTGAGGAAAGGGGGGGGGGGCGTCTGGCACCAACAGTATTATCTCTTTTCTCCTCCCCAGCTACGAGAAGCTGCCCAAGGAGGCACTCTAGTCATGACCTCACATGGTATATATCCGAGGGCTCCTGGAAGATGGCGTCTCAGTTGGAGGAACTATATCCTGTATGAAGGAGCTCCCAGATGCAGACCTACTTGAGAGAGCCGATTATTTTGAAAAGCCATTGAGGCAGAAGTTGTTTTGCCTTTTTTTCTGCTTTGCCACCAACCACCCCGTTTTGTTCTGTTTTTTCGACACTTGTAGTAAATGGGGTGGCCTGCTCGGCACCCCAAATTTTCTTTGGTTCTCCGAAATCTTATTTGCCTTCCACAAAACATAATCCCTAATTTTGAATATACTTTACAATCTAATCATCATATTATTTATTTTCAGAAGGGCAGACACATTCTTACATGCCAACAACAAGTAAAACTTAATTTTGTGATGTTACAAAAGAGCCGCCTATATTTAGTGAAATAGCTTGGAAGATTGATTGAAATGGAGACACAAAGAAACAGTTGTTAGATTTTCAGGGGTCAAATACCAAAAAATACTAGAAAAAACAAGTGGCAAAGCCACAAAACAGAATTCACAAAAAACTGAAAAATAATCATCCCTAGTAAAAGCCTTTACTTGGGGCTGTTATCACCATACCTGCATTTGAAGCTTCCTTGCTGTTAACATTCAGCTGCTGTTTCTGTATTAGATTCTTTCAATGACTCTTTTGAAGATGGCAGCCCTTCATTTTTTAATATCTGTTTAATTCCTAATCGGCTTAATATTCTTATATTCTTTGTTTCTGCTATGTAATGTCCCTTATCTCTTATGTACCATGTACAGTTATTTATATCGTAGTGTTTAAATGGAAAAAAATTTGATGATACACTGAATGATAACACAGTATTGAATACCTGATTTAATGGATATAGCTATTATTTTATCTGTAAATAATACATCATTATTTCTACAATTACTTCAGTTGGCAAAGAAAAAAGCATTTAAGCAAAGTAATACCACAATACCTAAGTTCAGTGCTGTACATCTTTCTCCACACACTCCTAATTTCCTGCAGAGGAGTGTAATAGCAATCAGAGAGCAGTAATCCCAAGTGCCCACTTTGTGGTGTTCAGGCCAAACTACTGTTCAACAATTGCTGCACCTCCTCATGAGACCGACCTGATAACAAATATCAAATCTGTACAAGACGTTTAGTGGAGGGGACAATTATAGAAGAGTAAGTCTTTGGGTGGAAAACCTCACAGCAATCCAAACTGCTTTCTTTTTGTAGTTTAATCATTTTTGTTGTGTTAACACTCTGAACCTGCACACAGTGGACAGCACTTTCAGGGCCGGTGTGTAGTGTGAGGTGACAAGGCAGTTGCCTAAGGCAGCACTTTGGTCAAGGTGGCATTTTCATACTTGAGTATGGTATTTTTTTAACATTATGAAATAATAATACAAAAAGTGAGACTTGCATATGAACCATAAGAATTGCACACATATCAAGTACTTAATTTATATACTCCCTTTAAAACTGTATGAAATATTTCCATTCTAAACGTTTAAAATACCTCAGAACTGTCTTGCTGCACTGAACTTCTGGATATCAAAAAGGCACATGCACATTGTGAAAGTACATGTCAGTAACTGACACTGGCATTCATTTTCTTGATGTTTCTTTTTTTTTTTTTTTTTTTTTTGTCTTTTTGTAAAATTTTGTTGATTTCTGAAATGTTATAATGGTGTCAGTCAAAGGTAGTTTGTTCTGCTAGAAAAACTAGCAAGAGCTAACTGGAAAAGCAACTGGGAGAAAAGATGTTGTCATAAACCGAAAAGAGTCAAAAACTGTAGGAACAATACCCAATGCCAAAAATACTAGTGTTGAAACCAGAACATCTTTCAAGAAACAAGGTTTCTAAAACAGAAGAACAATAGACAAAAAAGGGGGTTGAAATCCATCAACTCAGATAGGAAATTGAGATAGATAGATAGACAGATAGATACTTTATTAAAATTGAGCTTTCTGAGTGACCTTTAACCCCGCAGGGTAATTGGTCAAAGGTCATAACCTCCAAAGACACGTCCCTAGAAGCACAGGAGCGACCGTAGATATTGGAATATAAGATAACACCTAACATAAGGTGGCAATAACCACATATATAAATTAGCAAAAATAAAATTAAGGTTTAAGTGAAAGCACTAATAAAGGAATTGTATTCTACAACCTTAAAAAATCCAACTAAAGTGTCAAAACCCTCAAAACATGCAAGGGGAATGCAGAAAAAAACTATAACACAATATCTCAATATAGCATAATGTCTGTTAAATATCTCTTCCATTTGCACCGCACGAGTTTAGTTAGAAAGGGAAAGTGCCTTTTAGCTCTCAGGACAGAGTTTTAAACTGCCAAAATATATAGAGGAACATGCAGAATATACAAAATAGCTCAGTTCCATTTTGCATTCAATCTTTTTCTCTTTGTTGTACAGTTTTTCCAAATATAATATTATGTAATTATTATTTTGTTTGTCGTTCAGAGTATGAACTGTTTTGTGAGAATATTGTATTATGAGCAACTAGCCACAAAGACAAGTAGTAGAACAAATTTACAAATATATTGTGACGTGTGAGTCCCTGTCTTGCACCCCAAAACATGCGGCTGAGTCTCAGTACTTTTGCAAACCAGCTTTATTCAACCTGAAACAGGAACAGCAGGGTTATTTATTGCAGCGGGAGCTACCACTCTCCTATACACAGACACAGCAAATGGGCGTAGTCGGGGCCAGGTCGGTGGCCAAGTTATACTGTTCCCTGAATTTATAACGTCCCTTGCCTCACCCATCACCAACAGGTGAGTATAGCGCAATCTTGATTGGCTCGTAGTTGTTTCTGCGGCGCTGTGCTGCTGCGCTACGAACCTGTGATTGCCTCGGCTACGGAGAAGCAGTCCTCCACAGACGTTGCAGGCTCACAATATGATATCTTTACTCCTACATGTACCTTCAGGACTTTTATTCGGTTTTCTTGTGTGTCTGATCCTCTAAAAACCAATGCTCACCCTGTTGAGTTTCCATAAAACCTGCTTTTCAGATTCTGTCATTAAATGCTCACCTCCTGTCTTCTTTTATACTTCCAGTCTTAGAAGTGGACTTTCAGCATGCCTCCAATGCTTTTACTCTTCCACGTATGTCTCACACTCACAGAACTTCTTTCTATCGTGTCACCAAAGCCAAATTCTCTTATAAAAAAAAAGCCAAACTGATTGCTCCCTAGGACAGGACACACACATAAACCTTATCATTTTATTATAAAGTGGATTAAGTGTATCAACTCATGCCTAGAAAAGATATTGGGTTAGGGGGTAGTGAGATGGGTTTGGCAATCTGCACCTTGCCTCAGATGGCATTATTTCACATGCCAGCAGTAAACAAAAATAAGCATAACAAAACTGAACAGAATATTCCTGAGGTTTTTTATTTTATTTTTTTTGTTGGACTTCCTTTCCCATTATCTATAAAACTGCCCTGTCTGAGAGCATGGGCCACTGTATTCATCTGAGCCACCCAAAGACTCGGTGTCCTGTCTAAGATGGCTACCTGCCTCACAACAACTGCTTTGCTATGTTGTGCTGAACTCTAAAAATATGAATAAGTTACTATATAAAATGGAATCATTTATATAAGTACTTAGCTATTTGTTTTAAATTTTGCATGAGGAGCCCTGTATTGTGCTAAGAGTGTGTCAACATGTCAATGCCTAAAAATAAGAAACTATAGGGCAGATATATATTTTACACTGTTTACATTTTGAGCAGTTTTAGTCATGCCAGGCTTAAATAGTAAAGCTGCATTTTTTTTTTGCATTATTTTTTAGGTTAGAGGTTCCTTCCAGAAGAGTCACTGATAAATGAAAAAAGGCCAAAAGTGTGCTTTGATATTTTCAGCCTGACTGGCTTCACCAAAATGTATGTATTCAGGTTATTTATCATGAAGAATAAGAAGGAAGAAATTCAGATGAGATTTCCCTCCAGGAAATTTAAATGCAGTCCCAAAGCTCTAGCAAAATGTTCATAATGAACAGAGTTGAAGCAGGCTCCTCTTTTATTTGTTATTATGTATTTGCACAGGGTTTGATGAGAGACAGAGAGAGAGTGGGCTATCGGGATGCCATATTCTTATACTCATTGGTCATTATATTTATTACTTTGTTGTAATTGCCCATCTTAAATAAAAAATGAGAAACACATGAAGCTGATGATATAAAAATATTGTACATGTGTGTTCAAATATTAAAAGCAGTCTCCAGATTCAGTTGAATACTCTTCATATTGCAATAATTTATTTTTTAAGCTTGATGTTGTACGAGTATTTGGATGGTCAGAAGATGCCTATATTGTCTGTTTAACTAAAATGGTTCTTTACTGAGGAGCAAAAATGTTACTATACTACATTTAAAAATATTGCCTTTTCACATTTTTAGCAGTGCTTGTGTGCTTGTTAGAGGAAGGAGTTAACCTGCTAGTGCTTAGTATCTTGGGATTACTAGCACTACATCATGTATTAATAAGTAAATTTTTACCATGTGCTCATTGCTGAGATGTTCTCTTTCAGCAGTTCTAATGATGATACATAGGTGATTTGAGAATTGAGATTTGCTTCTCAATCATTTTATTATTTTTTTTTCTTTTCTGCTGCTTATTTGCCTAATGGTGTAATCGTAGGTTCAAGGGAACACAATATGTAACTGTGCTGAGATAAGCATTTCAGAACAGCTTATTGTGCATCTAATTAGGAGCTGTTTAAGTGCAAAATAGCAGCCTGTACTGATATATTAGAGTGTGCAGAAAATTGTTTTCTTCTGCCAAAAACACAATTATGTAAGTGAGAAGGAAAGCTAAATTGTAAATCAAAGGGAACTTAATAAACGTGTGTAAGATACCATAGCATACTCCAAACAGTCTTGATTTATTTGCAACAGCAATCAAGGAAAAAAATTACATTAACCATTTCAGTTTCTATCATTTAGAAAAGTAAGATGTAATAAAAGCAACATAGCATTTTTTTTGGACTCCATTGGAATTTGCTGAGGAAGTCTATTCACGTATTACAGGATGTGGACTCAGTACTGTGGGAGTTTCTCCTGGATGTCATTGTGTAGTAGTCCAAAATAAACATGATATCAGCAGGCTAAACTAGTGTAGCTGTATTTTAGCATAGCATGTACTAAATTAATGTAAAATACTCCTAGATAGTAATGTACTGTAGTTTAAGGAAATAGTAGACTGTGTTGGTCAGGGAGGGGCAGGATATGTGCCATTTTGGGAAACTGTGCAAATTTTGACATTCCTTATGTGTGCACTGCTTGCTGGACTCAAATACCTCACATCAACTTTAACTAGGAGCGTTGGCTGCTAAAATGTGTCTTGCAATTTAACATTGTTTATATTCCTCAAAACAGTTTAATTTTAATAATAATAATAGTAATAATAATAAAACATGTGCATGGATAAAGCTACTTTATACCAGTCCAGAAGCCTCTGTTTGTATTAAAAACATTATTTCAAACTACTTAACACTAGAACATGGTTTCTCTGACACTCTATGTCACTCAATCAACTTCCTTTTGTTGTTTATACCACTGTTTAAACCTACAAATAGTAAGTTTGCCCTTGCCTCCAATTGGTATTTGCTGAAATTTTTCTATTTTCCCCCATGCTTTTGCCATTGCCTTTTCACAGAACGCTGAGCTTAAGGGTTATTTATATTGCTTTGCATATTCAAAGAGGCCTTAGTTCTGGGAGGAGTTGGGGAGTATGGCAGTACTCCCCAGTACTGTGGCAGTATGTGGGTGCAGGTGCATTACTTTTCGCGCTGATCGGGATTTATGTAGCGGAAGAACGTGGAAGTTGGCGTACGCACAGATTTATGCATCTGGATTTTTTTGTGTGTACAAACATTTTCACTTTTTTCACTTTTGTCCGTACGCCATGTTTTAGTGTGAATTCTACACACGGCGTTATGCATGAGGCCCCTGGACATTAACACAAATTGATGAATATACACAAGCCTGGTTTGCAATAGGAATAAAACTTTGCTGTACTTCTTTATATGCCCTGTTTTGTACCCCGGTAAATACAAATTATCATCAACATAATGTAAGCAGTAGTTCATGTTGTTAGAACATTAGAACATTAGAACACTCTAGACGAGAACAGGCCATTCAGCCCAACAAAGCTCGCCAGTCCTATCCACTTATTTCTTCCAAAAAAACATCAAGTCGTGTTTTGAAAGTCCCCAACGTCTTACTGTCTACCACACTACTTGGTAGCTTATTCCAAGTGTCTGTCGTTCTTTGTGTAAAGAAAAACTTCCTAATGTTTGTGTGAAATTTACCCTTAACAAGTTTCCAACTGTGTCCCCGTGTTTTTGATGAACTCATTTTAAAATAACAGTCTCGATCCACTGTACTAATTCCCTTCATAATTTTAAACACTTCAATCATGTCACCTCTTAATTTTCTTTTGCTTAAACTGTATAGGCTCAGCTCTTTTAATCTTTCCTCATAATTCAACCCCTCTAACCCTGGAATCAGCCTAGTCGCTGTTCTCTGGACATTTTCTAGTGCTGCTATGTCCTTTTTGTAGCCTGGAGACCAAAACTGCACACAGTACTCAAGATGAGGCCTCACCAGTGCATTATAAAGGTTGAGCATAATCTCCTTGGACTTGTACTCCACACATCATGCTATATAGCCTAACATTCTGTCAGCCTTCTTAATGGCTTCTGAAAACTGTTGGAAAGTCGATAGCTTAGAGTCCACTATGACTCCTAAATCCTTCTCATAAGGTGTACTCTCGATTTTCATTTTTCATTGTATATTCAAACCTAACATTTTTACTTCCTATGTGTAATACTTTACATTTACTCACATTAAATTTCATCTGCCACAAATCTGCCCAAGCCTGCATGCTATCCAAGTCCTTCTGTAATGATATAATGAATTCCAAATTATCTGCTAATCCACCTATCTTGGTATTATCTGCAAACTTAACCGGCTTGTTACTTATATTCCTATCTAAATCATTTATATATATATTAAAAATAGCAGCGGCCCTAGCACTGACCCCTGTGGAACACCACCCTTAACATTGGCCAGTTCTGATGAGGTTCCTCACACCATCACCCTCTGCTTCCTGTGTCTGAGCCAATTCTGCACCCATCTAAAAACATCACTCTGAACTCACACTTCTTTTAATTTGATGCCCAACCTCTCATGTAGCACCTTATCAAATGCTTTCTGAAAGTCCAGATAAATAATATCATATGCTCCACTTTGATCATATCCTTTTGTTGCCTCCTCATAGAATTCCAGCATGTTAGTAAAACACGACCTCCCTCTTCTGAACCCATGCTGACTGTTCAGAATAACTCCTGTCCTTGCCAGGTGTTGCTCAATCTTATCCTTAATAATTCCTTCCATTAATTTTCCTGTGATGCATGTTAAGCTTACTGGCCTATATAGTTGCTTGGATCTGCCCTGTCACCCCTTTTATATAATGGGATGATATTTGCCATTTTCCAGTCCTTTGGAATCTCTCCAGTGTGCAGTGACTTCCTAAAAATATGTGTCAAGGGTTTATGTATGTACTCGCTAGCCTCCTTAAGAACTCGAGGGTAAATATTATCTGGTCCTGGTGATTTGTTTGATTTCAGCTTATTTAATCTGAGCAGCACTTCTCCCTCTACAATTTCCAAATCCTGCAGTACCTCCTTTGTAGTCCCAATTACCTCTAGGAGGTTATCCACTTGCTCACTTGTAAACACCTCAGAAAAATGTAAGTTTAGGGCATCTGCTATTTCACTGTCTGTATCATTTAATTCCCCTTTACTATTTCTGATCCACTTGATCTCCTCCTTGACTGTTCTTTTACTACTAAAATACTGAAAGAATCTCTTAGGGTCGTCTTTCGCCTTATCTGCTATATTCCTCTCCAACTGTCTTTTAGCCTCCTTGATATCCTTCTTGATGGTTGCCCTCATGTTCTCATATACTCTACGATTCACTTTGCAGTCATTAGTCTTATATGCCTTATAAAGCAGTTTTTTCCTTTGCAACTTCTTTTTTAAATCTTTATTAATCCACCGTGGGTTTTTTTTTTAGTTTCCTATTAATTCCAAATTTAGCTATGTATCTGTCCTGCATTACATGTAAAACATTTTTAAACCTGTTCCACTGCTCCTCGACTGTGTCTACACTTAAAACCTTATCCCAGTGTATCCTACTTAGACATTGTCGCATCTGCTCAAAATTAGCCCTACCAAAGTTCAACAACAATTTTAGTCTTTGCATCTGTACTCTTACAAAATACTGAGAATTGTATTACATTATGGTCACTTGACCCTAGTGGTTCAATCACTTCTACACCCTCAATTCTATCCTGATTATTACAAAATACTAAATCCAGACAGGCTTCACCCCTTGTTGGTGCTTTAACATGCTGTGTTAAAAAACAGTCACTGATTACTTCTAAAAAATCCTGGGGCCTCATGTATAACGCCGTGCGTAGAACTCACACTATAACATGGCGTAAGCACAAAAGCGGGAATGTGCGTACGCACACAAAAATCCAGATGCAGGAATCTGTATGTACGCAAACTTCCACGTTCTTCCGCTACATAAATCCCGATCAGCGTGAAAAGTAACGCACGTGCATGCGCCTTCTGTCCCGCCCCAACTCCTCCCAGAATTACGCCTCTTTGAATATGCAAATCAATATAAATAGCCTTCTGTGAAAAGACAATGGGAAAAGCATGGGGGAAAATATAAGAATTTCAGCGAATGCCAAGTGGAGGCAAAGGAAAAACGTACTATTTGTTGGTTTAAACAGTGGTATAATCAACAAAAGGAAGTTGATCGAGTGACAGAGTGTCGGAGAAACTCGAAAGCCCAAGTTCACAAAGTCGCACAATGCCCGAAATAAAAAAGAAGTCGCATATCAAAGTTGCCGTGAAAAGGCGACTCGTAGCGGATCGTCTGAGTGTCATATGAAAGCTTATTAGGGTACAGACAAAAAAAATAGGCACACAGTGGGAAAAAAGCACGAAATGTCAACTTTAATCTCGAAATTTCCACTTTAATCACGTAGTTTATTTTGCCATTAAAGTAGAACATCATAAACTTCATCTTAAAATTGTTTAATTTACTAGTTTCTCAAATCCCATCGTAACTAAATTAGCACATTAAATGCTTTGTTCTGTATTTGATCTTCTATGTGCTCTATGTGTGTGAATCACTACCTGCTTCTTAAACGGGCTTTTTCTTTCTCCGACAGGACACATAATCCATTACATTCGTGATATTACAGCTCTCTGAATAATTAAAATACTGAGATGTATACGTGATATCTTTTTCATGATGATAGGAATGAAAGCATGTTATTAAACATGGGAACACGGTGGCGCAGTGCTTGTTCATATCTCACACAAGAGGCTTGCTGCGCCATGCGCAACCTTCGATGAAATAATTTATTACAGAAGTACTGTCTCTTTCAAACATGCTAACCTCCAATTCCTGTCCTTACTTTTCTTTCTCCAAATACCCAATCGCCACACAGTCAGCTCTGTAATAGACGTGAAGCCATTTGTAAGCTTAGAACGCTGATTCTTCAAAACTTTTAAGGAACATTGAAATATCTTCGTAGTACATGTTTAATTATTCTATCCGTCTATCCTTCCAGAGTCACGTCAGCACCAGCAAGAATACAACGCAATGCAGGAACAATCTCTGAACTAGCTAGCGCTGTGGCACCGTGTCCTCACATGTTTAATTATTAACAATACAGATTATTTAAATGAAGTTAAAGTTTTATCTGTATAATATAATCAACATATTTTGCTGCATTTCATCTTAAAAATAATATCGTCATCATACATAAATACGCGCTTTATAAAGTGGCGCAGGTTGTAGAATATTATAACTGTAGTGCATGTTCACAGTAAGGTGATTGTATTTATAAGTACAAACAGTTCTACAAGGAGCACTTGATGGACTGATTGAGTGCGTTTATAGTTCTTGGGATGAAACTTTTTCTAAACCACGAAGTCCGTACAGGAAAGTCTCTGAAACGTTTTGCCATGGCTCAGGCAGCGTCTGCTTCATGCTGTATACCGATAATTCTCTTTCCAATTAGCTGCTGCTGTGATTCCCCACTCAGATACAGTGATATAAATACTCCAAGTGATGCAGTGAGTAATATGGAAAAAGATGATCTGCTGTGGCAACCCTTAACGGGAGCAGCTGAAAGAAGAAGAAGATGCATTGAGAGTAACGCTAAAGCAGTTATGGTATTTGGAATACTATGGCTATTCCCTGGACCATTATATTGCTGCAGGTTAATTATAATCAGATGCATTACACTAATAAAAAATATGCAGCTAGTTTCAGTGTATTTATAAAGCCGCGTCAGGAATGTGGATCTAAGAAAGAAAGGGTGACCACAGAGGAACAGTAGCACTGCTTTGACGCAGGGTGCCGCCAGTCTGCAAAACCGAGCGGAGAAATTGCGTACGCCAGGGCATGAGGTACCGTGGAAATGTGCGTGGCTTTACGCCAAGTTTAGGTTTTATACATCGCAATTTGAGTGTGGAAACGTTTGTACACAACATTTCTGTGCGTACGCACCGTTTATACATGAGGCCCCTGCTCTTGTGCTCCTCCATCTGTAAGGTTATCCCAGTTAATATTTGGGTAATTAAAGTCCCCCATGACTATAACATCTCCCTGTAAACTTGCCTTTTTGAAATTTCTAAAAAGATGTGTGTTGAAATTACTGTCTGAAGTGGGTGGTCAATAACACACTCCTAAAATAAGACCTCTTTCTCTAATATTTTCCAGGCGAAGCCACATGTCCTCACTAAGATGGGGCTCATCATTCAGCTGAAGAGGACTTACATTTAAATCCTGTTTGGCATAAACAGCAACCCCACCTCCTTTTCTGTTCTGTCTATCCTTCCTAAAAAATGTGTATCCCTCTATGTTACACTCATCCCCATCTTTGTTATTTAGCCAGGTTTCCGTTATTGCTATAATATCATACTTATGCTCTGCTACATACAACTCCAACTCACTTTCCTTATTTTTGATATTTCTAGCATTAAGGCAAGCTATTTTTAATGTGTTACTCCTTCTGCATTTAAATGTTTGCTTAGAATTTGCATTTAAATGTTTGCTTAGAATTTACATTACTATGCATTTTTATTTCTACACCATTGTTTGTTCTTCCATGTATAGATCTAAACCTGGCCTGTCCTAAACTCCCTGCCCCCGCATTCCCTAGTTTAAACAATCCTCAACTAGCCTACACATACGCCTCCCCAATACATTGGTGCCCCTCCAATTCAGATGTAACCCGTCACGGCGGAACAGGTCCCATCTGTTCCAAAAGGAATCCCAATGCCCCATAAACCTATACCTTTCTACCCTGCACTAAGATTTGAGCCACGTGTTAAGCCTTCTAATCTCCTCAATCTTACCTGGACTGGCGCGTGGCACAGGCAGAACTTCGGAGAAGACTACCTTGTCAGTTCTGCTCCTCAGCTTGGCACCTAACTCCTTGAATTTGGATCACAAAACTGACAGACTACCCTTATGTATGTCATTTGTTCCAACATGGACATTGACAACTGGATCCACCCCCGCTCTGGCCAAGAGCTTGTCCACCCTTCCAGGGAGGTCTCTCACCTGTGCTCCCGGAAGGCAACACACCGTGTGAGACTCTCTCTTTCTGGAGCACAATCCCCCTAATGATTGAGTCCCCAACTATCACTACCTCTCTCTTTTTGGGAACTGGTTTTGAGGTGGCCTGTTGGGGCTTCTCATCCCTGCCTACCACCTCAGAATTATTAGAAACACCGTCCAGCTCCGTAAGGACATGATAACGGTTTGACACTTCTAATTCTGGGGTTGATGCCCCCGGACAGTGTGCACCCTTTACCTTACGCCTTGTGACTGTGACCCACCTATTTCTGCCTGTCTGGTCTGGAATCTCCTCCCGGGCCACCTTGGGGGTGCACACTATCTCTCTAAAGGACACCTGAGCCAAGTCCGCCAATTCTCTATTACAACACAGGTCAGCCAACTCCTCTTCCAGTTCAGCGACCCTGAGCTCGAGGTGCTGGATCAGCTGGCATCTCTTGCAGATGTAGCCCTCATAGACAACTGGCTCTTCCAAACCATCATCTAAAAAGTCCAACATCCAAGAGGACTTGCATTGCACTGGCCTCATTATTAAAATTTGATTTGGGATTAGAAAAACTGCCTTAACTTTTTTTTTCCTAAATTACATTTCTTCTTCTTTCAGCTGCTCCTTAACTTAAATGGTAACACTAAGATCTGCTACAGATATTTTACACCTTTTCCCCTTAAGCTCCTGTACTGTTCTTCCTATAAGCTGCCAGCTATTTGTCTTTCTATGAAGTTAACTTTACATTTCTCTATCTCTTCTCCTAACTTTGCACTCCTCTTACTTATAAGCTCTCCACTTGCACTGTTTGTATTCCCCCGTATTAATGAACCCTTACGCTGTCGCCCACTTAACCGCTCTACCTCTGGACCGCTAAGGACTGTTTAATCTAAAATAAACAAATAAATAAAACTTTACTAACTTACTTGCTCCTTCAGCCCCTTGTGACTGATCGGCGTCTTAATGCTGGCCGCTTACCTGCGCACCGCTGAGCCTTCCCCTTTTACTGCTTTGAAGTCAGCTGCAGCCTTTTTTTTCCTTTAAACTAAGGAATCACTGTTACGATGATGCGGTTATTTGTTGAGTTTTAATAAAGTTTATTGATTATTTATGGGAGGATGAAGGAACAAACGTGGAAAAAAAAGTGTAGAAGAAAAAATAAAAAGTGTTCTGGGGTAGCTCAGTGCTGTATCTTCACCATTGTGTTATAAAAGAAATAAGACACAATTGCCAAGAAGTCCATAAACAGGGGTGACCATCTCTGTGTGCATTCCCACACATCAAGGACTTAGTCTGCTGTGCTACCAAGGTCATCTGCAAGCCAAGAAGAACTGAAGCTGAATTCTGGTAAGGAGAATAGTGGACTGTCTACACCCACTCTTACAATACTAATAATCCAATTGTCCATCAATCATTCAGAATATGTAACCAATGCAGAAAGTACTTATCTGTTGCTCCATTACATGATAATCTCCTTTTTCTATGGTTACAAACCTACACCGGATTTAATGTTTGAAAAATATCTAGGATTAAAACACTTAGAGAATTGTATATAGATAATGTCTTTGCATCTTATGAACAATTACGCTTCAAATCTAACTCAACTAATCAACACAATTTTTCCACTACTTTACATTCAGAAACCTTGCTAAAAGGAACCAGCCCAATTTTCCACACCTCCCATCGATTTCTATTCCAGAAGTAATACTGATCAGTCTTAAAGACTCAGACAGCATCTCAATAAAATATAAAAACATATCAAAGTCTCTTCCTTTCAAAGATCCTAGGGCACAGAGGGGAAAGGATCTTTCACTTAACGTCTCTGAAATGGAATGGAAGGCATACATGCATAGAATACACTGTAGCTCAATATGTGCAAAGCATTCAATCATTCAACTTAAAATCTTTTATCAATCACATTTAACCCGTTTAAAATGGTCCAAAATGTGTCCAGCCCAAGATTCAACCTGTGAATGTTGCAGTCTAGTTCTAGCCTCACTGAGCTGAGTTCTCAATGCAGATTGACAAATATAGGAGAACCTTCAATTTATAATGTCGGAATAATTGCACAACACAGTTAGAAATACAATAATTTGCGCCATTTAGCATACATTTATAAATATTATAATTCATAACATGCTCTGTATCTTTATATTTCGAAAGGTCCCAAATTAATTAGATAGTCTTTGGCTAACATATTATCATCACACTAGATGTGTTACCCATCGGAGACGGGGTTAAAACTTAGTAATCAATGTAGAACTCAGAGTTAATGTTTGCAATGCATATTTCTCTTCTGCATGCCATTTGGTATGGGATTCGTAAAAGTAGTGTTAATGTTTGTGATGTGCCATGTATTGGAGACATGACATCTGGATAGACATACAGACAGACACACAGATACTTATCCTTTTATTAAGGTGGATAGAAACATATTATATATAATACTAGTTAAAAGTTTAAATGTCATATAATCTCATCATTTCCATGGTGAATGTGCCGGAAGGATTTGGTACAGAAACTACATGAAAGGTGCGATGGGCTGGCGCCCTGCCTGGGGTTTGTTCCTGCCTTGCGCCCTGTGCTGGCTGGGATTGGCTCCAGCAGACTTCTGTGACCCTGTGTTAGGATATAGCGAGTTGGGAAATGACTGACTGACTGACTACAGGAAAGGCAAACTCAGAAACACTCACAAATGAACACAGAAATTTTTTACCTAACAGTGACTTTAGCTTAGGCTGATAATGTTCAATTGCTCAAGTTTTCCTCAAAGCACATCCTTCACAACTAATATTTCTTTTCTGTGTTTTTTTTTTATTTTTCTATTTTGGTTATTCCTTCATATGATAATAGAGCAAAAAATGCACACAATATTCCAGATGTCTTACAAATGAATTATACATCTTTACCAGCGGCATTTCTGTATTTCTGTGCAGGCCACAACTTCACCAGATGTTCTGTAAAATGAGTAATACGCTTTCTTAAGTAATTTAACTTATTATTAAAATGTTTATAACACTCTTCAACTTTGTGCTTTTAAGCTTTTTTTTCAATTTCACATCTTACTCTCAGTGTTACTTTTGTGGAATGTATAACTGTCTGTGTCTTAGGTGCTGCCAGGCTTCTTTTCTCTAAAGTGGCTAGAGGGCTAGCTCTATTGTCCCAGCAGTGTTATAGGTATACTCTTGTTTTATTTTATTTTTATTTTAATCTTGTGTTTGCCCTTCCAGTTTGAGCTTTTTCCAGTCAGAGCTTTACATCACTAGCCAGAAAATAAGTATGAGAAGTCCAGAGTAATTTTCCTTTAATGGTAGCCATACTAGTTTTAAAAAAGAAAGCAGATCAATATCAGAAATACATGAAAGACATCACACTACTGAGAATACATCTGGCCAGCATCTAGATCTTTAGCCAGTGCTGAGGAGGATCAGTCAATGGAACTAAATTTGAAAAAGTGTATAATAATATTATAAAGTATCTACCAATACTCTTTTTTTAAGAAAATTACTGTCTCACTGAGTCATTACATAGAGTACATCTCTCTCTCTCTCTATATATATATATATATATTGTGATGGACTGCCGGGGATACTGCCCGCACGGGACGCCCTTTATAAGAGAAGACCGGGGGAATGGGCGTACTACCAGGAGTACCTTCCCCGGGACACAAGAGGGCACATCCCCTGGGTTTACATTGGGGATTTGGAGCTCAGAAGCTCAACCATGGAGGTCCATGGTCATTACCAGGGGGCACCTGGACCAGCTCCAGAGTCTGGGCATACAGCACTTCCACCACACCCGGAAAGTGCTGCCGGAGGTTAATCATGAGACACCTGGAGCACTTCCGGGTGCACTATAAAGGAAGGCTACCTCACTCCATTTAGGGGCCAGAGTCGGGTGGAGGAGGACGAGGTTGCGAGTGAGGAGTGGAGGTGGCAAAAGAAAGGATTGAGTTGAGTATATTGGAGTTGTGTGCAGGGCATTGAAAATTAATAAACATGTGTGTTCTGGACATTCTGGGTTTGTGTGTCTGTCTGTAGCCAGGCAATCTTCTACAATATATATGTATATATATATATATATAAAATACCCAACGTCTGCATGTCTGTCCGCTTTTCACAAGAGAAGTACTTAACGGATTTAGATCGGGTTTTTTCCTGTAATTTGCTCGAACATTCTGGTTGATTTTGCGACCTCTCTCATAGTGCTATGTATCATGGTTTACTTGCGGTACCGATTTATTTGCGCGAATCCGAGAGAGATGTAGCGGGCCGAGGGGAGGGGGGGCGGGGCCCTCCTCACTCACGTGCCAGCCTTGGGGCATATCTTGCATCCATTTAGCTAGCGAACAAGAGAACTATTGAATGGATTTAGATCAGGCCTTTTCCTAGAATTTGCTTGAACATTCTGGTTGATTTTGCAACTTCTGTCATTGCGCTAAGAATCATAGTTTGGTTGCAGGAGCGATATATTCGCGCTAATCCGAGACAGAGGCTGGGGGCTGAGAGGAGGGGGAAGTGTCAAGTCAGGAGTGGGGAGCCGGGCAGGGCACTCCTCACTAATGCGCCAGCCTCCACTTGAATCACTCTATCGCCACTTTTTGGAGCAGGCCTTGCCCCTGCTTAGCTAGCTGTTTATTTATTGATTTTTAAAGTTTGTCCTGTTTCATTACTACATGGGCGAAGACATGGGGAACAGCTAGTGTGTGTGTTTGTGTATATAACAGACTTATTTTATATATAGCCATACCCCAGAACCCATACACCAGCCATCAGTTTTACTATTTTTTCGTAGCTCAACTGAGCCAATGCTGCCTGTCTGGTCCTTTCAACATGGAAAACTCATCAAGACAAACTTCTGACAGGCAATTGCCCTGTCATTTTTCTTGTTATCTTTTTTTCATCTATTCCTATATCCCCAAATGCTTTGCCCCATTCCTTTTAACTTGTGGCAACCCAAGCTGATTCTGGTTAATCACCCTGCATTTTTCTTCCTGTAATTAACTTTACACAGGTAATTGCATGCACTCACCGATGAGCAGCTCATCCAACGTGGTTAAGCAACTGAGAAGTTAAAACAATTAAATAAACTGACACATTAAAACACCTCATGAAACGACTTGCAGCACTCCAACATCAAGTGGAATTTTGTAAACCTATTCTTGTATATTCATTGGTGTCTTACCTGAAGGGTGGCTTAAGGTAACCATTGTCTCTACTTCTCTTTGCATGACATCCTGTTATGTGCCTTTTTTTTATACCGCTTTGCTAAGTTTCATTGCAAATTTATTGCTCAAAAAGTTTACTAATGAAGACTGTGCTCTTAGAATATGTCAAAGTGAATAGAATTTATGGTTTTCAACATTTACCTTCACCTTCCATACCTCATACTAGGCACACATGTTAATCATAATGTTATTTTTACCCTCTAATTCTACTTATCCATTTAAAATTTCCTGTCTCTTCAAAGAATTAGCATTTTGTTTCCATAATGAATGCTTTCATCCATAAAGGCTTACATATTTTAGTACACTTGTATTTACATTTCTAAACCTGGAGGACCTACAGATTAAGTGACTTGGTCACTGTTACATAGCAAGTCAGAGAATTGAAGGAGTATACTTGAGGATTTCAATACAAGGCCTTACCTGGCAGATCATGCTGCTTACACTTTAGATCTTTGTTCCACATTTCTGCTTAATGATCTTTTAAAGCTTAGTATGCATACAAACTTGGGTGAAATCCAGACTTGTGCAAACATAAATATTACTTACACACTTCTTAGTGCATACAGTATATCTGTTCACCTGCGTTCATGTTCTGAAAATGGTTGTTACGAGAAGATTCCCGAAACACAACAGGCCCAGGCTCTCGATAACTTTGAAATTGGGTTACAGGATTTCAACAAAAGCACAATCAAAGGAAAGCAAAAAGAGAATATTGTGAGAGATGTTATTAAGTATTATTATGTTGTTATTGTCTGGAGAGAATGTACCAGCATGTACTGTATTTTGGACACTATGCTATTTATGTTATCTTTTTGAACATTCTTATATGGACTCAAACTCTGCCTTTTCCTATTATAAGCATTAGGGACTTTAATTAAAAGTAATTTAGCATGTACTTTTGGATTATATCATTTCTGTTACTTATGTTTTTATATTTTTTTTAATATTTTCTATATTTTTGTTATTGCATTTCTTTCTTTTACTCCTTGTAAAGCACTTTGAGCTGCACTTTCGGTATGAAAATGTGTTGTATAAATAAGTGTTGTTGTTGTCAGTCAGTCAGTCATTCTCCAACCCGTTATATCCTAACACAGGGTCACGGGGGTCTGCTGGAGCCAATCCCAGCCACCACAGGGTGCAAGGCAGGAACAAACCCGGGCAGGGTACCAACCCACTGCAGGACACACATATACACCCACACACCAAGCAAACACACTAGGGACAATTTAGGATCGTCAATGCACCTAACCTGCATGCCTTTGGGCTGTGGGTTGAAACCGGAGCACCCAGAGGAAACCCACGCAGACACGGGGAGAACATGCAAACTCCACGCAGGGAAGACCCAGGTCTCCTTACTGAGAGGCAACAGTGCTTGTTGTTGTTGTATGGATAGTAATTAGGTATTTCATTTTTGAAAGTTTGGATTTGTCAATTAATCCTTCACTTTCAAAATGTATTGCCAACTTTTTTATGTACCCTGGCATTTAACAAACATGAACACTGGTGAAAGTTGAATGAAAGTATTTGTTCTTAAATGTGTTAATTCTGTAAACAGCAAACCAGTACTGAAAATACTAAACTTGAACCCTTTGAATTTTGGTTTCAATGATTTCACAAATGAGTTAACTAAAATGAAGGCAAAAGTGTTGCTTGAGAAGTGAGCTTCAGCAGCAATAATTGGCTTCTCTTTAAGAAACTGGATTGAAACAAAAACCTACAGCCACAGTAGTCCTCCAGGACTGAATTGAGGACCTCTGCCATAACACAATCTGTTAATCAGTAACCTTTGTGTTCTCAAACTAAAGTATTAGGTTTAATGCAAATCTAACACTTTATATCTTTTGTAATGATAATTACCTGTCATGAAGAATGGTAGTATATGTGCAGTTATTGGTGTCAACGCTAGAATGTGTGGAGATAAAAGGTAAAAAGGAGCAGCAAAGTACAACAAAATCCTGTTGGAAAACTTCTCAAGCTGCAAACTTTGGCAGAATATTGTTTTTTTCCTGCTGCCAAATGATTAAAAACCAGGAGGTCATCTGTAAAACATAACATCTGTTATAGGTGTTCATGCATCTCTTAAAGACTCACCTTGTCCTGACAGTGTCCATTTAAGCTTTAAGTGCAAAGAATGTATGTTAGCACAAAGAAATAAGAGTTAGGGGCAGTATTAATTGGTATGGTGGACAGCAAGACATGGCAAAATCCCAAGGTTATGAAGGAGAATATATAGTCTAACAGTAAAAAGAACTATAAAAGCAAAAACAAATTGAAAAACTCAAAAAATATGACAATGAACATAATCTGTGACTGTGAAAAGTCATCTTATGAATGATAGCAATTAGGGCTAAAATGGATCACATTTGATGGAGGAGTAATTGCTGTTGCCACATAGGGATAAGTGAGATATGGGGTAAAGTGTCTGATCAAAAAGGAAATGCAGTATTTCTCTCCCTTTTAGGAATGGCTTTAAGACACAGTGAACCAACCATTTAAGAGCCCAGAGAAAGAGAACAAACCTTAGACTAATTATTTCTCAAACTGTTTTTAAAAAAGGTCTAGTAACAAACCTGACCATATTCAAATATTCTCAACTTTAGAGTATCCCCATGCACCCACCTAAGTGGATGAGGTAGGGTACAAAATTTCTTAAGATAAGAAAATTCCCAGCCTGTTACTTTCCTGAGAATAGATGGATTGTGACTCCAATGATGATATGTTCTTCTGCAATGATGCCATATTACCAAACTACTCCTCCTCCTCCAGTACTTCCTGTTAATTTCCTTCACTTGTAAAGAGATGTGTGCTTCTCTCAGCCTTTATATAAACTTCTATGTACTTTCTTTTTTTTCATTTCACAAGTTTATATTCCAACTTCTCTACATTTTTTATTCTACTCCTCGTTTTTAGTCTGGTTTCTAGCTTTTTTCTGGTTTCCCTTTTGCTGTATCTTTTGGGTAGTGTGGCACCAGTTTCTTATGTTTGTGAAAGAGCACAACTGAGAGTAGGTATATTGTTGAAAATAAAGAGTACACGTTATTATAAACAACAGTTCAGGGTACATGATGCTTTATTTTGTGGCAGACTGCTGTTAACTACCTTCCACACACAAGTGAAGTCTCTTTTAAAGACACACTTGGCAATTATAGACTTGTATTTAGTGTCACAGCTAAAATGATGACATTTTCTCTGTCTGTATACACCACACATTGTGTTATATTTTTTTCTTGTCTTTTCCTTGATTAGGTCTCTTCAGCTTCTAATCTTATTTAATTTTTTCCATGCTTAGCTGGCTCCATACATTACATTTTTCTGTACCTTTTTTTTAATAAAGGAATTATATCACATTGGTACTTCTCACTGTCACCAGGTTCTTTATGTCCTTTTCTCACATAAAGTATGTGTCTGTTGTTGATTTCTTGCAAAAGCTTTATCCTGCTGTTTCATTTTCCTGTTTCATTATCACAGATCTGTTTGTCATAATTTTACAAACTAATAAGTAACAGTAAAAATAATAACACTACAGTTTCAATTTCCTGCTAAATCTGTACTTCTCCTTTTGCATGTGAAGTCATTACAATTCATAATAAATGCATTCAGCAGGACATTTTAAAGACTTAATCGCAGCCTCCACTGTTTCTATTGATTCTATGTCAAAGATAAGAGCTACTTTCTCTGGCTTATTCCCCATCAAATGTTTTTATGCTGTATTTACAGTGCCTATAAAAGTATTCACCCCTTGGAAGTTTTCACATTTGTTATACATCACTGAACCAGAATAGATTTCATTTGGCTTGTTAGACATTCATTAACATTAATTTCAAAGTGAAAACAGATCTCTGCAAAGTGGTCTAAATTGATCACATATATTAAATACAATATAATTGATCACATAAGTATTCACCCAATTTAAAATGATGCACCTAAATCATAACTGATATAGCCAGTTGTTTTTTGAAGTCACATAATTAGTCAAATGGTCACCTGTCTGTAGTCAAGGGTTTTCAGTTGATTGCGGTATAAATGCTCCTTATCTAGAGGTCCAAATTATGGTGAGTCAGTATGGTGGCCTAACCTATGCAATGACGACCAAAAAGCAAGTGTGGAAAGGGGATTGAACAGCAAAAGTTAGAGAATGGAGACAAGAAACTATCCCAGTCACTGAATATCCCTTGGAGTCCAGTTAAACTGGTCATTAAGTAATGGAAATTGGATGGCACATGTGTAAATCTGCTAAGAGCAGGTTGTCCACAAAAGCTGAGTGATTGTGCAGAAAGGAGAGTAGTGAGGGAGGTCTCCAAGAGACCTATGATAACTCAGTTACAGTGGAGAAGACTGGAAAGACAATGCATATATCAACTGTTGCCTGGGTGTATCAACAAAGCTTTATGTGAGACTGGCAAACAAAAAGTCACTGTTTAAAAAAAAAAGCAGACACAACATCTCAGGTAGAGTTTGCCAGAAGGAGCATGGAAGACTCTGAGATCAACCGGAAGAAGGCTGTATAGTCTAATGAGACCAAAATTGAGCTTTTTGGCCATCAGATTAAACACACCATCCCCTTTATGAACCATGATATTGGCTTAATCATGTTGTAAGGATGCTTCTCTGCAGCATCCCCTGGAAGTCTTGTGAGTGTAAAGTTAATGCATCAAAATGAAGGAAACCCTGGAGGACAATCTGATGACTCTGCAAGAAACCTGCACCTTGGGAGAAGACAATGGACCCCAAGCATAAAGCCAAAGCTACACAAGAATGCTTAAGAAAAACAATAATGTTTTGGAGAGACCAAGTCAGAGTTCTGGGGCCTCATATATAAACGGTGTTTCCACACACGTTGAGATGAATGAAAACTAAACATGGTGTAATGACACATATTTTCACAGCAGTCTCAGACCATGCCTATGCAAGTTTCTGCTTGGGTTTGTAAACAGGCTGCACCCAGTGTCAAAGTAGTGCTCCTGTTTCTCTGTGGTTTCCCTTTCTTTTTTTTATTCTAATCCATGATGTGTGCTTTATCAAATACACCAAAATTAGTTGCATATCATTTACAAATTTAAAGCACTAAATTTTAACACATTTTTAACAGTATAATGGTCCACAGAATGGCTAAACTATTTCAACTACCATGGCTGTTTTAGCATTGTTAGAAGACATCGCAAATGGAAGAATTAGAAGAACTCATGTACTGTATTTAGAGATCATACTGATTTCTTGTCCCTTGATAATGACTGGCTTCTACAGTTGATTTAGTTTCCAAGAGCTCTTCTCTTGGAGTTTTGTGCTGAACTGCAGTCAGCTTTACAAAGGAAGACTTTAAGGAATTGTGCTCTACCTGTTCCTTTGCAAGTTCTGTCCACTCTCAGGTTTTTAGCCTCAGGAGCTTTTCAATGTGAACTGACTGACCGATCGGGTATTTCTCAGACATCACTGAGTTGCACCAAGACAGCTGTATGTGATGGTTTTATCCACCTGTCATCCAGATATATAAGATTTCCTTACACCGTGGTTGAACAGGCAAACATCAAAGCAAAATTCAAAACAACGTCCATTTTTCTAAATGTAATCGCCGCAATCGACTGTACCCACATTGGTATAAAGGCACCTTCAGAGAATGAATTTGCTTATGTAGATAGAAAGCATTTCCGTTCTATTAATGTGAAAATAATCTGTGATGCAAAAATGTGACTCATTAATGTTGTGGCGAGATATATAAGTGTCTTGACAATAATTAAAGCATCTCGCTGCTCAAACCATGTGAGCCCCAGAATTCTTCCATCTCCTCCAGTGGTAGTGACAACCAGACGGTGGGCTGCAACTCACCTTTTCACATCAACTTTGATCTCTGACCCCTTTTATTTTATTTTGGGCACTGTGCAACTTTCTGAACTTGAATATTTGAGTGCCTCCACCATGCTGTGACACTTCATCAATTCCCTTTTGTTGCTTATACCACTGCTTAAGCCACCAAATAGTACATTTTTCCTTGCCTCCATTTCACTGAGCAGAACCTCCATTTCTCATTCACTGAAATTCTTCTCTTTTACACATGCTTTTGCCATTGTCTTTTAACAAAACACTGAATGGAAGGGGCTAATTATATTAATTTGCAAATTAAAATGTTGGAGTGGGGCTGTAGGTTCGTGCATGTGCAGTAAAATTCAAGTTGATTGTGATTTATAAAGGGAAGGTGCATAGAACTTTGCTTATGCAGTTTTATGCATCTGAATATTTTTGTACATATGCTGATTTCTAGTTTTGTTTGTGCATCATGTTTTAGTAATAATTCTATGCAAGGTGTTATACTTGAGGCCCTTGATCTCAATCCAATTAAGTATTTATGGCTGAACCTGAGAGAGGTTGTTCACTAATGATCTCCATGCAACCTGACTGAGTTTGGCAGTTTTGCAAAGAAGAAAAAAGAAAAACTGCAATGTCCAGATGTGCAGAGCTAAGAGAGACCTGCGTACACAGACTTAAGGCTGAAACGGCTGACATTGACATACTAATTTGAGAGGGATGAGCACTTATGTGATCATTTGTCTTGTGTTTTATACTTGTAATTAATTTAGACCATTTAAAGAGAGATTTGTTTTCACTTTGACATTAAAGGGTCTTTTTCTGTTGATCAGTGTCAAAAAAGCCAAATTAAATCGATTCTGATTAAATATTGTATAACAATAAAATGTGAAAACTTCCAAGGGGTGAGCACTTAATTTTATAGGCACTGTATATCCTTAATATTTTTTTAATTAGCATCAGTCAGTGAAAAACAATATAATGGTGCACAGATTATTGCTGCTGCTGCCGCCCCACAGATTCAGAAATATGTTACTCATGTGGTTACTGTGGTATAGATTCTGCGTGTTGTACCTTTATTCATGTGAGTATTCTTCCAGTACTTTATTTTTTTCACATTTCCTAAATAAATCATCTGTGGCAGAGCGACGGGCACTGAGCAGGCTCTTGTCAATCATGGAGAATCCACGGCATCCACTGAACAGTATCATCTCCAGACAAAGGAGCAGCTTCAGCAACAGACTGCTGTCACTGTCCTGCACCACTGACAGACTGAGGAGATTGTTCATCTCCCAAACTACCCGGGAGAGTAAATGTTAACATTATACAAAATTAGTGTATTATACCTGCATTTTTATCACTCTTTAATTTAATATTGTTTTTTTTTATCAGTATGCTGCTGCTAGAGTATGTGAATTTCCCCTTGGGATTAATAAAGTATCTATCTATCTATCTATCTATCTATCTATCTATCTATCTATCTATCTATCTATCTATCTATCTATCTATCTATCTATCTATCTATCTATCTATCTATCTGTATATTGTGGCACACGGCTGGGGGTGGTACCCAGCCGGGACGCCCAGGAGGACCTGCCTCCTCCAGACCACGAGGGGGTGACTGCCCTGGTTGCTTTGGGGACCACGGGTACAGAGCTTTGAAGCTCAGCCCTGTAGGGGCCCGTGGTCACTGCCAGGGGGCGCCCCGATGCCTGAGGAGCCCTGGACCTCAGCACTTCCGTCACACCCGAAAGTGCTGGGGGGAAGAGGATTGGGGGCACCCAGAGTGCTTCCAGGTGTGCAGCCGGCACTTCCACCACACTGGAGAGTGCTGGTGGAAGATTGCCGGGAGGCACCTGGAGCACATCCGGGTGGGTATAAAAGGGGCCGCCTCCCTCCATTCGGGGGCTGGAGTCGGGAAAGAAGGAAGGACAAGGTCTTGGAGGAGGCAAGGAGGCGGCCTGAAGACAGAAAGGCATTTTTTTGAGAGCCTGGATTGAGGGTGATTGGTGCTGTGGCACTGGGGTTTGTGTGTGTTTCAAGACTTGTAAATAGTGTAAATAAACGTGTGTGGTGACTTTAAATCATGTCTACCTGTCTGTGTCTGGGCTGCATTCCACACTATCTATCTATCTATCTATCTATCTATCTATCTATCTATCTATCTATCTATCTATCTATCTATCTATCTATCTATCTATCTATCTATCTATCTATCTATCTATCTATCTGCCTGGTTGAGAGATTAACAACATTAACCTGCCCAAATCTGAGTGAGTATGTAGTGTGCTGTATCTGAATCTATCTTTGTATCTATCTATCTGTATCTATCTTTGTCACTATGCCCTTTAATAGTCCTGAATCCCATCAAGTCTTGATTGCTTTCCCCGGAGTCTTCTGGGGCAAGGAACATTTCCCTACAAAACTGTAATGCAAAAAAAGCTGGGACAGGAAATAAAAGGATTAATCCACCATGTTTTTAATATACATTATGCTAATAACATACACTTTGATATGAAAATACTGTTAAATGCATTTTGTCCGTGTCCATGACATTTATTACCCATTTCTAGCGTTTTAATAATAAGATGCCAGGGAATGTGCTTAAATCAAATACTAATAACATTAAACTTACCAGGGTAATGATTATCCTAATTCAGGAAGTTTTTTTTTTTTGTAATTTACTTTTCAATCTTTCCTTTTATCTAACCTTCAACAAAATATTGCCAAAAACTAACCTCATTGCTGTTTCTTTGAAATACTTTATGATTCGTTCAGAACTGTAAAATTCTTTGCTCAACTATTTTATCACAATAAAATACACCCATATCCAGAGCATTGCAAGGGCATGGCCAAAGAAAAAATCACAGATTTAGCTAAGAAGATGCAATTCTGCATGTATAACACAGTTTTCTATTGTCCATCCTGCTAGTTTTGTTGCGGCTACTAAAACAATAAATCAGAGTTAAGAAATTCTTCTGCACTGTCAGCAGCAAAATCTCTATAAGCCCTTGAGTAAAACATTCCCCTTTGGTTTCTACAGGAGTCATAATTTTAGACAGTTTTTTAAAAAGTCTAGAATTTCAAATGACCTATGTATAGGTAGTAAATTGAAGAGCTCAACAACCATCTGAATGAATAATTTCTTAAGTTTATAGTTTTAGATTATACTTCTACAGTTTTAACCAAAATGTTATCTTTCATCTAGCACTTCTCACTGAGTAAATATTTCATTATTATCATCATTTTGAATGGCATCAATGAGTATTTTTTTTCAATCTGTTATTAACACAAAATGCAATGTTGCAGTATAGTTAAAAATTATTTTTAATATAAATCACATTACAATAAGTAAAACACTTCAATAATAAGAGCACTGCAGCATCTCAGACATTGACATATTAAGAAGCATAATACTATTAACACCCTAACACTACCCAATTAAACTATCAAAATGAACAAAAAGCAAAGTTTCTCATAAACAAAATCTCGCCATAATGTTCAAAAATAACAGAAAACTATAGCAGCAGCCTCAGCAATAGTGCCCAATACTTCCTAAGGAAATTCTTTTTTTTTTCTTTTTTTTACTAGTTTAATATAACATATTGCTTTTACACAGATTTATCGAATATGGGTTAAGATTCTTCAAGTTGAGTTGACCATTATATCATAGTAGGTATTTTTTATATAATCTGACCCCATTGGTGCTAGTCTAAATAATGCTATTTAATGATTAGGAATAATTAACAATAGGCAAATATTTAAGTGGCAAAATTTCTAATTTCATATATAGAAAACATGTTAATGGAAATGTATAACTTAAATTTAATTGTTGTATGGATGTAAAAACATTGTCAACACTAACTGTTCTGGATAGTGAATTACTTCCAAAATTAAGTACTCTGCAGGTTAAAGAAGGCTGAAAAGTATGATTATCATGCACTGGAAGAGTAGAGAATACCAATTTATCCTTAAAATATTTACAGCATTGATTCAATTTTTTAAACTATTGATGCACTACTGGATACCATTGATACTACTAACTGGCAATAATAATGCAATGCAGAGCAAAGCATATACTGACCAGTTTGAATGCCCTGATTCCTCTGATAGCCTCAATATGTGAACATTCACAACCTGGTAGTAAACAACAAAGTTATAAAATGCCATTCATTTGCTTAAAATGTTGCTATATAATTGGTGGTCTTTTCTGTATCAGATTAACAAAATTATAGTTGAATCTAACTTTCTCAAAAAGAATTTTTGAACATCAAAGCAATCTAGACGGGAACAGGCCATTCAGCCAAACAAAGCTCATCAGTCCTATCCACTTAATTCTTCTAAAAGATCATCATGTCTAGTGTTGAAAGTCCCTAAAGCCCTACTGTCTACCACACTACTTAGTAGCTTATTCCAAATGTCTATGGTTCGGTGTGTATAATTCCTAATGTTTGTGTGAAATTTACCCTTAACAAGTTTCCAACTGTGTCCTTGTGTTCTTGATGAATTAATTTTAAAATAACTGTCTCGATCAACTGTACGAAATTCCCTTCATAATTTTAAACACTTCAATCGTGTCTCCTCTTAATCTTTTACTTAAACTGAAAAGGCTCAGCTCTTTTAATCTTTCTTTATAATTTTTCCCCCGTAGTCTAGAATGAGCTTAGTCGCTCTTCTCAGGACATTTTCTAGTGCTGCTATGTCTTTTTTGTATTCTGGAGACCAAAACTGCACACAGTACTCCATGTGAGGCCTCCTTGACTGTCTCCTCACTTAAATTTGCTCTACCAAAGTTAAACTTAACAGTTTTGCTCTTTGCATCTGCCCTCTTCCAAAACACTGAGAATTGTATTATTTTATGGTCACCTGGCTGTAGTGGTTCAATCACCTCTACACTCTCAATTCTATCATGATTATTACAACATACTAAATCTAGACAGGCATCCCCCTGCATTGGTGCTTTAACATATTGGACGGTCTATAATACACTTCTTAAATAAGACCTCTTTCCGTAATGCTTTCGAGGTGAAGCCACATGTCCTGACAAAGATGGGGCTCATCTTCCTGAAGAGGACTTTCATTTAAATTCTGTTTGATATAAACAGCAACTCCACCTCCTTTTCTGTTCTCTCTGTCCTTCCTAAAAATGTGTATTTCTCTATGTTGTACTCATCCCCATCTTTGTTATTTAGCCAGGTTGCTATAATATCATAATTATGCTACTCTATATACAGCTCACTTGATTCATTTTGATAGCTTGCCTTAATGCTAAAATTATTTTTAATGTGTTACTCATTTTACTTTTACACCAGTCACAGCACACTGCATGATAATGTGCAGTGAATACGCTTGACTTGAGCATTCCTAGTATTCATCCTCTTTCTTTGTACGTTTAGCATTCGTTTGCTCAGAGGTTGATATGCTTGCTGCTTCCTGAGCAGCTCTTCTTTTCTCCACCCTAGTGACCCGCTTCTTCTCTTCTTTTGTTGGCATCTTTTTGCGTTAAAACTGTTTAAGTCAGTGTTTGTGTTGCAATTACTTAGTACTTTTTCCTTAATTTTTCACTTAAGCTGGCACTTAAGTCTTCAATCTGAATCAAGAATGATTTAAGATATAAACAGGTAGATGAAGTGACAGCGAAGGTGGTAGGGATGAGAACGGCACCTGTACGCATGTGCCGCACAGCTGCTCTGGTGGCCACTGCTGAGAGTTGATTCTACAATAAAATAAAAACAAAAAGAGGAATAACCTTTTGCGGTCAATCATCACCCTGAAAGCGGATAGTAGACGTCACGTAGTATATGTGTACCAAATTTTAGGTCAATAGTTTAAACGGTTTGCGAGCTACAGGCGATTTAAAATTGTGGACAGACAAACGGACAGCTCACGGTTTGGGGTTAGCGTATTATATAAGAAGATTTAAACGTTGGGTTAGAATTTACATTACTATGCATTTTTATTTTTATACTATTGTTTGTTCCTCCATCTACATATTCTAAACCTGTCCTGTCTTAAACTCCCTACCCCCCATATCCTAGTTTAAACCATCCTCGACTAACCTATTTATACACCTCCCCAACACATTTGTGCCCCTCCAGTTCAGATGTAACCCATTGTGTCAGGACAGGTCCCATCTGTTCCAAAAGGAGTCCCAATGCCCCGTAGACCTATACCCTTCTACCTTATACTAAGATTTCAGCCACGTGTTAAGCCTTGTAACCTCCTCAGTCTTACCTGTACTGCCACGAGGCACAGGCAGAACTATCTTGTCAGTTCTGCTTCTCAGCCTGGCATGTAACGCTTTAAATTTGGACTACCCTAAATGTATGTTATTTGTTCCAGCATGGATAATGACAACTGTATCCACCCCTGCTCTGGCCAAGTGCCTGTCCACTCTCCCAGGGAGTTCTTCCACCTCTACAACCAGAAGGCAACACACCATGCAAGACTTTCTGTCTCTGGAGCAAACCTGTGCTTCAGTCCCCCTAATGATTGAATCCCCAACTATCACTATGTTTCAGTTTCTGGGAAATGTTTTTGAGGTGGTCCGTTGGGGCCCCTAATGCCTGTCTACCACCTCAGAATCTTCAGAGACACCATCCAGCTTTGCAAGGACCTGAACATTTATTTGACATTTCCAATTATGGACTTGATGCCTCTGAATAGTGTGCACCCTTTACCTTGTATCTTGTGAAAGTGACCCACCTACCTGTACCTGTCCACACCACCTTAAGGATGCACACTATTTGTTTAAAGGACACCTGGGCCAGGCCCACCAATTCTTACTACAACACAGGCCAGCCAACTCCACGTGCAGTTCAGCAACCCTGAGCTTGAGGTGCCTGATCAGCTGGATCTCCTGCAGATGTAGCCTTCGCAGAAGACTGGTTCCTCCAAGCCATTATCTAAACTATCTAAGTCCAACATCCAATGGGACTTGCATTGCGCTGGCCTCATATATTAAAATTTGAGTTGGCATTACTAAAACTACCTTAACTATTTTTTATTATTTTATAAAAATTAAATTCTTTAAATTAAATTGTGAAACAAAAAAAAATAAGCCAAAAAAATTAAATTAAAGAACTGCTATAGTTATTTTATACCTTCTGGCTCCTTAAGCTCCTTTAATCTTCTCCCCTTTTGACTGCCTACTGTTTGTTTTTCTATGAGGTTAACTTTACTTTTCTCTACTCTCCTAATTTTGCGCTCCTCTTATTCTTTACTTAAAAGCTCTCCACTCGCACCTTTTGTACTTCTTCGTATTAATGAAGCCTTATGCTGTCTGCCTTATTCTGTCTGCCTTTTAACTGCTCTGTTTTCCTGTTAAGAATTGTTGAATCTAAAAAAAATTGCTTAGTGAATATCTGCTGCTAGTTAATTTCTTACTGTCTTGTCTGCTCCTATAGCCGCTTGTGTGTGATTGGTGTTTTAAAGCTAGCTGCCTGCCTACCACTGAGTCTTACTTTTTATTGCTTTGAAGTCAGCTGTTGCTTGTCTTTTTTTCCCCATTAAGAATACCTGTTTCTTTTGCTTATAACTATTTGTCACTACAATGCCAGTTATTTACTTACAGAGATGCCGGTACCTGCTACTGCCACTTACTGCCCTACCTTGCCAATACTAGTTTCAATACAAATAACAAGAACAAGTAAACGTAACAAGTAACTTTTCCAAATGCACCCCCAAACACACTCCTTTGTGGGCAAAGAAAAAAAGCAAAAAACACTTCCAAAGGGGAAAATGCTTTCAAAATTCCCGCACAGCTCCTTAGCGGCATCGATAAGACAAGTTTATAGGAGTAAAATTTTTTTTTAACTGTCACACCACAGAAAAAAAAACAACTCTCAGCAATTCCCAGTAGGTTAGAAAAGTGCTAAAAATGTAATTACAGTGATGTGCAAAAGTTTTCAATGCCCTTGAAAGTCATCATAATTTTATGCATGACAAAAGATTTGTACACATTTATCCATTCAGTAATTTTATTGCAAACACGTATGCTGTAACAATACATTTCAAAGTTGAAAATAAACCATTTTTGGTAGATATACTTAAAAGTTAGTGTTTGCATAAGTACTTAAACCTCTGTGCTTTGGAAGCTCCAGCATTACACAAATGACAAATTCATCAGAAATGGTACAAAGGAGACAGTCATTTAACCATAATTAAACATAATTAGGAACTACTTGGTAGTCCTTTATATCTTTCTGGATATAAAAAGCACCCTTTGTAAGGTCCATAGTCTTTGTTGAAGACAAAGGAGCATTATGTTGATGTGAGAAACAACATCATTGAGATGCACAAGTCAGAAAATGGCTACAAAAAAATATTGAAGAGTTTGAATATCCCGTTAAGCACTGTTGGATCCATCATCAGAAAGTGGAAGGATCATCACAGCACCGAGGCTCTTACTAGAACAGACCATCCCTCAAAAGTAAACATCAGAGCAAGATGTCAGCTGTTGAGAGAGGCTACTAAAAATCCAACTGTCACTCTCAAATGTCTGCAGTGCTCTTTGGCTGAAGCTGGAAACTGAAGTGAAGGTGCATGGGCCCACAATTTCAAGAGTTCTCCATAAAACGGGCCTGGTACAGGAGTGTAGCAAGAAAAGCCATTTCTTAAGAAGGTCCACATAAAAGCATGTATGACATTTTCTACAAAGTGTGTGAAAGACCCATTTAAGATGTGGCAGGTTTCATGGTCAGATGAGAACAAAATAGAACTTTCTGGACAGACTTTAAAGAGGTATGTGTGCCATAAAACTAACACTGCCCATGACTTAAGAAACACCATACCTACTGTGAAATATGGTAGTGGCAGCATCATGCTATAGTGATGCTTTTCATGAGCTAGGACTGGGCATCTTGTCAAAGTTGAACGGACAACAGATGGACACAAACACCACAAAATATTGAAGGAGAACTTGTTCCAGTCTACAATGAACCTACAGTTCAGGAAAAGACTCATCTTTCAGCATGACAATGACCCTAAGCTTAAGGCCAAAGTGACTCTGGAATGGCTCAAAAACAGAAAGGTGAAAGTTTTGGAATGGCCAAGTCAAAGCTTTATGAGAATCTATACCACTATTTGGAAACTGCTCTCCAGAGGCACCATCCCGACAACCTAGAGGATGTCTATAAATTCTGCCAAGAAGAATTGGGAGAATCACTCCTGAACAATGTGCAAAGCTGGTCACTGTAAAAAAATTTAAGCTACTTAAACTTTGAATTTTAAGCCAAGTCAATATATATATATATCCATCCATCCATCCATTTTCCAACCCGCTGAATCCGAACACAGGGTCACGGGGGTCTGCTGGAGCCAATCCCAGCCAACACAGGGCACAAGGCAGGAAACAATCCCGGGCAGGGTGCCAACCCACCGCAGGACACACACAAACACACCCACACACCAAGCACACACTTGGGCCAATTTAGAATCGCCAATCCACCTAACCTGCATGTCTTTGGATTGTGGGAGGAAACCGGAGCGCCCGGAGGAAACCCACGCAGACACGGGGAGAACATGCAAACTCCACGCAGGGAGGACCCGGGAAGCGAACCCGGGTCCCCAGGTCTCCCAACTGCGAGGCAGCAGCACTACCCACTGCGCCACCATATACAGTATATATATATATATATATATATATATACACTAGGGGGCTCCACCCCCTGCTCACTTCACTCGACCACCCCTGGGTTTTGTTTACTGGATATACAATTTAAAGAGATTTTACAAACTTTTGTAAAAACAATACTTGTCCTTTATTTCCGGCCCTGGGCGTGGTTAAATCTCTTTCTCGCAGGACGTATAACGCTACTCGCATTGTGTGAAGGGGGTCAGCTGAACGCACACTAAGGAGAAGCGGTTGGATCATCTGCTGGCTTGTTGCTGGTGGCTTGCTGCGTCTTCTGCTTGTCACGCTGCACATCAATCATTTAAAAGCCTGTACAGCAGTTGTCTTTTTGCCACTTCGCATTTCTGCCACTTGCGTTGTTAATGGAGGGGGGGGTGGGGATTAGAGGGGTGCTGAACGCACGCTAAGGAAAAGCAGCCGGATCATCTGCTGACTTCCTGCTGCTGCTGGCGAGCTGTGTATTCTTCTTGTCTTTGTTTTAAGAGCTGGGAGCACATGATGTCTGTCTGCCAAAAGCATTCCAACAACTGCTAGGTTAGATGTCCATGAACTTGTTTTACATTTTGTCTCGCGGGATGTCAAATTGCAATCTCTTGGCACAAAGTCTCATGTTTAAGGTCCCCGCGAGATGGTCTGTGGCCAATCTTTTTCATCTTGCGGGTCTTTTAAGTGTCTTCCGAGAAGATCACGTCTCATCTCCCTGGCCTCCTTTCCACCATGATTTTTTTTTTATAATAGTTATATAGTGATTAGAGTAATGACTCAGAAAGTCTCAAAAAGAGTTGGTGGAATGACCCCGAATAATTTCCTTGTACAGAATGAAAAAAAATATTGCCAAAATAGATCAAAAAGCAAGCGCATTTGACAACTGAGAGTTGAAAACATGGAGTTTTTATAACAAAATGGTGGCAGGAAATGAGGTTACAGGAAATTACATCAAATGTGGATGGATGGAAATGACATCATCATTGAGAAATGGAAGTGACATTATTATGGTGGGCTGGAAGTGACATCATCATGGCGGAGCTGGAAAGTGGCGTCATCTCAGGGGAGTAGGAAGTGACGTCATCGATGGAATATGGAGACAGGATGGTTTGATGGTAGCCATTTTGGATAACCGGAAGTATTGGAGATGAGTTATTGTGTGTCTTCTTTAGTTCTGTTGATGGAGAAAAAGAGCCATTAGTACATTCAATCAACCCTTTATCCCTTGTAATATCACTCATCTTAGGGCTTGTTGGCTGCCTCCTAAGCACACGTGTGATGATATATACTGTATATATACTGTATATATATTCATTTATTATGTCAACTAAATATTTTTAGGTAGAACACTTCATACAGTTTGGCCTTGTTTGCAGTTTATAGAAAGAAGTATTGAAAGTTAATATGATTGCAAAAGATTTGCCTTTACAACATAGCAATTTATGTTAAAAAACACGTTATTGAATATCATATATTTGTTTCCACTAGTCCTTTGCTGTTTCCACTCATTAATTTCAGTTAAAAGAACAATCTCAGTTTGACATTATTTATCTCGTCCAGTTCATATGACTAATCCATATTTAACAAACACTATTCTATGTTTAAACACATGACAAAAAGTTTATTTGCTGCCCAGAAATGTTGTATTGCTTAAACTCACAAAATGGTTTTGATTCTTCCCATTAAATAAAATTACCTTGATTCCTCAAAATTTCACATAAATTCAATGTCATTCCTATATCCTCTCATGACATTTCTAAATATATTACAACAACATTTATTTATATAGCACATTTTCATACAAACAAGTAGCTCAAAGTGCTTTACATATTGTAGAAAAGAAAAATAAAAGCCAAAGTAAGAAATTAAAATAAGACAACATTAGTTAACATAGAATAAGAGTAAGGTCCGATGGTCAGGGAGGACAGAAAAAACAAAAAAAAAAAAACTCCAGACGGCTGGAGAAAAAAATAAAATCTGCAGGGGTTCCAGGGCAGGAGACTGCCCAGTCCCCTCTGGGCATTCTACCTAACATAAATGAAATAGTCCTCTTTGTATTTAAGGTTCTCACATAAGGACTTGATGATGAAGGTCATGCAGATTTCTGGCTTTTAATCCATCAGTTACATTAATTAAAACAGATTTCAGCATTAACTTGCAAGGAGCAACTTCAATTAAGGTTTAGTGCAGTAATGACATACATTTTCTCAAAGCTACAATTCCAAAAACAGTATAAAAGTGTGATCTCAAGTTTCCTTTAACATTGTCACTTGCACTATTGTTTTTTCAATTTAAACACAAAATGAAAAGCCAAAATCTAAACGGTTTCCTACTCAAATTAGCACTTGGCTCAGCCAATTTAATACAAAGCAAACTAAAACTTAAAAATTGCAGTGTGCTTTTCACCTACACCACATCAGTCCAACAATGCAAGTACCCAGTTGTTACCATAGGTAAAATACAATAATAAAACAAAAAACTCACAATATATGAGATGCTTTCTAAGCAAGAATGTGCTTGTGTGTAGACAGGAACAGGTAAATCAATGAGGCGTGCATTTGGCAAGTGTGTCGTTAATGTCTTGTAGTGAAGTAAATGAAACCTTGAGTCAACATTCACTCAAAAAAAGATACAGATAACATTAAATTAAAATGAAATCTAACTGCAATTTGTTATTTAAACAACATGATATGAATATGAATGAATACTAAACAAGTACTCTTGGAAACAAATTTGCATCACTTCTTAAACCATTGTGCTTCACAATCATCACATGCTTGCAACAAGAAAGAAAGAAAAGAAATCCAAGCAATTCTCTCTCTGTCTTAAAATTCAGTAAGACAAGAATTTCAAATTAAAGTTCCAGCACATTCACTTTGTTTTCCACTGAAGTGAATTATGAATTTTATATACATCAGTATCTACATTCTGTATCTTAGGAGTTTATTTCTCAGTCCATGTATCCGTGCAGATCTCTGATCTGGTTTAATCTTCATAACTACTGTCTGCAGAAACTCAAACATGTATTTCATCATTTGTGGCTATTCAAGATTAAAACAGTAGATAATGGCCATTAGCATGGCAAAGCCCTACGGCATAGCATGGAGGCTGTGTACAATGATGGTCTCCACCACCACCATAATTGCCACATTGGAAACCTCATGTGGGAATGCATCCTGAAGTATACCCTTCATGGCCAATCAGAAGTCCTACTTGTATCTCCTTCATAATCACATCCAGCTGTTCGTCATGGGCCTAAAGAGGAAAAAGAAAATTAGAAACTGTATCCTTGTCTATTTTTAGCATTTAAAAGTAAAATGATTCCAAACGGCTAATCTAAATAGTTGTAAGGACAATTGAAGTTATGAAAATTACCATAACTGAGTTGATAGCAAATGGCATTGTCTGTATACAACATGTGAAAACATAGCAATTGAGACTTGCCCATGACTACATGCAAATACTGACTCCCTAGCTGCAATTCTTTGAAAAAAAAGTCTGTTGCCTAAGTATTTTATGGGATGCACAACTATTACAGCAATTAACAGACCAAATATTGGTTGTTAAAAAAATGAATGATTACTTAAACAGTGAATGTATCACTCAAGAAGTAAAGAATTACAAGAATTGTTTTCATATGTCACACATCTTGACAGATCTTCAAATATGTAGTATGGTAGACCAAGCAGTGCAGTAGTTCTTCTTTTCTGGTTTGTGTCCTACCAGAGGGGAAAATAAAACCAGACAAAGTAACAGTACAATTCTGCACAATAAATAATAACATTGTATCTGTTCACTGATCACCTATACAGTACAACTTACATCTTTCTCAAGACACTGCAAAATACTTTTGAGTGACAGCTTTCTGCCAAACGCTGCTACTACTTTATATACTTTAAGAAGTCTTGGGACCAGGCCATCTAACCCTTCAAGAAATAACTGCAAAAGGTCTGTAGTTACAATTTTGATTCATTATGAACTATCTTTTCTTTTAAATGTTTTGCTTCAAATCTAATTGTCCAAAGGTCAATTAGGGGTCCACATTTCTTTTTAAGTTCAGAATAATGCTCCACAGGATGCAACTTGAAATTAGGGAACATCTCTTAAAGCAACTGCCTATGATCAGAAATTTTAGATTGCAAATAACATAATAGTGTTTATGAAGAGAAAGGGGGTAAATAATAATTCCACTAAGTCTTTTAACTCAAGAACTATGCCCCATGTTTGATCATCTTTTGGATTAAGGTGTCCAATAATTAATGGAAGGAACCTTATAAGAGTCTAATTTTCATGTCCATTACCAGCTATAGTTCCACTTTGTCGAAAAGTTGATGATATTCTCTAAGGATGATTTTGTTTGTCAGCGAAATTAAAAGGAAAACATTGTATTCTACTATTAAGCTCATTCAATGTTACATTTTTTTAGAAATCAAATCGGAAAGACATAGGCATACTCTCTACATGTATAATTCTTTCCAGTACATCATGTAGAAAATCAGGTGGAAAGCCTTTACAAGCATGAAAGAATACCAAACTGTTTAGAGAACAGTCTTGTTTTATGCCATCAACACACGGCAGTCCATTTTGCTTAAGCACGTTTACAGGCTTATCAAATAACTTGAGTGTTCTTAGAGAAAAATCTCCCACATCTGACATCACAGGTCTGTATGCTTGCCAGATACAAAACTTTTGTACATTAAAGCACTCCTATAATCCACCTAGAGAGTTTGCAGCCAGGTTGTCTGCAGCCACATATAACACTGTTCCTTTAACATAGGAATCAGGTTTCTCAATGAATACACCTTTTCTTTCTAGCTGTTCAATATCTTTAAGCGGCTGCTCTTAAAGCCACTCACACCCATAAGTTTTGATATGTTCAGTCTTACACAGTACAGCAAGGTAGAATAATAATAATCTGTGATCTGTATTTTAAAGGTAAATTGACTGTAACCCAGTAAACACCACAGAGTTTGTGGGGTTTTTTGATGTATCTAAAGGGTTACAAATCTCAAAATCATCAATATACAATCATATGGAAACACATGTTTACCTGAGAGTAGCTGGTTTTCTTTGAAGTATTCACCACCTTGGAATGATTTGTATTGTTCAGATTGTATGACTGGAATATGTATTCCTAATACTTTCAGTACCTCATCTCTTTTTAAAAGTTTAATTAATAATTAAATAGTAGGAATATAAACAAAAGTATGGTTCTTTTCATATGCATTGAAAATGTATTCAACAGGCTCAATAACTGTGAAGTTCTGTTTGTAAAATAATTGCCTTTTGTGCTCTGTTCCTAGAGGTTCTTCCCTTGAAAGCAGATTTAGTGGGTTTGAACTTTGCAGTGCATCTGTCAATGCATCAACTACACATTTCTCAGATTTACAGTCATATTCTTTTCAAACAATTTTCAATTCAAATTTTAGTTATTTGTCCAGCAAATTCTCCAATGTCAAACAACTCATCTATTATTTCCTGAATTGTTGAATGTGACACATGCAGGACTACATGCAATTGAAGGAAAAGACATGCCTACTCTCAGTCAAACTGTCTCATTCTCCAGCCAAGGTTCTAGCACAATCAGACCTAGAGGCGTTAAATCCATAGTTTCCAATTATGTGTGACTTGTAGAGGTCTGACAGTTGCAACTTACAATAAGTTGAGGTTGGAAATTTTGTAAGCTGGAAGACTTGTGATAACAACTTCATGAGCAGTAAATGTAGAAACAACTCTAGGTTTAAAATAGCAATCACCAAATTGACAATTTAACAATCTCTTTGTTCCTCAAATATCTTTTTAAATTAAGAAAATATTTTTGGATGGTGCTGGTGTGACACCCCGTGTAGTGGGATATGGGGTCTACACTCTAGGTGTTTAGTATGCGGGACTGACCGTGACCAAGATGGTGATGTGAGACAGGGAAACACGGACATGAAAAGGATTGAGTTTTGCTAAGACAAAGTGAGGTTTGATTTACAGGTGTACACAAGGAAAAATAATTAAATAATGTCCTGTAGAATATGTATCTATATACACAGTCCAATACCACAAACGACACCAAAACAAATATGAAACTGAATCCCCAAAATGAAGAATATATAAAATATTTACAATACTAAATAAATGTCCCAAATGAAAAAGAAAAAATGCACAAAAACTAGTGAAAAATGTACATATACAAAACTAAAGCTGTCTTCCTTCACAATAATCCACGTCAGGAAGCTGCTTCTCCAAACAATGAACAGTACAGGGACATGCCACAACAATATTCAAAATACAGACAAAAGAGAAATTTGTATATACAGAAATAAAAAGTGCACCATTAACTCCAAAAAACAAAAAGCCAGGCACAAGCCATTATGCTTGGTAACCTCAAGGTTAATGCTCTACCAAGTACCTCTCTCAGTGCAGTCTAGCCAGAAGACCCCCTCTAGAGGCCGTAAAATTCCTTTTTATATTCGGTGCCATCACGACTTCCAAATTAAATTGCCGAATGCTATCAATCTACATGTGTGCAGTGATGTGTGTGCATCTCCAAACAGTGGCGTTTCCCACCCCTAAAAGTTTCTACTTAGATGTAGGCAGCAGATACTTGCACGCATGCGTAGCTATGCCAGTATTTAAGACACGAACCATGCTTCACTCAAATCGGAAAGTAAGACCTCTTTTTCTTCCTCTGAGCTACCGCCCAGACAACTGCCAGTACAGGATGGATCCCTGTATAAGCCACAACAGATAGAAAACTAAGGCATTTCACACTTTACCTTGCCCTTCCAACGCTATGGGGTCACGAGAGGCACGTGCACATGTGGGAGATGGACATCGCCACCCCAGCCAGACAATGGCAAAGCCGCCTTTCCACCCTTTCATGAAACTTGCTGCGACACTCCCCAAAGCCACTTATACTGCCAGAGAAGATGTCCCTCTGCACTTTCAATATTGACAAAAAGGTAAGCCTTATTTATTTATACATTGTCCTTTTTCTCCCAAAACACATGTTGCACTTTCAACCCTGCAGAGGACATAAAAGTAACTTTTAAAAAAAAATGTTTCAACTGCTGCTAATGCCAGTAAGGCACATTACCACACACCCTCCCCCTTAAGATTTCGGGTCAGTTGCATGGGATAAATAGTCTACCACTAGGTTTTTTTTTTCCAATAACATAATGTACCTGAAACCTATATGGCTGGAGAACTAAATACCATCGGGCCACCCAAGCATTACAATGCCTCATCCATTGGATCCACTCCAGAGCTCGGAGGTTACACTCCACAAAGAACTCACTGGAAAGAGGGCAATACTTTAAGCTGCCTACAACCCATTGTATAGCTAATCCTTCCATCTCTTAAAATATCTGTATTTCTCTTGGTTGAACAGCTTCTTGATGATAAATAAAATTAGCCCTTGCATCAAGGCTGCCCCCAAACCTTCCCCTGAGGCATCAACCTACAAAATAAAAAGTTTTGTAAAGTTAGGACAATGCAATACATTTTTACAAAATGTCTCTTTCAATGTTTTAAAGGCATTTTCATATGACTCTGTCCATTTAATGTGTCGTGGCGCAGATCCTTTGAGCACATCGGTAAGTGGTGCTGCAATATCAGAAAAACTGGAGATGAACCTCCTGTACCACTCCACCAAACAAGGAATGACTGGACCTCCTTATTTGTTCCAGTACATGAATAATCCTTAATTATGTCCATTGTTTTTTGGAACAAGTACTACGGGACTACACCAGTCACTCACCGAACGTTTGATGATACCTAAACCTTTTATCTAATCCAGCTCCTCTTGAAAGAACTCATGTAGGTGTGCAGGGATCCCACAGTATTCTGTTCTCCCTGGACCTGGGGCAAATATCATGTTGTATTAGTAGGCAAAGATCCAAATGGACCCTTGGGAATCAACTGTTGTACTTCTGCTCTTTTAGTCTCTCCCAGATGTTCCAGTGTTGGTCCAACTTTGACCTCTCTGCATGATGGCGAGTACTGCTTCTCCTTTATTCACCAAAACTCATGTCTCTCTTTCAACCCTGCAGAAGACATAAAACTTTTTTTTTTAAACTGCTGCCAATGGCAGTAGGGCACATTACCACCTCTGGGCTCTGAATATGTGCATAGTTCACAGCTTATTTTGGCAACCGGTGGAATAGACGTCACTTTTCGGTGCTCTCTTAAATGATTTTTTTAAGTTCATCATGGGATGAAAGATAGTAAAGCGGTCTTTTGATGTCCATGACTGTTTTTGTTGGGGTGAAGGGTTTTCTTTTTATCACTAGGGGAAAAATCGCAAAACTTACAGTCCCACTTCATGTACCATCTGAAAAACTCACAGAAATAAAAATTATTACCACTAAATTATGTAGCCTCCAATTATTAAAAAAAAGAAGAAAAAAAGCTGTTGCTCCCGCTTCCAATTGCGGTGCCACTTTCCAGTTTGTGCTGTAGCCAAAATAAACGGAGTGGTCCACACTATTGTGTGATACTCACTATGCAACAAAAATACGTCAACTACACTAGAAATCAGAACCAGAAAACGCTTTCAAACTGTGTACCGAGTACTGATATTTTAAATAAAGCAAAATAACAAATGTCGAAAACGATCTGTTTTGATATACTAACTTACACTCACCTTTTGTCAAGCTATCATATGTATCGAATATTCTGTCTTTGGCACATAGTGCCATGAGCACTTTGAGATGACAAGCTGTACAATCCATGAAGTGTAGTTCATGGATTATTCAAAATACCAGATCTCAATAAATCAACACTGTTCTCGCTAAAGTAAGTTAACAATGAATAATGCAAAATGATAACATACTGTTATAATAAATTGATTATTTAACAACACAAATTGTAAAAGGTGTATAAACATTTACATAAAACATGGTATTGAACATGTGTAAACATATTTAAGGAAAGACCAATTAAAATGGTTTGGTTTGTATTGGCATGTCATCAAAATTAAAGCTTCTCCAGATACATCCAGCTTACCCCATCTGCATGTTGCAGCAAGGGTGTAAATGAGACTTTGCATATATTCAGATTGGCTTTAGCACATGATGCAGGTAAGAAAATTATTTTTATGTTTATGCAAAATCAATTTCTCAATCCATAGCACATTTTTCTCCTTTACTTGCATTTATCAGCTTTCATTCAGAGGAACGTTTTCACTCGGTTAGGTTATCTATAATTTGTAATTTTAACTTAATTGCACTTACCTGGTCATTGTTAATTGCCTTGAAGTGACAATAATGAATATTTTTGAGTTTAAATATTTTTAAACTCTTGAGTCTAAATTGAAGTTATTGTATAGTTGTAAAACGCATAGGTAGAAATAATAAAGAGGGGCTACCATTTTTACAGTGTACATACTTACCCCAAAATAATTAAGGCTGTTATTGCAGCAAAAGGGTTCTCAACAAATTATTAATATGTAGGGCTTGAATACTTAATGCAGACACTAACTTTTGAGTTTTTCTTCTACAGTTAAATATCTACAGAAAATGGTTTATTTTGACTTTGGAAATGTATTATTACAGCATAAGAGTTGACATTAACTCTACTGAATGGATGAATGTGTGTACAAATCTTTGGTCTTTCAGAAAATGATGACTTTCAAGGGGATTGTATATGTTTGCATGTTACTGTATTTAAATTATATTATTATCCTCAGATTAGGACTCTGCCTCCAGTTATGAGTAATTATCACTCTTCAATATATTTCTTAATTCAGGAATAGTACTCGGGCATAGGTGATAGCAATGTTTTGTCAATTATATGAGGCAGCTTAAAAACAATTGAACACTGGGATGTTTTATAGGCTGAAATAATAATCCTAAATTGACAAGTTAAATATCTTGTTTTTGATATTCAGCCAGAAATGCCATTTTTGTGAAATGTTTGTGCATTTGCAGTGAAGTGTTACATATTTAACATGTTTGTTTTTTCTTTTATTTTCAGGAATAAGTATAATTTATTTTTCATTACTTTTTTGCAGACCAAATAACTATTCAACTGCAACCTCGCACTTCTTTGAAAAGTGAGACTGGAAATTCACATGAACTCACTGAAGTGGGAAGTCAGAGATCCAAAAACTCTGCTAGCATGTGAGTACAGCATTTGTTTAAATGAGATAAGATAACATAACAATGAATCTGTTGTGATTTCTTACACTATATAACTTTCACACTCTTTTGTAAGCAAAGATTGAAGGAGTTGACCCTTTAAGTTTAAGTGAGCAGAGATTAAGAGGTGATGTGACTAAAGTTTTAAAATTAATAAAGGAAAAAGTACAATGGATCTAGGCTGTTAATTTAAAATTAATTCTTCAACAAGAAAAGAGGGACACAGGTGGCAAGTTGTTAAGACTAAATATTGCACAAATGGTAAGGAGAGTTTCTTCACTCAGAGAAGCACAGACACATGAAATATATCGGCAAGTAGTGTGATAGAGAGTAGAGGCCTCATGTATAAACGGTGCATATGTACAAAAATGTTGCATACGAACGTTTCCACACTCAAATCACGATGTATAAAACCTAAACTTGGCGTAAAGCCATGCACATTTTCACGGTAGCTCCAACTCTGTCATACACATTTCTCCACTTGGTTTTGCAAACTGGCGGCACCCAGAGTTAAAAGCAGTGCTACTGTTCCGGTGTGGTTTCCCTTTCTTTTTTAGAACCACATCCCTGATGCGGCTTTATAAATACACTGAAATTAACCGCATGTTGTTTATTAGTTTAATGCATCTGATTAACCTGTAACAATATAATGGTCCACAGAATGGTCAAACTATTCTAAAAACAATAGCTGCTTTAGCGTTGTTACTCTCATTGCACCTTTTTCTTCTTCTTTCAGCTGCTCCCGTTAGGGGTTGCCACAGCGGATCATCTTTTTCCATATTACTCTCACTGCACCACTCAGAGTATTTATATCACTGTATCTGAGTAGGGTATCACAGCTGTACAGCAGCTTTTTGGAAAGAGAATTATCGGTATACAGCATCAAGCACACGCTGCCTCAGCCATGCTGTCTATTGAACTGCTCTCATATGGCAAACGCTTCAGAGCCTCTCCTTGCGGTTCAGAAACAGTTTCATCCCAAGAACTATAAATGTACTCAATCAGTCCATCAAGTGCTCCATCAAGTGCTCCTTGTAGAACTGTTTGTACTTATAAGTACGATTACCTCACTGTAAACTTGCGATACAGTTATAATATTGCACAACCTGAGCCACTTTATAAAGCGCATATTTACATATGATGACAATATCATTTTTAAGATGAAATGCAGCAAAATATGTTTATTATATTATACAGATAAAACTTTAACTTAATTTAAATAATCAATATTGTTAATAAATAAACATGTGAGGACACGGTGTCGCAGCGCTAGCAAGGAGGTGGCACTTCATTCACGGATTGTTTCTGCCTCGCGCTGTATTCTTGCTGGGACTGGCGCGACACTGGATAGATAGAATAATTTAACATGTACTACAAAGATATTTCAGTGTTCCTTAAAAGTTTTGAAGAATCGGCATTCTAAGCTTACAGATGGCTTAACGTCTATTACAGAGCTGATTGTGTGGCGATTGAGTATTTGGAGAAAGAAAAGTAAGGACAGGAATTGGGGGTTAGTACGTTTGAAAGAGACAGTACTGCTGCAATAAATTATTTCATTGGAGGTCGCGCATGGCGCAGCAAGCATCCCGTGTGAGGCATGAACAATCACTGTGTCACCGTGTTCCCATATTTAACTCCTATCATCATGAAAATGATATCAAGTATACATCTCAGTATTTTAATTATTTAGAGAGCTGTAATATCACGAATGTAATGGATTCTGTGTCCTGTCGGAGGAAGAGAAAGCCGGTTTAAGAAGCATATAGTGATTCAAACACATAGAGCACATAGAAGATCAAATACAAAACAAAGTATTTAACGTGCTACTTTAGTTACTATGGGATTTGAGAAACTAGTAAATTAAATGATTTTAAGATGAAGTTTATGATGTTCTACTTTAATGACAAAATAAACTATGTGATTAAAGTGGAAATTTAGAGATTAAAGTTGACATTTTGTGCTTTTTTACCACTGTGTGCCTATTTTTTTTTCTCTGTACCCTAATCAGCTTTCATATGACACTCAGATGGTGGGCTACGACTCGCATTTTCACGGCGATTTTGATATCTGACAACTTCTTTTTTATTTCGAGCACTGTGCAACTTTGTGAACTTGAGCTTTCGAGTTTCTCCAACACTCTATGTCACTCGATCAACTTCCTTTTGTTATTTATACCACTGATTAAACCAACAAATAGTAAGTTTTTCCTTGTCTCCACTTGGTATTCGCTGAAATTCTTCTATTTCCCCCTGTGCTTTTGCCATTGCCTTTTCACAGAACGCTGATGTAAGAGCCAATCTTAGAAAGTTAAAGTTTAGAGTTAAACTCATATTAATGTTTGCTTAATTTGAATAGAATATAATTTCTTCCATAGTTATAGACAATGGTATAGTCTTTTCCCCCTATAAGTTAGTAAGAGATAGAACCTTCTTGCTATAACTGAGAAACAGTGTGATAATAAGCTCTTGTTGTGTTTAGAACAGGTCCCAGTAAACAGGGACTTGAAAGACCCATTTCTACTCAGAGATGGGAAAAGCATGCAGTTTTCTGACCGCTTTGAAATGGTTCGGAAACACTTTGAATTGGTTCGGAAACGTTTTGAAATGGTTCAGAAATTATAAGTGATTAATAACGATTTAAGTTGTAACAAGATTAAGCTTAGAACTGAATTTTTCTTATTATAAATTTTTTCATTTTTTGCTATTTTAATTTTCTTCTTTGTGTGAACTGTTTTACTTTGAAACTTAACTAAACACTTAAAAAGATATTTTGTCTGTGGAATCATTTCTGTGCGTCAGGTCTTTGTTGAATCCCATTTTTTGAGTTAGAGCTGCTGAACTTTGGAAAAATGCAGCTACAGCTGAGCTTAAGGGCTATTTACATTGATTTGCATATTCAAAGAGGCGTAATTCTGAGAGGAGACGAGGCAGGACAGCAGGTGCGTGCATGTGCATAACTTTTCACGCTGACCGGGATTTATGTAACGGAAGAACATGGAAGTTGGCGTTCGCACAGATTTATGCATCTGGATTTTTTTGTGTGTACGAACATTTCCGCTTTTGTGCTTACGCCATGTTATAGTGTGAGTTCTATGCACGGCATTATACATGAGGCCCCAGGACTTTAGGGACCTTCAAAACATGACATGTTATATTGGAGAAATTGGGTTGGCAGGACTGGCAAGCTTTCTTGGGCTGAATGGCCTGTTCGTGTCAAAAGTTTTCTAATGTTCTAATGTTTGCTCCATAACTGGGTAAGCGATGTGTTATATTACAGCATCTAATACTAGAAATAATCTATTTTTCTTTGATTGTAATAGTGAAAAACATTCCAGAATTTGGCAAAGATTCATTAATGTTGTTCTAAAATAACAATGTCAGATTATTGCTGTTTTTTCTTTAGATATTTTAAAATATAAACCTTTTGTTCACATAGCATTTGGAACTTGGAATGTTGTACCACATTGCATTTTTTTTAATGAATTATTTTTTATTAATTGATTTAATAGGAAAATAAAACCATTTTTTATCTTTTAGCAGTACTTTTAAATGGGACATTGTCATTGTTTCCACTTGTTAATTATATTTTAATTTCTTGTTGATCATTCCTTTCAAATGCCCCTGTATGAGCTTACTGCCACAGTTTAAAAGACATTTACCAAAGAGATCAGTCTATTTAATATTTTAAATAGTTTGCTTAAAAACAGGGTCAAATCAGCATCCAACCCACAAAAGTGCTGCCAATCTTTGAATTTAGTTTTGCCATTTGAATTTTATTCTTGCAATATTGCCTAATTATTTACTACCAATTTGAAATTTTGGGACTTTTGCAGTCTCAGCCCTCCAGTTACTATCCCCAAAACTCACCTCTCTTTGTCCCAATCAGGTGTTGTGATATCTGAGATAAGGACCACTGCAAAAAGACAACAAACAACCCAATTTTATTTTATACTAGCTGTCCCCAGTGGCTCTGCCCCCATAGTAGTGAAACAGGACAAACTTTAAAAATCAATAAAAAAATTTTTTTAAAAATGTAATAATTTGTATTGAGAAGAATTAATATTGATAGCTTTCATATCTGATATACAATATTTTTGGTTTTGCGATCAGAGGCAAGAATGTATCTGTGATCTCTTTGCTGAAAATGTAAAAAGTTGGTAAGGTATCTCTGTTCAAGTGAAAGGTAGGTACGCTTCAACGTCAAACGTTGCCACTGTATCTGATTGTGTTCAGCTCTGACGAGAGAGCATCCCCTGCATAGGGAGAAAAGCACATGGCCGTGATATCTCTGCCAATCAGCAGGAACCCTGTAAAACACACAATGCTGTGATCTCTCTCTCAAAAAGATGAAACGTTACTCTTTAACAATCTCTATATGATAATGTCAGCTGAACAAACAGGTATCGCTAGCTAAGCAGAAGCAAGGTATACTCCAAAATGAGGCGAGAAGTAGAGCGTCTTGAACAGAGGCTGGCGTGAGAGTGAGGATGCCCCCCCCACCCCGGCTACCTACACCTGAGGTCCCACCACCCCCTCCTCTCGGCCTACAGCCTGTCTCTTGGAATCGTGCATCTAAATTGGTGCCACAAGCGAACCATGAACCGCAATGAGAGAAGTCGCAAAATCAACCAGAATGTTCAAGCAAATTATAGAAAAAACCCAATCTAAATTATTTAAGTAGTTCTCTTGTGAAAAGTGGACAGACAGATGGATTTTATATTGCACTTCATTTAAATATGTTCAGTTGTTCCATTTTTTACAAGGCAAATGGAATTTTTCCTGCACTCGCATTTTTAAGGTGCTTCTTCCATGTACTCCATAGCAACCTAGTGTCCTCAACCCCCCGCCCTCAAACAAAATCTAAAGGAATTAATGTTTTTACTGTTTTTAACAGAATTATGTTTTGAAAAGTGGAACAATCTTTCATAAAATTCCTTTTTTTTTGTAATAGGACTTTAATTATGCCCAGGAATTAAGAAAAATTAATGGAATTAAGAACTAAAAATAAAAATTGTTAATATTTGTTTTCTGAAATTTGCTTTGCTAATGTTCTTTTATTGTTTTATTTTGTTGCACTTATAATATCTAGCATGTTGTGAAAATTGTCTGTATAATGTCTTTAAAGAACATGTTTGTGCTGGTTGCTTAAAAGAAAGAAACAGCATTCCAACAGTAAGCATAGGTAGTAGGTGAAAAGTGTAAAAAGACTGTGAGGTATGACAAGTTCAGAGTTTTTAGGAATGTGTATTTCACTGATAAGAACTTGTGTATTTTAAGATTTTACAAGCCACTTCACTTTAAAAGGTGTGATACTGTGCAGATATATTTGTGACTTGCTGCTTCTAGATGTGAATCAGCTCAGTTACAGCTCAGAAATATGAAGAAAACATGATGAAAGCTTAAAGTTAACTTTGCTATACAAATAAGAGAGAGCCAGTAAGCATAGATTTATAAGGACAGATGTGACATGACTGACTAGAGTGAGACAGCTGACCATATAGAGAATTCTCTGAAGTAGAGCAGAAGTCACCGAAAATTTAAGTTACCCCTTAGATTTCAAGGAAAGATAAGATAAATGCCAACCATGGAGTCAATAGATATATTGAATGTGTGGCTGATCTTTGTCTTCTTTTGAAAATATAAGACAATCCAGGTTGTATGGTGAAATGCTACACTCTGCTTTTGTTTATGGCACAAGTTTTTGATGAAAACATTTTAAGCCTGCTTCTCTGCTTGTACATTTTTCTCTGTTTTTATTGCCAGTGGCTGAGAACACTTAGGTCAATCAAGTGTACGGGAGACAAAACACTCTTAAAAAATAAGCTATAGTGACATACGTATCTAGATGAATTCTGAAAGAAAGCTACTGACAAAAGCTAATGGACAGTAGTACTGGGGACAAGTGCATTACAGCTGTGAACTGTACATCCCTAAAGGTCATTAAGTATAAGAATAGGTGGGTAATCACTGTAGCAACAGAGCTGTAACATATATCTGGATTGTGGCTGGGTGCAGGAATGATAGCTCAGCACTGCAGCAAGAAATTTGAAGGCGTCAACAGGGTCATCCCTTTTATTTGTCCAAAGATAAGAAAACAAAGAGAAAAGAACTGAAATAGTGCTCCTTGACGTATGTCCATTCAGTGGGAGATCAAACAGGGTAGAGCAAAATTTTGTCGATCTTAGCAGAACTCAGTCTCACGGGTTGCTCTAACCAAAAGTGAAGCCTCCTTTTGTGACACCTGGGGTTTTATGGTGGCAGGACCGGAAGGAAAGGGGCTAAATGCTTTCACCTGGTGGCTTCTTGGCACTGTGGGGAAAGAAGCAGATTACACTTCGTCTCATCTTGGTGGGTTATTACATGCCTCAGAGCCTGCAAGAAGCATGCATGACAGGGTCTACAAGAAAATAATCTATATATATAAAAGTCAATGAACTGTATGTGTGGGTATGTATGTATGTTCCAGCATCACTTCCGAACGGCTGGAGCGATTGTCATGAAACTTGGCACACACGTTTCTCATTGGTAGACTAAAAATACTGTAGAGTGAAATAAACCCTTACCCACCCCCTTCTAGGTAGGGTGGGGTGTGATCTTGCAGTCATCTATGCATGTTATCATCCAGTTGACACTCGGAACGACCACCAGAGGGTGAAATGGAGGTGACTGCCAGGATTCTTTATGTTTAAGCAGCACCACGCCCCTGTTGCTTTTGAAATTAAATAGAGTTGGACTGTTCCGAGCATCAACTGGATGATAACATACATACATGACTGCAAGACAAGCACATTAGTGAGTCTTCATTGTTTGTTAATTTATTTTTATTTTAAGTTATGTTTTTTTTATTATATTTTTCTCAAACAATTAAAAAAAATCCACTTTATTTTCCTCCCGGGCAACGCTGGGTATTTCAGCAAGTCTGTATTTAAGATATGTTTAATATTTTAAAGGAAAGTGTCCCTAAAAGCTTTTCCCATATTAAAACATTTGATGTTGACAGAGAGAGAGCATGAGCAGGGTAATTTAATTATATAGTCTGATAAAACATAAGTCAACTTTTTTCTAAACCTATTTTTTCCCAAGTTGATCTTCTAAGACCAAAAGTAAGAAGCAGCCCTAGAAAATCACTTAGTACACACTAAGACACACACTCACACTTGTTGAGCCTGTGCCAGTTTAGACACAACAAACCATCTAACAGAGAGTCACAAAAAGGAGGAAAAAGACTACTATTAAAAATAATAAATCACAGCCTTATATTAGAATTTTCAAAATGCTTAAAAACCTTACCAAATATCAAGATTTATACTGTATGTATCTCAGAATTAAAGTCTTCAATTCAGTCATTTTCTGTTATTGCTTTTCTGAGTAATGGGTACAGTAGCAACAAGCTGACAAACTAGACTTTCCTTTTTCCAGCAATTGTCGTAAGGTCCTGCTAATCGGTTATTTGGTATACCCAGGATGGCCGAAGGATTTCAGGTTTGAGCTTGGCTTGAGTGGCCTTGATTCATCTCACAATGGACATACACCATGGACATCCTTATTCGATTTCAAATACATTTAAATATCCTCCTCTCAGTACAGAACAACAAAAATTATTGCCAGAGACCAAACTGTTCATCGTGTTAGGGAGAAAGCGTGCAACAACATAATTAGGAGATTTGTATCCCCGATACTATTTTGTGGGTTGCTAATTATCTTAGGTGAGAATGGGAGTCAGATTAATGGATAAATTGCTTGAGAACTTAATACGTGTTTTACGACCACTTTCTGCTGCAGAGCCAGTAATATGTTACAGGCACTAGTTTGTTGGTCAGTCCAACAATATTATTCAAAATTATTCAGTATTATTTACAAAATGTTCTTCAATCTACTCAAGTCACATTGCGACAGTAGTCATGAAAGCCCAACAATGCCTCTAGTTCCTCAGGAGACCGAGTAAAGCCCGGATGTCCCCCACAACCCTGTGCAGATTCTACAGGTGTACTGTGGAATCCATCCTGACAAGATGCATTACATCTTTAGGGCGGAGTGGTGGCTCTGAGGCTAAGGATCTGCGCTGGTATCCCGAAGGTTGCCGGTTCGAATCCTTGTCACTGCCAAAAGAGATCCTACTCTGCTGGGCCCTTGAGCAAAGCCCTTAACCTTCAATTGCTCCAGGGGCGCTGTACAATGGCTGACCCTGCACTCTGACCCCATGGGGTATGCGAAAACTAACAAATTCCTAATACAAGAAATTGTATAAGGCGAAATAAACAACAAAAAAAAAAAAAAAAAAATCCTGGTACAGCAACTGCTCAGATCAGGACTGCAGAGCTCTGCAGCGTGTGGTGAACACAGCACAGCAGATCACGGGCACACAGCTCCCTACGATCCATGCCATCCACTCTACACGCTGTCTCATGATAGTGAACTGTATCAGGTGGGATCCCAGCCACCCCGCACTGTCACTTTTCACCCCCTCCCATCTGGGAAGCAACTAAAGTCCATTCGGACGTGCACCTCCAGGTTCAGGAACAGTTTCTACCCAACTGCAATCAGACTCATGAACAATCAGTAACATTGTGTCACCTCCACTGCTACCTGCACATATACTTCTGCCACTGTCTCTATTTATTCATAGGATTCTTGTTTTATTTATTTACTTATTTATATTCATTTGTTTATTGTGTGTGGGTTTTTTTTTTGTCTATGTTCACTGTCTGCAGGGGCACATGCAAGCAAACATTTCATTGTACATGGTACTTGTACTTGTACACATGACAATAAAGAATTCAAATTGAAATTAATGAAAATCCTAGTATACTTATTCAGTCAACAAGAACAACTGTCTCTCACCTTCTTACCTGCAGAGTGCAAGACATAAAGGTGCGATTTCTCATCCTGACTGCACTGAACTTAACTCTGAACTGCACATGCAGGAGCTCAGAGTCAGATAAACCCAGAAATTAATTAAAACACACATACTGTATAATCCACATGCTGCATAATATTGAAAGCTAACCTGTGCCTAGATATGCTACACATATTGAGTAGCACAATAGGATGAGAACACAAAAACTTTAGCAACCTACACCAAATTAAAATAAATTCAGCCGAACACCAAGAATGCTGACACAGATAAAGGAATAAAGCAGCATGCACAATCACAACTTTCTCACCAGATGCCCTGGAGAGCAACAAACGAAGACTGACAAACTCCAATGGTATCTCCAATGATATAAGACTGGGTTGACTGTGACCAGGACTATGACCAAGACAGAATCCTCCTTGCTCCTCTTAAACCTCATACTTGACTAGAGGCCTGAGTTTATATTTTAGCACAGTTTCTCAATCACCCACACAAAATTACTTTCATATTTATATATACATGGGCAGCATTGTGGTATAGAGGCAGCCTTGTAACAAGGAAAACCTAGGTTTGTGTCCTAGCTACTCCCTACATGGAGTATGCATTTTTCTAATTTCTGGGATGAAACAAAAACTATGCATTTTAACAGCATTATAAATATGCTATTAAGGTCAAAATCCCTAATCAATTCAGTCTATACATCTCATTGACTAAACATAAAATCAATAATTAGCAACTGCACAAATCTATTCATAAATGTAATATGTTTCATGTTGACCTTGATATGTTTTATGATGACCAGTTATGCCAGCAAATACCTGAAGCATATCATCTATAATATCATAAAAGTTTAAAATTTGTGAGTAGGGAGAAGAATATTTCTACATAAATCCTTTAGCTAGTACAGAGCAGATTCAGTTTTCCTGATAGATTTTCACTGAAAGGTAAAAAAGAGAGATGATGTTGTCTATTGAATAGCCCAAAAGAGTGGGTCTTTGATGGCTTATTGATTGTCTTCTGTGCTTTTAAAGTCATTAAAAGTCACTTTTTTCTCTACCATTTGGTCTTTTCAAGTAATTGTACCTTGTACATTTAGTTCAGACATGCAATTGGACCAGCACTTAAAGACTAGTAGTGTATTACTGTCGGGGATTGAAACGAAAAGTTATTCCAATAAGGTTTTTTTTTTTTGCTTCAACAAGAGATCCTCGGAGGCCCACTAGACATGAGCAACATGCACTGTAGTTGATGAAAATGATTTTGACTGTTTTCAACTCTTTTGTAATCTTTTTACTGTATTCATATAGGAGAAGATAAACTTAAAGAAATTAAAGATTTAATTTCCTTTTTTTTCTCAGAAATTTTGCCAATTAACAGTTGAGGAAAAGCATACCAAGGAAATTAAACTATTACTCTGAAGAATTTTGGTTGATAGAGTAATTTAGCAGTAATAATATGCTTTGACAAGGAATATGCCATTAATGAAAGCAGATTCAGTAACATATCAATTGACAGATGAACCATATTGACAACTAGTATGAATTTTAATTATTTATTTTTAAGTTTACTTAAAAAACAAGTAATGGCCTAATGGCAGACTAGCAACATCCCTCTGATTGCGAACACAGCTTCTCTTACAACAAATTTTGCACAGTCTCATCATTTTGGAAATGAATTCCCTTGCCTAAAGAGTTGTCCAGTGGTCAGATCTCTCTGCTTCTACTCAGCTGGACGTACTGATGATGCAAAAGGACCTTCGAGTACACTCTTTTGAGTGGCATGATGGTGCACTGCTTAATGTAGCAGCCTCACAATTCTAGGAGACCTGATTTGAATACTGGTCAGGTCATTGTCTGTTTGGGGGTTGATCTTTTAAGTGAACACTAGTGAAATTAAATACTTTTTTCAAAACACCCACCACACTTTGGAAAATATGTACTGCTCCTGTTAATGCTGAAGGTCAGTATATACAGCTGAAAGAACCTCATGGACAAACAGAAGAAGTCTGTAATGTATAGTGTCATAAACTATGCAAAAAAGGTTTTGTTTGTGAAGCAGATGTTCAAAAACATGGATGTTAACAAGCAGAAACTTACATAGTTATTTCAACTACCAAGTGGGACTTAAAAGTCCCCCATTTTAATCTCATTTTAAAACCCAGTGCTGTTTTCTAAAAACATAAATGCTTCGGTATTATTTTGACTGTTAAGTACTCATGTGTTTTTTATTTTTCTTGAAACTTCTGCCTTTCTGTAGCAATTGTGAATATGCGGCTTTTGACTCTTATTCTTTGTTGTATTAAACATTATTATTTTTACAGATCACGGTTACGTATAAACATATTAACTACAACTCATCTTCCTCCCATGTCCCAGGTTAGATTCCTTCGAGACTCAGACCTATTTCAGCCTGAATGTTAATGAGTGATCAAGACAATTGTAAAACATAAAATAAAAACAATATTGTATGGTGTTTCAAAATAAGATTATATGGTATTTCCTAGTACCATTACTATTGATATATGTGACTAATTTAGTACACATATCTAAGAATTTGACACAATGTACACAAAATACAGAATCACAGTAATAATACATTTATACAAATTAATAACACTCATGGGAGTGATCAATATTCTCATTTAGAATTCACAATGTTTTAAACCTAAAGAAATGACAATGTAAAAATAAAATAAAATGATACAAATTTGTAGCACTAGCACTAGAAAGAGATTCTCTTCTTTGTATTTCAATAGTGTTTTTGAAGTTAGAAGTCTTTTTTATATGTTTAATATTTTCCTCAAATACCTTTATCCTTTTTTCCAGTACTTTCTGTTTTTTGGATGTGCTGTTCTGTGCTCTGATGACTTCAAAACACAAACAAAACAAACATTTGAATGCAACAAAAGGCCAAAATGAAGAAATATGAACCAAAAAACTAAAAAAGAGTAGAAAATTTTCTAAAACTCCACAATGCCGACACTAGACTTTATGCCAAATTTTCTCCAGGGGCAAACAAAGATCTATCTATCTATCTATCTATCTATCTATCTATCTATCTATCTATCTATCTATCTATCTATCTATCTATCTATCTATCTATCTATCTGTCTATCTATCTATCTATCTATCTATCTACAGACAAGTCCATAAGTATATGGACAGTGACACGATTTTCATAATTTTGGCTTTGTACACCACCACAATAAATCTGAAATAAAGCAATCATTATGTGATTGAAGTGTAGACTTTCAGCTTTAATTTAAGGGGTTTACCAAAAATATCTTATGAGCTATTCAGGAAAAACAGACATTTTTCTGAATAGCCCCCCATTTCCAGGGGCTCAAAAGTATATGAACATTTGACTGAAAAGCTGTTCCATAGCGATGTGGGAGCAGTTCCCTCATTATTTCATAAATTATTAATCATGTTAAAGGTCTGGAATTAATTCCAAATGTGACATTTGCATTTGTAAGCTGTCTGTGAGAACTCTCAATATGAGGTCCAAAGAGGTGTCCATGCAAGTAAAACAGTCAATTATTAAGCTGAGAAAACAAAAAAAAAATCTTTAGTGAGATAACAGAAATACAAGGATTGGTCAAATGAACCATCTGGTACATTCTTAAAAGCAAAAAACACACTGGTGAACTCAGCAACACCAGAGGGTCTGGAAAACCACAGATGACAACTGAGCTGGATGACTGCAGAAATCTGTCCTTGGTGAAGAAGAACCCCTTCATGTTTAGCCAAACCAAGAACATTCTCCGGGAGGTAGACCTATCATTGCCAAAGTCTACAATCAAGAGAAAACTTCACGAAAGTAAAGACAGAGGGTTTACCACAAGGTGCAAACCACTGGTAAACCTCAAGCATAGGAAGGGCAGTTTAGACTTTGCCAGAAAACATTTTTTAAAGCCTGTCCAGTTCTGGAATAATTTTTGTGGATAATGGAAGCTAAGATCAATATGTACCAGAATGATGGAAAGAAAAGAGTATGGAGAAGAGACAGCCTGACTGCCAGTGGAAGTGGGCCACTGGTGTTTATTGATAATATGTCTGCTGGCAGATGTAGTAGGATGAATTCTGAAGTGTACAGGGCTATACTATCTGCTGAGATTCAGCCAAATGCTGCAAAACTGATAGGACAACGCTTCACAGTACAGGTGGAAAATGAGCCAAAACATACTGCAAAAGTAAACCAAGTGCTTTTCAACTCAAAATAGTGAAATATTTTTCAAAGGGAAAGTCAATCAATTGACATCAACCCAATTGGACATGCATTTCAATTGCTGAAAACAAAACTGACAGCAGATGTTCAATGAACAAGCAGGACCCGAAGATAGCTGCAGTAAATGCCTGACAAAGTATCATAAGGGTGGAAACCCAGGGCTTGGAGATGGCCATGGGTTCCAGACTTAAGGCAGTGTCATAAAAATAAACGAGACAAAAGCTCATAAAGAGTTGGGGAATTGTCCCTTTATAATGTCCAGCACACTGGTGAAAAAATAGATGCAAAAATGGGTAAAAGTTCACTAAAAAAACATTATACAAGTTAAATGAAAACAGAGGGTCATTTTATATAATGGTGACAGAAAGGAAATGGCTGAGGAAGAGGAAATGATGTCATCACAGGCAGACGGAAGTGACATCGTCAAGGTTGGACCAGAAGTGACATTATAGTGGTGGGACGGAAGATATGTCATCTTCAGGAGTCAGAAGTGACATTGTCAAGGCTGCGTCAGGAGTCACATCATGAGGATGACCTGGAAATGATAAAGGTATGGAAAAAACAGGATTATTAATCTTCCGCGGGTCTGTTGAAAGAAGGAGAGAAGCGCCAGTGCCTTGTTCCGACCCCATATTTCACTCATCTCTGAACCTGTTGGCTGCCTACCAAGTGCGCATGTATGACAGCAATTATTGACTGTAAAGGATTTTTAAACAACTATTGAAAATGATCATTATATTTATGATTATTTTAGTTTCTCAAAGTACTTCTGAGCCCCTGGAAATGGTGGGGCTATGCAGAAAAACAGCTGTCATTCCTAAATGGCTTATACGATATTTTTGGTAAACCCATTACCCATTGAATTAAAGCTGAAAGTCTATCTATCTATCTATCTATCTATCTATCTATCTATCTATCTATCTATCTATCTATCTATCTATCTATCTATCTATCTATCTATCTATCTATCTATCTATCTATGTAGTGCTTTTATCCCAATATTACTATACTGTATACTGGGAATGTTTATCATGTGAATATTATGTCACATAATGATATGACACAATATGTATAGTTGACATATAACTGTGCATATGGATGCTGTTTAAAAGAATATAAAGCAGTTTAGTAAGATGAAGAAATGTCTATTAGTGTGTATACATGAATGTCTCCAATCCATGCTTCTACAATGGATTACAGTCATCTGTTTAGTATGGAAAATTATACTAAACCTGAAAATAATTTAGCTGTCTTTCATAAATCATAAATGTAATATATTTCAAGGATTTAGGAGTTTTACATATATTTCATGCTGATTTTTTGCTCTGTTGTGTGTGTGTTTTTTGGCAACTACAGCATTACTCATTAAAGATATCCGAAGTCACACTGTGCATATGCATTAGTATGATGCAGGAATGCCACATGTGCTGCTGTGTGACCTCACAGGTACTACTGTTATTTATACATTTAATATTCTGGCCATTATTTACTAGTGATTTGACTAATGGCTGCAGCAGAATATGATGCTTCTTAAAAATACTTCAAAGAATGTTACAATGAACCAAAACCATTTGCAAGTAATGAAAAAAGTATTTTGTGCTTGGTTTCTTATATATAAGTCTCTGAGCTTTAGAATTTCATGCATTTTCCAGAAGATAAAAATTGGATATGAGTGAGAAGCACATTTTCAAAATGCCACCTTGCTTGGCCTAATTTTCAATGATTGTCAACCAATGGATTATTATTACAACTAACATTTGTTCTAAATAGCATCACACATAGTTGAGACTACATGGAGGAAAAGGGAGACCAGACTCTCTTTCCACAGTAATCAAGGCAAGTACATGCTGATCAATATATAATTCATACCAGAATCCCATTATTCATACATTCGTAAAACCACATGTCACATGTCACATGTCCTATGTTAGATCTGTGGGGCAGCAATGTTATTAAATGAGGCTATTTATTCTTTCTAATAAAAATGGCATTATTTTATTTATAGAGTAGTACCTTAAGACATGTAGTGTAATGTGGACCTTAGAAGATGCGTATACATGTGAAATTCCTCAGTTTGGTATTATTTTCAATGAAACTTTAAAGATAAGAGTAGTAAAGGAATCAGCATGGGTGATGCATGGAGAGCAAAAGTAAAGTAGAAGTGATAATTTAAAACAATTTCCATATAGTTGCTGCATTTAGAAGTAAATGCAATGTGGACCTTTTCTAAGTTTTGACTTTAAGCTTAAGTTGTGCACATATTGTTAATTTGTGTATCTTCTTTACTTTTTCCAGCCAATTACATAGCACTTCTAAAAACTTAAACCTGCCCAAGTAACTTATTACCTACTAATTTCTGTTTATGGATTTTCGCTCACAAATATACACTGCAAGTCTTTAGGGATAGCAGTCAATGGGAAAACTGTCTACAAAATTGTTTCAAAATTCGCGAATGACCTCATGAAGCACCATATTGCATATTCTTACTTGAGGCTAGGTTCCTGGTCAGTGAGTAAAATGTCTGTGTTTGTTAGAAATCTCAAATTGACTTTCCACAAAGAAAATTTGGTAGGAAAATATAAAATTTTTTAGATTAAAAATGTTAAAGGGATATTTCAAATGAAATATCTCTGTTACCCTACTGAGACTCATACAGCATCAGATAGAAACCAAATACAATTTTGAATGCTATTATTCTTTTTTATATTTATTAACAGCAACTTTTCTTTTATCCCTTTTTGTTTGCAGATTTTATATTTTCGCCTCTTCTCTTGTTTTGTCTTGACATTTGTTGTTTTTTTACCTCAGTTGCTTGTCTGAATTTTATGTGCATACTCCAATAATCCATTTCCCAGAATAGATCCTGAGCAATTCATAAACTGGTGAAGCAGTGACGTGGAGCATGCAGATATTTTATACTCTATGAGGATCGAGAATGCGTCCTTATAATCATGTTTTTTGCCTTATTAAGTGCCTTCAACGCCAAGCCCTACTTATTTCCAAGTAGAATCAAAAGTCAGAGTTTCATCAAAGTAAGTATAAAGTGAATTATCATTTGTCAAAATTATAGTCTTGAGGTTTTGTTTTCAGAGGTGCATCACTTCAGTTTAGGTGTATAATACACATTTTTGTCCCTATTCCTTTCATTTGTACTCCACTAAATTCACATACAGTATATTAACATATCCACATTTTCTTCTAAATGTTACCCAGAGATTTCACATTTTCTTTAAACAGTAGTAGGGAAACTTTTGTGTTTGCTGATGACTTTGTGATCTGTAGCAATAGTAGAGAGCAAGTTGTGGAGACCCTGGAGAGGTAGAGATATGCTCTGGAGAGGAGAGGAATGAAGGTCAGTAGGAACAAGACAGAGTATGTGTGTGTAAATGAGAAGGAGGTCAGAGGAGTGGTGAGGATGCAAGGAGTAGAGCTGGCGAAGGTGGATGACTTTAAATACTTGGGATCAACAGTACAGAGTAATGGGGATTGTGGAAGACAGGTGAAAAAGAGAGTGCAGGCAGAGTGGAATGGGTGGTCAGGAGTGTCAGAAGTGATTTGTGACAGACGGATATCAGCAAGAGTGAAAGGGAAGGTCTACAGGACGGTAGTGAGACCAGATATGTTATATGGGTTGGAGACGGTGGCACTGACCAGAAAGCAGGAGACAGATGCTAAGATTTGCATTGGGTGCGACGAGGATGGACAGGATTAGAAATGAGTACATTAGAGGGTCAGCTCAAGTTGGACGGTTTGGAGACGAAGTCAGAGAGGCTAGATTGCGTTGGTTTGGTCATATGCAGAGGAGAGATGGTGAGTATATTGGGAGAAGGATGCTAAGGATAGAGCTGCCAGTGAAGAGGAAAAGAGGAAGGCCTAAGAGAAGGTTTATGGATGTGGTGAAAGAGGACGTGCAAGTGATGGATGTAACAGAGCAAAATGCAGAGGACAGGAAGATATGGAAAAAGATGATCCACTGTGGCAACCCCTAATGGAAGCAGCCGAAAGAAGAAGAAGAAGTAGTAGGGCAACTACGCCCCACCTGTCAGCTTTAGGCACGAGGCAAGAACCAGCTGTGAACAGGACACTAGTCCTCCATAGACCTTTTATAGAACTTGCTCATCAAAACATCCTTATTGTGTAATATTAAGAGTATAAGAGTTCTGAACTTGTAACAAAAACTCAAAAAAAGTTGCCACGCTTTGAAGTGGTTTACTCAGATTAAAAGAGGAATGAGAAAAATGGAGATTTTACATACAAGTACATTACTTTTGCTATTATTTTTACTATTTCAAGTTAAGCATCCCTAACATTTGTGGCATCACGTCGGCACACAAAAAGTTTCAAATTTTCAAGCATGTTTGAATTTTGGAGTATTAGATTAGGAATGCTCAACCCTGTATTGTATATTTGGCTGACACCTTTTATTCAAGACAAAATACAAATGTATCACAAAATAGGCTTGCCTTGGATATACAGTATATTTAAAATCAGATCACAGGCAAATTAAATTGTGATTTAGGCAGGAATTGAATCCATAACTGTACTTTACAAATGATTGCTCAATGTAAGAAAGCAGCCTCTACAACTCTGAAAATTAAAATGATTATCTCTTTTTATATTTTCTCTTCATAAATACATAACAATAAAGTACATCTGGTTCCTTGAACTGTATAATCTATATGGTTGTTTATATAGGTAACCAAAATTACAATGTATTAATGTTTATTGTCATAGAAGTTATATATATATAATTCCTTCTTTACTGTAGTCATCGTTACAATTAGTATATGCTCAGTTGAATTATAACCAATAGAAGGGAATGTGCTATCCATTTATTAAATACAAACTGACAGAGGCTTCAACAATTACGTCTGCTTTTATTTTCAGTGAAAGAAATAAAGGATTTTCTTCTCCACCCCCTGGAGTTTAAGGTATAGTTCCTGACACTATAAAACTGCAGGCTTCTTCTCCCCTTGAGAAATTACTGTGTATTTGCTCTTTTTATTTGAGCATACCTTGAGGCTGAAACAATTACAAAGCAAGAGCTTCTTTTCTTACTCAATCACATGCATTTTTCTATGTGTATAATTCCCCAAAGTAAATCATTTATATCTTTCTTGACAGACCCAGCTGAGGCCATGGACTTGTTGCTATCACAGTTCACAATAAATGAAGTCTGACATTTAGATCTAAAAGACCTGATTCCTTTTTACAGTGACTCCTAAACCAACAGCTTTTCATTTCTATACTGATCGCTTTGATACTCCTTTTAAGAAAATTTGTACCCAATGCTTTGCCTGTGCTTATTTCTTTTCCTTGTTACCAAGGTCAATGTTTTGTAGAAATGTAATCCCATAAACAGCTTATGTGTCCCTCAGTAATTAAGTTTACAGCCGTGTTGGGCCATAAATTAGTTTTTGTGACTTCTTTTAATTGGATGGTGTAAAAACAAGCATATCACATTAAGGTTGTTTGTAATAATACAGCTGAGAAACCAAACAACAAGTAAAAAAATGTTAAATGTGTGATGTTTCAGTTGTCTCTCGATGACTATTTAATTTCCAGGGATGTTTAAAAGGTGTCTTGTGAAATATTTCACTTTTAAATTTAGTACTACAGATGTTAGCCCAAAACAATACATATTTATTTGAAATGTTTTTATTAGTTGTTTAAAAATTTCAGACTTGATACTTGCTGATTAAGCAATGATTTAATAAAAATGTGTTTAAATGTATATAGTTGCTTTACTGTGTAAGCAGTATGTAAGAGCACAACAATGCAAAACTCATAATACACAACATAAATCCATGTGCTTTTTTAACATGGTTAGCAGAATACAGGGCTCTGGACATTTCACGTTCACCCCTATACTCACTTGCATTTAGCCAGTTTAGAAAAAATAACTATATGTCTTTCTGTTGTGAAAGCAAACTGCAGCACCCACAATGAAAAAACACAAGGAAATCCAACAAAGATCTCACAAAGTGTTAACTGGCCAGGCCTGGTCTCTGAAGGTGTGAGGCAAACACTAACCACTATATCACCATGTAGCTCCATCAGCATGCAGACATGCAAACTGGGAGCAATTAATACAAAAGTGTATACATTTACTAATGCATATAAAGATGGATATTGTATGTGTGTGTTAATATTACATTTTTATTTTAATAACAGTGTTTTTATTTGTAAATATGTTAAAGTACTAAAAAAATGGTTTTCTGAGAAGACATCAAGATAAAAATAAACTCAATTGAACTGGATTTGATGCAGCTGGGACCCCCATACTTCAATATTTCCTAGATGATTTTACAAAACCCTGACATCTTTCCATTCTTCAGAAACTTGATTACAGCCTCTACTTTATTGTTCATCAGTTTGTCACAGTTGATTTTGTCATTCTTAGACTGCTGCTATTTAAATCTGATTGAGCAAGGTAGGTTTACATGGACAATTCTTAAAAATACTCTTTTGTAACAGACCTGACTCTGCTCCTTGTTTTGAACAGATGTATTAAATTTTGAAAAATGTGACAGGATGTTCTGCATCAGTCACCAAACATTGATAAAAGTGTTGTAGTCATAATAGGTGTCAATAACTTGTTCAGTTTCTGCCATCATTTAGTGTGTCAGCTGCAGGTTTTAATGTTTCTATCTATGCTATTAGCTATTCAGAGATGTTTGTTTAATTTTATCCACAAATTCTGTTTTCCCATTTGAGATCTCCTACCTGCTAGGAGTTTTCAGATATTCAGTCTGTTTACACTGATATTCTAATACAGCTTGGACACAGCTTAATTAATTCAGAATGTATTTCTGTGATTTCTGGAACTAATTCAAAAACTTGAGTTCCCTGTATTTATACATTAGGACAGACACATCATTAGAAAAACTTTACATGGGTTATCTTCAATGTAAAAAATCTAGTTTCTGTATTACATCTTGCCTGAAGAAAGGGCCTCAGTTGCCTTGAAAGCTTGCATATTGTAATCTGTTCAGTTAGCCAATAAAAGGTGTAATTTTGCTTGACTTCTCCCTGCATTGGAAGACATTAAAACATGGGTGTCACTAAATGTTCTTAACCTAAATGACAAAAAAACAGATTTTGTGTTTTGGACCTTCTGATCTTACTTGTGCTCCAGAAATTAATCGTGGCCCTTTGACAATCTACTGTAAACCTTATGCAAAAAATCTTGGTGTTATTTTTAATAATGTCCTCCAATTTGATAAACAAATTAACTCCATTATTAAAGCCTGATTTTACCATCTTAGGGTACTGACTAAAATCAAGCCCTTTCTTTCTGCATTTTCTGATTTTGAAACACTAATTCATGCATTTATCTCTTCTTGGCTTGACTATTGCAACTCATTATACATTGGAGTTAATCAATCATCCCTTGCTTATCTTCATCTAGTCCAGAACGCTGCTGCCAGGATTCTAAAAGACACACAAAAACAAATCACATCACACCTGTCTTCACTTCTCTTCAATGGCTTCCTATTTGCTACAGGATTGAGTTTAAAATTTTAATGTTTGTTTTTAAGTCCCTAAATGGTTTAGCCTCCTTCTACATTACTGACCTCTTGCACCGTTACTCTCCTTCACGATCATTGAGTTCCTCAGACCAGAAGTTATTGGTTGTGCCGAGATCTAGACTTAACCTTAGAGGTTACCATGCTTTTGCAGTAGCTGCCCCTAAGCTTTGGAATAATCTACACTGTTGTATTAAGTCAGCATAAACTTTGGTCACTTTTAAATCCTGCTTGAAACCCTATCTTATTACCTTAATTTTTAAACTTGTATGTATGCAGGGCACGTGCCCTGTGTTGGGTGGGATTGGCTCCAGCAGACGCCCGTGACCCTGTGTTTGGATTCAGCGGGTTGGAAAATGGATGGATGGATGGATGTATGCATTTATTTTTGGTGTATTTATTTATAGTATATAAATATGTGTATTGAAGTATTTATGGAAGATATAGCACTTCGGTTGACTTCTGTTGTTTTTAAACGTGCTGTATAAATAAAATTGACTTGACTAAATAATTTATTTCTAAATCAATATTAGTACAAGGAAAAACAGAAATGAAGAGTTTAGGAAAGAAAAATGTGTTTTGACAATTACTTTCGCAAGTATTTTTTATATGTCTTAGCTAAGGAGGTCACCAGGTTTTAACACTGGAATTGCAAATTCTATTGGTTTACTTTAAAAGATGCTGCTGTCTAGTTTGTACTTACTTATGTGGTCATTGTTATAAACTATACAAAGAGGATACCCAGGGGAGCATTGGATGTAATGATTCTGAGCACTGTTTATTGTAATTCCCTTCCGGCAGGAGTACCCGCATGTCCTATCTAGCCACTGCAGATGGTCCAGAATGCAAAGGACCACCTTGTATTTAACCAGCCAAGACCGGCACATGTCACTCCACTCTTCAGGTTGCTACATTAGCTCCCTTTAGCAGCATGCATATATGGAAACACTGATGAGGTGCTATTCTCCTTCTCACCCAATCAGATCTGCCAGGGATCAGGGTCTAGTGATGCTGCCTCTGTAATGGTATCAAATATCAATCCAGACTCTTTTCCTGTGTAGTTCCTAGTTGGTGGAACAAGCTGCCCACCTCCACCCAACCTGCCCACTCCCTCAAAGTATTTAAGAAGCACTTGAAAACCCACCTGCTCTAAGAATATCTGTCTAATTGATTGAAAAAAAAAAACTTTGCTTTGTGATCTTTCATATTGTTTGTTGGTTTCTTGTTACATTAAGTTTCATTTATCGATTGTTAATGTATGACTGTAAATTATTAGTTATTACATCTTTTCACTTGTGGCAATCAACTTTTGCTACCTGTCCTACTACAGTACACTTGCTCAATAAACAGACCCTAATGATACTCAATCATTTTTACCTCTTGTGTAAGTCGCTTTGGATAAAAGCATCTGCCAAGCAAATAAGTTAAAGTCTAAATGTATTTTAGTTATTATTTTTGTACCATTATTCGCGTATTTTTGTTATATTCTTTTTATAATTTTTCATGGTATATTTATTTAAAGTCATGTGGCCATATGGTACATCAGCCATATTGTTCTTAGCACTTGTCTGTTTATATCATCTGACACCAGGATGTGCCATTGCGTCATTACCTGATAATTCACTCAATTAGAGATCTGTGCACTAACAGTCATAGAAATGAAATGTAAAACATAAATCTCCATTAAGTTATTGCTACTCTGCAATAATATACAGAACAAAAGACATTTTGGCTCCCACCCTCTTTTCTTATAAACAGATATAACTAAATTAAAATAAGAAAGTGTTAATCACCTTATAATTGTAAAGTCACTACTTCTGACCGCTGAATTCTGATTTTTTAACGTATGAGAAATTAGAATAAAAGTGAACAGCTCAATTATTACCACCGCTGGCTCCAGACGAATCTTCAAACTGGCATGTTGTGAACAAGACGATACTCATAATTATCAAAACTGAACTGCACATTATATTCCAGGTAATATTCAAAAAGTACAACATCACAAGATGTAAACATCACCATGAAGATTTGTTATTTTCAGCAATTTGAAGGCATAAATTAGCATATTTGCTTTTAGTAAACCACATTCAGTTTATTTACTTCATTCAGTTTGGACAGGCATTTTGGATCTCTTATAGCATTTGCAAAAAATTATTTTTCTATATATTGTTAAGAACTGTGTTTTACTAACATAATGAAAAAGTTTAGTCTAGTGATGAGAAAAGTGTCCCTCTAGCTCCTTGGAAATATGTTCTTTTCATGTGTCTTAATTAACCTAAATTTAAATAATTATAAATTAAAGAGGCGATATCCCTCCCTTAGTGATACGGCGGTGAAAAATCACATAAGAGAAAAAATAACAGCTTTGTTTAATATCGGCTTACGCTGCATATAAGATGAGGGAAGTGAGTTACAGTGCTCATTCCAAGGGTGGGGACCTGGCGTGTAGAGTATGCAGTCATTGTTGCGGCGTAGGAAGGGTTTTCAGGACCAAATGACGTAGTCTTCCATCCGTCCGTCAGCTTCCGAAGTGTTTGACTGCTATCCAAGTTTTTATACTGCTTTCTCCACATGCAGACCCCCACATTGGTAAATAGTCCATTTCCAAACAAGGAAAGAAGATTTTGTGCTGACATTAGGCAGAGAAGAAAATAGTATACACCTGTCTTTAGGCTGACTATACATTCCTCCAGCTGTCTTTGTCTATCGTGTCCTATGTTTGGCCCAGCAATTCTAAATGCTGATCCCATTTGTACTAAATCTGGCTCAGCTATGCATGTACAAAGAAAAGAAAAACAGATTTAAAATGTCTGCACAGAGACAGTGACATTAAACTTAATATTATAACAAACTTAATATAACACCCTTTCCTTTACATAATATGTAATTGCACTGCAGGAATAAATAGCTGACATTTTCATAACTTTAAATTGTAACATTTTGTTATAATTTGATTTTTTACAATATATATGCCTGCAGTGGGCTGGTGCCCTGCCCGGGGTTTGTTTCCTGCCTTGTGCCCTGTGCTGGCTGAGATTGGCTCCAGCAGACCCCCGTGACCCCGTAGTTAGGATATAGCGGGTTGGATAATGGATGAATGGACAATATATATGCATATTAGTTACATAACAGTTGTCAAACTAATATTTAAATACAAGCTAAAACTAAAATAACTAAATGATCCAATATTATTACTATAGGCCTAGAGAAGAATTTTAATTAATCCATAATGTTAAAAACATGAACAACAGATAAACTTGTGTTGTATCGACATTGGGCAAAATCTGAAATAAAAAATAAAAATATTATACCTGGGATTCACTTTGCCAAGAACAGGTTTGTTAGTCCCAAATAAAATAGTATTTTACAAATTTATTATTGATTAACAAGAATGTACTATAAATACAATAAAAAATGATGTAAATCAGAGACAATACACTCATAAAGATTCGGGGTAAGTTCCCCGTATAGTGAAAGGTCTGAGTAGTATGTTCAGACTGATACACTGAAAAATAAATCATAACAAGGACATCAGAATTAGGAAATGGCAGGATGTTTATAGTGAATTGGCTGGAAATGAAGTACAGAGGGAATGCTAGTAAAATCAAAGAAGCGACAGAGATGACATAGAAAAGTCAGGCCGGAAGGAAGGTATTTGTTGTCGGGGGTGCGGAAGTGAGATCGTCTGGAGGTCTTCCAAAAGGTGCGTTTATTCTTCTAATTTTCTGCTAAATAAAGGAGAGAGATGTTAGTACTTTATTCCAAACCTGATTTCTTTGTGGTATCATGCTTTGTTGAGCCCGTCAGCTGCTCCCTAATCGTGCGTGTGTGAATATATATATATATATATATATATATATATATATATATATATATATATATATATATATACACACACACACATTCCTCACACACACACACACACAGAGAGAGAGATAGCATTTGTCCAAAAAGTAATCATTTTAGGGAAAAACAGTAACAGGATTAAGTTTAGTAAGTTTCCAGTTTCTTGTTCCATGTAAAAATCTGAATCTTTCTGAGTTAAATCTTGGCCATAAAAAGACATTTTGAGAGACCTCAAAAGAAAGAAGACTTTTTGAGACACGTTGTTCTGAATAAGATCTACATAGAATTTTTCAGCAAAAGTAAATGTTAAAATGGCCATATTCAGAAATGGAAATTTAGATAATTGACAAAACAACTTAGAAAATCTTCAAAAATCTCACAAGGAGACACAAAACAACAAGTTTCTCTCAATGCAGGTAATGTCAATCTTTATAATGCAATCAATAGAAGTACAATTCGATTTTATGCCCTGATTTGTCATGTGATATGATGAAACCAGAAAGAAGTCACTGAAGTAAGAAAGTATAAATTATAACATTTTTAAACTCACATCCACAACAGACAAATGCTGCATAAAAATTCAAAATAGATTGGTTTACCTAAATAAAACAAAATGCACTAATTTTCCAAACATGCACCATCCAAGTCTGACTAAAGTATCATATAGTAATGATTGCTACTTGAATATTTTTTAACATTCAACTCATATATTGCTATAAAAAGAGTTACCAATTGATAGTTTAACTTATTTTGCTCATAGCTTCTTAATTAGTAAGTATAATGAACTGAGATGTAGCATTTATAAGTATGAGTGGCACTCAGTAGTTAGTGCTGCCACCTCACTGATCCATTAACCAATGCCTGGTTGTTGCCCGGTGGAGTTTGCATTTTTCCCTGCATCTGTGTGGGTTTTTTCTCCATATACTTTGATTTTTCCATTCACATCTCCAAATGTGTAGGACAGACTAATTGGCAACTCCAAATTTCCTCTGAGATATTTATCTAGAGCTGGTTCTTGCCTTCCATCCTGGGTTGACAGGATAGTTTCACATCCCACAAACCCTGAATTGGACTACGTTCAGACAGTGTTATGTTATAAGGTTAATACAACCTTTTATTTCTTACATATGGAAAATGCACATTTTGTTTTAATTCACCATACCATTAATGGTTTTTATACTATTGGCACTACCATAAATGATTTTTTCAGTTGTATTTATTTTGCAAGAATATGTCCATCTGATACATGTCACTGCAATAATTGAATTTTATCTGACAGAATGCAGAATTAAGCTAAAATAAAAAAATTCTATACTTCGAGTCACACATTCTGAAATAAACTATTTTAAGTGTAAAGGTGAATAAAAATATTAGAAATATATAGATGTTTAGTGACTGACAAGTTTAACGAGGATAACAAAGACATTAGTACTGTTCTATCATATATGTTCAGATATTACTTGCACTTATGTAAAATTCAAGATAATATTCTAAATAAATGCTACATGGTTTTGCCACAGCTTCAGATATAAATATAGTCTGAAGACCACCTTTAAAAGAGCAAAAGTTGGCTGAAATACTTTGGCATCAACAGCACCACTGGCACAAATCATGATATATGCAAAGTGTTTTCTACAATAAATAACCAGGAATGATAATAAGTAATGCCTTGAATATTCATAAAGATTTGCATAACACACAATATCATGAACATTATTGCTTACAGGCCGTAGATCTTCCCTCTATATTACTATAACAACAGCAGAATGATGTCAGCTTTCTCAATGACAATGGTCACATGACAGGAAACATATCCATTGGCTTCAACCATCAGATGAACACAAAATAGTGTTGCTTATGCCCCATCTCCCGAATGGCACCATAGTGACATCACCAATGGAACTATAAAAATAATTAACAGTCAATAAATCCATGTTTGCAATTTTCAAAAATAAATCGAAATGACTAAAACAGTGAAAAACAGACTCATTACATTAAATAATAATTCTTTACATTTATATAGCACTTTTCTCACTACTCAAAGCGCTTTAGTGTGTAGGGAGCTACTTCACCCACCATTAATGTGTAGCATCCACCTGGACGAAGCAACAACAGCCATTTTTGTGCCAGTACATTCACAACACATTAACTGTTAGGCGATGAAGTGGTGAGAGAGACAGCCAGTTAGAGACAGGGGATGGTTAGGGGGGCGGAATGACCAGGCTGTGGTGGGCAATTAAACCAGGACATTAGGATATACCCTACTCTTTAAGAAGAATGCCCAGGAATCTTTTATGAACACAGAGATTCAGGGCTTCAGTTTTACATCTCATCTGAAGAACAGCACCATTTTTACAACACAGTGTCCCCATCACTGCACTGGGGCATTGGGATCAACATACAGACCACAGCGTAGGCAGACCCTGCTGGCCTCACCAGCACCTCTTCCAGCAGCAACCCAAGTTTTTTCCTAGATGGTCTTCTAGTGCGCGCCAGGCCTGAACATGCTTAGCTTCAGATGGATGAGCTCTTCTGAAGTTCATGTGGTATAGAGTTGTTAAATTGCACTGATTGTAAGCAGTTTCTGTAATTGTTCAATAGTATTATTTTTCCTCAGTTACCAAACAGGTTACACATTACAATAATGTTATATAAGAATTATCTTAGTTTTTCCTAACCATCAATTACAGTGTATTTAACAAATACATACCAGTTGTCTTCTGTTGTTACATGCGTTACCTTTTACATTAATACCGTATAATAACCAGACAAATCACACTTGCTATGGATAGCATTAAGATTTACTGCACTTAAAAAAATTAGCATTTATCTCAATTTATGTGGGAGTGATTAAAATAAACAATTCCTATAACATAACCTTTGACATTATTATTTCCATACAAATTAATCTCTGTTATGAATCTGTAATTATTTACTCTGATGACATTACTATACTTCATATTGTTCTTACAATGCAACGTAATAAATTCATGATTCAAGTCACGCTCCTATGCCTCCTATCAGTGAATGGGAGCAATAACAAAACTCCAAATAATTCCTCGAATGCAGAATAACCCAGTTATCTTATCACTCACACCAATATGTACAATATAAGCAATTCTCATCAACTAATACAGTATATGGTTCCCTGCCATGAGAATTTTCAGGCTTTCTTAACATGTATTTTTATTAGTGGTCTGTCCAATAGTTATTGTTCAGTGATGCATAAACTTTGCAACTTTCATAACTGTTCCAAACAAAGCATATGGAAGCATAAAGCCAATGGTTATCTATACAGATAACTATAAATAATACAGTAAAAAGTAGCAAACTATGCCCTTCCAATTTATGCCATTGCCACAGTGATGGGTATACTGGTGGAAGGTGGAGACTATCATATGGGGTTCTAAAACAAGGCCCTTGCTTTCTATAGTCATCAAACTTTACTATTACAAAGCAGATATGGCTGATTTCTTGGACCTACAACTTTGTATAGACATCTAAAAGACACTCATATCTTAACTGGTTCAGTAGTAAGCTTTTAACTTATCTGAATTTTAGCATGTGTGCTCCAATTGGGACATACAAAGCCCACATGTGCTTTTGAATGGATGATAGACACTATATAAGTTATAAAATGATTGACTAGAAACTGCATGAATTTCATACTTAGCACAATACAGATAAGGTAAATTGTTATAGTAAATGCACAGCTTAATCATAACAAGAAGCAGTTACTTTTTATTTTGACAAATTTCCAAAAGTGGTCAACAGAAAACCCTCATGACATAAAAACAACAAAAAAATCTTACGACCATTTGGACACCCTGATTATGACATCAGAAAAAGATGACTTTCAATATAAATGTAATATTGCAATATAATTCTCCATCCCCCTCTGGCTTAGGAAAATATCTTTCCTGCTGCTTCTCTCTGCAGTTAAAGTACCATCCAGCTAATCTACATTATCATCCTTTTGCTGTAATTCCATTTTTACCAATAAACCCTCATGCAAATTAACGTCTTTAGAAAATGAATTCATGCCAATGTGCCAATACACCTTATTTAAGACATACTATGTCATTAGTGCAATTGTTAAACTTTTCATTAACAAAACAATCTGTTACATGAAAGGCTCATTTAGCATTTAGCCAAACCAAAAAATGTATTTACACAAAGCATTTAACAGAAAACAAAAAGGTAACCAAGACATTATAGATGGCTCAATCTGTCAGTAGCAAACAGGCTCATTTTCTTAACTGGCCTAAATTAAAGCATACGGTCATGCACCAAGGAGCCAATTGTTTGTTTAAAATTTCCTCCCATTTTGGACTCGTACAATGAAAGATTATTTTCTACACCTCTAATACACCAGAACAAATGGACTTGTGCTGAAGCAAAGCATTGATTTCACTCATTAACTGCCCAAAACAAGTCAAATGCATGACTTCCACTCCATCAGCCACATTAATTATGCAAAAAATAATCAAGACTCGCTAATTGAATTATACATTATTTTCTGCCCCTAGTGAATAAAGGGTGACACGTTGCCAATCATGCATGTGACACTGGTTAATTAAATTGCTTACACAGTATAACCAAAGCACAAGGGTGTTTGATCTAATTTACAAACAAGTCACTCAGCAAAGTAACAGCAGAAACAGATTAAAAGAAAAAAGTTCGTTAAGAGTTTTTTTTTCTATTTTAATTTGAATTCTGCTGCTTTTGCATTCTTCTTGGCCTTCATCAAATTGTGTAGGACAAAAATGTCAAACACCAGTCCTTGTACGCCATACTCACTAAATGTTTCCCTTTGGACATTAGTTATGAATGTACTTATTTTTCTAAAGCATTTACCAGCTAATTCACATCTGTTTTCTTTTTTTTTACAATTATCATTATAGATAAGTATTTTTGACTATGTTCCCAATAAGTGCCCATAGCTACAAAATACAATGGTCATGAGAGAAATGCTATTTACAAATATGTATACTGAACAACTAATTTGAAAGTATCTAAAAAATAAAGGTGGAAGTTGTGAAAACATTGGAACTATTTAGCAGTTCAGCTTGTTGACTCTGAGTAACAGTAAATCTAGCATATAGTCTTGAATCGGACTCTGAGTGAAATATGCTTACTGCAAAGTGTGATATTGGACTATATAATTGGATCTTCAGCTCTTAATGTATTATTTCCTGATTGGTTCAGTGTCAGGTTTTATTGCTCATGTGTGAAGAACTGGTTAATAACTTGTATTTGATGTGCTCTGTCAAAGCTTAAACTTGCTTAAGAATCTTTGCAGCTGCTGGTTTGCTTTCATTATATTCCTGTCAAACACAGATAATTGCATATATTTCTTTTTTATGAGGACAGTACTCTTACCAGGGATGCATAAAACTGAAACCCACTGCAACACAGTTTTGTTTTAAGATTTGGTGATTTATAGTCATTTTTTATTTATTAAAAGGGTGTTTGTTTTGTATATCGTTCCATTTATAATTAGGCCATTTCCCTTTCTATAACCATTTTGTAACAACAGACATTATTCAAAAACAGTTGATATCAATAGCGTTGAAAACTTTCTGGTCTAAGCTCATGCATAAGAGTGTTGTAATCTGTTGAGTTAAAACTATTTCAGATAAAAAAAAAAAAAAAACTGTCAAAACACATTTTGCATCTAGCCTGACATTTTACAATCATTATTTCCATTGTACTGCGGTGGGTTGGCACCCTGCCCAGGATTGTTTCCTGCCTTGTGCCCTGTGTTGGCTGGGATTGGCTCCAGCAGACCCCCGTGACCCTGTGTTCGGATTCAGCGGGTTGGAAAATGGATGGATGGATTTCCATTGTATGCAACATAGGGGCACAAATTCACAGCCAAGATTTTCACAGTTTAATCAACCTTGTAAGACCTTTTTGTATATTTTGGGACTTGTAGTCTTTTTGAATCTTCAAAGTAAGTTGTCCATTTTGGGCCTGCTCAGACTGTAGCCTGAAAGTAAGTTTCTTGGGGAAGCTGGTCTGAGGTGAGCCCCTTCTGGGTAGGCCTGTAATGGTTCTAGCCTGCCTTTCGTGGAGCATTATGGATGCCTTGGAACTCCAAATCATAACACATATGTTTAGTATTTCAGATGGGATGCTAGGAATGTCAGTATGAATGAATGGTTACTGGTGGATGCAGTGAAATTTCATTTTAGTACCCATGCTGACAGGTGGCAGTAGCCAATTGGTGTTACATGTTTTAATGTGTTCTCGATCCCAAAGGACCAGGGAAAAGGGACCTGGCTTAAAATGACAAGGAGATTAAATAATGAGTTATAGTAAAAAAGAAATGTTGTCAAAATATAGACAGGGATCAGGAAAGCAGAGAATCTAAGCCAAAACACAAATTAATGTCACACACGTGCCGTTAGGGGTCAGCCAAAGGGTCCAATTCAGGACGATCAAATGGGATAAAAGGGTTGGTAATGAGTATTAATACCTTTATCTTCTTCCTACAGACCTACAAAAGAATAACTATTCTCACCAAACATGTCTGACCTCACTTCCATCCAGCCCTGATGACCTCACTTCTGCTCTACCCTGATGATGTCACTTCCGGTTCATGTCCCGATGACCTCACTTCTGTTTTGCTGGCTCCACCTCATACTTCCTGCCACCTTCCATTAACTCATTCTCTTGTCTTCCATTGTTTATAGCAGCTTAAGACTGATACCAGTCTTTTTTGATTTCTCCAGAGTTCAATATAAGGGTAAGATCCCCAAACATTTTTTTTGTACATCTGCCTTATTATACCAGAAACCAAGCCAAACTGATGTTGCCAAAAGTTCTTACTCTAACTTGATTTTCATAGCGCTAAATGTGATCGCTCAACATGTATGGTTGAAATATGGTCTAAACTAGTACACTGTGAGCTATACCTAGCTATCGTATGTTGCACCACCCAAGCAGTCATGTCAGCATCGTACCCTAACCCGATTTCTTTATCTTCAGTTATATTCTTGAATAACAGCGTACTTGTTTTTTTATATGTATACCTTTTGTGAAATTGTTTATTTAGCATTTGGACTTCAGTCTTCACACATTATACACTTCATGTCAAAATGTTGTCGTTACAAACTTTTTTCATTTTATAGTACTATTTTAGGTATGTGTTCAACATTTCTTACATAGATCGTTGTTGATATGGAATACACATGAAATGCATGTGTTCCAAAAAATGATATATTACTTACCCTATACAACTCCAGGAACCTCACACCATGATAAACAAGACTTGAGCTGGGAGAACTTTTTCCCCGAATTGAGCTGCAGTGGTGGATGGGATGGGTTAGCAGGCTGCTTTTTACTTGTGCTGATCAACACATTTGCAAAACAAAAGACGCTAATGAACAGGTGCCAAGGAATTTAAGGTGGCCCGGGATTACAAGTTTTTTCATAGGCTTTAGGGATTCTAGTGTTAAACAGAAACAAGAAGACTTGAAAATCAGAAGAATTCAAAGAAAATATCATTATTCACAAAAACTTTAAATAGAATTGAACTGATCTCCAATTTCTAAGGATTTTCTGTGACCCCTCCTCCTGTGACTCCAGTGACAAACATGAGTAAAGTTAAAAAGGCATTACGCAAATAACGAATTATAAACAATTATAAACAAAATCAACAGAAATAACATAAACATTCAACAATAATAAGTCAACACTCACAACAAAATGTAAAATACACATAACTATAGACTATAAATTTACAGGACATAACTACCAGTAAAGCTCACAAAGAAGGCATAAATCATAGTGTGATTGACATTGTATTTATAGCATCACTATCATATTAAATGGAGTGACAATAGTGGTCACAGGCCTTCAAAACAACACTGAATAAATAAAGAAGACTACGACGTTAATAAATTTGAACTTCAACAAACATAAAATATACATCATAATGTGAATCCTCGTAAGTCCAACCCCCCTTTAATCTTACAGGTATCACAAGCGAATAGAAGAGAAAGCGCAAATGGCAAAGTAGTAACATCACCATCACAATAATAAAAATAATAAATATAAAAAAAAAGCCATAAAATGGGCCTGTGGTAATCCGCCTACCAGGCATTACCACTTTAAAGGAAAGTCCTATGAACTGGGTTGACTTCAAAATAAACATTAAAGCACTTACCTGTTTAAGTCATTAAGTGTGGGATGGGCTTTTGTGGTGATTTTAACTTTGTCTTCAGCAGGTTCACGCAGCGGGACGCCAGCGTCGGGTTGGGCACGCCTCCAGGTCAGACCTGCTGGAGGACGCTGCGTGTATCCCGTCATAAAGGCGAGTGTCTCTTTTCTCATGCCGTTGGCAAAGAGAAGTGCAAAGCATTTTTAGGTAAGAATGTGCATGCATATTGTGTGAGAAGGGAATTCCCAAGAAGTACTTACTTTTGTAGTGCGTATCTGCTCTTCTGAGGGAGTGTGTCAGAATGCGCTCCAGTTTGTGCTTGTGCTTGCTCGTATACACACGAGGCCACTAGCCCTATTTATGCCTTGCAAAGGTTGAGAGGCGCGCCTGTGCAGAAAGCACCTGCGTCAGTTGCCATTGGTGAAAGGGAGCAACGTGTCACAGGATTGGATAAAGATTTATGCCCAGACTATAAAAGTCTCTTCCTGTCTCATAAGGGTTGTCTTTAGACTCGGTTGTGTAGATATCGTAGTTGGTATAGCTTTATTTCAATTAGTATATCAAACAACACTTTGTTTTTTTTTTCTTTTCTTGTATATACACTGTTTTTTTTCTTGCAAATATTTTTCGCATTCATTGGATTTTATTTTTCTTCCTGAACTCCTTTTCTTCATTTAGGAAGTCTACCAATTTTTTTTTGTGTATATACATTTTTGTATTTTTCATTTTTGGGGACTGGAAATTTCACTGCATACAGGGTATGTTGCTCATTATTTTTGACTAGCAAAATACCCGCGCTTCGCAGCGGAGAAGTAGTGTGTTAAAGAGGTTATGTAAACATATATATACATAAACATATATACTTATCTACATATACACATATCTACATATGTACATATATATATATACATATATACATCCACATATATATACATATATCAACATATATATACACATACATATACACACATACATACATACATGCATACACATATATATATATATATATATATATATATATATATATATATATATATATATATATATATATATATATATACACATACAGACACATATATATACATATACATATTTACATATCTACATATATATACACATATACCCATTGCGACACTTCCTGTGTGATTTTGAGCTATACAAAAACAAACTGTATTGTATTGTATTGTATATAGCAAAATACCCGCGCTTCGCAGCGGAGAAGTAGTGTGTTAAAGAGGTTATGTAACCATATATATACATAAACATATATACATATATATACATATCTACATATACACATATCTACATATACATATATATATACATATAAATTTAGACATACATATATACATACATACATACATTCACATATATATATATATATATATATATATATATATATATATATATATATATATACTGTATATATACATATCTACTTATTGGCTCCTGTATTTAGGATATAGCGGGTTGGATAATGGATGGATGGACATCTGTATGCATAGCCCTATTTGCCCGTTTTCGTTTTTTTTCTTTCTTCAGTAATATTTCAGTAAACCCGGAGCTTGTCAGTTCAAATCCTGGTACTGACACCACTGTGTGACCCTGAGGAAGTCACTTCACCTGCCTGTGCTGCAAAAAACAAAAGTAATGTAACAAATTGTACCTCAGATGTTGCAAGTTGCTGGAATAAAGGCATAAGTAAAATAGATAAATATGTATTATACACATAGGAACTATTCATTTATTTTCAGTTAAGTCATCTGCAGCAAACCTTTATAAATGAGGGTTTCTCCTTTTTAGTAAACCTCTTGGAGAGGTTTTTTCATTTCATTGAAAATTAAAGCAGCAGCTGCCAAAATATGTAGCTTTCTTATTAATTTTTCAACATTGTGTAAAATAAATTTATAAAGTAACATAAAAGGTTTAAATACTGGTTATCCTTTTACACTAAAATATTACTAAAGAGATACAAAAAAAGTAAAATGCATATGTTGTTTTTCTTTAAGGAGATTAAATATTACTGAAGAAAGAAAAATAAAAAACTAGCGCTGATGTCCGAGGTTCGATTCCCGTAAGGGAGTGAAGTGAGTGGCTGGTTACCTACCAGGTAACGCTTATGGTTGGCCAGCAAGTGAGGTAACATCAGCCACGGTGCCTTCAGTTGTGAGAAGCAGATCATAGAATGGTTGAAAATAGTTTACTGTGAAATAATGCAAAGAGTACGCGACACGTCTTTCCCCCTTATTCTTGGCTCATCAGGCGTACACACTCACTGCACTCGCTTACGGTAATCGAACCTCGGACGTCAGCGCTAGAGGGGCTTCGCAGTGGTGAAGTATTGCTTTTAAATTTTAATTAAGAAGAAAAGAAAACCTTTTTAAATTAAGTCTTAAAAAGAGGTGTAAAAATATTGACAATAAGCTATGCAAACCCACCAAGAAATGCAATTGTTTAAATCAAGGCGCGAGTCGAAAAACACCATCCCATAATATTAGTTAACGATTAATACATTTCTGTATGTATTGTAAGCATACAATACAACTGATAATATGTTGCGCTTATTTATCTGGTGTACCGACATTTTTGCACGTTTAACGTCTGAAATCTAACGTGGTTTGTGCCCTTCAGAATGAAAACAGTTTGCATTTACCTTTTTAATAAAAGGCGAGCTTTTAAGCCTGAGAAATCACCCCGTAAATGCACACGTTTAATTGCACGTGTTAATATGTATGCTTACACAGTATTAAAAGACATTCAACAACGTCATTTACCTTTGTTCCCGCGTTTGATAAAAGGCGAGCTTTTAAGCCTGAGAAATCACCCCGTAAATGCACACGTTTAATTGCACGTGTTAATATGTATGCTTACACAGTATTAAAAGACACTCAAAAATTAACGTCATTTACCTTCGTTCCCACGTTTGACTCGTGCTGTAAATCTCTTCCTTGTTTTTAGTTCACGTGATTACGTAGGAGGCGTGATGACGCGATACGTGACTCCGCCTCCTCCATTAGAGTATATGGACAAAAAACAGGTTCCACTTATGACCATTACGCGTAGAATTTCGAAATGAAACCTGACTAACTTTTGTAAGTAAGCTGTAAGGAATGAGCCTGCCAAATTTCAGCCTTCCACCTACACGGGAAGTTGGAGAATTAGTGATGAGTGAGTCAGTCAGTCAGTCAGTCAGTCAGTCAGTCAGTCAGTGAGGGCTTTGCCTTTTATTAATTAGTATAGATTTAGAACATTATTTTTGTTGTTTTGTTGCACCTGTAAATAAACCCACTCTTGTTGGAAATACCACCTTTTTGGTTCTGTGTCTCAATGTCTGACTTCTGACAAATCTGAGCCCGGTCGGTCCTGTACTACAAGACGCCCACTGTGTGGTCTGGTGCTAACACTGCCACTACACGGGGAGTCACAGGGCCAAAACTGACCAAATAATTCTTAGGAATACAAAATCTACATTCAAGTAAAAGTAAACTAATATTTTATAATTAGACAGTGAGGGTGACAAGATTACCTTAGCTTAAAACAACCTCTGCACAGTTCTTCTTGGAGTTTGGAGTCCAGGATGAAATAAGCACAAGTGTGTAGGAGGAGATACAGCTAGTGTGCCTTCTGAGAAAAAAGAGAAAGGAATATAATGCATTTAAATTCTCTATCTAAAGTTTTTTAAATGAAATGGAAATACTACACACTTAAGTGTGATGTATAGAAGAGCTGAATATACCTTTAATATTATCTGAGATCCTGGGTGTTATTACATCTGTAGAAATCAGAAAAGCTACTGGCTCTGACAGGTATCAAGCTGAACATTAATGAAAAATTTCCTGCTAAATTAGTCACATTAATACCAACTATGTTTATAGAAGTCAGAGATAAAATCACTCACCGGATGTCAATTTCTGTTTTTGCCAGGAAAATTTTTTTTTTTAGAATGTTCATACTATGGGACAGTTTCCCTATTAAACACTGACATTATGATTATATCCAAAGTTCTAATCAACAGAAAAAAGCAAATGCTTCTGTCTATTATTTTGCAAGATCAAACAGGATTCCAATAAGACAACCATGAAATAAATAATATCTTAGAGAACTGTCACAATGATTAAGAGATCATACTTTATTTGTGAAACTGGTCAAATATGAGTTTCACCTTGATATGGTTTTATTTTTAAGTTATAAGATTACTTGTAAAGGATTAGAGATGGAGGATTCTAAAGTTTCAGCCATTCTTAATTGCAAAATCCCAGAAAGCAAAAAGCAAACACAGAGATTTGTGGGGTTTGCTAATTACACCCATTTGTTTATTGATGACATCCATTCTGTTATATCTTCTGTTACATTGTTAACAAAAAAGGTCATAAAAGATTCACCTGGAACTCTGAAGTGCAACAAACAATTAACCATCTAAAGATGTTATTCACTTCAGTCCTAGTGCTTAGGCATCCTGATATCTCCTTTCAGTTTACAGCAGAGGTAGATGAGTCAAGTATGGTGATATCTCAAAAATTTCCAGATGTAGATACAGCACACGCATTTGCTTATTTCTTTTGAAAGTTAATTTCAACAGAACAACATTATGATGGATGTAGTCACACATTGTTTTCCATAAAAAACTGATTTAGAAGAATGGTGACATTTTCTAGTTTTCAGGGATCATAAAAACTTGATGTATTTAAAAATCGGCAAAAGAGTAAAGGTTAGACAAGCCAGATGGGCTTTATATTTTACTTGTTTTAATTTTACGATTTTACTTGTTTTAATTTTACAATTTCTTCTTGAGCTGGGAATTGGAATGGTAAGGCACATGCTTTGTCTAGGTTATATGACCCAAAAGAAGTTACATCTGAACCTGAAATTAATTATACCTCCTGTAAAGTTTTTGGGTGTTACAGTGATTCATTTTGTGAAAGACACAATTGATATCATTAAATATGCACAAACACAATTTCCTGAACAAAATAAAGTTCCATTAGTGAAATACTACTACTCTGTTCTACCAGAATAAAACAGTGCAGTTTTAGGATGGTCACATTCTTCTAAGATTTTAGGTTATCCAGGTATTTCTCAAACACTTGAAAAATTTACTGAAAAGTATCTGTTGGCCCACAAGATTTGTAACCAAGCTAAGTTACCGTAAGGTTTAACTATGGAATTATTGCAACTGATTCTATCTGCTAGTCATCCATGGGAAGCCATTACCCTGGACTTTATTACTCGTGGTCCGGTGGTAACCCTGCCACTACACGGGGTGTCACAGGGCCAAAACTGACCAAATCATTCTTAGGAATACAAAATCTACATTCAAGTAAAAACTCGAACCCCCTGCTTTTCATAATTATTCAACAATTCTTGTCGTGGTCGACAGATTTCTGAAATGTGTATATTTTCTCTCTCTAAAAAAATGACCTATAGCTTGTTATTGGCAGATATATTCATTAAAGAGGTAGTTTGTTTACATGGTATCCCATCTTGAAAAATTTCTGTGTTGCACTGTGCATAATTGGCATACTAATTATAGTGAGATATTTCCCACAGTGGAATTTGCTTGCAATTTGCTACACCACTCTACCCTAAAATGTCTCCATTTGGGGATTTTATGGGTTCAAACTTCTGTTGATTAAATTTCCATTAGATAACATTTGACACTTAGAACATGTTTGTACTAGAACAGGCACTTCAGACCAACAAAGCGTGTTGTTCCAGTTTACCTAATTTCTCCAAAATAACATGAAGTTGAGTTGTGAAGGTCCATTTAGGCCTACTGTCTACCACACTACTTGGTATTTTTTTCCATGTGTCTATGGTTCTCTGTGTGAAAAAAAAAAAACCTCTATCGTTTGTGTGTAATTTATCCTTAACAAGTTTCCAACTGCATCCTTGTGTCCCTGTTGAACTTGTTTTAAAGTAATGGCCTAGACCTACAGTACTAATTCCTTTCATAATTTTAAAAACTTCAGTCATGTCACTTCTTATTCTCTGTTTGCTTAAAATGAAATGGTTCAATTCCTTTTGACTTTCTTCATAACTCATAACTGGATCTGGCATGTTTCAGCCAGCATTTCTCCCATGGCTGGTTTTCAAAGTTGTCTTTTGTTGTCTGTCTTGTCCAATTTTGTGCCATTTATTTATACTAATGTTTCATTTCTCCATTATGTACATTATTCTTTGTTATATTTTTGATTATATCCCATTTGTTTTGAGGGTGGTCACATAAGGGGTGGGGCCACCTGCCACTTACCACTAGGAACTGCCCACCACCCCTATATATCGGAGGACCTTCTATAGTTCTTGGTGGTTCATTTCGAACACGCTAAGGAGTGAAGTGTTTCTTAGGTTTTTTGTGCTTTTTTTTGCATTTGTGATTTCCTTGCCTTCTCAGGGAATTCCTTTTGTGCTCATGGGGGCTTTTTAGACTACAGAGATTATTGTTAAAATACATTTTTTATTTTATAAAAAAAAACTTCTAGGCCCTTTTTGTATCTAGTTGGGGTTTGGATAGTAATTCCCCCCTCCAAGAGGGCAACCTTTGAAAGTATTTTTGGGTCATCCATGCATTTGGGACTTACGGGTCACGACAGGAATCAATTCAGTCACTCTTCTCTGCACTTTTTCTAGCTTTGCTATGTTGTTTTGGCGCTCAGAGACCAAAACTGCATGCAGTACTCAATGTGAGGATTCACCAGTGCATTATAAAGTATAACCTCCTTTGAAGTGTACTCTACACAACGTGCTATTAAACCCAACATTGTGTTATTCTTGTTAATGGCTTCCATAGATGTGAAAGGATGTAGATAGTGAAGAGTCCACTATGACTCCTGGGTTCTTCTCATAAGGGGTACTTACAAGTTTCAGACCTCTCATTGTGTTTTCAAATCTAACATTTATACTTCTTACATGTAATACTGTACATTTCAGCTATTTACTTTAAATGGCATAAGCCATAAATCCACCTTAGCCTATATTCTGTTGAAGTAAAACTTTCAGTGACACTTAAATATGTGGACCAAACAGAATTTAAGGTAAGATAAACCAAAAGTCAAAACCACAAATTGAAATTACTCATGAGGGTGCATGAAACTAAAGGGAAGTGAAGAAATCAGATGAAGGAGACAGACTAGAAATAGAACAATTAATTCTAAGTAACAGTAGCAGTCACTTCCACCATGTGGCTGAAAAAAGAAGAGACCTGCTACCTTTTATGGGTCAGCTGGCTGTACAGAAACAAAACGGCCATCTTGTAACTGATGGATTTTCTGTAGGGACATTCAAGACAGAAACACATCACTTTGCTGGTCACCTTGGTAGGCATAAGTAGAACAGACAGCTGGACAAAAAAAGACAACTGCTGACTTTCACTGGATGAATGATCAGAGATAAGATAGAAAGAAAACAAACTGCAGAAATAAGACAATTGTCTAATTCGGTTGCAAGGCCAATTACACAGACACTAGTCAGCTGCCACCTAGCTGAACAGCCAGTTGCAGAGAAACAGAACAACTGTTTACATTTACAGCTGGTTAAGTACTTTCTGATGAAGTGATGTTTAGTTTTTTCATGTTCTCTCATTGTTAAGATTGTGTATCTTTTGTTTGTCATCTGGAATTTAAAATGGTCATAATATCATAATGTCATCAGGCAACAGATATGGCACTTGTGCATGTTGTAAACTGTTGCCAGCTCGACAGAAAAGTCATTTTATTAGCTCCTTTCTTGAGCTAATGTTGGAACATGTAAATGACTCATTGTTTTAGTATAGCATATACTATTGCTCTTTTATATTGATGTTTAATTGTAATAATTATACTGTATGCCATAACTAATGTGTTTTCCATTTTCTTTCTCTGCTCACTGTCCATGATATCACTTTGTCTGCTTTGGGATGAAAGCTTTATTACATTCAGAAATCGTCTCATGTTGTTTGCCTATGGATTGATCTTGCCTATGGAGCAACCTGGTGTAGGAGCTATTTTAGTAAGTTAATATTGCGTTAAATTGATATGTTTACTTAGTTAAGTTAAAATGTTTCGCTTTACAAAACAATTCAAAACACAGTCCAGTAAATAGTGGAACTTTATCCCTTAAAAGCAAACATGAAAATGGGAATGTTCTAGGTTTCTTACATGTCATTAGAGATTTAAGTCAGTGTTTAGTTTTGTCTTGCAGTTTGGAGAGGTGTGGGAGCAAACAGCTTTAAACCGTACCTTGTACCCCATAACTGTAACAGATAAACATTATGTAACTTAAGCATAGAAAAAAAAATGATTCTTTAAATAAGAAAACCTAAGATTCTAGTGTCATAGAGAAAAAACTTTCTTTGTGTGTGTGTGTGAGATTACATTTTTGTGATTTGTTTCTCTTTGATTTTTCAGTTAAGTTTCAAAATAAAATTAATTGGACTATGGATTTATGGATTTTTGTTTTTCTACATATTTAACTCCAGGCCCTACCTTGCCAACTCAGTTACTACCTGAATTTGGCAGACTGGAAGAGATGCAGCTCCACCTTGGACAATTGAATGTTTCTCTGTTTATGATTCAATATTATGTTTGCACTTAATCCTTTCATATTTGCTGTCATTTAATACCACACTAGACCCATTAGTGGTAGTAAACTTAATAAGAAGTAAATTGAACTTACATCACATACTATTTCCTATTCAAGAGTCTCCCTAAACTCTATATTTTTCATTGCTGAATCTTTTGCTGCAAAAACCTAGGTGACCCAGTAGTTGTCCTTGCAATAAGTTCTCCCATCTCAGAAGATGACTTCTGAAGCTCTATTAGAATGATCATTGAGTTCTTGGTCACCTCCCTGACAGAAGGCTTTTCTTGGCCTACTTAATCAGTTTGGGCAAATAGTCAAATCTTGGAAGAATCCTAGTAGTTTCAAACTTCTTTCATTTCACAATTATGGAAGCCACTGTGCCCCTTGCAATGCTCAAAGCTGGTGATAAGACATTTAAAACCAAGGCTTAGAGGTGTGTGCTCAGCGGGGGGGGGGGGGGGGGGGGGGGGGGGGGGGTAGGGGATGCCATATGATGCCTTGCTTCAAGGTGTGTACAGTAATCCCTCTTCCATCGCGGGGGTTGCGTTCCAGAGCCACCCGCGAAATAAGAAAATCTGCGAAGTAGAAACCATATGTTTATATGGTTATTTTTATATTGTCATGCTTGGGTCACAGATTTGCGCAGAAACACAGGAGGTTGTAGAGAGACAGGAACGTTATTCAAACACTGCAAACAAACATTTGTCTCTTTTTCAAAAGTTTAAACTGTGCTCCATGACAAGACAGAGATGACAGTTCTGTCTCACAATTAAAAGAATGCAAACATATCTTCCTCTTCAAAGGAGTGCGCGTCAGGAGCACAGACTGTCAGAAAGACAGAGGAAAGCAAACAAATCAATAGGGCTGTTTGGCTTTTAAGTATGCGAAGCACCGCCGGTACAAAGCTGTTGAAGGCGGCAGCTCACACCCCCTCCGTCAGGAGCAGGGAGAGAGAGAGAGACACAGAGAAAAACAAACAGTCAAAAATCAATACGTGCCCTTCGAGCTTTTAAGTATGCGAAGCACCGTGCAGCATGTCGCTTCAGGAAGCAGCTGCACAGAAGATAGCAACGTGAAGATAATCTTTCAGCATTTTTAGACGAGCGTCCGTATCGTCTAGGTGTGCGAACAGCCCCCCTGCTCACACCCCCTACGTCAGGATCAGAGAAAGTCAGCGCAAGAGAGAGAGAGAGAAAAGTAAGTTGGGTAGCTTCTCAGCCATCTGCCAATAACATCCCTTGTATGAAATAAACTGGGCAAACCAACTGAGGAAGCATGTACCAGAAATTAAAAGACCCATTGTCCTCAGAAATCCGCGAACCAGCAAAAAATCTGCGATATATATTTAAATATGCTTACATATAAGATCCGCGATAGAGTGAAGCCGCGAAAGGCAAAGCGTGATATAGCGAGGGATCACTGTATTCTTTTGCAGAAAACCATGCGATTGATGAAAAACGAGGCCTTGGTTTGTGTGGTACATACCACTATTTCACCTTGAGTGTTGGACCTGGGATAAAGGAATAGGAAACAGCCAGGACTTTGTAGGTTGTTAGACGGTAGTTTGGTGCACAAGTTAACAGAGTATTGTTGCATTGTGCTTGTGAAACGTTTGAATAAAACTATATACTTGATAATAGTAGTAGTATAATAGTAGGATAAATAACAGTTATAGTACTAGAGTAAAACAATATAGTAGTAGTAGTATAAAATAGTAGTAGTGATAGTTATTCTATCTGTAGATTTACTATTTATGAATAATTTATCTTTTTTTTTCCTTTCCTATTTTGTTTCTGCTGAAATTATCTTTGAAATGGAGCCTGCAAGAAAGAGGAAATCATCCCCTATGTGGGAATAGTTTGAAATGGTTACAACCAATAAGGTTTGTATGTGGTAATGGGTATTTAATGGTTGTCATTTTGTATGCTCACAATAATTACTATCATAATCATCATGCACTTTCATTCTTATTGCATTTTCATGTAATTCAGGTGAACTGCATGCTGTGCCAGAAAGAGCTTGTGTACAGCAATACCTCATCAATGCTCAGGCATTACCAAGCTGTCCATGAGAAGAAACAGCCTGCCAGCAGCCAAGACAGAAGCAAAAGTAATAATCTAGTGATTAGTTAACATTATTAAAATCATGCTACATGTTACTGAAGTATACCATCCTTATACTATAGATTCCAAAAATGAGGCCTTGGTGAACATGGTCATTAATGACACTCAGCCATTTTGGATAGTGGAAGATATAGGGTTTAGGGAACTCATACTGTACATGTTTTTATGTGTACACTTGTTAATTTTAGCTTAACTAATTAAAATGGACACTAAGCTGTTTATTTCCCATCTTCAGACATTAAAGGCTATGATACTGTAGATCTGAAATACCAACAAGCCATGGAAAAAGCCAAAACTAAGCTTCAGAAGGTGATTGCATTCAGTCTCACATCCGACATGCAAACATCCATGAATAGGGAAGCTTACCTAACAATAAACTGCCATTGTATAGATGAAAATGACAAGCTTTGGCACCATTTTGTTTAGAGAGGAGCATTTGCCCTCTAGTCACAGTGCAGATAATGTGACTGTAGTAAAAAAAAAACATGGAGTGAGGAATAAAAGAAGATGTGAGATGCCTCATCACAGATGCTGCTCCAATATGTGCTAAAGCATTATCTGTGAGACATGACTTTTGCTTAGCACATGCACTGAACTTAATACTGAGAAAGTCATTTGATCAGATCTCTGCCCTTAATGATATGCATGCTAAAGCCAGAAAAGTTGTGGCATTTTTTAGCAAAGGAGCAAAAGAGAGACTGGCCCAGGTATATGTACAGATTGGGAGACAGACTGTGAGGGTGATCATTGAGGTTGAAATGTACTAGAATAGCAGCTTCCACATGTTGGAACACCTGTATCATCAGAGAGAGCAAGTGGGGGTAGGACTGGTGTCAATAAGGATTGGTGTCAATAAATACAGACATTTCCAAACCTAATGCACATGATTAAGAAGCTGTTGCAGATAGTCTATGTGACCCCATTCCATTAGGCTACAGTGGAACTATCAGAGGAGAAAAGGCTATCAGCTTCAAAAGTCATACTATTGATGAAAAGGCTGCATCACTCTATACTAACTGGTGGTGTAGCAAAGCAGTTGAGGAACAACCTAGTGCGCCATGTGAAGAAAACTCTTTTTTCAATTGTGTAATGAAAATGGCGGCCATGCTCGACCCAAGGTTCAGAAACCATGGCTTTCAATGCCAAAACAAGTTAAGTCAAGCAGTATGTCGACTCAAAGCATATAGTGATATTATACAGTAATTAACACTGACGTGTAATCTGCAACAACCGGTGAACCCTCATATCTGCTCTCAGCCTATCCAGGAGCAGCAGCTAAACCTACAGGCCGGTTGTATCATATGTTATTGGTTCTGTTGATATCTACTGGCATATTAACACTGATTACTAATCATTTAATGAGTTCATGTGTAATGTATATACAGTATATATATATATATATATACTGTATATATATTTTTTTTTTATTTGACCCGTGGCATATGCTGAATGGCACTGTTGAACAAAGAGGAAGGAGCTCAAATGCCAATGCAGATGCATCTGTTGAGGTGGATTATTATTTAAATGAGAGAAACCTTCCAATTTCGTCACAGAGGTCAAAAGAGGGTTGCTTGGACTTCATAGCTTGCTTTTTGTTTTGACATGCAATGTGAACTGTGGGACCTCATATACATAGCTGTGTGCCTTTCTAAATGATGCCCAATCAATCCTGTTTGCCAAAGGTGAACTGAAATCAAGTTTTAGACACATCTTAAAGATAATTAAACAGAATGCACCTGACCGCATATCAATGAGATATTTCAGTTTTTAATGTTTAATGAATTAGCAAACCTTTCTAAAAAAAAAAACATGTTTTCACTTCATCTTTTTGGGTTATTGGGTGTAGATTGATAGGCAAAAATGGCATTATTTATCTATTTAAAATGAAAACTACAACACAATAATGTGTACAGAAAGTGAAGGGGTCTAAATATCTGATTGATAGGATCTTGAAATTATTAAATGGGCTTCCTACCATGTGTAATACAGGTAGAAAAATGAGTATATACAATATACCCTCACGAAGACGTGGTTCAGAGTTTGCGGATTTTTCCTTAGAACCTAACTAATAATTGTTAGCGGAAACCACAAATATCCTCCACAATTTTTTTATGGCTTTTTTCGTGGCAATACTGCACTGTAGAGAGAACACAAAGCAACCGTAGAGGACAAGGTGGCTTGTGATGGTGAAAGTAGCCAATCCGAGAGCGTTATTCATTTCTCCGTGCTGCTGATTGGCTGCTGCTCTGTGACATATCTCCGGTATATGCAGTCCAGCATTCCCATATCATAACAGTTTACCGCATGTAGCTACCTTGAGTGTTTTTCATTTTGTTCTTTTTAAAGCCCTGAGATCCCACCCAAATGCCCTGCACCTTCTAAGGCTTCTGGCAATGAACCTAAGCACCAGAAAAAGTTTTAGACAGTCCAGGAGAAGGTTGAACTACTGAATTTGTTCCCGGAACTAAAAAAGTATGCCACAGTACCCACCAGAGGAGCTGTAAATCCTCTGCTTTGCTGTGCAGTCATTATCTTCATTACATACCTTCATAGTACTGCACAGCTAATTCATCATCATCTTCAATCAATATCATTCATTATTGGTGAGTACCTGTACATTGTTCTGTATTTTTATTAAATTAAATTATTACATATTTGCCCTACTTATACCAAAGAAAACGACAGCGCATACCAAAGAAAATGTGCTTGCATGAATTACAGTACATATAGGGGTAACATCAGTATTTTACATTCTAGCACTGGAGACATAGCAGTACAGTACTGTACAGTATACAGGTTTACCTTTACATTCTATTTTTTAGGGTAATGTATTAAGCTGAGCTTGAAATTAAATTAAAGTGTTTTGGGGGCATATTTAGGGTTTAAACAATAAAAATAGGCATTTTTTTTACCACATCCAAAATTCACTATTTGTCATAATTCATGGGTGCTCTAGGAACATAACCCCCATGAATTTCAGGGGTCATCTGGACTTACAGATAAAGTTTACGTGACGAAATATTTGCCTTGTACTTTGCGTATTATGTATAATCAGATAACTGATTACATTTAAAAGGTTATAAGCAATCATAATATACACAGGTTGATTAGGACAGTCTTTCAAAGGTTAAGATAAATAAAAAAGTGTTTTATGACTTTACCAAACAACACAATAGTTGGAAAATTAAAACGTTAAAATGAAACAGATCTCCCAAAGATGACTAACACAACTAATCTCAGATTTAAAAGCTGTAAAAGAAGCTTAAAGCTTACATTTATGATTTTTTTTGGTAGTTTGTATAGTTTGAAAGGTCATCGTTCCATTATACATTTCCAATCACCCACTAGTGTGGCAATGATGAATTGCACCAGTCATTATTAGTCACACAATGAAGCGTTGATTTTTTTTAGAGCACTTTGTAGCTTTTCAGAAGTTTTCTTTTTCACAAGTCTATACAGTATATGTACTTTCTGTGTTCAGCCTCACCTATAATACTCTCTGTAGGAAATAAATGTAATGTAATGGAGAAAGAAAGTCTACATCCCATAAGATAAAAATTAAGATATGGCACACACAGAAATAATTCTGGCTTAAGTTTTTAGTACAAGTCTTTCTTTTTTTTTAAAAAAAGGGCGTCAAGAACTACATTAACTGAAAGAGACATATTGAATATAGAAAATATTGGTGATTGTATATCTTCATGACTTTTGAAGGTGATTTTGATGACCCTTTGTGAGTGCCATCTGGCCACTATAAATAGTCATACTAAAAGAATATTCTGGCTTATAATATTACATTAGTTGAAGCTAATGACCTATAGCCTATATTGAGCTTTTTGATTACTATAGGTTTGGTCTTGTTCTGTAATATATAACCTTAATAAATAAATACATATGATTTGCAGCGTTAACACCTTCACAAACAATATACATGCTGTGTAATTACATTTTCTCTCGCTGTGGCTGTTAGATGTAATCCTCTGTTGGGTGACCTATTGAAGAAATACTATTCTTTTCATCTAAGCAATATTTTTGCTGTCATGCTTTTAAAGATTTATGAGCATTATACCCTAGATTTCAGGTATCATTTTATCTCTGATAATAGCATCCAGTTGAAAAGCAGAGGATTTAAGGCTTTGTTGAAGAAAGGAAAAAATTACATGCACCCACATTGTGCTGCATTATGAAATACTTATCATAATTTGTAATGAGACTAACACATATACAGTCCACATTTTAATCTGTAATAAGTCTTTGTCACATTCAGCAGTAAAAGGTATTTATTGAATAACAACAAGAAGAATAGTAAAAATGACAAAGTACCTATTATGGATATTTTCAAAACCTGCAACCACATTGATAGCTCTTTAAGCCATTATAATATACAGAATTTATTTAGCAACACACAAAAAAGCATTTTAAAGAAAGAAAAAACATTTTTTACATGTAATAAAATAATCTTGTAATATGATACACCCAATCCAACCCCCCACCCCCTTACTTCCAAACCAGCCTTGCACAGTTTTAAACAATCAAAAAAGAGCATGAATGGACTGAAAGTAAGAAGCAGCAACACATCAACCCTGTCAAGGAGGTAGAAAGTTAAAGAATAGGATCGTAGCAAAGACTGCGGTAGCTATGCATAAATTAACTGTTTTATTTGTGTCCATTTATTAATGTAAAAACCACATGCTACATTGATCCTCACTAAAGAGAGTTTCAAAGGGGTCAAATTAAAAAAGAAAGGTTTCCGATGAAAGGCAAGGCCACTATCCTTTACCCGTGATTGTCCATAAGTCAAATATCCTCAGCTGAGTAACACATAGATGGAACAAAGAAACATCTAAAAGTAGAAGAGTTTGAGGAAAAGAGAAATGTTAGTAGAGGGAATGGATGCAAAAAAGTAGACATGTCAGACCTAAAACAAAACAGTGATGTGCAATCCCAGCACATGTGCATACAGGTGCCTGATATGTTTAATAAACAATAGGCATCAGATATCATTCCCAAGGTGCAGAACAGAAATGGCTAAGAAACTTAAATTGTGTCTTTCGATAGTTTTGCTTTCTGAATACCAAAGAGATATTTCTTGAAATAAAGGGCTGATCCTGTTGTGACACTGACCTAATTGCCAATGAACAATTTCATGCTTTAGATAGCATTATGTATAAAGTTGATGTGGATTTCCAGCAAGGCGACAGCATAAGTAATAATTTATAGATAGGATAGGCTAGGAAAGTGTGGTGTCAGAGAAAAGCTGAATGGTAAACAGAGAAAGAGCCCAGCTGACATCACCAGAGGCACTCTACTCTTCTTACAGCCTGTCCTTCTGCCTACTGATAAAAGAGTTTCTCTGTTAGTTCAAAACGTTGACAAGGAGTGTGATTTACAGGACTGTTAGAATCAAGATGTTGAGGGTTCGTGGTTGGCCATGAGCAGTTACCACAATCCAAATCTGTGAATTTCGAAGGCTTGTGGGATGTGTGTGTGAAGCCACAATAGAATAGAAACAAAAGATGAGGTTGGAAACCTCTATTGCTTCAAAAACGTATTAAAAGATATATGTAAAAGGAGGAGAAAGGTCTAGAGAAGGAAGGTTTTGCTATTTTGAATGTTTGGGTGATATATTTGATGACATCAGCACATTCAGAGTGTGGATATCCCTACAAGCCAGGAGCTGGAAAGTACTGCATGCATTCACAATGTTTAGGTATATTTGTGGAAAATAGGAATGAAAATAGTCATGTTAGCATGCTCCACCTAATGATATATTCCTAAATGAATATGTAATTAGATGATCCATATTTGGGTATCAAGGCCTGAATACCTGAAAATTGAAGAAAGGAAAGAGAACTTGGAAATACACTATTGAAATCCATTAGAAACCATAAGTGAAGATTTGTTGGTTGTCATCCATTGCCAGAAAGGATGTATTGTATAAGCCCAATGCTTAACAGGAGGAAGAAGAGGAAGCATTACATTAAAAAACTTAGGGTGGGGAACAATATTCATTTTTATAATAGCCAATCTAGATCTGAGAGACAGAGTCATAGTTGACCAGAAGGCTCTTGCATTATTGAGAACCTGATGATAATTAATAGTAATGGTATATTGCAACAAGTGGTAGATGTCAGTACCAATGTGCTCAATGTGGATGCTAAAGGGATGGGAGGAGGATATTTTAAGGTTTGATGAGCAAATGTTAACCAGTTTATCTGATAACCATAAAGATCCTCACATGGAATCAAATAATTTTATAAGTAATTTTAAGAGTAAAATCACTATGAGCATTACCATAAAGGAGTATAACATCATCTGTGTTACATTTTTTGGTGGGAGCCATGCATTGAGATTAGGATGATTAACTCTTGACCCCAAAAGGTATTGGATAAAGGCCCAAGTGAAAGACTGAAAAGCTGTGGGAGAGATTTAGTTTGGATAGGCCTTGGTTCTACCAGTCCTTTTTGAATACAGATCTTCTTTCAGCACAGCTTTGGTAGTTGGAGAGTTAAGTTAACCTGGGAAGGTTAGATTCTCAAGAAGGGAATTATGGCAGTAAAGGCATGGGGTTGTCAATGACTAAATTTGAATAATACTCTAAAAGAATTTTTTTTATTTGTTATTTGAGCAGTGATCTACTTTATTTTTAATAGTGAAAATGCATACAAATGCTTGATGACATAGTTTTAGAGCAAAAAATTATGTTAGCTTAGCACGTGAAAAATGGTGTTTGGCACAGGTACAGTGTATCTTAAACATGGGTTTTTGCAACAGCAAATTATACTGTACTAGCTGTGTAAGCCTGTGCTGTAAAAAGCCTGGGTCCTAGAAACTATTGAAACTTCCTCACTGCAGCCATCCAAAAATTCTCAGTGGGGAAGAATATTTTCAGGTTCGTTATGATCCTCATTCACATCAAATAGGTGCCTCAGATTTTTGACTGATTGGAATTTTGTTTAATGGACAGAGCTAACTTTATAATGTCCTCACACAGCTGTAAAAATGATTCTGAATGCATTTGAACCTCTTATTTTAAATATACATACATAAACAGATTTATTATTGTAATTGGTCCAACGTTATGGACTGGCATGAAGGACTGACCCCGAGAAAAAGACAAAAAGCTAATTAGGATACAAGAAGGAAAACTCACTGTTAATCCTTGTATTGGTCAAAGCCAAAAACAATCAAAATGCCAAACAGCCAAAAAGCTAAAGTCAAAAACGTTAACCAACAATCATAGTGAAAAATCATGCAATGTTCTACCTCACAAAATAGATTTTATTTTAGGTAGCGCTGCAATAGTTTTGTTCTCTAATCCAAAATCTTAAACAATGAAAATAGTGTGCTGCCATCCTAAATGCCCTCTGACATCATATGTTGAAATTTCTGGATGTCATGAGGTAGCAATGGGGTTACATTGCTAACTGCAACATGGCTAAAAATCTGAAAAATAAACTAAAATAGTAGTGCCCACCGGACATAAAAAGGAGGTGCAAAAATAAATAAAAATGATGTTAAAATTTTGTCATGCCTTAAAAATAAAAAGTCATTACAAAAGCAAGCACAAAAATGAAATCTTCAGTTTACAAAATTGCAGAACCTTGAGTGTCACCACTAGTTTTGCTTGTTTGCTTTTTTTGGTTTTCAACTTTGATGTCCCATACCAGCTACTCTGAAGCTACCTTTGATGTTGGGAATGATATGGAAAGCCGCAATTACGGATGATTCCCACTGTATCAAATCGTCTGGACTGGTACCTCATAACAATAATGAATACCTTTGTATTTTGTTTGTTTGTAATGAATAATAAATATCTTTATATTTTCTCCCACATCCAGTCAGCTGGTGTTTTTGTTTTCCTCTCCTCCCTGGCCATCTAGCAGCAGCATTTGCCTAAAGGTAAGAGTAATATATGTATTTTTTACTTTTTTAAAGCAATTTGGGTTACATGTTTTGTATAAAAATGTGCTGTATAAATAAATGTTATTGTATCCCACATTCCATTCACTTTTTCAGTAATTGTTATCTTGTGTTAAAGAAATAAAAAAGAAAAAATCTCACAAATGTCACATAATCCGCATGTCTATTATACATTCACTAGCTCAAAATGAGCAAAAACACTGCTTTTTTTTGCTGAAATATTATTAACAGTTACTTCCTGGAAAGGCAGCATTCATATTAAACTGGAAATATGTATTTCCGATAATTCTGTGTTTTTGAATTGAAGACCTCTTTCCCTCCTCCTCATTCATTGGTCAAGAGTACTGTCTTCTTCTTTGTTTTTCTTCTTTCCATGAAGTTTTTCACATTGTTTTCTGATGTATAGAATTGGTCACCATTAGGCATTATTATATCATAGATATTTTTCTGGAAGAAAATTTTTACATTTTTCTTAGCCATCATTACAAACTAGATGGTGTATGTAACATATGAAAAATATGATTATTGGGTGGAGTATTCCTTTAAGCCCTTTTGCTAAATAATATGTTTTTCTCCCCTTTGTCACTTCCAATCTAGATTGGGATCTTGACTAGATTATTATTACACAGTAGCTTGCTTAGTTGATTACAATTGCTTTCTATGCAATGACTCCCCATTTAACTGCTTTCTTTTCCAACCAAAAACCTGCCCCAGAACAGCTTCACTTCTTGTTACTTATGCCCCATGTAACTTTTTGGAAATTCACATCATCTTTATTGCATAATGTCAATATTTGTCAATAAAACACAATGTATTTAATACTGATGCCCTTTGAATCAATAGACACATTTCCTCCACATTCTGGACCTGTAAGGGCATCTGCACACTAGAAGACCTTATTTAAGGTTTGTGACTTTCTAATTGCTAAGTTCTCTTTACCCGCCTCTTCATTCTTTTGTTCACAAGTTCAGTCCTTAAGTCATATGTTCTTTCATTATCCTCTCATCTTTTCATCCACCGTCTTGATTCCTTTACTTCCTATCTAATTATCCATAACCCATCTCTGCCTTGCATTCTGACTTGCTGTCCACAGGTCTTTGCTATTATACTCAGTGTGGAGGTCTGAATTCCGCCATCTTCACCCTCATCAATCTTGCAAAACTATTTTTAAAAATACCCTTTCCTCTAAAACACTCTAAACACTAACATACCCAATTTAAATTTGTATATCTTTCTGTATCTTAGACAAAGAAAGCATTATGCTAGGGGTCTAGCCACTAGCCCATACTGCCACTTCTGTTCTCTAATTGAGATTGTACTTTTCTTTACATATTTTGGTACTGCCTGTGTCCCTTTCTTATAATATTTCTTATCTGACTGTGATGCTTTGTAAAACTTTGTTGTTATTCATTTCTGAGCCTGTATATTTCTCCTAATGGACCTCTCTCATCTCCCTTTTAGACAATACAGTAATCCCTCGCTATATCGCGCTTCGACTTTCGCGACTTCACTCTATCGTGGATTTTATATGTAAGCATATCTAAATATATAACGCGGATTTTTCGCTGTTTCGCGGGATTCTGCTTGGACAATGGGTCTTTTTACTTCTGATACATGCTTCCTCAATTGGTTTGCCCAGTTGATTTCATACAAGGGACGCTATTGGCGGATGGCTGAGAAGCTACCCAATCAGAGCACGCAGTTAAGTTCCTGTGTGCTGATTGGCTCAGCGACGGAGCACAGAATTAGATTCTGCTGCGTTAACCAGGAAGTCTCGTCTCGTTCATTCAGCATCAACATGCTCCTGCTACTGCTTCAGGGGCCATGCCCAATCACCAACGGAAGATGCTAACAATTTCCGAAAAGGAAGTTTTGGATATGTTGAAGGAAGGGAACAGCTACACCACTGCAGGACGCCATTACGGCATCAATGAGTCCACGATTCTTTTTTATTTAAAAAGGAGGAAAAGAATATAAGATATATGGCCGCAGTGTCCTTTAACCAGGGCGCAAAACGAGTTGTAAGTGGATGTAATAAGGCGGTAGTCTGGATGGAATCTGCTTTAAGGATTTGGATTGAAGACTGCTGGAAGAAGAACAATGGCGGTGCTACACAGTCGCCTGAAGAGGCTCCTTTAGGAGAGCTGTAACGCTCTCCTTTGTTGTGCAGTAAAATTAAACTCATCGTTATCGGACAAGTCGTCGTATCATTGTTGGTGAGTAACATAATTAATTTTCTACGTTACAGTACTTATTACATGTACATAGTTTAGTATCACTGTACACACATTTTACTGTATACAATTTTTCTTGCATTGTACGTATTTATTGCTGGTGGCCTGTCTGTCGTAATGGCTGTAACATATGTGATATCGGAGATGATCGATATCTTTAAAATAATATTTAGGTTTTACTGTCTATAAAGTGTGTTTACATACATCATTTCAATGAATCTTACCTAATATCTAAGAGAATACAAAGGGTTTATGCTGTATAATTGTGCGGGAAATGTTTATAATAGTGTGGGAGAGTTTATAAGGGCTTAAAATATATAAAAATAATCATATGAACATATGGTTTTTACTTCGTGGATTTTCACCTTTTGCGGGGGGTTCTGGAATGCAACCCCCGCGATCAAGGAGGGATTACTGTAGAAGCTTTTCTCTTTGGACAGTAATGTGCATAAGATGGTCTGCTCTCTCACTAGGAATCCACTTCTAATCCTTGGAAGTCCACTTTCTATAATCTGGTTGTTGTAGATCAGTGGGTCATATCGGTATCAATAAGTGGCTACTTGCTGCTTAGTTGGTTAGTGGCAGGATGGCCTGTGATTAGTGATAGCCATTTAAAGTCTTTCAGGTAGGCTTTTTAGGTCCCCCCTTTTCTTGAGCCTGGAGGTGCTTCTGTAGCTTCCCCCCACATATATTCTGATTCATTCCTAATGCTTAGTTTTCTTTTCTGTATTCACCATTCCTTAGAGGGCTGTAGTTGAAGAAAGGTGCCAGATATAGCTGTTGCTTTATCATTTTCTTTCACCTCTTTTATTAGTATTTTGTTGAATTCAATAAAAAATTTGATCACCAGGGAAAAACAGAATATTGAAAAATGTACTATTTTTATTATGCAGTCAGAGCTACAGCATTTATTCATACTAAATACAATAATAGCAGCAGCCAATCTGTGAACAGTTTTCTGAAAAATAATAAATTAATAGTTAAAAGCTTAATGATAGGTATACTTGCAAAACAGAACAAGACACTGGAATTTGTCATAGTTCCGGATGCAGCTATTTCCACATTTGCATATGTACAATGAATTTTTCTGGTATGTATGGTCTAAAGAATGTGTACATACCTTTTATAATAAGTTCAGACAAGGTTCATATTTAGTGTAAATACCTGCAAAAATTCAGTAAAGACAGAAAATGAAAGTTTATAAAACCGATAATGATTAAAGTGAGTGCATTCAGCAGTAATTTTTTTCTGCTTAAAAAATTACATTAGAAATTGAATTGTATTTAAGACCTCTGCTATTGCTGTTACTTGCTTCTTCATCTGTATCATGTAAGTCTGTATTTATTTATTTTTTTGTGTTTCAGTTTAATTAATTATCATTGATAATAGTATTTTTTCTGAACTTTTTAAATATCTCTCTCTCTGTGTGTGTGTATATATATATATATATATATATATATATATATATATATATATATATATATATATTAGTCATGCACGCGCATAGGGAGCCGTGTAAAGACCCAAGGTGCAGCGCGAAAACTCCTGCCAAGGGGGAAAAGCGAGGTACAGTGGAACCTCTAGATACGAGTTTAATTCGTTCCAGCACTGAGCTTGTATAGCGAATTTCTCGTATCTAGAATAAACTTCCCCATTGAAAATAATGGGAATCCAGTTAATCCGTTCCGCACCCCAAATATATTAACATAAAAATCAATTTTCCTAACAATAACACTGATAAATTATATATACTGTAGTCTACCTTTAATAAATAACACTGGTAAATAATATAACTGATTATTAAAAGAATCAAAACAGGTGTCTAAAGTGCAGTAGAGCATTCAATAAATCTTTAAATAAATAATCCTTAAAACAGTTGTGAATTGGAGGTTTAAAATACACAAGAATAACAATCCTTTAACACGAGGTTAAAACGTCAAAAGGATGCAGTCTTTAAAAAACAGATGACAATCCCCGGTGCTTCTTCTCTGTTAGCGTCTCACCTGCGGGCTCTGCAACAGGCGAGACACTCTTAATGCAGCTGACCTTCTCTACACCGTCCTGCTTCAGCTGTTTGGCTCGCCTGTTCAGCTACATGCGAGCCTGCACTCGCTCGCTTGCTCTCCCGCACCGCCCGCCTGCCTGCCTGCCTGCCGCAACCTCCGTTCTCTCTCCTCTCCTCTTTTCTTTTACTTATTCTCCCCCTTAACTGGCTCACGCTTCTCTATATATGCGGGGAGGACATGGCAGCTGCAGCCCATCAGCCACAGGAACAATCATGGATGTGGGCAGTTTCCCACCTGTGCACTTAAGTGAGAAACGCAGACACCGCAGATCGCGGCTTGCAACTGCTACCACGCCCCCTCGCTAAGCCGCGAGCTATACCCACAGCCTGGCTCGTGGCTCGTTTACGCGAGCCAATGCTCGCATTTAGATCTGAATTTTTCACTCATACTTTCCTCGTATTTTGAATTTCTCGTATACAGAGGTGATCGTATCTCGAGGTTCCACTGTACTAACCTCTCTCTCTTTTTTCCTACAGAAAGAAAGAAGCAGCGCTGCCACAAAAGTGCCCAGACTCCCTAACCACGTACTGCCACTTCCATGTTCTTTCCCTTCATTCCATGTACTTCTGATGACGTCATGGCTCCTAGTATTTTGGAAAAATCACTGACCTATTGAGCAAACTATATAGTATACGGGGCTGGACAACCACAAACCTTTATGCTGTGTTTTTTATTTATTTACAGTGGCATAGTCAGCAGGATAGATTGTGTGAAATGTCGGAAGGACAGGACCTGAACGCCATGCTGACCAGTTTGGCGACTCAGCTCCAGACTCTGCAGCTCGAGCAGGCTGAGACAAAGCGCGAACTTGAAGAAACAAAAACACGCCTGGCTGCAGCTAAGCGGTACGACCGGAGCCCGCACGGCCTCCTCCCCCTCCGATCGTCCCGCTCTCTGAAGCAGATGACATTGAATCCTATTTGGGAATTTTCGAGAGGACAGCCTCTCAGAATCAATGGCCGCGGACTGAATGGGTGTCCATACTGGCTATTTGAAAGGCATTGTGCAGCAGGCCTATTATGACCTCCCCGAGGAGGAAACCGTGAGTTATGACCTCCTGAAAGCGGAGATCCTAAGCTGCTACGGCATCATGTTGGGCCAGCAGGTGAGTGAATGGAGACACTGGCAGTTCAACCCTGATTGCCCTGCCCGAGCCCAAGCTTTTGAGTTCTGGGGAAAGATGGGCCGCTGGTTAAGGCCAGAAGGTACACAAGCACGCCAGGTAGTCGAACAGGTGGCGTGTGAAGGCTTAGTTAATGCCATGCCAGATTATCTTGCCCAGCAGGTCTGGCGACACCCTTATAAAGATATGAAGAGTCTCCTTGAGGTCTTGGAGCGTCAGCTCGCGGTGCACTGAACCGGGGAGTCGGAGAAGCCTTCTCGCGGAGCCCGACAGGGACGTGTCACCAACCCTGAGCCCACCCGTCGCACTGCGGAAGCTCCGGTGAAGCCGAGAGAGAAGCTGCTGGCCCCGCCGCGCTGTTTCAATTGCGGCGAGGTTGGGCACATACTACCAGCCTGTCCCCAGAACATGGAGCCAATGGACTGCAGTTGAGAGGTACTGTGCTCTGTCTAATTCCCTGGCAGTCCCGAACATTGGAGTGGTCCTGGTAAATGGACAGTCGGTGGTTATGTTATTTGATACCGGGAGTAACATAACCATTGTTGCTCGCCGTTATGTCCTACCGCAATAGTGGGTAAACCAACATGTGAAGGTTACTTGTGTACATGGGGAGACCAGGTCTTATCAGTCCACGAAATGTTATATTACCTGGAAGTGGGGAAGTAAGTCAACTGCTCGTGGCCGTGTTACCTGAACCCCCCTTTCCAGTAATTTTGGGATATGACTGTCGAAAACTAAAAGCGGTAGAGCAGGAACCACTCCTATAGCCAAGTTGGGTCCTATTATGTGTGGACGAGGCGCCCTCCCCGCGGCTTCCACACCGTGCAGTTCAGCACACAATGATGACGTAAACGAGCGGGGGGAAGATTCTCTGGCGATGGATTCTGACCCGGAAGCACCACCGGGTGAGGCCCCGAGCCAAGTAGACGGACACCCCCCCGGTGCTACTAGATCCCTTAGACAGCAATAAACTACCAAATTAGGTCCACGCCGGTGTCATTTAAAAGGGAACAGTAGAACGATGATTCCTAAAGTTTGCTCGGAATGCTATTGTTTCCGTTGACGGCAGTATTCCAGACAATACCATGTCACCAGAACCCTACTTTGTACTAGAGAATGATCTGTTGTATCGAGTCACGAGTCACGAAGGTGAGGTACGGAAGTTGTTGCTAGTGCTGCAGGGTCTGTGAACTGGCTCACGCCCACCTCCTAGAAGCCCACCTAGGGGCTGAGAAAACTCTGGAGAGACATAAAATTCCTTTTCTATTGGCCTGGAATAAATGAGGTCTGACGTTTCTGCCAGTCCTGCCCAGACTGTCAGTTTTATCAGATACCTAGGAGGGACCATGCTCCTCTTGTTCCGGTTCCCCTCATTGATATTCCCTTTTAAAGGATCGGAGTTGTTCTAGTAGAACCCTTAGAGCCTTCAAACCGTGGACATAAGTATATTTTAGTCACTACGCGACTCGGTACCCAGAGGCGGTTCCTTTACGCTCCGCCAATACAAAAAATGTTGTACGGGAATTGGTAAGCCTTTTTTCCAGAGTGGAAAAACCTAAAGAAGTCATCACAGACCAAGCTACTCCCTTTACTTCGGATACATTCAGGGAGGTTGCCAAGTTACTCCGTATTAAGCCTCTAAAGACGTCTGTTTACCACCTGTAAACCGACGGGTTGGTAGAGCGTTTTAACCAGATGCTTAAGTAGATGCTGCGCAAGGTAGTCAGCTCAGACAGTAGGAACGAGGACTCAGCTTTTACCTCTTGTGCTTTTTGCCTACCGGGAGGTGCCACAAGCCTCCGCGGAGTTTTCCCTGTTTGAACTTTTGTACAGCCGCCAACCCCAGGGCCTTCTGGACATTCTTAAAGAAGGCTGTTCCATCCATTAATATATTGGAATATATCACGCAACTGCACAATAGATTAAATAGAATCCGACCTCTCCTAAAATAACACATGTCACGTGCTCAAGCAGCGCAGGCACGGTGTTATAACCGAAACTCAGTCCTCAGGGAATTCCGAGTAATGTTGTTCGTGCCCTCCTCCCATTCCAAATTACTGGCCCATTGGCAGGGCCCTTATGAGGTTAAGGAGAGAAAAGTGCTCGTCGACTATTTGGTAAAACAACCAAATCATCGGCCGAGCAAGAGGATTTACCATATGAACTTATTAAAGCCATGGAGAGAATGGGAGGACCACCCTGACTCCAGAACAACCCTCTCCGTTTTTTCAGAAAAATCAACCCTTAACCTCGGTCCTCATTTGACGTCCCACCAACGGCAGGAGCTGGAACAAGTAATGGTCATAACTGGAACCTCATTTTTGACAATATACTGTAATGGACGGCAGCTTGATGGCCGTGGGAGGCGGAGTTGAGTGTCACGTCATCACGCCTCCCATGTAATCACGTGAAAAGACTGTGAACTGAGTAAGGAGAAATGAAGGAAGAGCCGCAAACAGCAAAGAACAAAAAATTAATTAAACAATTGAGAAGGGAGCGAGTGAAGCATACAAGCATCTTCATAAGGGAAACAAAGCACGGTGTAAAACGTAAGTTTAAATTAAGTTTATTGAAACGCTCCCGTTGCGGATTGCAATAACATATTCGCGAGATAAAGGAACTCAGTAGGGAGAAATGAAGGAAGAGCCGCAAACAGCGAAGAACAAAAAATTCATTAAACAATTGACAAGGGAGTGAAACAATAAGAAGCCAGCGAGTGAAGCATACAAGCATGTTTATAAGGGAAACAAAGCACGGTGTAAAACGTAAGTTTAAATTAAGTTTATAGAAACGCTCCCGCTGCAGATTGCAATAACATATTCGCGAGATAAAAGTTTAATGAGAAGACACGAGGTATAAACGAACCACACGCCGTAGCACAACGTTAGGGGCAACAGTTTCAACCATTCTATGATCTGCTTCTCGCAACTGAAAGACGGCACATGGCGGATGTTAGCCGACTTGCTGACCGCAACGTTAGGGGCTTCAACTCCG